>NW_027411755.1:100493363-101242554 GCF_047663935.1 Musca autumnalis
AGATGGTGCTAACTAGCTGATGAATACACCTTATCAGCGTGTCGCCTCCGGTTTTGAACAGCTCGGCTGGTAAGCCATCGGCCCCTGCTGCCTTATTATTCTTCAGCCGATTTATTGCTGTCTTTACCTCATCTTGGCTGGGCGGTATACATTCAATACCATCTTCTGGGATTGGGGCTGTGGTATCTTCGTCGTCTTCGCTGCTATTGGATACCAACAGATTTGAAAAATGTTCTTTCCATATCCTGAGTACACTATCTGTATCAGTTACCAAATTACCTTGCTGGTCTCTACAGGAGGATGTGCCTGTACCAAAGCCATCAGTTTGATGCTTGACTCTTTGGTAGAATTTTCGGACTTCATTCTGGCTCCTGTACATCTCGATTTTTTCACACTCCCGCTTTTCCATCTCTCTCTTTTTCCTGCGGAAAAGACGTTTCTCCTCTCTCCTTTTCTCCCTGTATCTCTCTCGTGCGCTACGCGTTGCTACGGATTGTAAAGTAGCCTTATATGCCGCATTTTTCTCTTCGGTGGCTGCACGACACTCCTCATCATACCATGGATTCCTTGGTGGAGGTCTCTGGTATCCAAGTATGGATTTTGCGGCTGTTTGCATGGAGTGGGCAATGCTTTGCCATTGCGCTGATATGTTATCGGGATGAGGAGGGCTTTGATTAAGCAATTGGGCTAGTTGAGTGGAATATGCTGTGGCTATCTGTTGTGATTGCAGCTTACCGATGTCTAACTTTCGTGTTGTGTCTGTTCGTACTTTGTTTGCTACGTTTAAGCGGGTGCGTACCTTTGCTGCAACAAGGTAGTGGTCCGAATCAATGTTTGCGCCTCGGAACGATCGTACATCCAACACGCTCGATGAATGTCTTCCATCTATCACAACATGATCAATTTGGTTTCTTGTTTTCTGATCTGGAGACAGCCAGTGGCCTTATGAATATCGAGATGATTAAATCTGGTACTGCTAACTACCATGTTTTTTGCAGCTGCAAAGTCTATCAGTCTCATACCATTGTCAGATGTTTCACTGTGGAGACTGAATTTCCCGACTGTTGGGCCAAAGATATTCTCCTTTCCAATTTTGGCATTAAAATCGCCTAGAATGATTTTAATGTCATGGGCAGGGCAACGGTCATATGTTTCTTCTAAGCGCTCGTAAAATATATCTTTGGTCTGTTCATCCTTTTCTTCAGTGGGAGCATGAGCGCAAATAAAGCTGATGTTGAAGAATTTAGCTTTTATTCGAATTGCAGCAAGTCTTTCATTCACTGGAGTGAAGCTGGATACAAGATGTTTTAGTCTCCGACTAACTACGAATCCACAACCAAACTCATGCTTTACGTCATGGCAGCTATAATACAGTGCGTCACCTTTAGGTGTTGTTGTGACGCCTTTCCCAATCCATCGTATTTCCTGTATGGCAGTAATATCGGTCTTGTACTTTTCAAGTACGTCTGCCAATGCGAAGACTGCACCTTCTCTATAAAGAGTGCGAACATTCCAGGTGCAGATTCGCAGATCATGGTCCTTAAAACGTTTGCGGGGTTCGTCAACTTTAGAGGGGTTTGTTTTTCTTTTCTTTCGTTTTTTCATAGTAGGCTGTTTTTTCTAGGGGAGGGTTACTAACCCGACGCCCAAACCCAAGTTTTTAACGTTCTTATGGGTGAACGCGCGGCACATGTTAGCTCACTACCTTTAACGGGTGTTAAAGGCAGTTCCCCAGGTGACACCACGGGGAGGTCAGTGTCCACTTGGGATGAAAGAGGGACCAAGATAAATCCTGGGCTTTGCCATGTTAAAACCGGTCAGGACCGTTCCTTGGTATCTTCCATCCCCTACGTCACCTATTGTATTCTTTACTTCCTCAATTTTGTGGTTCTAGTCCCATTGTGCCTGTTGGGGTATTGGTCGAATTGGTCGGATTTTTTAGACATGATTAATCTGCCGTGCGTCGACGTTGAAGGTGCAAAGTATCTTTTGATATGGCAACGCCAAAAATAAAACCAATATTTTGTACGACTAAAATGAAAACAGCTGTTGTTTACCTTTTGGTTTGTGCTCTTTTAGCAGTTTGAGCGAAATAAATTTATAACTTTCCAATAAAAGAGTGTTTTTTATATACATATTTAATTTTGTAATTTTAAGTGTTAATTATACAATAATTGTTGGTAACGAATATCACGGTGTGTTCCCGGGCAAATTCTCTATACCGTGAGCGATCGTACGTGAGTTTTAGAGATCTAATATTGTTTTTGTGGAAAGAAAGTTGGAGCCCGAAAAAACAATGACCGTTCCCGTCTGCTGTTCAACTCATTATCATTATATTAAAGGGTACAACACAAATAATTTTTTTAGAATTACTTAATTGTACTACACATTGAAGCACTGATATGAACTGGTCTAGGGAAACGCAGTGAATTGCAATAATCGGTTTTTCGATTATTCGGTTTTCGTGAAAAACTTAAAACTCGATTTTCGGTTAGTCGATTATTTGAGAGTGTTCTAAAAGTCGACTTTCGATTAATCATTAACCGCCGAAAACCGATTATAATCGAATATAATCGACCATTTTCATTGATGCGATCCGTGATGGTTATATGTATTGAAAAAGTACCGTCAATTTTAAACTTAAAACTCGAGTGTGTAAACTTAAAAACGAGAGTGTTCTAAAAGTCGACTTTCGATTAATCGTTAACCGCCGAAAACCGATTATAATCGAATATAATCGACCATTTTCATTGATGTGTACCGTCAATTATGCGGGTTTACCACACCCAATAGTCAACTACGACTAATAGCCGACCACGATTAATAGCCACGATTAATAACCGTAGTCAACTAATGGTTGACTACGAATAATAGTTGACTCCGTCTTCCGAAAGTCGACTAAGAATAATCGATTATTCGGTTTTCGCAAAGTCAATAGTCGACTATGACTTTTGGAAATTTTACGGTTAATAATCGATTAACCGAAATCGACTTTACGTATCCCTGAACATAATATGTTGAAGATGGGGTTGAACAACTGAATTACGACCAACATTCTATGACTAATTTATAACAAACAAGTTCGACTGAATTGTCTCTTTGAATAACGTTTAAATTTTTGGCACAATTAATGCAAATGCACACGAAGGTGCTGCAGAACCTGAATTTCTGGTACGGTACGGTACATGTAGGTGTAGAAACTCTTAAAAAAATTATTTACTCAGAATATATTACAAGTAAACAAAGTGCTTTGGAAAGCCTTTAAAACAATGGTGAGCGAAACAGAATTTAGGAGAATATAAGAGAATTTAACATTTGCTATTTTTATGGTTTTTCTAAATTGTTTTTTAATTGTTTAAGCTCGATTTTAATCTAAAATCGTGCTTGAAATTATTTATTAAATAATAATTACAAAAACTACTTTAACGTCCATGTGGTGTTGAATTAATTAAAGTAAAAAAAGAGTATCTCACAGCAGCCACCAGTGGATGGCCGAGCACACTTTAAAAACTGATATCTGAGTTGGATTTAAAACTTATGAATGCCTATAAGTCCTTTATACGAAAAGTAGGAAAATTGCATTTATTTAAACACTAGCAAATGCCCGCTACTTCGTATGCGGAAAAGGAACAAAATATATATAAACAATATTTAATACGGGAATGGTGAATACTGGACATTCTGTTGTACTTTGACCTATTTTTATTACCAATATTTTTTTCGATTGTAGTAAGAATTTACAAAAAAAAAAAAAAATCTGCCGTATCGCATCCTTACACAACCACCATATTTTTTATTTCGAATTTCCAAAACTACGTATCATATTGCAAATTTCAGATTTGACTACTGGTTTTAACCCTTCACTAACACCGCATTCCCTTTCAGTACGAATGTCCAAACACTAAACTTTATCTCACCCCTTCACAACAACAATCACGCACATTTACAATGCAAGGTTCTAGCTTTAGCGGTTTCCCCCAGAACCCGAATAGGTCCGTTAAATTTTCGGAATTCAAAATGAAAGGTTAGAAAACCTTTTTTACAAAAAATTGTGCTTAATGTGCACGGGTATGTCAACCGTATATAACGGAACATTTTTTGGAGGCATTTCAATTTAGGTTTTTTATTATCAGGGGGTAATAACTTCTAGTTAACAAAATTGTCGCATTGGATCACGTTTTCAAATTAACATACCAAAGCAGTCAGAACAAAAAACACTTTTTGAAAAGATACTACACGTTTGACTACTTAATTTCAGTACATTATTTAGAAACGCCTTAGCGTTAACATAAAATCAATGGAACAATATTCAGTACAATTTTTCAAACTCACAACTTTGTCTCGAATTTTAGAGTGATCTTCATAACAAATATTTTTCCATTTCGTATTTTTTGTACAAATAGCGTATTTCCAAATTATTTAATCCCAGCTTTGTTTCTACACCCAACACCAAATTTAGTACCTTAACTGTGGTACCAACATGTTACCCAACTTTTCGTACACATACATAGGTAAACGTTTCAAAAATTACTTCCTTATATTCAACATATATCCTAACCCCAATTCACTTTTCCAGCTTTATCTGTTCCCCTGAAACCCATTATAGTACTATAAATAAGTACGAATTTTCAAAACCTCCTCCCTACCTCCACTCTAAACACCAAATGCTAATCAAATACAGAATTTCAAAATTCCAGTTCTACCCTTTACAAAATCACAAATTGTACAAAATTCTATACCATATAGCAAATACCAAAAGGTACCAAATTTTGTACCATTTAGCACTTTTCGTACACGATTTTCCAAAATGTACTTTCATATCTCAGCTCTATTCGTTCACCTAAACCCAATTTATAGATAATGTAGTTCCATTTAGCACTTTTCCATAAGTACGAATTTCCAAAACTTCCTCAATCCTACACTCCAACAGTAATCTGTTCACGCAAATACAAATTGTAGCGAATTTCGTACCATTTAGTACTGCTTCGTGCACATTAGTGCGATTTTCCAAAGCTACCTCCATATCTCGATTCTATATTCCAACAGTAATCTTAAAATCTAATCTTCAAATCCAAATCATACTAAACTCACTACCATTTAGGACTTTTCGACCTTTGGTACACCTTTCTTACTCTTCATCAGTGACCCCCATTCCAAATTTCAGGATTCCGGACTTATTCGTTAACCCATATGCAAATTGTACTATAGTACTATTTAGTACTTTTCGTATACTTTTAATTCGAATTTCCAAAAACCTTTCTATTTTACTCTCCATCAGTGACCCTCATTACAAATTTCAGGATTCAAGCTCAATCCGTTCACCCAAATCCAAATTGAACTAAATTTAGTACTATATATTACTTTTCGCACACTTATAGTTCGAATTCCAAAAACCTTTCATTTTTACTCTTCATCAGTGATCCTCATTCCAAATTTCAGGATTCCAGCCCTATTCGTTCACCCAAATCCAAATTGTACTAAATTTTGTGCCATTTAGTACTTTTCGAACCCTTGTAGTTCGAATTTCCAAAAACCCTTTAATAAATCTTTCTAACTCTCCATCAGTGACCCTAATTCCAAATTTCAGAGTTCTAGCTCTACGCGTTCGCGTAATACAAAGGGTACCATATTTAGTACCTTTTGGTACTTTTCGTACCCTTCCAGTTCGAATTTCGAAAAATCCAGCCTTATCTCACCCCTACACACCAACAGCAACCCACTCTAAAAATGTCAAGTTTCTAGCTTCAGCCGTTTCGTCTGGGCGTTGATGAATTCAGGAAAAGGAATAATATAGAAATAATCAATATTTAATATGGCGAACACTGAAAATTTTGATGTACTTATTATACCTATTTGAATTGATGTTTAATTTCTTTCAAGTACTGTTCGTACACGTACAAAAAAACCTCTACACTTCAACAGCGGCCTACGTGTTTTGTTAGAACGGTATGGGCATTTTGACAATTTTAACCATATTTTCCAACCGAATTTTGGATTTTGTGATATCAAAATGTAGGCCTTTTTATTCTCAGGGTGTTGAAACCTTCTTGTAAAATATTAGCCGCATAGATCTACCTTTTCACATGAACTTGACTCAGAATAGACAACAAAAATAAAAACAATTTTGTTGAAAAAGTACGTTTGACTTTTTGATTTCAGTACATTATTTAGAAACCGAATTCGTGTTAACATAGAAACAATAGTACATTATTCAGTACAATTTTTTAAATCCAGGCCCTTAACTCAAATGTTACAGCTTTAGCTTTACTTGTTCACCCAATGCCAATGGTATTACATGTAGAAACCTTTCATACATTTAAAGGCGGATTTTAATAAACAATCTCAACAGTGACCCTCATAACAAATTTCATTTATTGATTCACTCAATACCAGTGCTTCAATATTTAGTGCATATTATTTGATACTTACAGTGCACTTATTGTTCGACCACCTCTAACAATGAACCTGACAAATAAATAATATATCAGAATTCCACTTATATTCCTTAGCTTAATATTAAATTTATTGAAATTTTGAACTTTTCACACACTAATTATATAATTCCAGCTTCATTGCTACACCCAACGTCAAATTTAGTACAATTCATATTTCTCAATAAATCAGCCAGCCAGCATTTCAAAAAAATCCTTATCTAACTAACTTTCTCTCTATCTCCTCTCTAAACGCCAACTGCTATACTAATGCCGAATTTCACAATTTCAGCTCTAAGGGGTAGAGCACAATAACAATTTGCACCAAATTCTGTGCCATTTAGTAATTTTCGTACACTTACACATCCTTCGTACACAACCACATCCATATCTCGACCCTACACACCAACAGCGGCTATAATACCAAATTTCCGAATTCCACCTCTATTCACAATACCATTAATACTTTTCGTATGAAAGTTCAATAACTATCTCCAACAGTAATTCCGAATTTCAGGATTCCACCTTCATCCGTTCACCAAACTCTAAATTGTACCAAATTTAGTACCACTTAGTACTTTTCGTACCCATAAGTACGAATTTCCAAAACTTCCTCATTCCTACACTCCAGCAGAAACCTTAATTCGAAATTTCAGGATTCCATATTTATCCGTTTACCCAAATCTAAATTGCACCAAATTTAGTACTTTCCGTACCCATAAGTACGAATTTCAAAGACCAACACAACAGTTATCTTAATTCCAAATTTCACCCAAATCCAAATTGTACCAAATTTAGTACCATTTAGTACTTTTCGTACACCCGAATTACGAATTCCCAAAATTTCTTCCAACAGTAATCTTAATTTTAGATATTAGTATTCCAGCGCTATCCGTTCGCTCAACTCCACATTGTACCAAATTCCTAACTTCAGGTTTCCAGCTCTATCCGTGAGCCATTTAAGTACGAACCATAAGTACGAATTTCGAATATTACCCACATATCGTAATTCTATACTCCGTCAGTAATCTTAATTCCAAATTTCAGGTTTCTAGCTCTATCCGTTCACATAAATCCAAGTTGTACTAAATTTAGTACCATTTAGTACTTTTCGTACACCTTAGTGCAAATTTCCAAAACTACCCCCATATGTCAATCCTATACTCCGTCAATAATCTTAATTCCAAACTTCAGGTTTCCAGCTCTATCCTTTTACTTAAATCCAAATTGTACTAAATTTAGTACCATTTAGTACTTTTCGTACACATGAGTACGAATTTCACAAACCATTTCCTTTTATAAACACCACTTCCCAACCTCCATTTTCATACCGAATTCCAAGTTTCTAGCTAAATGCATTCAAAATATACAATTGGTACTAAATTTCGTACTTTTCGTACACTTGTAATTCGAATTTCCAAAAACCCTTTGGTACATCTTTCTATCTTTTCATCAGTGACCCTCATACCAAATTTCAGAATTCTAGCTCTTCCCGTTTGCCTTATACAACGGGTACCTTATTTAGTACCTTTTAGTACTTTTCGGACACTTTTAGGTCGAATTTCCAAAAACCCAGCCTTATCTCACCCCTACCCACCAACAGGAACCTACACCCAAAATTTCAACTTTCTAGCTTCAGCGGTTTCGTCTGGGCGCTGATGAATCAGTCAGTCAATCAGTCAGTCAGTCACTCACCTCACTACTCTTATATATATATAGAAAAACCAACCGATTTATACCCAGAAATCACTATATAGTACAAAGTCGCCTCATTTTATTAGTATCGTTTATAACAACTATCGCTTATAGCGTCCGAATTATGTTGGCCCCTTGATCGACGTTATAAGCGATTTCCACTGTAATTCTAATTATTATATACGCAGTTAAGTACAGTCAACAGTCTACTTTAATACTGCACTAATGTTTCGCAATTTCTTTCAAGCTAATTTTTTTATTTTTGGCGCGTTAGATCTGTACTCTGTCCCACCTTGAAACGGTTGGTATTGAATTTCTTTAAGATTAAAAAATAACAAATATTCTCGTATGGAATTGGAAAAATTGTTACTCTATCAGGAATATCGTTGGTTCTAGTCGGAGTTTTAGGACGAAATCCCCATATTCGTATAAAGGGGGGTTATGTGATCAAATGAAAAAAATATTTTGTCGGATAGTATAACCACTATACCAGATGAGTCTACGATCGGCTAGAGCATCTTTGCAGAAGCATATTTTTGTCGGAACATATCGCTCATTTACTCAAAGAATGACACATTTCAAAAAATGCCGTTTCTAGAAAAACTCGTTTTAAGTTGGCGATTGAAATTTGACTTCCCAAATTAAAACGATTATTACACAAAAAATAAAATAACTACTTGGACGATATCAGTGCTAACTTTCCGTGCTAGATCAAATATGATTTGAAGTGTTTTAGTGCTTCATAAACTAAAAAAACTGCTTTGTTGAATTATGCCAAACTCGTAGTAAATGAGCTATAACTCGAAGAGTTTTAGAGATATCAGCATGAAAATTTGACACAAGATAGAGTAGAAGTTGTAGAAATAGAAATTGCTAGCTCATAAGACACGTTTTTTGAATTATGCCACTGCCACAGCGATATGTATGTAAACGTAGGCGATGGATGAAATACCATAAAAAAATTTTATGTACTAAAGCACATACAAATACACAAATAATCTTACCTGTATTACGGTTTTCCGAGGTCCATTGTTATTAATTTTAGTTTGCAGAGCTGATGATTGTAACTGGGATGGTAAAGATATTGCTAGAGGTTGTTTTTGTACTAATTTATTATAATTGGATACGTTATTAGTATTATTAACTTTGACAATGTCTAACGTATTTTTTAGTTTGTCTTTGTTAGAAGACAAGTAACGCAAACACGACTCTTGATTTACTTCAGGATTAAAACTTTGATGTTCATCCATATATATAAAGCTTTGCCTTGCGTTTTTATTTTTATCGGCCACTGAAGAAAAATTTTGATCACTATATTGTGGCTTGCAATTCGATATTGGTAAATTCGAACACTTGGATTTGTTTTCGATTTTTTTCTTACTGTGAGATGATATTTTTTTCCATGAAAGTGCATTCATAAATAATGAATGTTTTTTTAGATTCTTTTCCAAAGTACTCTTTTCTGTTAATATTATAGAGTTCTCATTGTGTATATCGAGCTCGTTATTTATGGTGTCCTTGGTGCTGTTGTTTATTTGATGTATATTGTTCGTATTTAAATTACTTAATTTAACATTGGAGCAACTGTTATGATTGTTATTTCCATTGTTAGAAAAATTCGAACAATTGGGTTTTCTATTTTCTCGATTTTTTGCATTGTTTAATTGTTCGTAAGAGAAGTTATTGAGCTGAGATTCATTTGTCTGTATATTCTCAACATTGTATTCTTTTTTCAATTCATTTTGCTGGCGGTATTGGAAATAATGCTGTCCAGAGTAAATAGGATTATGACGATCCTTTGGATTGATACTTAATACAGTTCCCATTATGGATATTTTCCTGAAAATATGTTTAAAATTATAAAACATTAAATAACATTAAAACGGTAATATAGGAGCTAAGTAATTTATGTAATATACAAATTCTCCGGTCACAGTCACTAAATACTTCCCCGAAAACGAGTTAGATCAAATTTTGTATATAGATTTTGGTAGAACTTACAAGATTTTCTCTTTAGACAAAGCTACAGTCATTACTTGACTGAGAACACAGCCAAACGCCAGCTTTGTTATGTGCTTAATTCATGCTGTCATTTGTTTTAGTTATTTAACTTTGATCTTAAAAAAAAAAAAAAAAAAAACAAAAAACAAATTATCCAAATGTATTACTATTGTTTAAGTTGGAATTGATTATTTGATTTAAATTGACCCTATCAATTGCATAGTTGTGTTTGTTGAAATCTCCTCATTCTTATTTATTACACCCCTGTAATGGTATGAGAGATTTCAACGAATATTCACTTGACAAGCGCCCTCTTGAAGCATCTCTGCAGATGTCAACACAACAAACAAACAAAGAGAACATCAGCTTGAACCGCAAGCACAACAGCCGAGCTTTATCGTAAGCATTTTTGCACATCGTTGTAATTATTTCGCATAGGTACTATTGTTTATCATTGAATAAACACCGGAATTTGAGCCACATCTCTTACTAAACTATTGTGCTTTCCTTTTATTCTATTCTCGTTTCATTTCTATTGACGGCCACTCGTACGTATTGGATTTACTGGCTCCATTGATACACTTGTTCCCCACAACTGCCTATAGTGCTGACTAACAACTATATTTACTATATTCTTTTTATTGATAAGAATTAATAATGTAGAAGCCCCAAAAAACATCTCCTAGTCTATTGAGTTGTACTTTATAGTTAACTTAGCCGGCCCGGGAATTCCCGAAATTTTTTGAACGGGATTTCCCGGGAAATTTTTTTTTTTTGAAATTCCCGGGAATACGGGTATTTGTAATATGGAGGGTATAATTAAATATGTCATTCCGTTTATAACAAATCGAAATATTCATCGAGGACCCTGTAAAGTATATATATTCTTGATCAGGGTAAAATACTATGTCGATATAACCATGTCCGTCAGTCCGTCCGCCCGCCCGTCTGTTGAAATCAAGATACAGCTCGCAATATGTTGAAGGTTGTGGCCTCAATATTCCTCCGAAATGGCTGAAATTTGATAATTAATCTTCGTTGGTGGTATAAAACTTTCCCCCAGAAATTTGTCGGTACAGGTCCACGCCTTAATATAACCCCCATAGAACGGTACCTGCCGATTTTCCGTATTTTGAAGGTTGTGGTCTTAATAATCCTCCGAAATGGCTGAAATTTGGTATTTGGTTTTTGTTGGTGGTATAAGACTTTCCGCCAGAAATTTGTCGGTACAGGTCCACGCCTTCATATAGCCCCCATAGAACGGTACCTCCGGATTTCTGGTATTTTGAAGGTTGTGACATCAATATCCCACCGAAATGACTGACATCCCACCGAATGACATGACTGACATTCGAATTGTTGTATTCTCCAAAATTATTGTTTGCAATATTAAAAACTGTATAATGTTAAGTGGCAAATGGAGTATATTAGGATTGGAAGCCAGTAATAACGATGGTATGAATGTTCATATAAGTACGCCTCTAATCATTGGTGCCACCGTGTTGCAATTGTGAAGTCGTGTACTCAAAAGGTCAGCCGTATAAAAATTCGCTATAAACGGATTTGTTATATGATTAACACGCTCTTCAAACCATAAGAACAACATACCATATCGTTGACTTTAAAAATATAATCGGACAGCACTCTTTGATATCAAGGAAGCTTTGCTAGGATAATCGTGCGAAACATATATTTTATATAAACTCCGCAAATTAGTCAGGAATAATTGGATACATACATATAGATATTCTTGAACAGCTGCCATATGCCGTATATGATTTATTGGTTCTTTCAAGATTTTGGCGCAACGTCTTTCGTATTTTACCCTTAATATTGTTCCAAAGAGATAACTTTCCCATAGTCCCGTGAATTTCCGGGTTCCCGGGAATGAAAAAAAGCCGGGAATTCCCAAACTCTAGTTGCATTAGGTGCTGCTAAAACAAATATACAAGAAAGATGTGTACAACCTCCTTGTGGAGCAAAGTGTCGGCTTAAATGCACCGAGAAAATTCCCGAGAATTTACCAGTCAAATATTTAAAAAGTATTGGGGTACAGGTGATTTACAAAGGCAAAGATAGTTTATTGTTAGCCATACAAGCCAAATTAAGCCAAAATACAGGTACTGTAGCACTCAAGACATTCGCGGATTAAATAACGCATATTTTTGTAGATAAATTCAAAATCCATAAGGGTATGCAACATTTTTTTAAATCAACACTTAACATAAATGGCAAAGTCATATCCACCGCTTTAAAAAAAAAGAGCGAAGAAGGCTTTGTAGAAATCGACATGCGAGGAAGACATAGCAATCATGCGAAAGTGAGCCTTGAAGTTAAGAACAGTGTAAGGGAATTCATTAAAGATATACCAAAAGTTGAGTCCCATTATTTACGTGCCAGAACAACCCGCGAATATATCGAAAGTGGAAAAAGTATTGGAGACATATACATGGACTACAAAGAACACCGTAACACAGAGAATTTAGACCCTGCAAGTAGAAGTATGTTCTACAGAATATTTAAGGAAGAGTTCAACATATCATTTTTTAAACCAAAAAAAGATCAATGTGATCTTTGTGAATCTTTCTTAAATTCTTATGAAAATGAAAAAAACTATTTAAATGAGGTTTACACATTACAAGAAAAATAACTTTGTAGAAAAGAAAAAGACCTCGACAAGGAAAAATGCTATACAGCTGTATATGATCTGCAGGCAGTTCTTCCCTTACCCAAGGGGCTTTCTTCCAGTTTTTATTATAAAAGCAAAATAAACTGCAACAATTTAACTGTTTCTGACCTCAAAGCTAAAAATGTTGATTGTTTCTTTTGGACCGAAGCTGAAGGAAAGCGTGGGTCTAATGAAATCGGAACATGTGTTCTTTTGTATATAAAAAATCTTGTGGAAAAATCGGAAAATGCTCAAGAGTTAGATCTCATTTTTTGTTTCGACAACTGCTGTGGGCAGCAAAAAAATAAATATTTGCTCTCAATGTACTTTTATGTAATTCAAAAGTATAATTTACGAAGCATAACCCATAAGTATTTGATTAAAGGCCACTCTCAAAACGAAGGCGATAATGTCCACAGCGTAATAGAAAAGCAAGTGAAAAGACACATAGGAAGTAAACCTATATACACCCCTGATCAATATATCACTTTAATATCAACCGCAAAAAAGACCGGAGTACCACACAGAGTTCATGAATTAGTACATGATGAATTTTCAACTGGGGCAATATTAAGGTACTACGAGTAGAAAAGGAAAATACGTCTTCATTTCTCTACAAAACTTCTTATAAAAATCAAGACTTTTTAAAAGTGTTTGTAGAAAAAAACAATAACGACATAAAGCCTTCTACTTATTGGAAGAGTTACAAGTAAGTTTTTACTTTTTAGTGTATCTTTATTAGGATGGGCGATTTGAACACAATCACGGGCGCCTGGAGCCAAACCATTGAGATTTTCGATCCAACACACAGACAAAAATTGTAATCCAGACAACAATTAAGAACTCTCTAGTACATCGCAAATATATTGGAACACTCCTTTAGGCAGTTTTGACCTTGAGACAGTACACATTTTTCGGAAAATGTCGATAAATGTACTGAGATACAATCGACATTTTCCGAAAAATGTGCACTGTCTCGAGACCAAGATGTGTTTGTGATGTACTAGAGAGTTCTTAATTATTGTCTGGGCTACAATTTTTGTCTGTGTATTGGATCGAAAATTTCAATAGTTTGGCTGTTATATTCCAAAAAACTAGATAAAAAACTTTAAGTCAGAGCCTGGCACCGGATTCCATTTTTTTCCTTCCATACAAATCTCCCCGGCCTAATTATTAGTCCTTACAACATGTCCCGTTTGTAATTATTTCAGATTATGTCCTGCTTATATGGGTATGCTACCGATATCAGATATTAAAAAACGAGATATAAGAGACTTAATTAAAAAAAAAACATAATTCCAAAGAAATACTACGAAACGTATTATAAATACCTGATAGATAACTAAACCTAATATATTTAACTATTATTTATGTTTGTGTTCAAATCAACGTATGAATAAATGTTGCTTTAATTTTTTTTTATATTTTTGATCGTGTTATTAATCGCAGCAGATATTTTCAGTTAAATGGGCCCAAGTCGAAATAATACCTCCAGTACGCGGATATTTTCAGTTAAACGGGCACAAGTCGAAATAATACCTCCACTAAAACAAACTTTTTTTCAACAAAAGGGTAGTAACTCGGAAATTGGTTATATTTCTACAAATACTTAACGACATAATACGAAATCAAGTTTTGTAATATTTAACAAATATCTTTATGATGGCATGGTTTTTTTGCATAATATACCTTTAACCATAACATAAACAGTTTTTTGTCTCTATTGAAAAATTGCAAATTTCCAGTTGCTACCCTTTTTGTTGAACAGGTGCGATATATATATATATATATATATATATATATATATATATATATATCTGATCTGGAATTGCATCAAATAAATACGTTAGGTCGTAGACCCAATTACCATTGCCACACAATTTAATTTTCAATCCGATACATTAGTAATATTTTACAAATATAGCATTTTAAAATAAAATTGGACATAGGGATCCGAAATTTATTAAAATACGCAGCCAATTTTCACAATCCTTTACATTCTCTGAAAATTTCAGGAAAGTAGGTTCATTAGTTTTTTAAATGTTACATATTAAAAAAGTGAGCTTGGCCAACTTTTCTTCCCGTAAAAACATACAAAGTTGGACTGTGACGAACAACAAACATAAATAAATATTTAGAAATCGGTCCAGCCGTTCTCAACTGATGCAATTACCAACGATCGACATTTGATTTTTATTTATTAAAATATCAGATATAGTTCTATCATAAGAGAAGTATCCCACCTTATGATGATTATATACAATATCCCTCCTGCAAGCCATTGCAACTTCCCATTTTAATCCTTCTGTTCTCTTGTACAACCGTTCCTGCTTCCAAGCATATTCATCATGTATTCGTCTCCCTTCCTTATCTATTGGGATATTTTAAAGAGTGCGCGTGTTCGTGCCTTCTCGAAAAACACCGTGTAAACTGCATAAAAATTTTGGTCCGTGTTTGTGCATGTTCGTGCCTAATTTTTAAGGCACGCGCCCATCTCTAGTTTGGAGTACGAGGATGATATTTGTTGTTTATTTAATTGTAATTAATGTATTTTATAATACTATAAATAAACAAACAGTTTACGGACTAATTTTGGTTTCTCAAAATTGTAGTGACAAATTTTAAAAAATTAAGAAAAAATAGTAATCATTCGAATCGAAGAATACAATAACACTGTGCAACATTTTTAAGGTGACCTTGTGCAAACAATTCGAACTGAGGATTTTTTGAAAGTTCAGACCCAAACGACAAGAAACCCTTTCACTTTTGTATTTTATTATTTTCCACTTTATTTAATCGGAACCGGGCGAGCCCCCAAAATTATAGGTTTGGTTACCTTTTGTTCCAATTAAAAACACTTTGGCGCATGTCTTGGAGACAAAATGTTTATTTATTGATATTTTTGGTTCACTAATAAAGAAAGATTAGAATATAATATTTACAGAGTTTATAAAATAGTGATTAATTCAGACTTCACATTTAATCTTATATTAACTTCAAATTTACTTCATTAAAAAACTTAAAACTTCTTCGAACTTCACTTTACTTCTAATGCTCATTTCACTTCTTTTGAAGTTCTCTTTGCTGTCGTGGTGTGTTTAGTGTGTCTCATCTGTTGTGCTGTGTCGTCTTCGTCTATGTCCGTCATATGTAATCAAAGCAACAGCACAAACGTGAGCGGCTGCAACACCGTTCCTACAGATATATATATATATATATATATATATATATATATATATATATATATATATATATATATATATATATATATCGCACCTGTTCAACAAAAGGGTAGCAACTCAAAATTTTTGGGACTTTCACTTTTTATCAAAAAACAATGCATAATAATCATCTCCATCCACTATAAAAATTTCCCATTGCTTTGTCTACTCTTTCGCAAAAAAGTACCGTTAAGTCACTCTTCATCAGTGTTGCCGCTCGAAAAATTTTTTTTCGTCCCAAAATTTTTCTAAAAATGGCCCAAAACGACCTAAAACGGCCCAACATTAAAAATTAAAACAAAAATATATATTTCTCATAGATACCTTTTATTACATTTAGAAAAATCGAAAAAAATATTGTCTATTTTTACGTAAAGTTAGTATGTCGCAAAAAATTGTCTGAGATATAATGATTGGACGGCAACAAGTTATTGTGATTTGAATGTAGCATATAAACTTTAAGTGCGTGTTTCTCGAAACGGCGTTTTTGAAGTCGGTGCCAACGTTAGCTCTAAAACGAATTGACCGATCTTCATATGACCTTATTATATTATTCATGTGAGCTTAATAAATACATAAAAAGCTTGCCTTTAAGCGAGACAGATTAAAAAAATTATTTTGCCCAATTTTTTTACAAAAACAGTCAATTTTTTTCGGTAAAGTCGAAATTTTGACTTTGACAGCTCAATTTTTTTTAAGAATACTTTTTTTTAAATTCTGTTTTATTAGGTTCCTAAAACGCTTACAAAAATATATATGATCGGCCCATCCGTTTTCGAGCTATCGTTGGCACCGCAAAACGCTTTTAGAAAAAGATGGTTTCGCAGATAGCCATTTACCTCAAGAATATGCACTATTTTTCAATAACAACAATTCCAAAGGTATTATAAGATTTGTTCTTTGAGATGAAAGAAAGTATAGTTTCACCGAGTCTTAGCAAATTCCAATCTTTTATTATTAAATCGGGGTCATATTCTGCAAGTCTGGGAAAATGTAATACCTGGTTCATATAGGCGAAACTTACCTTATATGGAGTTATTGTATTTAGTAGTTTAAGGGCCATTATTACATCCTTTCTTTTACTATTGGATGGATTTGAAAACGCAAAAAAACCAATTTGCATGCATTAAAAGTGTGACGGGAGGTTTAGCGAATAGCAAATGTCATCAGCACATTTAGAATCGGTTTCAGAATTAGCGTAGTACTTTTCAAGATTGTGTTTTTCAATAGTAATCAAATCCAAGATTGAAGCTTTCCACTTTTTATAAGATCTGCAAGACTCTGAAATTTTTGATATGATCGACTCCCTAATGGTATCTATTGAAGTGGAATCATTTGATGTCATGCCTGTTTCATATATAGCTATGGGCCTATAAATGACACGTTATGAAATTCAAAAATACATTTAGTTATTTTCGAGCATTTCCGGGTATGTGTCGTATATAGATAATTAATATTGGACCAATATTGGACCGATATTGGTTTTGATTTCATATTCATCTATTGTCATCCATATCTGAAAAGTGTGCAAAGTTTTAGTTCGCTTGGTCAATTACAACTGTGTTAAAAATGAGTTACCAGATTTGAAAAGCATGTAAAATTGAACATTGTACAACACTGTAAAAATGGACCAATATTGGGTTTGATTTAATATTCATGTATTGTCATCCAAATCTGAAAAGTTTGCAAAGTTTTAGTTCGATTGGTCAACTGCAACTGTGTGAAAAATGAGTTACCAGATTTGAAAAGCAAAATACCGGAAATCGGGTGGTACCGTTATATGGGGGCTATAGGAAAAAATTTACCCGTATTCATTTTGGTTCCATATCTAAATCTGAAAAGTGTGCAAAGTTTTACTTCGATTGGTCAACTGCGACCGTTTTAAAAATCAGTTACCAGATTTGAAAAGGCTTTAAGTTAGACACCGTAAAAATACTCTAAGAATGGACCAATGTTGGTTTTGATTTCATATTCATGTATTGTCATCCAAATCTGAAATGTGTGCAAATTTGAAGTTCGATTGGTCAACTGCAACTGTGTGAAAAAATAGTTACCAGATTGAAAAGCAAATTACATAAAACACTGTAAACCAGTGTAAATTGGAAATATTTTGATATTTGTGTATTTTCCACTTACTTTTGTAATATGTCTATTTTACAATTTAGTTTAACTGAGATTTAAGTTTAAAAATGTATGGGCATTCCTCCTCTTGCCGGTATCGATAAAATCGATTGTTTTTTAAAAATTAAATATCGATAGATAGTTTTGCCTATCGATATTATCGGAACAAAAATCCCCAACCCAAAACTCATTTAAATAAATAGAAATTTCGCTGCTTTTCGGTTTTGTGTGTGTGTGAGAAAATAAGCCCGTAGTCACACGTACATATTTTTCGGAAAGGTAAAATGTATTTTTTAATATTTTTATAAGATAAAAGCAATTTGTTATTCTCCTTTGCATTTCTGTGAACTACTTGTGCAAAATGTCAAGAAAAGGATTGACATTTCCGCCATTTTCATCTCCAAATTAACCCACTTAGCGCCGAGAATTTTTTTTGGGAGAAAACTTAAAATTGTTTATGAAAATTATGTTTTTGAGACTTTCTAAGCATTTTTTAATAAATAACTTTTTTCTCTAAAGCGTATAGTTTTCCTGCAATCGGGCCTTCTTTTAAAAGTGCCAAAAACTTTGGAGGGCAATATTGGTTTATCCTTACATGGCAATCCCTTGGTTTTTGATTGAGAAAATACTCTTACTATATTCCTAACAAATCCCTGACTTTGTATGATTCTAACATTTATGATTAAATTTTTATCGCATATTTAAATTTTTCATCAAAAGTCGAAAATTACAAAAAAGTCGATTTTTTTGAATAGCTTGGGTTTTAGGCCAATTGCGTGGAAATACGAAGGTCAAATGAAGCGTTATAAGCGTGAAATGACAGATAACAGACAATACTATAACAAAATGCAAAAAACCCTACAAAAATATTCGAAAAAGCCAGAGTTTTACGTCAATTTTTGCAACCATTTTTTGTGGCGTTTAAACGACCAGTGGCTTTATCTGGGTTAATGGTGTTGACAGCCTACCTATAATATCGATAGTAATCGATATTTTAAACTATTATATCGAAAATATCTAATGTTGGGAATATCGATGGTTTGCCAGCTCTAGTTCAAGTGGTACGAAGAACATAGTTCAGCGGTTTGCCGGACTTTGTTTTGCGAGGTGCATTATAAGAAATTCTTACTTTTGTTTTTTTTTTGGGCTGCGGAAGAAAAACGCCATAATGAGCAAGATAATACAAGTTGTATTTTCATTAATACAAACTTCTCGAATCATTATTTATTGTGAGTTGCTGGCTGCTCCTAAGAGACACCGCCAGTATACATACAAGCTTATGTTCGAGAAAACATTAAGCTGTCGATTATTGATAGCAATTATTGTTGAGTGGAGTTGCCAGTTGTCAAAATTACTTTATGTATGGCAGCCTTCAACTGAAGTTGCGAATCTCAGTTGACGAACCGGCTATTTTTCAGCAACCAGTTATTTTCAGTTGCTGTGAATATTTTCGAAGAAACAAGAAGTAAAATTGAAAGGAAAAAACATTTTCTTAACAATTGTTGATTACTTGCATGATTAATTAATTTTTGTATCAAAAATATGGTGAAAATAACAACAAAACAACAGTTTGAAATATTAATTGATAAATACAGCCGAATACAACAGGGAATTTCGTTTTTTAATAAAAATGATTTTTGGTTTGTCTTTTTTTCATCCTCCGTCAACTTCGAAACGATTCAAGTGGACAACTTCCTTCAATACGTTCGACAATATAGACTGAGCAATGCAATTGTTGTAATCATTGTCATGGAACTTTTGTGAAACTTCCCTCCGCAAAAGATCTCAACGCAGCGCACTCTTTTAAAAGGGGGGTATTGCTGTTGATCTGTAACTTTGAAGTCTTCCTTTAACGTTTCCACAATGTAAACTACGGCATCCTTTTCGATCGAAAATACGCCTTAAATCTCAAATAATTTACTGATTATACAGATCTTTCCAACATGAGCTTCAACTTACAGTGCAGATGGCAATTCCAATGGATTCGACTTGTCCCTCAAATTTCTTCTAATAGATGTCATGTCCTGTACATTTTCTTTATCATCAAAAAATTATTTTAAAAATTTTAAAAGTTTTTTTTCTCGAATTGTGCTTTCTGCATTAATATAGAGTTCACAAGTTTGAAAAAACACTGATCGATAACACGTGTTGACACCAATAACACTGTGCAACATTTTTAAGGTGATCTTGTGCAAACACTTCGAACTGAGGATTTTTTGAAAGCACAGACCCAAACGACCAGAAACCCTAGTTGGATTTTGTTGTGTCAGATCCAGCTCAGATTTTATGGCCCCATCTAAACATGGTTAAATATTGAGTTTTTAAAGAAATTCGGGGCTATATCTCTGAAACCAATGCGAATCTTTTTCTGACCTCTGAAGCAAATTTGTAGATAAAGACAAGAATAAAATATTTAGAGAAATAATGAACTCGAAAAACTACATTTATTGCCTCAAATTTCAAAATATATGCAAAAATTCCACTATTTTTATACATTTCGCACCGTATCTCCCAAAACCGTTAATTTTTTTAGAATAATTTCTTTTGGAAAAATTGTCCTTGGAATGTAATACACAACTCTTCAAAACATGTCATTGTTGTAAAAGGCCTCTGTGCCGTTGTTTTCAGTACATTTTTCAACGACGATTTAATAAAAATGTCAATAATGTGGTGAAATCCGAAATGCGAGAATAAACTGTTGGTGTGAACTGTGTTTGAAATACGTATTGTAAAAGATATGATGCAAAATACCGCTGAAACAACATGAAGTAAGCATTTTAGAGTTTCCGAATGGTCTAAAGAATTGTTGAGAACTTTGCAAATTTCTATTTTTTTTTTTTTTTGAAGATTTTTGCAAAAGGTTACTTGGTTCAACTCCCAACAGTTTAGCCGATACTGACCAGAATTTCAGCAATTATGTAAAATTTTCTATATTTTATAGATTTTGATGCCTAAATGGATTTTTCTTATGTATATATATAGAGGCAGTTAAATCATATACAAGTGATCTGGAATTGCATAAAATTATGCATTTTCACTCATGGCACTGCATTTTAACTGACCCTCTGGAACTGCATTTTAACTGACCCTTTGGCATTGCATTTTATCCTTTGGGATAGAGTAGGATGCAGTCCAAAGCACATGTTTTGATGCATGCATTCTGCGGAATGTGTGCAAGCCATTACAAAATATCCCAGAACAAAGCTTAAGTTCTTGTTAGCAAAGCGAACGGACGTGTTTTTTGTAAGCTCCAAGAAAACAACAAATTTTTAAGGCTGTACGCATAGTTAAACACGTAAAATGTGCAACATACGTTATTAAACGACGCTTTTGTGATATACCATAATTAACATAGACTAATAAATCCATAGACATTTATTTGCTCTCAGCATTTATCTTCGAAATTTTCGAAAATTGGTAGATGGCGTTAGTAGTTTTATTTAAAGTTACTATAGATTTTAAACTATTTATTCTGATAAAAGACAAAATATGGATAATCTTTGGCCAGATCTACATCCCCATGTAAACAAATTCAACAAAATATTGTAATTTACCCCAAAACATTGTGTGAAAAGATCAGGCACTGTGCATACCGGCGACACCTACAAAAAAGAAGCACACTACAACGCTCTATGTCTATGGACCATAGACTAAGGTTTTTAAACGTCAAATCATAGACTAATAAATCCATAGACATAGAGAGTTGTAGTGTGCTTCTTTTTTGTAGGTGTCGCCGGTATGCACAGTGCCTGATCTTTTCACACAATGTTTTGGGGTAAATTACAATATTTTGTTGAATTTGTTTACATGGGGATGTAGATCTGGCCAAAGATTATCCATATTTTGTCTTTTATCAGAATAAATAGTTTAAAATCTATAGTAACTTTAAATAAAACTACTAACGCCATCTACCAATTTTCGAAAATTTCGAAGATAAATGCTGAGAGCAAATAAATGTCTATGGATTTATTAGTCTATGCCATAGACTAATAAATCCATAGACATTTATTTGCTCTCAGCATTTATCTTCGAAATTTTCGAAAATTGGTAGATGGCGTTAGTAGTTTTATTTAAAGTTACTATAGATTTTAAACTATTTATTCTGATAAAAGACAAAATATGGATAATCTTTGGCCAGATCTACATCCCCATGTAAACAAATTCAACAAAATATTGTAATTTACCCCAAAACATTGTGTGAAAAGATCAGGCACTGTGCATACCGGCGACACCTACAAAAAAGAAGCACACTACAACTCTCTATGTCTATGGATTTATTAGTCTATGGTCTATGCGTCAAATGCATAAAAAATAAAATTATAAATTGAGAACATATTTTCGAAAATGTTGAATTAATGTTAAAAAAGAAGCTTTTTTATTTAATATTCCTTAAAATATGCTATAGCACAGTAAATTAATTGCTTGCTGGTTTATGCTGTACGTGTACAGTACAAAATAAAATGATTTTGCCGCGGCGAATACAAAATAAAAAGAATTCGTCGCGGCAAATACAAATCAGAAAATTAATTTATGCTCCTAAAAATATGCAAAGTTTTCTACACATACAGTGACACAGAAAAGTATACATACACCTTACAAAAATGCAGTTTTGGCTAATTCGTTGAGTTTTTTGCAGCAACAACTGCACTGTGTGGCTACATGGTGACAAAATAACCATAATTACACAAATTTATTTTAATCTAATACGTATATTTATTACAATTAAAGAAATTCAATTTTTACAACACAGAAAAGTATACATACACCCCAAGGAAATACGAGTATTATCGTAAACTTTATGGAATTAATAGCAAAATTTATACATTTTTTAGTTTTGGCGAATGTCTCTGGGGGTCTGAGATATATTTTAGAGAAAAGAAAATAATTTTTGGGGGTCAAATGCCGTTATTTATGGTCAAATTCCTTATATACCTCGGTAAAGCTGACCATTGCTTAATTTTTTGCGTTTTTAGGTATTGTACTTTATAAAAAGCACAAAATTAGTTTCAGATTGCAAATCTTGAGACCCAAGAAAGCTTTGGAGTTGTTATTGAGCAAAATATTCCTTCCTGGACGTCGATTAATGCACGTTTTTCTTCAAATTTCTCAGGAAGTTAATATATTCCGCGGAATTCCTGGCGCAAATTATATACAAAATGCATTGAATTGCCTTGTAATATGGTCTGATACAATCCTTGAGCATTAATTGAATCAGAAATGTGACATATTTTGTTACAAACCTGCTCCCAAAGCTTCTAAAGCAACAAAATATAAGCACTACCAAAAAATCATGAAATTTGTACTGTGAACAACGTCGTTTTTGTATTATGATCATTACCTTTACTATAGGCGCGAAACGTTTCGTATAATTGTACATTTCTGAGTCAGTTAATGCCCAAGGATTGTATCCGACAATATAACAAGGCAATTCAAGGCCATCTATATGTAATTTGCACCAAGAATTCCGCGGAATCTATACACTTCCTGAGAAATCTGAGAGAAAACGTGCATTTATCGACGTTCAGGAAGGCATATTATGCACAAAAGCAACTTCAAAGCTTTCTAGGGTCTCAAGTTTTGCAATCTGATACAAATTTTGTGCTTTTTATAAAGTACAATACCTAAAAACGCAAAAAAATAAGCAAGGGTCTGCTTTAACGAGGTATATAAGAGATTGAACCCTAAATAACGGCATTTGACCCCCAAAAATTATTTTCTTTTCTCTAAAATATATCTCAGACACCCAAAGACATTCGCCAAAACTAAAAAATGTATAAATTTTTCTACTAATTCCATAAATTAAATGTTATGATAATACTCGTATTTCCTTGGGGTGTATGTATACTTTTCTGTGTTGTGAAAATTGAATTTCGTTAATTGTATTAAATATACGTATTAGATTAAAATAAATTTGTGTAATTATGGTTATTTTGTCACCAAGGAGCCACACCGTGCAGTTGTTGCTGTAAAAAACCCAACGATTTAGCCAAAACTGCATTTTTGTAGGGTGTATGTATACTTTTCTGTGTCACTGTATATTTAAATAAAATAAAAAAGTAAAGTTCAAATAGAAAACAACAAACTGTTAAATATAATTACAACATAAATAATAAATAATAAAAATGCCCTCAACAACTGGCCGGAGATGTTTGCGATCGAAGAAAATTTTCTGTGATCAGTGTAAACTAGGAATAAACGAAGGGAAAGAGGACTTTATAGAATGCGACAAATGTGAAAAGTAATATCATTTTGCTTGCACAAAACTTGATAAACAGCAATTCGACTTTTTAGTAAAAAATAGAAAAGAAGAATATATCTGTCATAATTGCAAGATGCAAAATGAAACCCAAATGCAACAGCAGCTACACCGCATGGAAGAAAAGCTAAATAAAATTGACAGACTATTATTCTGATTTTATGTCCACTAGATTTGATGAACTGATGAAAGGCATAAAAGCCAACGCAAAACGAATCGAGTTTATTGAAAAGGAAAATGTGAAGCTCAAGGCTGAAGTGGTATCATTAAAAGACACAGTGAAAATGTTGAATGATCAACGTGTAAAAAATGATTGTGTTGTCAATGGGATTACTGTTGATGATGGTAAAAGTGCTGTAGAAACGGTTATTTAACTTTCAAAAACTGTTGGTGTTAATAACATTGAAGAAGCCTATTTCGTGAAAAAGAAAAACAATAGCAATAATAAAAATCAATCATTGATAGTCAAATTTAACACAATATCTGCAAAAAATAAGCTCATGGAAGCTAAGAAAAATCTTAAAGAACATGAAAATACTAAGTCTATGTTTGAAATGTCATGTTAACACATTTGTTGAGTACTTAGAGAATGAGTTATGTGGCAGTTATGGTACAGCGTCTATAGTTGTTGGAGATTCGAATATAGACCAGCTTAATCCGAGTGAATCATCTGACATTTATTCGACTCTTGCTTCTGTGGACTATGAAACATGTCACACATTAATTACGAGACCGTTGAGTAAAAAGTCTATAGACCATGTTTATAGCAACGTGGCAAATAGGATGTGTATTGACTCAATCGAATGTGAACTTTCAGACCACAACATTATATGGTGTCGATTAAGAAGTCATATAAAAAATAGTCAGATAACTAGGAAGTTCATAAAGCTGCGTAATTATAATAATATAACAACACATATTCGAAATAATACAGCAGATTTCATATATTCAGGAAATCCTTCCATCGATATGCAAAATATCGTATCCATAATTTCAGAAGGTATAAGCACGCACAGTACTACAAAAGAAATCAAAGTAAATTCAAAAACCTTACTAACACCATGGGAGAATGGCGAGCTTCAATCCCTAAGGAAATTGAAAGAGAAATTATTAGCACGAAGAAGGAAAAATGGCAAGAATGAAAAAACTGAGTACACTCTAAAGCTCTTAAGTCGCGTGATAAAAATTGCTAGCTCAATTTGTATGAATTCGTACATGAGTCGGAATTTGGAAAATATGAATCAAAACCCTCGAAAATGCTGGGAATTTTTAAATGAATGTTTGGGAAGAAATGGAAAGAAACAAATTCTACTAAGAAATGATATGGATGAGATAGTTTATGATGACACTATCAAATGCAACATGTTCAATGAGTATTTTTTGGATATTCCCAAAGTTTTGAAGAGTAGCATTGACTACAGAGATGAGGACCATTGCAATTCTTTACACAGTTTAACTCAATGTAACTCAATAGTTCACTTGGAAATCGTAGATCAAAGTGATATAAGAGATTTAATTGAAAATATAGACACTAGCAAAAGCCCTGGGTATGACGAAATTTGTGGCAAAGTACTAAGTTCATCCAAAGATTTAATTAGCCTACACCTAGCCCACATATTTAACACAATGGTAAGCACTTCAGTATACCCTGAAGTACTTAAAATTTCTAAAATAATCCCAATTCCTAAATCTTCAAATTCATGTAAGACAAGTGACTACAGGCCTATAGCTTTGTTGCCATTAATTGGAAAATTATATGAAAAGTTGATCTACAAGCAGGTGTCAAATTTTCTAGAAGAGACTCGGCAGTTATTTTCTATGCAATTCGGGTTCCAAAAACACAGTGGTACCCAAGAGGCCGTAGTAAATGTTGTAAACAGAATCTGTGAAAGCCTGGATGGATGTTTCGGAGGAGTAGGTGCTGTATTTTATGACTTTTCGAAAGCCTTTGATCTAATTGACCACCGTATATTACTTTCAAACCTGCCATATTATGGTATTCAAGACAAAGAACTGAAACTTTTGGAAAGTTACATAAACATCAGGAAGCAATTTGTTGAAATCAATGGCGTAAGAGGAAATATTGGTGTTGCACAGCACGGAGTACCTCAAGGAAGCGTATTGGGACCCATGTTATTTACTCTCTATCTTAACGACATATCTAAGCTAAGTCTTCATGGAAAATTAATCATGTATGCCGAGGACATAACTCTTTTATATCCGTATAACCACGAACTTATATTAAAAGGCCATATGGAAGATGATGCAAAAATGATAACTGAATTCTGTCGGATAAACTTGTCATTAACTCCAACAAAACAAAAATCATAAGATTTAGACCCCGATGTCCACAAAATGATCTACATTTCAATTTTTCACTTGGAGAAACTATTATTTATGAAAGCCAATCATTAAAATATTTGGGCATTCATATGCAGAATAATTTGTCATGGAATGTGCATATTGATGCGTTAAAGGCTAAAATATCGCCAGCCATTGGAATTTTGCGCAAGTTCAGAAATAAGTTTAGCGTCGAAACTAAACTTTTGCTTTATAACTCTTTGATCCAAAGTCATTTCAACTACATGGCACTAATTATGGCTACAAGAAAACCATAAATTTTAAATCATTACAAAGACTCCAAAATAATGCTCTCAAAACTGTATACAATTTACCTCGATTATTTCCCACACTTCGTCTATATGGTAATGTATCAAAAAATATCTTGCCACTGTACGGTATTTATAAATTGCAGTTGCTAACATATATGTTTAAAGCTGTTAAGAACATTGGACATACGTCAATTCTATTTAACGTGAGTCAAAAAATTTGGTAGATACCAGAAACTGCTCGAATCTAAGGGTAAAGAGATGCCGATTAGAAGTCACAAAACAATGTATAGAACATAATGGATGTCTGGAATATAACCATCTTCCGATCGACATTAAGAATCTGACAGAAATTTCATCGTTTAAAAGAGAGTTAAAATCGTTTTTACTGGCAAACACAGGAATGCTTCTGGAGTAATTTAATTTAATTTTCTTTAAATATATATTTTCTCTACTTTAAAAAATAGTAAATAATTTAATAATTTTGTTTATATAATTTCCGTTCTTGAACTATAATCAAACACATTAGCCCCTATAGCTTTAAGGCGCTGGGGCGACATATAAATATTGTAATGAAATTGAAATGAAATATATAAATAAATAAAAAAAAAAAAATAAAAATAAATAAATAAAATGCATTTATTATTTGTGTAAAACAAAAATATTAGGATCTTTATTACATTAACACAAATTCTGAAAATTCTCCATTGAATTCAATCGCAACCATGCGTGTTTAATCCATGCTGAACTGTTATTGCTTCATCTGCTAAATGGTTGATATTGCCTTCCCATCACCAGTAAAGATTTCGACATGTACTCCAACAGCTTTTCTTGTCGTAAGTTACCGGAAAAATGTCCACAAATTAAATATTTTTTATTTTATATTAACAAATGTTTCAAAATGTTAACATGCTTATCTTTTTTTGGAAAATGTATGCCGCTGCCTGTAGAGATGTACAAACCAGTGTTCGAAAATAAACACTATGGTATCGTACCGTACCGTTCTGTACCGTACCAAGGTGGATAGGTACGCTACGATAATGTACCGTACCGGTACACAAACACTAAAATATGTTTTAGTGATACTGTACCGGAGCACAACGAAAATCTTACTGTACTGACTGCGGTGCACAACAATTTTTAGTGTACCGACTGCGTTACGCTACGATTTTTTAGTGAACCTACTGCGGTACAGTACGATTATCGTAGTGTACCACTGGTCGGTTCACTAAAACATAACGTACCGGTAATGTACCGTACATGTGTGTTTTGTAAATTGTGACGAAAAATTATATGCTTGATGTTTTTGAGAATAAGGGCAAGAATAGTAACTAAAATTCAAGATTATATAAATTAAAAGCACGAATGTGGTAAATTCGGTCGGTATACGAATTTTGAGAAAATTAGTGTAAAATATGAAAATAGCTCAAATTTCCAACCAATACATATTTTAATTAACAGCGTGTTTTTGTAAAAAGTTTTTGCCCATTCGTTCGTCGATTTCATGAACGAAGAACAATTTGGTTTTCATAGCGGTTGACGTTTGTATTCGTGTGACAAACAAATGAAAGCTTTTTATTTTCGTAATTTTTTTGGTTTTCGTAACAAAATCAGACGAACGAATACGTCAAAAATAAACGAATGGAAAAAACCCATCGTTTTGAATGAAAATTAAATAATTTGAGTAATAAATGGCACAAAACACACGAAAACTGGAAGGGAATGCAATTTTATTTATTTCCATAGAAGCACACGCGTATATGTACATCCGTTTCTTCATATTATCAGAATTATTTTTAGACAAATTTGATTACATTTTTTTCTTATTTTTTGTTTTTCATCTGTTTATCGGGGTTGCCATCAAGTATCACATTTTACGTGCAGATGCCTATGCAATATTCACAAAATAAGTATCATGGAAACCCTAAAATATAAAAGCTTTTATGAAATAGACGAAAGCTTTCAGATAAAAACGAATGGTTCGTACAATTTTACAAAAACCAAATTTTGAACGTATACGTTTTAGTACGAACGGTTCGTGTGACAGGCAAGCATTTTTACAAAAACACCCTGTAATTCTATAAGAAGTTTTAAGTGAACCACCCTCTATTATAGCATTAGGTTAAAAAACCCATATTATTAATGTATGTATTTCTATTTATTCGCTTTGTGAAAATTTTATTATGGACTCATTAGAGTCCTTGTAGTCAATGTACATATTAAAACACTGTTTTTTTAAGTAATATTTTCTCCCTAGTTAAATAATTAGACAGTTTTTACAAGTAAAAAGGAGTGATAATGCATGTGTCATAAAATTTTCCATTCCATTTCTATGAATAGAAAAGAATAACTTTAAATGTTGGTGTCATAAGGATGTTTATTTGCGGCAAAAGTCAATTCATAAAAAGGTTATGTTTGTTGTCCAATCCACATGAACAAACAAAACAGCCACAGTCGGATCACTAAAGATTGAGTCTCCAGCTAATATATTTTAAATTTTTAATATGTTTATTCTGTTGCAGTTTTAATGTTGATATGTTTGAATTAATTAAAATAAAATTGCATAAAACATAAAATCCGTTTGTAATAGGTAACAAAACAAAATGGTAAGAATATGAGAATAATGCATCAAAACTCAAACTTTAGAGGGCTTCTTCGTAGTGGTAATTCCTGCTGGTAGAATACGTTTACGTTTGTCCATAATTTGGATAAGAACAGCTCTAGATTGACAAGTGTACTTCACTTATTATTATATTTAGTAAATTTGTATTTTTACCCATATAACGGTACATGCCGATTTTCGGTATTTTAAAGATTTCTACCACATTATCCCACCAAAACGGCTTAGATTTGGTATCTAGTGTCCGTTGGGGTTATACATACATACCTATAAGAATTTTCGGTACAGGTCCACGTTTTTATATAGCCCCAATAGAACGCTTCCGCCGATATTGGTTATTTTGAAGGTTATAGCCACGTTATCCAACCGAATTAGTTGAAAATTGGCATTTAGTCTACGTTGGGAGATTAAAATTTTCCGACGGAGAATTGTCTGCACAGGTTCACGTTTTGATATGACCCCCATAGAAAGGTACCGCCCGAATTTCGCTAATTTTAGATAGAAAATAATTATAAAAACAATTATAAAATATTTTGTTGCAGTTTGTTGCAGCTAAAACTTTACAAATTTGGTAAGATCTATATGTATTAAAAATATAATAAAAAATCTGCGCGCCATCCTGCGACACTCCCTACAAAATAGTTTTAACAAAGTACACAATTTGAAAGGAAAGCGGATGTCACGTGATTTACATATGTATAAAATCCGAGCTACAATAAATAACATATTATATAAAATATTTTTTATTCATGTGTCTTCACGAAATGCTAAATATAATAAAGCTTTAAAATTACTTTATAGGAAGACTGTATACGACGATCGCAAATTTACTACTAAAATATATTAAAAAAACCTGTCCATACATTGTGAACAAAAAATTAACCGTTATTCCGCTTTGGCTGATGTAAAACAAATTATTTTAACTGTCGTTAGATTCTGTGGACACCTTAGATCAATACTGCACCAATAACTTTTAAATAGGCGTATGTGATTTTTTTCAGTTTTGGCGCGCTATATCGGTATTTTTTCCACTGTTCGTTTGGCCCAAAAAACATCAATGTGACACCAACATGTGCCTTATTACTTTATACAAATATTTTGGATATACATATGTATATAACACAATTATGGGGTCAATTTATATAGTCTTCCATAATAAAACAAAAAAACCATTAAAGATTTTACATTTTCTCATAATTCATAAAAACACATGTATGGTACATTGCAGACATGTATATTATTTTCATTGTTCCAACAATACGAACTACGAATTTTTACTGCTTCGACTTTTCCATTGGTACCACAAAGTAACTGGCAAAATTCTCGTGGATCGTCCACATTACCTTGCTATGAATAGATTTTCTGTTATTGGTGCAACCAATAATAATGATTTAGCACGAGGGGACTTTTGTCGAAAATAAACATCCTTATGACGTCAATTAGAAACCTCATACTGGTGTTATGATAAATACATTCCATATTGAAAGAATAATATTAAAATTTGCAATTTGGCTACAACTACTTTTAAATGTGTAAATAAAAATAGCTTGGAAAAAACCTTAGTGATGAGCGATCACCTTTAGCGAATACTTTTCACTACAAACCAAATAGATGGGTATTTTTTGTTGGTACAGGTAATATTAATGTGGATTGTATAGCAAATATAACATTTTTCTGAATATTCTTTTTCCAAAAAATGCTAATGACATCAAAATAGCAAAATTATTCTTTATTCATTCATGTAAATGATTTTATAATTCACGATTTTTCACCCTTTTTGGATATCATAAATGCCTAAGTGCCTAACATGGTAAACAACATTATATTTTCTAGTAATTTTCTCAATATTTATAAACGATTAAAATGTAATTAATTTATACAATATTGAATTTTATTTGTTATACTTGCCTTCTTTGCCAAGAAAGCATATAACAATTCATATATCCTCATAAATAAAAAAGCACATGTGTGGTATATTACCGGTACGTTATTTTTTAGTGAACCGACCAGTGCACTGTGGTCGAACTTGTATGGGAAGAGCGGCCAAAAATACTTCCTGAGCAGATAACAATACGAAAATTTCAGTAAAGGCTAGTTTAGCAACACAAATAAAAAGAAGCAAAAAAATTCAATATAGGTCCAAGGTTAGGTATAGCTCCCATAGAACGGTACCCCCTGATTTCAGGCATTTTGGGGGTCTTGACTACATCTTTCAGTGAAATTGGCTAAAATTTGGCTATCGGTATTCCCTAGTATTAGAAAACCTTCTAGCAAAATTTTTTTGAACTGGGTTCACGTTTTTATTGGGTCCCCATGTAATTGTACCGCCCGATTTTCGGAATTTTGAGGGTTTCATATAAGTTATTAAATCGAAATGGCCGAAATGCCACTTAATCTTTCGTGGATGTAGGCTACCCCCAGAAAATTGTCGATTAATGTAGGTCCACCCTTTGATTTTGTCCTCATAAATAGGTACCGCCAAATATTCGGTATTTTTAGGGTTCTAGCCGTAATAATCAATCAAAATGGCTGAATTTTTCAAATTTTACATTGAGGACCACATTTTAACGTATCCTTCATATAACTGAACCTCACAATGCCTCTTCTATATATTTAAAAAGCTGAAATGTATCACCTGCACATTTGAAAAATTTACAAAAACACCCTGAAATATACCCTTAGTATTTTGGGAACCAGTTCCAAAGATGCGGAAAGATGCAGCTGAAAGTTTGAAAAATACTATGCTAAGACTACTACTGATCTTTTAAAAAAATTTCGTTAGGGGGAAAGAGGGGGGACATAATTACAACTTTACATGAAATTGAATTATATTGAAGCAATGATATTACAAAAGTCCTTTAGTCAACACACGTATTCAATAATGAATCCTAAAAATTAACAAACACAAAACTGCATAAAAATTAAGTTAATACATTGGTTTTCAATATTCGAATTAAGTTTGCTCAATATAGAGTTCATTTAGTTTGATATTGATATTTTACTTTCACCTAACTTTTGCACTGAATTCACCTAGAAATCCAACCAGTTAAATTTTCTCTTTTTTGGTGCCATTCTCAAAAAGTACAGTAAGAAGTAATTCGTAACAAATTTATTTTAGAGAAATTTGAATTTAAAATTTAATATTTCTTAGTGGTTGTGCGCCGGTACGGTACACTAAAATATTTTTTAGTGATACCGTACCTGGAGCGTACGTTATTTTAGTGTACTGTTTCTTTTCGAACACTGGTACAAACTGATTTATGTACTTGTAGGGATCTCTAACAACTGCTAGTAGTAGCTAGTAAATGCCGTTTTCAAGACTCCGGATGCTGTTAAATTGCGAAGAATTGCAGTGCCTTTTTCACGACTCCGTTGTACTGCATCCGGATGTTGTTAAAATGTGACAAGTGGATGTGATTCTTTGGATTGCATCCAAATGCGGTTAAAATGTGAGGAATGGAGTGCCTTTTTCACGACTCCGTTTGAATTGCATCAAAACATGCTGGATATATATAGGTATTTCTGAGCAGCGTTACCAGTATTTTTTAGACTCTTTTCCCCAACTTGTCTAAAACTTTTCCCCAAAATTCCCCAGATTTTATTGAATTTCCTCAAAAAAATACCACAATTTTTTCAATATCTTAATTTTTTTATAAATGGTTTCAATGTTCGAGTGCACAGGGAAAAATGCATATTAGCAGTGTGCATCGGTTTGAAAAATTAGATTAAGGCCCGTTCTTACATCTTTTCTTTAAAATCCCTTTTTGTTATACCTTACTTTTAGAAAAATAAGGAATAAAGTTCGCATTACCTTTATTACACCTTCCATTCCATTTCAAGCAAAACAGTCTGTATACATCAAATTTACTCAAATCGGATTGGTTGATTGAATTTGCTCTCAAATGTTTGTTGTTTTGGGCGCACTTTAAATTTTAAAAGGAACACAAAGGAATAAAAAGCGGGTTATCTGTCCGATATCAGCCAACATTCAACAACAAAAAGGATATAATAATGGGCCTTAGCATTGGCCCATCTTTTATAATTGGAGCCATGAATGTTAAATAAAGTTTAATTTCATCATTGCCCATCAATCCAGAAATCATTTCTGCAGTTAAGTCCCCTTCAGCAGTAGAAATGATGAAAAATGTTGTTTCAATTCAACCCACTGTTCTATACGCTGTCAGTCGTCGAACCGCATGATAACACTTCAAATCTGTCATAAATTATTACAGCTGCGACCAGCTAGTATATTATGTATGTTATTTGTGCGTCACGCGTGCGCTACTACTATTCAGGTACTGAAATTAAAAAAAGATAAGATAATCTGAAGTAATTAGTTAAAAAATCCCCAAATATTTTTCAGATTTCCTCAACATTTTCCCAATTCCCCAAGTCGAAATTTTTTCCCCATTTCAAATAAATAAAACTATGTCGGTCCTTAGGGTACCTCCCACACAAAATTCTGAAAAGGGAAATTTAAGAGTCCTCACAAATGGTTTTGAATTTTTTTCAGCTGATTGTACTTGCGCCGCAAATCCGCAAGTTAACTCTCAAGGGGATTTTCTGATTAGTCGAAACTTTAAAATCCCCCATACTGACAACGCTGTTTCTGAGTGAAATCGGGCACTTTTTCAAGATGAGGTTTTTGATTTTTTTGCTGTGGTGATGCTGCTCAGCAAAACATTTTGGTATAATTTCAGAATTTTTTGACTAACAGCTTGGATGCAATTTTTGCGATTTAAAATTTAAAATAAATTTTATCAATTATTGTACTCTTCGATTTTCTTGATTTTTTTTTTTTGCATTAAACTACGATTAATTACTAAATTTTTAAGACCTATTTGGTAGCGAGATTCGAATGATTGCTATTTTTTCTTAATTTTTTAAAATTTTTCACTACAATTTTAGAAACCAAAATTAGTCCGTAAACTGTTTGTTTATTTATAGTATTATAAAATACATTGATTACAATTAAATAAACAAAAAATATCATCCTCGTACACCAACCTAGAGATGGCGCGTGCCTTAAAAATTAGGCACGAACATGCACAAACACGGACCAAAATTGTTATGCAGTTTACGAGAAGGCACGAACACGCACACTCTTAAAAATATCCCAAAAAGTAAAGAAGGGAGACGAATACATGATGAATATGCTTGGAAGCAGGAACGGTTGTATAAGAGAACAGAAGGATTAAAATGGGATGTTCCAATGACTTGCAGGAGGGAAATTGTATATAATCGTCATAAGGTAGGATACTTCTCTTATGAAAGAACTATATCTGATATTTTAATAAATAAAAATCAAGTGTCGATCGTTGGTAATTGCATCAGTTGAGAACGGCTGGACCGATTTGTAAATATTTATTTATGTTTGTTGTTCGTCACAGTCCAACTTATGTATGTTTTTACGGGAAGAAAAGTTGACCAAGCCCACTGTTTTAATATGTAACATCTAAAAAACTACTGAACCTACTTTCCTGAAATTTTCAGAGAATGTAAAGGGTTGTGAAAATTGGCAGCGTATTTTGATAAATATCGGATCCCTATGTCCAATTTTATTTTAAAACGTTATATTTGTAAAATATTACTAATGTATCGGATTGAAAATTAAATTGTGAGGCAATGGTGATTGAGTCTACCGCCTAACGTATTTATTTGGGGCCTAAAGACCCGATCAAGCTAACTTTTTAAACATATAAAGTCTACAAAACTAATGAACAGATGAAATTTACAGACAATGTTCAAAGTTGTCCCATGGTGAAAATAGAAGATATATTTTGATTAATTTAGGAGGGGGTGGTGGTATTTCCCTGTGTCCGATTTATACCTTACCCCTCATTGTGATAAGGGGTATTATATCTTAGTTTGTAACATGCAAAAGGAAGCGAGAACATAAAATTGGACAAGTATATTGATGAAATTTGGTCAATTTGACCGAATTTGCTTTGGCGGAGATGGGGTACCTTGCCCACTTCCTTTTTTAAACGATATATATGCAGAACAGACATATTACTACGCCACATATTGTCATTACATTATACTTCGAAAACTACAGAACTTAATTTCACAAAATTTTCAGAAAATGTTCAGAAATGTCCCGTGCTGAAAAAGACTGTATAATTGTTGACGAATTTCGAAGGGCCTCTTGTTTGAATATCGCTCCATTTGCTAAACTTATGAACGCATGGGCTGGCAAATTAATAGTGGTTGCGCCCCCATCAACCGATGTTCATGAAATTTTCAGAAATATGCTGTGGTACACGGACACCAACATCGTAGATGGTATCTGCCCTATTAAGAGAAACGAATATAAAGCCTTGCATCAACCGGAGATGAAACTCAATGGGATTAATCTATAAGTAATTTGCAGTGAGGAATCAACAAATTCCCAACGAGCTTTTATTTGGTTTCATACAAGCAGGGAAAGATGGCGCTAACATAAGTAATGAAGTCTCAGAAAATACCCTAACAGGAGTAGTCCTTAGTCGAGATCAAGCCAATAGTAACGAAAGTTCTATCAGCCAGTTAAAAGGTCGAGAGCAACAGAAGGAAGTCGAAAACTTCTTCGCTGTCCAATGCTCATAACCCGGAGACTGCGAATAGCAAACAAGTCTGCTTCTTCTTGCCAAAGGTCTGAAGTGGCTTCAGTAAAAAGAAAATACTCTACCCCAAAAATGACAATATCTCTTCTCTACACCTAAAATCTTCAACGTCTTTTCAATATTTCAATATTTATTGAAAGTATTTAGGAGTTTACAATTCATTATTACATATTCCCACGAAGCGTTTTACGCTTGTCTGTGGGTAAAAAGAATAATATATAATGTTTTTCATAAATAACCATCTTGGCTGTAGACTTAATTTCAAATATATAGTAATTAGATATTTAAATAATAGTTTTTAAGTAATTTCATCATTTTTGTTTTATTGCGTTCATCAATAATTGCCTTCGGTAGTTCATTAAGAGTGATGATGAGGATGACAGATAGTGAATTCTTCCATAATCGTTTTTATATGCGGGAACTATGTATTTGCCTTCCATCCTCCGTCCATGGTTAATTTTTTTCGCTAGATTTGTATCATCCATAAATTCTTTGACAATTGAAATTGAGTATAGTTGTTTTATGTTGAGTATTTGCTGACTTTTGTATAATTGTTTAGTTGAGTCTTCCCTATTTGATATGTTATTATTCTGATTGTTTGTTAATGATTTTTTCCTTATGGCTTGCGTTGCCCCATGCTGTAATTCCATATCTAAGATGTGATTCCACCAAAGAGTATTATGCCTGTTTTAGAACGTAATATGGATCGCAGTTTCCGAGTTGATATAGGGCGTATGATGTTTGCCTGAGTTTGGTTTGAAGATTTTGTATATGATTTTTCCATTTAAATTTATCATCTAAGTGCAATCCTAGATATTTATAGTTTTCTACTATTTCGAGGTGATTCTTACAGTTGTCATTCGTTGTCTGGATAGTTTCATTATTGTTTTTGTGAAGACATTCCATATCATGAAATGTAATCTCGAAGTTACTTTTTGGCACGTGTCTCGGTCTTATATGCATAACTTTAGTTTTCTTGGAATTTATAATTAGGCCGTAATCATGGCACCATCTTGTAACCTTATTGAATTCGTGTTGCAGCGTATTGACTGCAACGTTTAACGACTTGTTGCAGACAATTATTGCGGTGTCGTCTGCATATGTGAAAGCTTTGCTGTCTCTCAGCTGTAGTACCATTTCGTTTGAATAAATGATGTATAGAATTGGTCCAATTTTGACCCTTGTGGAACTCCAAACCTTGTAGACATTGTGCTACTTTTGGTGTCCCCTATACTAACACAAAAAGATCTACATGTGAGATAGTCTGTAAACCATTTTAAGATTTGACCCCTAATACCATATTTTTCCAGCATGTTCAGCAGCTTTTCGTGAGCTTCGAATGCTTTACTAAAGTCTATGAATAGAGCTAGGCAATTGTTGTTTTCGCTTAAAGACTCATTTATGTGATTTGAGAAATGTCCCACTAGTTGATTGACGTTCTTGCCTTTTTGAAAGCCAAATTGTTCTCTGCTTATGATGTTGTAACTTTTTTAAAAAGCTGTTGAGTCTTCGCGCTACTATTTCTTCTAAAACCTTTTCAATGACTGGTGATATCGCTATAGGCCTGTAGTTATTGTAATCAGATTTATTACCACTCTTGTATATTGGTTTGATAATAGATTGCTTCATTATATCAGGTATTACTGCTTCATGTATGCTACCATTTATTAACTTTGTGATAATTGGTGTAGTTGTTCTCTGCTTATGATGTTATACTTTTTTAAAAAGCTGTTGAGTCTTCGCGCTACTATTTCTTCTAAAACCTTTTCAGTGACTGGTAATATCGCTATAGGCCTGTAGTTATTGTAATCAGATTTATTACCACTCTTGTATATTGGTTTGATAATAGATTGCTTCATTATATCAGGTATTACTGCTTCATGTATGCTACCATTTATTAACTTTGTGATAATTGGTGTAAGCAAATCAGCGTTATTTTTTAGGTCTATAGACCTTATATTGTCTATTCCGGCGCTTTTCTTTGGGTTAAATGTTCGCAGTATATTATGTATTTCTTGTTTACTTGCATATTCTGTAAACATAGAGTTTTGAATAATTTTTTCCACTTTTGTGTTAAGTGTTATTATTGAACAAGAGTGGACAATATCGAGAACATGTTGGTTAAAGTTTATAGCAAATTTTTCTGATATGTCCTTTTGCGTTTCATTTTTAAAGTTTCTTGCTATGCTGTCGTTGTTTATTTCTGATTTAGAGCCAATAATTTTATTTATTAATTGCCACGTACCTTTTATATTATTACGGTTTTGAATAAATTGTTGATGATAGTAATTGTTTTTTGCCTTCATTATATTTTTATTTAGTTGATTGTTAAATTTTTTGTATATGGTTTCATTGATTTTATTGTTTTTGTTACGAGTCCACTTTTTGTACAGCTGGTCTCTTATATTACAGTTTTTTAAGATATCATCAGTAAGCCATGGATAGGGATTCCTTTTTTTTAATTTAGTTTGTTTTATAACAGAGTTTTCAGATATTTGGTTAAATACACTACAAATATTATTGAATAACTCGATGGTGTTATTTGATGTGGTTACAAGCTCTTCCCAGTTAGTGTTATTTATTTGAGTGTTAACTTTGTGGGTGTTTGTTCTACGGATTTCCATTTTCTGAGAGTTTTGGATTTTTTCATGTGTCTGCTTAGTTCCATCTAGACATCCGAGTATTGCAAAGTGATCGAATAGTTGTGTTTTAACTATTACAGAATGCACCTGTGAAACTTTCTGATCCACTCTGCAAAATAGGTGGTCAATGCAAGTTCTACTTTGAGTTGTATTATCTTCTCTTGTTACTTCAGTTGTCATACAATGAAGGCCAAAAGATGAAAGAATGCTCAAATAGTTTAATGATATAGAGTTGCGTTTTAAAAGATCGATGTTTACATCACCAACTATGATAAGTTTGAGTTTTCTATTTATTTTGCTGATTACATTTTCAATTTCTTGAAGGAATGCGTTGATATTTTTGTTTGGTGGCCTATAAATTGGTATGATAATGAATTCTTATATATACCGCTATCCCTCCTCCTTTTCCATCTCTGTTTTGGAATATTGTGTTGATACCCTCAATACGATAGAATCGGTTCTCAGCGTCTGATATATTGGTTTCACATAACACAATGATTTTTACTTGATTTATAATTTTTGATAAGCTGACTATAAAAGCCAAAAAGTTCTTCCTTAAGGATATAATATTTAAGTGTACGATCGACATATCATAGTTCAAATATTTCATTTGTATGTCGTTGAAGCTATCTATGATCTCTTCGGAATAATTCATTTTTTAATTTTTCTAAGAATAATAAAAGTTTATTTATTTATTTTAATTTTGCCTTATTAAGGATTAAAGTTTATTTATTTTTTTAATTTTAACAATATTGGTAATTTGATTTTTGATTAATTTTTTGTGGAGACAATAACACGTTTGTGAGGATATATTAATACTATTGGTTTAATTTGATGAAGTTATAATTTCCAAATCTGTGGTATTATTTATGTTTGTAAGAGGTGAGTTTTTATTTTTACGTGCATAGATATGTCCATTTTTAACCCAAACAAATTTCCAACCAGCTTCCTTTGCTTTTGTTTTTGTCATCCATAATAATTTTCTATTGTATGGCGTGAGCTTATCGTTAATATAAATAAAGGTTTTCGACCCACTTGATTGTGTGATTTCTAGTCTATGCTTTTTGATTTTCTCCCTAATCTCTCTTTTTTGGTGAGAGTAGAGAATTCAATAATCATTTTGTTTCTCCTTTTCACTTTGTATGCTCTCTCGATATCATTTCCATTTATTTCAACTTCTGCATTTTCTCGAATTTTATTTAACACATCAATAAATTCCATGTTTTCGTCGCTCACATTGCCTATCTCAATATTTTTATTAATTGCTCTTTGCTCCAGTTTGTTCACTCTTGTGTTGAGTTCATTTATTTGTTCGGTTTTTTCTTTACTTCTCATTTGGAGTTCAGAGATTTGGTTTCCTATTGTTGTTACATTTCTGTTGATTTCTGCAATGTGTTGTTCAATGTTCGACATGTTAGTACTCATAGGTGCCATACTCATAGAGAGCTGTTTAATACAATTTTGAATTTCAATCATTCCTGTCTTAAGCTCAGAGAATTCTTTTTGCTGCATTGGAATCTCTTGATGATGTAGTGGAGTAGTTGCTGTTTGAGTGTTTTTAAAACGTTTACTGGCATTGTCCTCATCATCGTCGCGTCTTTGTTGTTCTGATTGTGATTGTTGTTGGTTATTATTTTGTTCAGTTTCTTGCGTTTCAATTTCTTTGTCGTTCAAGAAAAAAAACACTATTTGGAGATTTAGCTCTTGAGTTACAAACGTGACATTTCCATTCCGATTTCTTCGTTTGTCCCATGCTCTTGTATGAAGTCTCTGAGAGGGAACAACATGGACTGAAATGGAATTGTCTGTTGCAGTGAAAACAGCGTACATAATTTATTGACTTTATTTTTGTGGAGCATTGGCTACAATTGTTATTCGATGGTTGCAAAAAAGACATTTTAATAGGTTGTTATTTCTTTTAACCGTGTTTGTTAACCAAATTTCTTTAGACTCCGATAATGTATGTGTATAGATCACTACGTTCTCAATCCGTTTTAATGCGCGTGTGTGAAAAACAAGTCCGTTCAGATCGAAGGCTACAGCACACTGATCTCTATCAAATCTCTTTTTTTTCCATTACTTTATTTTTCAGCACTTATCAGGATGAACACATTGGAACACAAGGTCTTCGAGTTGTATACTACAACAGCTACGCCTCCTTTAACCTAACCTCCACTTTTTGATATAGCCTACATAGAACGGCACCACCCAATTTTTCAAGATTTTAGTCGCATTATCTTATAGGAAATGGAAAATTCGGTATAAACTCTTCTTTGGTCATATACAGTGTCCTGCAAAAAAAATGTCGGTATAGGTCCACGTTTTCATTATACATAGGTTCATATCTTGGTATATACACCATATGAAGGATGTACAGACATCGTCCAAATGGAATAACTTTGAGATGGCATTTCGGATTGGGTAGGAAATATCGATGTCGCATTGGTACGGAATATTTAGAATAAAGTTATATTCTTCAGTTAGCTTGGTACACGAAACGAAACTAATATCAATACAACTCGGCCGAACTTAAGCCGTTCTTGTTTTTGTTTAACTTATTGACATCTTATACTTTAATAAATAAATCAAACGATTTTATTGCTTTCTTTCCGACCTTTCGTTACATTTTCTGCGAAGTCTTTAGAGAATTCTTGTACTTAAAAAATCACAATTCTTATCAACACAAAATTATTAAGCAAATAAAAAACTCCCCCGCCAAAAATTGTGGGCATGAGTCAGATTTTGGTGTAGCCCCCACTAGATTTCAGGCAATTTAAAGTTTTTATCTACATTTTCGGCTCAGTGGTCAAAAGATTTATTTTTTAAAAACTTAAAAAAAAATAATTAAAAAAATTAAGTTTCAAAAAAAAAAAAAAAAAGGAAAACAAAGGCAGAGTCTGATCAACACTTGGCGGTAGCAAACAGCGTCTGAATTCCAGGAGGACCGGCTGAATATGGTGAGGGAAAACTTCAGAAAGCAACGGGAAATCACGGAAGTAGCATCCCATGAAAATCATACATTTAATAATGCAAGTCTCCGGCAAAAGGAGGGTGCTAAGAATCCCCGGAGGTAAAACTAATAGAAAACTAAAAATTGGAACCTGGAACGTAAGAAGTCTGTATTAACCAGGAAAATTTTTTAACACAATATGCGCAATGAACAAGCGAAACATGTTGGACAAATTGTGGAGAATTCAAATCTAACAATGCAAAAATATATCATTCTGGAAATCGAGAAGACATCCACTGGAAAGGTGTCGATGTAATTGTTACCAATAGCATAATTCCCTATGTAGCCGGATGCGTCCAAATGTCTGAAAGAACTGTGATGTTAAAAATTATGGCAAAGCCACTAAATCTTAACATAATTCAAGTATACGCTCCAACATGTGATTCAAACAACGAAGATATGGAACAATTTTATGATGAAATAGAACAACTGCTAAAAATGACGAAGTCCCACGAGATTACAATTATCAAAGTAGGATGTGAGGAAACTTCAGGCGTAAGCGGAAAATATGGGCTAGGCATAAGAAATGAGAGAGGCGAACGACTTATCCAATTCTGTCAAGAATATAAACTGAAAATCTCAAATACAAGATTCTGCCTTCATCCAAGGCGACTATAAACGTGGAAATCACCACTGGACAACGGAGGAAATGTCGTAAGAAACCAAATATATTACCTTATTATAAACAACAGATATTCTTCCTTCGTAACAAAATGTTCAACATCTCCGGGGCCGATATTCCATCAGACCATAACCTTTTAATGTGCAATATCCGCATTAAACAATGGATAACATACGACATACGAAAGCTCCGCAATGAAAGGAGAAAATACGAAAACAAAAACTAAATCTTCAGTGCCAAGAAATTGAAGCTTTACATTATGACTTTAATCTTCATAAGAAACTAAAGGAAGTATCTGGTGTATATCGCAGAACATGACCAGGAATATTGTTCGACGATAACAACGAAGCTGTACATCTCAGAAAGGAAAAAGATTTGGCAGAATTATATAAAAGAACTCTTTTCAGACAGTGGAAGATCTTCATATAATAATTCGGTGCAAACTGATCTAACAGGAATCCCAATCAACGAAGAGGAAGTGAAAGATGCAATAAAAGCATTAAAAGAAAACAGAGGGACAGGACCGGGCGAAATACCCTCCAAAATATTAATTAGTCAGTCTATTCAACTATATAACACAGGCATATATCCCAATGACTGGCTTTTATCAATATTAATTGCCATACCGAAAAAATAGAGCACGAAGATGTAACGATTTCAGGCTGATAAGTCTAATGTCCCATGCACTAAAAATTTTCCTTCGAATTATACATACGAGGATCTATCTGCAATGAGAGAAATCTATGGGAACAACACAATTTTGGTTTAAAGAAGGAATGGGTACAAGAGAAGCACTCCTAGTATACAAATATTAATTCAAAAATGAAGAGATATGCAAAAGGACGTATTTTTATGTTATGTTTGACACAGTCCCACACTTATTAAAATTCTTAAATCTATAGGAATTGATGGAAAGGAAATAAGATGTATACAAAACCTATATTAGCATCAGGTTGCAAACATAAAAGTTGATCAAGAAAAGTAGTACGACAAGGCTGCATTTTATCGCCACTATTATTTAACATCTACGCAGAAAGGATATTTAGAGAGCCAATCAATAAAGAACGAATAGGTGTCAAAATTAGCGGAGAAATAATTAACAACATACGTTATGCCGACGATACAACACTTTTATGTAACAGTATGTCTGGCCTACAAAAATTAATGGAGAAGCTCACTCAATGCAGTGAAACCTATGGCTTGAGATAAACACACTAAAACCAAATACATGGTGGTTAGTAGGAAAAACTCCCACCAAAACACATCGCTGACCATACATAATTCGAAAATTGAGCATGTAAAGAAATTTAAATACCTTGGAGTACTATTAAATAAAGAGAGGAACACATCAAAAGAAATAAAATGCCGCATTGAACAGCCCAGAAATGCTTTCTTCAGATATAATAAAGTCCTCACAAGTCATGAATAGGTCTTCCAAATAAGTTTTATTAAATGTTACATATGGTCCGTGTTGCTGTACGCAGTTGAAACATGGACAATAAAATCTGTGGACGGGAAGAAACTGGAGGCCTTTGAAATTTGGCTATATCGAAGAATACTGAAGATTCCATGAACTGATCGTATCTCAAACGAAGATATACATACTAAGAAGGATGAAGATTGACAGACGGTTGCTAAAGACTATCAGAAAAAAAAAAATAGCATACCTCGGCCACATAATGAGAAACAACAAATATAAAACTCCACAAACGGTTCTCAAGGGAACGATTGAAGGAAAGCGTACCAGAGGAAGACGAGAAATTACATGGCTACGGAACATACAAGACTGGACAAATTTCTCTGAAGAAATACTCAGCAAATGTCACCTAAATTACGCTGGAGGAATATAAGAAGTAAATTTGTTAGCCAGGGTCGCATCCCGTGATATTTGCTTAATATTAATTCTTTTACTTTATATGTGAGGTCATTACCTAGTAAAAGTCCGTTATTAATGATTTAAAATAATGATTATCGAGATTAAACTGTATATATATATATATATATATATTTTTTTTTTCAAAATATGGAAACGAATTTTTAATAAAATCGTTTATACTTATCTCCTTTCATTTATTAAATTTATTCAATCGTTTTTATATATTTTCATTATTATTATTCAATTATTATGCTAGTTTGAGTTTGACATGTTTTAATACCTGTAACCCTGCACTGTAATTTATAAGGAATAATTAAAATAAATACCACTTTTCCTAGCATTCCAATATACCTTGGGATAAATAGAAGTGAATACCCGGAAATAATACACATTTACATATGTTGTAATAATCTATACAGCTTCTCCTGCTACCTATATTAACAATTGGACAACCGAACCGGCTTATTATCAAAATATGTTGACGAGGAGAAAATTACACTAAACTTCCTTATCGAGACACCTGGGTCACCTGAAAACAGCCCTGATGGGAGCGAAATGAGACTAAAATTTATAAAATAGCGAACTCAGTAGCTACCGGAAGATAAAACAAGCAAATTACCTTAAATTAAAAACCACTAGCGCTGCAAAGTACATCTCCGACATTAAAAAAAAATCAAATATAAACTTTTATATTTTATATCTTACACTTCCTAGCCTTTTTCACTTATTTTAAACATATGAATCACTTGTTCCCGGTTAAAGTTGTGGTTGTCCTGAGAACAAAATTGCACATTAATTCTAATATTCAATCAAGTTTTGGTAAACTCTGAAGACAGTTTTGCCTTACATTGGCGAATAATTTGTAACAAAAATTAACATTAATATTTAACTAGCTAAACCCGGTGCGCTTTGCTACCCCGACTAAGATAAAATATAATGGAATGCTATAATTATATTCCCTTTTTTAATATTTTAACGTATAAATATAGGAGATATGAAGGCGTTATATACCTATTCAGGGTTGTTTTGGAGCTACTATGGTATTTTTGTATCTTTTAGGAGGTAACACTCCTCCGAAAGCCTTTCCGCCAATAAGTATTCCTAATGATTTAGATATATCATAATAAAACATAAATCCTTGTTAAGTTATAATACTTAATAGCTGTAGCCTTGGTCAATTCCTTCCCAACTATAAGTACTTGTGTTAATAATGATGACTTCTACTCACTACTAAGTCTTCAAAATTTCATTGAAATTGAACATATGTAACAAAAACATGAAATCGACCGAATATATATATATATAGTAAATTTCAAATTTCCTTTACAATTACATAGAAAAAAAAAATAAAAACTTTTTTGGCGAGCACATCCGCTATTTTTGGTACATGGGTTACGAAAAAAATCGTGGTTTCAAATCTGTTCGCGTTCACAAAATTGGATGCTGCACTCAAAAGTTATATGCGGTTTTACTCTCTTGTAAAGAAAAAATATTTAAAAATTCCTATTGTGTTGTAATAAGAACATGTATATATGAATCGTTAGCAGCATTTGGTATCTATCCGTAGATGCTAAAATAGTTGCTAAATTTATTTTTATTTTCGCGGAAAATCAAAAAATATTGAAGAAATCTTGGAATAAATTTTATTTTTTCTAAATCAGAGTCCAAAAAATCTCTAAAAAAATAATTCAAAAATACGTACAGAATCTAGACAACGCGTAGAAAAATGTGGGACCAAAATTATAAAGATCGCGCTTATAACTTGCATATTACAGCAACAACAAAGAACGGAAACTTATTGTTGGAAATTATTTCAAAAATATATTTTTGGTTAAATACGAAAAATTTGAAAAATAAATGTTGGGGGTTATTCTATTATTTCGCTAAATTTCGATCCAAATCCTGAAGTATTTTGCTTAAACTTCTACGAAAAAAGTAATTAGTCATCGTGAAAGTATATTTGCTTTCTGTGATAAGCAATAGAAATAAGAAGTAGAGAGTAATATTGAAATTACAATCAAAGAAAAAACATAGAAGTTAAAAACCGTATAATTCGCGAATTGGTTTAAATAGGTTGAGGTGCATGTGCTTTTTGGATACAGGGAGTCCATGTCTATCAATATGCATGGATTTTCCCATGTTTTATTCAGCGGCCAAAGTGTGCCATCAGTTGCATCTTACTATTCAAAAACCTTCAAGTGGGCAAAAATTACGCGATGTGCATATGATTATAAGGTGCATCCGATTTCAATGGCAGCCTATTAAAAATACGTCAATATAAATTATTTTAGACAGATTCGCCAAGAACTGCGGATGTGCCACCACATTCTATTTTGGGATAAATAGGGATATTACTCTCGAATCTTTGTAATTTGTGACACACATTTTTGGCAAATATTATAATCGCGTATAAAGGATTACATTTCTGTGAAAATAATCAAAGAAAATCGCGGTTAAATTCGCGGAATTGTCAAAATATATTTTTGCAGATTTTCCTACTTTCAAGGTATCTATATCCGGCGTTTTAGTGGATGGATTCAAACGCGGAAGGGCTTATTAGATCCGGCACGTTAAAAAACTAAAATCACGCGGGGTTCAGCGGTACCTGTACGACAGTTGTAAATTTTAAAGCCAAAAAATAAGTTTTTTCAGAAAATTTACGCACCAAATTTTCGCCTTTGGACTCCTATTACTAGGAAGCTGTATGGAGCACACTCATGAGATATACATCGAACGACTTGGAATCGCTAGTTCTACAATCCTATAAACTAGTTTCGATTATTATCTAGTTGCACCATCTAATTATAAGAAAAATTCCAAAAACACTGAAATCAAAACTTCAAAATGTCAGCATCGATTTTAGGGGGATGCAGTGTATATATCGAAAAGTCATACACTAGAACCATATTGCCTAAGGGGTATTCTTTAGTTCTTTCTTTGAGCACAGGTTTGAATTTTCCGTGGTTTGGCCAGAAATCAAGAAAGAACACAAAAAAACTTGTAAACTTCAACACATTTTTCCCATTTTTTTATATTACCACCAGCGCAGCTTCCACGAAAATTATTTGTTATGGTCCATATTATGAGATCGTAGCTAAAACACTTCAATATATATAAATGTATTCATATTTTATAAAATATATTAACAGTTCGCGACTTATTAAATGGTGAACCTCAACTTCAACGATTGTAAAACTTTTTTGAATATTACCATATATATGTATATATATATTCCTATATGAACCGATCTCGATATAATTTGTTAAATTTATTTTTAGACCAAATCCACATTCCAAATTTCACTGAATCTTAACATACATAGCGTGTTTTGTGCATAAAATACAGGAAATCAGCCGAAAATATATATGGGAGCTATATTCAAATCTGAACCGATTTGGATATAATTTATCCCATTTATTTCTAGAACGAATTCCTCCACGCTTTCCAAATTTCAGTGAAATTGGATATACATATGTAGTGTGTCCAAATCTGCACCGGTCTCGATATAATTTGGCACATTTATTTTTGGAACAAATTCCGTCAGACGTGCCAAATTTCAGCGAAATTGGGCACATATAGCTTGTTTGATGCATCAAATACACAAAATCGGCCGAAAATATATATAGGAGCAATACCCAAATCTGAACCGATTTCGATATAAGTTGGCACATTTATTTCTAGACCAAGTTCTATAACACATTCCAAATTTCAGCGAAATTGGACATATGTAGCGTGCTTGCTGCATAAAAAACAGGAAATCGGCCGAAAATATATATGGGAGCTATATTCAAATCTGAACCGATCTCGATATAATTTTGCACATTTATTTCTAGAACAAATTCCGTCAGACCCTCTAAATTTCAGCGAAATTGGACATATATAGCGTGTTTGGTGCATCAAATGTGGAAAATCGGCCGAAAATATATATTGGAGCTATATCCAAATCTGAACCGATTTCAATATAATTCGGCATATTTATGTCTAGACCAAATTCCGTTACACATTCCAAATTTCAGCGAATTTGGACATATATAGCGTGTTTGGTGCGTCAAATGCGGAAAATCGGCCTAAAACATATATGGGAGCTACATTCAAATCTGAACGGATTTCGAGAAAATTTGGCACATGTATTTCTAAACCAAGTTCAGTCACACGCTCCAAATTTTATTGAAATTTGATATAAATAACGTGTTTGGTGCCTCAAATACATGAAATCGGCAGAAAATATATATAGGAGCTATATCCAAATCTGAACCGATTTCGATATATTTTTGCACATTTGTTTCTAAAACAAATTCCGTCATACATTCAAAATTTCAGCGAAATTGGACATATATAGCGTGTTTGGTGCATAAAATAAGGAAGTCGGCCGAAAATATATGTGTATGGGAGCTATATCCAAATCTGAACCGATTTTGATATAATTTGGCACGTTTAATTCCAGACCAAGTTCCGTCACACATTCCAAATTTCATTGAAATTGGACATAAATAGCATGTTTGGTACATAAAATAAGGAAATCGGTCGAAAATATATGTATGTGGGAGCTATATCCAAATCTGAACCGATTTGTATATAATTTGGTAAATTTATTTCTACATCAAAGTCCGTCACACATACAAAATTTGGAATTTGGGAGATTGTATCTGTAATAGTTCTAACGATATTTGCATACAAAATCTAAATTTTTTTGAGGTACCTCCGGTTTTGATACCATATCTCCAGATCAACGCGAAATATCAAAAAATTATATAGCCTATTTTCATTCCTGGCCATGCAACAATGTACCCTAAAAATTTCAGTAAGATCTGTTCAGCGGTTTTCGAGTCTATAAGGCACAAACAAACAAACGTACAAACAAATTTCAATTTTATATATATAGATGGAAGATGTAATAATGACCAAATAATAGAATAATGTCTTTTTGAAACATTTGTGCCAACATTCTGGACACTTATTTACATTCGTGGATATTCAAAATTTCTATCTACCATTTGCAAATTGTAGTATACTTTTGGGCAATAAATTCTATATTATAAGTCTTCTTTTGTTAAAGTTTCGATTTAATGAACAGATTTATAGCGTTCCGGTTAACTTGAAGTTTAACGTGATGATTCAATTTCAAGGAGGAGCATCTTGGCATTAACTCTCAATGTAAAAATTATATATTTAATGCCTCATATCCATCAGATAGTAAAAGAACACATATAATAATGGCCCATAGTCTATGAACTTTACCGAAAGTACGTATGAATAATTCCTATAAAATAAAAATGCCACTTTTAGAATTTATGATTCTAACATTCATTTCATTCCAGCGTATAAAATCTAGCATAAACTTCGGTACTCACCTTTCGTAGTCCTGTGAAATCTATACGATTATTTAAAAGCTTTAACAAACCAAATTGTTTTATTATGTATAAACATTTCCGTATAATTCAAAGCACAGACGCATAAAAAATGTTATAACAAAGAAGAATTGCAATGATTATTTAATCTTATACTCAATCTTCTAACGAAACAAATACAACTTGTAATATATATCCAAAAATTATTTCACTGTTTATGTATTTGTTTTTACTTGAAAAACAAGCCTTCACCCAGTTATATTACGAAAAATCCTATGTTGGTTTTTATCTGCGCACAATCCTCTCATGAAAATCATTATGGGGTAAGAATAGTATTCAATACATCACGACAACGCATGAACAGAGTTATGAGGGTTGAAGCAGTAATATGTACATATGTGTTTACTTACAAACTATTAGGTTTCTTTGCTTTTAAAGTATTTTATAATTAACCACTTTATTTTACCCTCCACCAAAATAAAACTTATCGTTACATATTCAACATTTTAAATTTATATCATGTACAGCCATTATCACTAGACATCGGATTTTGCATATTCGCATATTTTTTAATAACAGATACGAAGATTCTGATTGGACCGAAATTCGTTTCAAAGAAATCTAAATTCAATGGCAGTGTCATGTTTTGTACTTTTTTTTGCATATGAACAAAATATGCAAAAAATATGCAAACAATATTCAAAAAGTTTTTGGCCGAAAATCGTCATAAAAGTCGTAAAATTGACAATTAAAGTTGGAAAAAATCAAAACTTCAAAGTGCCCTAAATTAAGATTGTTGGCCGTTTAACGTCGTTTTTTAGCAGATTATTACGAGTATGCTATTGAGACCCCCTTACCACAGTGTGGATATACAAATAAGGTTATGTGTATATTCTAATACCTTTTTATTATTAACCTATTAAAAAATATAAAAATTGTTAAATTGTCAAATATTTTATGTAAAATTCAATATTTTCTTTGTCTTGATTGGTTGCATTAGTCTGGTTTTAACGCAAATGGAAAACATCTATGTCGGATTTATTTATGCGACACTAAAGTGTTTAGTTTGGTTAGATTTTAAGATTGTTAAAGTTTGAGCACAATAGGAATATGTTAACACATGCCACTGGGGCCTCGTAATTAAGAAAATCTCGATTTTTGGCTATTTGACCACTTCAGCGATCCATATCTATGAAACGTTTAAAGCTATTGGCCGTGTTATGCATGTTATGCATTAAATTAAATGCCATACTATTCTTAATATTTCCGAACAACAAAATACGTAAGTAGTACTGAATGCAAGATAATAAAGCCAATGCCCCGAAAACGCCTTGGGGTGAAAAACCCTTTTTACAGTGTTTTATTTAACTTGCTTTGGTGTCTGTTTAGTGCAAATCTAGTAACTTATTTTCCACACAGTTGTAGTTGACCAATCGAACTAAAACTTTGCACACTTTTCAGACTTGGATGACAATACATGAATATGAAACCAAAACCAATAAGGGTCCATTTTTTCTTAGAGCCCCCATATGGCGGTACCACCCGATTTAAAGTATTTTAAGGATTCTGTTTTAATTTTTAGGCCGAATTGGCTATAACTTGGCATTTGAAGGTTTTGGTATAACCCCTATATACAGTTACAGTGTTTTATTTATAAATGCACTTAAAACTAGAAAATAATTTTTAATGATGAAATCTCTCAAATAAAACGCTTGAATATGAATTAAAAATTGTGGCAATATTAAACGGAATGCGTTTTATTTGAGAGAATCCATCATTAAAAATTATTTTCTAGTTTTAAGTGCATTTATAAATAAAACATTGTAACTTATTTTTTTTATTATTTATTTTATATTATATTTATATTTATTTCTTCCCATATTATTAATTTTTGGGAATGAAATGTCTTTTACATTTTGTTCATATTTAAATTAATTTAAGAGACTGGCATAATGTGCTTTTGGAGGCCATATGGGTAAAGATGACTACTTGGTGGTGAACTCGACTCCTTGCTCTGCTATGTCGTTCAAAATTGATGTTCTGTGGTCAAATTGCAGGATCTTTTTCAAGAAATTCGGAGTTAATGCTTAATCTCTAGAACAACAAGTAAGTTGAAAAAAGTCTACCAGACGTAATTCGCCTGTAATTACGTCTGGGAATTTACGCAGTTGTTCTTTTGTAAGTTTGGTTTTTTCCACCTTCTTCTGCTTGTTTTGTTAAGATTTTTGTCGCATTTGGCTCTTTACGGTGGTTAGAACTATGTATCAAGTTCAGGACTAAGATACCACAGATGATTTATCATTTTATTATTTCCTTTATCTGATATTTGTTTCGTATTTCAATAAATCTTCAATGCGGTTTAGGTCTTATTTTGGACCTAAAAAATATTTCTGAATTTCGTTTTCACAATTTTTTGTATTAAACTCAATCTAATCCTTTTCAACCTATTGATTATGTTTACCCAATCCATCCTATATTATATCTATATAAACATTATCTTGTTCATTCTACGTTTTGTAAAATCAATAAGCCACACTCTCATTTATAACACTCAGTTGTTGTCGTTTTATACAAAATAAATAAACAAAATAAAAAAACGTTCTGGGCGTGTTACAACAGGCTCGAAAGATGAAAACACAAAGTGCTTCTACGACCTCTTGTTCTTGGGAAGTCAGCTAGGAAGTAGTTTTAAAACATTTTCGCCTACATCGAACTTGGATTTGACAATCGCAGACTATTCTTAAAGAAATCGCGTGAATATGTTTGGTTGATGTCCGGATGTGCTGCCAGTAAAAATCCTGCAGTCAAAAATCCCGCTCAACAATACTTCTAATAAGTCTGTACGCAGGTACAGAAGCTCTCGACCTAACATCTGCTAGGTCTTGTTTCTCCCCTGTGCTACTCATTTTCAGGAACGCCCAGGAGTTGTTCTTTACCCCCATACCAGAGGATACCAGAACAGCAACCCGTTCTTTCTGCTCTATTTTGGGAACACCTGGTAGTAGTTTTCCATGCCAGTGCCAAATCGCCTTGTTTGGGGTATCTTAACCCTTCCTTGAAGTTGTTGCGAGTATTTTTCTAAAGATCTTATATTTGTTGGGGTCCTCTCCGAGAGCTTCTACTGTAGATAAAATTATACGACTAACAAGTATCAGAAAAAGGAAATAACAAAATGATAAATCACCTGTGGTATCTCAGTCCTGAACTTGTTGGATTGGCATTGTTTGATCCGACAGTGCAAAACACAATAAAGAGTCAAATGGCGACAAAAATCTTAAAAAAGCGAGATGGAAACTTCTCCGGAAATATTCGACCCAAACTTACAAAAGAACAACTGTTCAAAATTCCTAAAAAAGGTCACATTAACTCCAAGTCGAGCTCACCACAGATTACAACCAATTAATTACAAAGGACGAACAACTAAAACAATGCGTTCTCCAAGTAGTCGGCTGTACCCAGATAGGCTCCATTTTCGCCCTAAGGCGTACGTAGTCACGTTAATCGGGACACTGGCTTTCTATTTCGAATTCAGTAATACTTACGCATTTAGTTTTTAACATAAAATGAACAGAATGACCTTTAATTTAATGCATAATACGGGCAAATAGCTATAACCGTTCCACAGATATGGGTCGCCGAGAGAGACGAGATTTTCATAACTTTGTTAACTTATTCCAATTGTGCACAATTGGCAATTTTAATCTTAAATCTATCTAAAATCTAAGTAAAAAGTTTAGGAGGCACCCCCCGCCTAAAAAAATCCGACATCGATTTCTTCACTTTGAGTTTAAACCAGCCTAAAGCTACAAATTAAGACAAAGAAAATATTGAATTTAAATAAAATGATTGATATTTTATCAAATTTTATATTTTTGCATAGTTTAACAAGAACAAATAGTATTACAACACCATATACCCTACACCACACTGTCGTAAAAGGTATCAATAACATAATAATGTGCTAAAAAATCGACTTTAAATGGCCAACATTCTTAATTTAGCACACTTTAAAGTTTTTTGATTATTTTTTCCAACTTTAATTGTAAATTTTACGACTTTTATGACGGTTTTCGCCCAAAAACTGTTTGCATATTCTGCATATTTTGCATATTTTTTGGCATATTTTGCATACATTTTGCATATTTTTTATATGACTCCAAATATCGAAAAATTTACCCTAAAAACGCCTAGATCCAAAATTTGAGTCCGATCGGATAAGAAATAAAAAACATGCAAAAATCCGATGTCTAATTATCACTGTATTCATCGCCAGTCTAAAGTACTCTCATATAGAGTGACTTTAATCTTAGGCCTTTAGTTAATATTCTTCTTTTTATCTAAGTATTGGCGTTGTTTGTTTTGTGGCGTGAACTTTTTATAAAAGTTTAGTTCCGGGTCCGAATAATCTTAATATATAAAAGAGATTAGTGATCATCGCCCAGAGAATACGCTGAAGAAAGAGACTTGAATCTTGATATTTGGCATGGGAATCAAGGTTGGGAAGTGGTGTTGATATAAGAAAATCGTTTTGGAAATTCGTACTAAGGTTACGAAAGGAACTAAATTTAGTACAACTCGGAGTTAAGATTACTGTTGGAGTATTGCATTGAGATAATTTTGGAAATTCGTACTTATCTGTACGAAAAATACTAAATGGTAATAAATTCAGTACGACTTGAATTTGGGTAAACCAATAGAGCTGGAAACGGATAGATCTGGAAACCTGAAATTTGGAATTAAAATTACTGTTGGAGTGTAGGATTGAAATATAGAGGTATTTTTGGAGTACGAAAAGTACTAAATGGTACTAAATTTTGTACAATTTGGATTTGGATGAACGAATAGAACTGGAAACCTGAAATTTGGAATTAAAATTATTGTTGGAGTGTAGGATTGAAATATAGAGGTATTTTTGGAAATTCGTATTTATGTGTACGAAAAATACTAAATTTAGTACAACTTGGAGATATGGAGGTAGTTTACGAAATTCGTACTTATGTGTACGAAAAGTAAAGTACGAGAGCGGTTTGGAAACTTCTTAGCCTATCAATGAAAGAGAATAGTTAGTTTTTCAAAAATATTTTTATTTTTCAATAGAATCTCCTGAAACTTCAATACACTTAGTCCAACGCTTTTCTAGCAATTCTATCCCTTGATTAAAATAGTTTTCCTCAAGGTCTTCAAAATAGTGGTTTACAACTGTAATTGCATCTTCATTTGAGGTAAAACGCTTGCCAGCAAGGAATTTTTTTAGATTTGGGAACAAGTAAAAGTCACTGGGAGCTAAATCAGGAGAATAAGGTGGGTGGTCAAGCAACTCGTACTTTAATTCGTTGATTTTAGCCATTTTTAAAACACTCCTGAGCGCTGGTGCGTTGTCTTGATGAAAAATTATTTTTTTGTGTTGTAAGCCAGGACGTTTTTCTCGAATTTGTACAGATAATTGATCCAAAAGGTTGCAATAGTACTCTGAATTTATTGTTTTACCCTTTTGCAGATAGCCAATCAATAAAATACCTTTGAAGTCCCAAAAACCCGTTGCCATAACCTTACCAGCCGATTGAATTGTTTTTGCCTTCTTTGGGGAACTTCCTCCAGCTTCAGTCCATTGTTTGGATTGTGGTTTTGTCTCTGGAGTATAGTGGTGGATCCATGTCTCATCAACAGTTATGAAACGACGCTTAAAATCCATTTTATTTCGCTTGAAACGATCCAATCAGCTTGAGAAATGTTCATTCTTAAGCGTTTTTGATCGACTGTTAACAAATGCGGCACCCATCTTGCAGAAAGCTTTTTCAGCTGTAGTTCTTCATGCAAAATTAAATGGACTCGATCATTTGAGATGCCCATGATATTAGCAATTTCACGCACTTTTATTCGTCGATCATTTAATACCATATCATGCATTTTGGCTACAATTTCTGTTGTTGTTGCTGTTTATGGACGTCCACTACGTGGTTCATCTTCAATGCTTGTACGACCACGTTTAAATTCAGCAACCCAATTTTTTACTGTTGCATATGAAGGAGCACTTTCACCTAACACATTCACCATATCATTATGAATTTCTTGTCCCTATAAACCTTTTTTATGTAAATATTTAATGACAGCACGCATTTCTAATTTTTCCATTGTTAAAAAATAGCGGATGCGTCTTTTTTGAATACCTGTTTCTATATGAAGGAGTTGCCAAAATTTAACATGTGTTCATAATAGAGATGGAAGTTTCCAAAACACTTAACTTTTTTCTGTTTATACCGCGCTTTTTGTGCTAGGCTAAGAAGTTTCCGAACTGCCCTCGTATACGAAAGATAGATTTGGAAGAACGAAATTTGGTGCAATTTTGATTTGGGTGAACACGACTAGAGCAAGAAACCTGAAATTTATAATTATGATTACTGTTAGAGTGTAGGATTGAGGTATGGAGGCAATTGTGGAAATTAGCACTTACGGACAGAGATGGAATCCTGAAATTGGGAATTATGGTTAATGTTAATATATAGGATTGAAGTAGTTTTGGAAATTCGTACTTATGTGTACGTAAAGTGCTAAATGGTACTAAGTTGTGTACAATTTGGATTTGAGAGATCGGATAAAGTTTGAATCGTGATATTTGGAATTATGATTCATGGGCGTAGCCAGGTATGTGCAGGGTGGGGCAGCTGCCCCCTACAAAAAGGTTCAGTTGTATGTAAAAAGACCCAAATGGCAAGTTTCTGAGGCAAAAAGTCTATTTTCCATTTCCATTCTTGGAACTTTGGACCGCTTAATTAGAAAAACATTTCAACCTGACAACGCTTCATGATCACATACCGGGCTGTCAAAGATATTACATCTAACATTGTAAAATTTTAAAATATTCAATCAAAAGAAGAACAAAATTGTTTCGCTCGACAACTAAACACCGTTAACATAATTAACGCTTTTTATACCCTACACCACCCTGTGGTAAGGAATAATGTGTTAGTGCATTTGTATGTAACATGCCTAAGGAAAAGAGATAGACCCATAGTTACTTCTATGGATATGCATAGAATCACTTTCTGAGTCGATTTATGCATGTTCGTCCGTCCGTTCACAACGTACAGGTCGCATTTATTGTTCGATTTGCCTGAAAATTGAGGAAGATAATTTTTTAGCCTAATGGAGAACGCTATTGCTTTTGGTGAAAATCGGTTCAGATTTGAATATAGCTCCCATATATAATTTCGGCCGATTTGAGGTATTTGATGCATCAAACACGCTGTATCTGTCCAATTTTGATGAAATTTAGAATGTGTGATGGAATTAGGTCTATAGATAAAGATGCCAAATTATATCGAAATCGGTTCAAATTTGGATATAGCTCCCATATAAATTTTCGGCCGATTTTTGGTATTTTCTGCGCGAAAGACGTCATATATGTCCGATCTCGATGAAATTTGGAATGTGTGACGGAATTTGGTCTAGAAATAAGTGTGCCTAATAATATCAAAATCGGTTTAGATTTGGATATAGCTCACATATATATATTTGACCGATTTTTGGTACTTGGTGCACGAAACACGTTATATATGTCCGATCTCAATGAAATATGGAATATGTGACGAAATTTGGTCTAGAAATAAGTGTGTAAAATTTTATCGGATTTGGATATGGCTCCCATATATGTTTTCGCCCGATTTAAGGTATTTGATGCACCAAAGACGTGATGTATGTCTCATTTTGATGAAATTTTGAATGTGTGACGTTGTTTGGTCTAGAAATATATGTGCCAAATTTATCGTACCTGTTCACATTTGGATTTAGCTCCCATATATATTTTACCTATTCACAGTGGTGTAGGGTATCATATAGTCGGCCCCGCCGACTTTGATCCTTTCCTTACTGGTTTAAAATGGAAAATACGTGGGAAGGTATGGTTAGTAAGACTATGTCTAAGAATTAAAAAAGTTAGACGCGATAAAGAATTGTTGGCGTAGACATGTGATGAGTTTTTTGTGTAGTTTTTATTGTAATTTATATGCTCTTTGGAGTAGAACTCTCGGTATCGCGACGTATCCGCGAAACTATTTATATGTGGTAGAAGGTAACACTGAGTACTACATGTGTAGAAAAATTTATCCGCGTATGGCCGCGCAAACTTATAAAAACCTATTAATAGACAGTGTGACACATAAAAATTTGGATATTTTTAAGTATTGGGCTGTGCTGGGAGTGGGACTTGTCAATATTACTCAAGTCGCCAAATTTGATAGTTATCTTAATGGATTTATACAAGGCGTTGAAATCTTTTATGTTTAAGATCTATTAATTTAGTAACTGGGCCTACAAACACCTACTAAATTTAAAAATCTTAACCTGTAATTATAAAGTATTCAAAAATCGGACGCGATCGCGGTATTCTACTTCCAAATCATCAATTAATGATGGAGGTCACAATTTGGAAATTTGGTACAATTTGAATTTGGGTGAACGGATAGACATCTGGAATTAAGATTACTGATGGAGTATATGTGCATGAAATGTATAAATGGTACTAAGTTTATTACATTTTGGATTTGGGGGAACGAATAGAGCTGGAATTGGGAATTAGGAATAAAGATAGCGGAATCATGACTAAAATTACGCTTGAAGTGTAGCGATGTAGTTTTGAAAATTCGTACTTATGTGTACGAATATGTAACCAATAACGAAATTATTTAAATTACTATAGGATATTAAATGATCTTATCTCTGTTCAGAACTGCACGAATCTACTAATTTCTGCTATTTTATTCGATATGGTATGGTTTTACATGGCTGAAATACTCAAGAAATGTCGCCAACATTACTGAGGGGTATTTTGCCACCATTGGAAATTTGATGTTGCTTGGCCTGGGAATCGAACCGCAGACCTTCTGAGTGCAAGAGGGGTGGTCATACCATTGCACTACGGTGGCACCAAAGGAAACTCCCCATCGGTAGGAAGAATTGTTATCGTAGTAAACATTTGTAGATTCTTGCAGGTTCTGGAACAGACATTATGTTTCAAATTGCATGTAGAAAATATCAACATACAAATTAAAAAATCGGAGTTAAAGCAATATATCGTCTGCTCCGTCGGAAAAGGTCGTAAGTCCCTTTTCATAAATTTTTCAGGAGGAAGAAAAACATTCCAGCGCTTTCTGTATTACAGATTTTATTATGGTGGTAAAGGCAGTATTCCTTGTTTATTTATTCCGCTTCAATACCTGTACTTCGTATGATCGAATTCCGTCGAGTTTGGGAGTTAATTGGATGTCTTTGGACTTACGACATTTTCCTTGTACAGTTTTGTGTTTCTGCATGGACTTACGACCTTTTCCTACAATTTACGGATTTTTTAAAATAAAATATTTATACTTTACAAAACAATATGGATAGGATATTATAAGTTCGTTTTGTCCACTATTCGTGTAATATCGCGAAGTATTCGTCGTAGACCCCCTTGCCATTGTTTCATATCTTGAGAGATGAAGTGATCTAGCTATGTGTGTCAATCTGCCCATTAACAATTGTAATAAAACTCCATGCCTCAATTATGGACCGATCGTCACGAAATTTTGTGGAGACGTCGATTTCCGACCAGAAGTGACCCCATTAGCTGTTGGTCATGTAGATCGCAATAATATTTCGATCGGCGTGAAATTTTTTGAATGATTTGAGTTTAAGGCAAAGAAGAAGCTTGCAATTTAACATGATGATCAGATAATAATTAGCGGGTTTAATGGACCAAAATTTTTGGGTTAAATCTATAGCTAAACCCGGTGCGCTTCGCTACCCCGACTAAGATAAAATATAGTGGAATGCTATTATTATATTATATATTTTTTCCAGGTCATATACATATTAACATATTGTTATATCTTAAATTGCTCTTAGGATAACTCCCACTTTTATGTATAATAGCTGAACCCGTTGCGCTTCGCTGCCCCGAAAAAAAAAATATAATGGAATCCCAGCAAAATAAATTGGAAGTAGTGCAATGTATACTAGTTCTTTCACGGCATGTTTTTATGCAGTTCAAACGGAGACGTGAAAAAGGCACTCCATTCCTCACATTTTAACCGCATTTGGATGCAATCCAAATAATCACATCCATTTGTCACATTTTAACAACATCTGGAGGCAGTTCAACGGAGTCGTGAAAAAGGCACTCCAATGCCTCACAATTTAACAGCATCCGGAGCAGTGCAAACGGAGTCGTGAAAAAGGCACTCCGTTCACTACATTTTATTAGCAGTTGTTAGAGATCCCTACATGTACATAAATCAGTTTGTACATCTCTACACGCGGCGGAATACATTTCCAAAAAGAGATAATCGTGTTAACATTTATAAACATTTGTTAATACAAACTAAATAATATTTAATTTGTGAACATTTTTCCGGTAACTCACGAGAAGAAAATTTCCCAATGAAGTGCTGTTGGAGTACATGTCGAAATCTTAACAGGTGATGGGAAGACAATATCAAACCCATTTAGCAGATGAAGCAAAAGCACTTAAGCTTGGATTAAATGAAGAGCGGAGGAAATACACATTTTTGCGATTGAAATTTGTGTTAATTTAATAAAGTTATTAATATTTTTGTTTTACACAAATAATAAATGCATTTTATTTTGTTATTCAAAACACGTGCTCTGAACTGCCTCCTATTCTACCCCAAAGGGTCAGTTAAAATGCAATGCCAAAGGGTCAGTTAAAATGCAGTGCCAAAGGTTCAGTTAAAATGCAATGCCAAAGGGTCAGTTAAAATGCGGTGCAATGGAGTGCCTCTTTCCGGGGTCACTCCCTTGTAAAAATCATGAGTAAAAATGCATAATTTGATGCACTTCCAAATCACTTGTACATATCATTTAACTGCCTCTTTCGAGGCAAACTTTTCGCTGGGAAGATATAATTATATTAACTTTTTAATATTTTCACGTATAAATATAGACTATATAAAGGTGTTCTCTACCCATTCAGGGCTATTATGGTATTTTTGTATGTTTCAGGAGGTAACACTCCTCCTAAAACTTTTTCGACTATAAGTATTCCTACGTAGGTTATATATACTCTTACACTATTAATTTCTCTCTAATTCGACAGATTGGATTTAGATCTACCTGACTGAATAAAATTAAGAATAGAACCATTTTTGAGAACCTTAAATTTGAGGATAGTTGTAATTTATTTTATACATGGGACTTATTTTTTCCAAGTCATATACATATTAACTTATTGTGACACCTTAAATTACACTTGTATTTACTATTTTTAGTCCAATAATGCTTTAGATATATCATAATAAAATATCCCTCATAAGAAATCTCTCACAGATATGATATTTCATAGCTGTAGCCCTGGTCAATTCCTTCCCAAATATACATAAGTACTTGTGTATATAATGATGACTTCTACTGACTATTTCAAAATTTCATTGAAATTATACATACGGAACAAATTTGTTGTTGTCCGCTGAACAAATTACATTTGTTCAAGAAGAGAAGAAATTTGGATACCCACATTCGTTGTTGTTGCCATCAGAGCAATTTGCTATCGTTGTGAAGGAAATTACTCATATTTTCGCAACATCATTCCTTCATCATCATCAATTACATCAACAAAACACAGGTACGTAAATCAGTTTCTGTGCAAAAATTAAGCAAACCCGCGAGTGTTGTTGGTTTTGAATTCCAAGTTGCACGAAAAAATAAATTTTTTCGGTTTAAAATTATTCGCTACATCGCGCATGGGTCGCCTTGTTCGTTACAACTTCGCTAGTGTATCCATATTATTGTCTCGCAATTCACGCATTTCATACAGTCCACTTAGTCGTAGCAGTAATTGTAGTGATCCTAGCCAACAGTGCTGCTTATTTCAATTTGTTGTTGTCCCTTTATTATTTCGTTTCTATTTTCGAAAATAAAACACTTTAATTGTAAACACAACAACAAATTTCCATTTGTCGTTGATCTTTTCAGAGATCATTTCTAGCTAGTGCTGTTCCTTTGAATTTGTTGTTTTCTACTTTTCTCGTTTGGTTCTGTTTTCTAACGCAGAACCCTTTTAGAGAAATAATTACAACAACATCACTACAATTATTCGCTATTCATTTCGCAGTGTTTATTTATTTCTCACTTAAAGGCTTCGTAGACACACCCGCTTTCTTGTTAATATCCCCAGCCAGCAGTGAGAAATAACAACACCCCTTTCCCCAATAAATTTGCGGCTACTTTTTGAAATCTCGTTTCTAACCCAATTTACACTATTGATCTCTTTTATTAGTTGTTATTGTTGTTGTTATTCCCCAAGGTGTTTTCTAACGAAGCCCTTGAGTTGAGAATTTGCATTGGCAAATTTACATTAACAATACATATTGCTACAGTCATTCTGTCGTTTGGTTTATTTGTTGTATAGATCGTTCTCCACCAACCAAACGCATTCGTTTTAATTCTCCTGGAAGTATTGATATTCCTATTTGAGAATTTGCATTCTAATTGTAATAACAACGTACATCTTTCCACGCACAATTATAAAGCGTCGGTTAGATTACGTTGTAAACATACCAACAAAGTTCTGTCGATCAATGCTTGATCGTTTGTAGCGTCGGTACTTGAGTGGGAGCTTCGCTGCCCACACAGAGCCATTTCTCTGCTTGTTTTTTATTACCCTTTGTGGTATTCGTAGTCGACACTCGCACAGTGGGGCATATCGTCTCAAAATATTTATTTTTTCTTATATTTTTGGTAGAATATTTTCGATTAGATTTCTTTGCTTTTTACTTCGTGTGGTGCTATAATACCATTTGTTGTTGTTTATCTTCGGTTAAGGCACCCTACTTTCGGCATTTTATGCAGTTTATAAATATAATTATATTAAATTTGGTTGAATTGAAAAAAAAATTGCATCTAAAAATCGTGTACCCTACAGTCGGTACTGGTACATTTTCTCATTGGTCGAAGCAAATAACTTTAAAAAATCCACCAATATAAATATTTTTCGATTTTTACCTGCTGCTTTCGTTTAAAAATCTCGTTCTTGAAATTTGTTTGGCTTTTTTGACGTCTTGTTTATTGTACCCTACACCCTGCAAGCGAGGTTTGGTAGAACACTCGAAAAAATTGCAATTTTTTTTGGAAATTTTCTTCTTGTTTTGCTCTAAATTCTCATTTCAAATTACATATCTGTCGTTATTCTTCAATTCTTTTAGAAACAATATTGATAATTTCTATATTCTCTAGTCGGCAAATTGTCCCAGTTAGGTACTTGTGTTCAATTTCTTATCCTTCTTGGAACTTTGCTGTCAACTCACGTACTCTACTGGTGGAATTTTGGATTTTATATTCCATTGTCGCAAATTAGAATAATTTTCGACCCTTTCATTGGTTGAGTATTCGCACTCGTTTGTACTTTCTTTGTTTTGCATCCCCATTTGATGGAATCGTATTGGTCACACCTTCAACTTCTTTTACAGTACTTCACTCGTTATCGCCTTTCTAAATTTGCGACGCTTGGACGCTTGGATAACACCCCTCGTGCGTTTCATTCGAGCTGCCGACGCTCTTGTTAAATTTGATTCGTTTTTCGAACGTATTAACCCTGAGAAGCACACCGTATTCAGTCTCGAAATACACGGTTCCGAGCTTTCTCAGTTATGGACAACATTCAAATGCACTTACGAGAAGTGCCTTGACCATCTGGCGACATTCCAGAGTCCTCAACCCTCTGACAAAAATGTCGTCGAGGGTAAATACGACAGCTCCTTTCGGGCTTATCAACATTGCCTTTCGGCAATAAACCAGAAGCTAGAGAAGCTAAAATCGTCCAAGTCCTCCCCATCATTGATTGGACCAACTCCACAAAACACTCCACCAATGGTTCCTCAACCACTTTCATCTTCGGAGGAACTCCGAGTGAGTACGTCTATTCCCCCATCGACTTGTTTGAACACAAAACCCTTTGTGTCAAATAATTGTAAAGAAATCAAAAAGTCTCCTTTCTTAGTCGTCTCCCTCATGTCGATCCACCTTCTCACAATTTAGTTTTGCCTCCTATCGACATCGAAGTCTTTACTGGATATTTCATTTCATGGCCAACCTTTCGAGATCTTTTTAGTACAATTTTTATCAAAAATTCTCGCTTGAGTGACATTGAGAAATTATGTCACTTAGTTCAAAAAACCAGCGGTGAGGCTCAAGAATTTGTTTCGAAATTTCAACTCACCCATCCTAGTTTTGAATTAGCTTGGAAGGCGTTGGAGGATGTGTATGATAATAAACGTATCCTCGTAAATAATCACCTCAATCTTCTTTTCGGCCTTCCAACAATAGAAAAAGAATCGATCTCTGGGCTAAAAGCTCTCCAGCGCGGAATAAATAGTTGTATTTCCGCTATGTCTGTTTACGACGTTGTAACGGATCATTGGGATCCAATTCTTGTTCATCTTTGCTTGCAACGTCTTCCTCAACATACAATCGCTCGGTGGGAACAATGTGTCAAAGAGAAGTCGTCTCTTTCGACATAGAAACAATTAGATTCGTTCCTAACAGATAGAATACCAACTTTGTTGTGCATAGAAAACTTTACTGCTATGGAAAATCTCAAAACATCATATTCGCAAAATTGTCGATCTCCGCTAAAATCATCTTCTCCAATTAGTCGTCCAAATTATAAAACTAGGTCATCTAAACTGAAATCGTTGTTGAACCATACATTTGTGATGTGCCCAAATTACGGGCATCTTCTTCGAAACTGTTCTCGATTTATAAAACTTTCTTTCGATGACAAGTTTTCTATTGCTAAAAAATATCGCCTTTGCATTAACTGTCTCTCGAATGGGCACCAAGTTAAAAAATGCAATAGCAACCACCATTGTTCTGTTTGTAAAGGCAGACATCACACGCTACTTCATCGTGTCAAAAATAGTAACACTTCCTCAAGCTTGTTGCAAAAGTACTTTGTCGAATTCCTCATCAACTACATCCAAAACTAGTTCGATTTTAACCAATGGTAGTTCTGTCTCTAACTCGTATAACCGCCAAGTTCTGCACACAACATAAAATAGAGATGTGCTCTTGGGAACTGCGATTGTAAACGTCGTTCACAATCACAAAAATTATGCGGTTCGAGCCATAAGTGACCCTTCGTCGGAGGTCTCTATAGTCACAAAGAGACTACAAAAAACAATTGGAGTTAAAACTTGTTCATCTAAAGCTACTTTGTCTGCCGTAAATAGTAATGAAATTCAAAAGAAATTTGTTATTTGACTTTATCGTCCCCTCAGAACTCGGAAAGTATGCTACTTGCTGATGTGTTAGTCTCACCTACCATTTCGAAAAACTTGTTTTCGTTGTCTTCCATATCGAGTCTGCGCTCTAATTTGTCTCATCTCAAACTAGCAGATACATCCGAAAACAAGCCAATTGATTTGTTATTGGGCGCTGATCTATACTCCAAAATTTTGTCGGCTGAGTCACCTCACATTGTTTTGAATTCTTTAGTGGCTCAGAAAACTATATTCGGTTATATCGTAACCGGCCCAATACCTCATAGTAGACTTACATAGACGATCAAAGCGAACCATTTTAACAAAATCGTAGTTTAATTGCATTTGAAAATCTCGCACATTATTTGAACATGCTCAATAGAAACTTGATTTGCGTACCTCTAGCTTGAAACACAACCTACTAACTCTAGTTTAAGTTTGCTCGCGAATTTAGTCTAACTCTGTTGCCTGCAGTCGTAGTTGATGTCACGGCCTTGTGAACGTTATTCTGCACACCTGCAACTTTACTTGATATTTAACTTTCGAAGGAGTCACACTCCTATTGCTTTCGTTCGTAGCTTCACATTCAAAAGGTAACCGTTTCTTGTACCAAGAAACTCACTTTTACCGCCAATAAACCGAAAATATATTTGAAACTGATACACTCGTGTTTGTCTTTTATTTCTTCTCTTTTCATCCCTGAGCTATCGACGGTCAATGGTATCACGCCAACAACGGTTACAATGAACTAAAATACTGATCCGCCAAAAGATTTTTAAAAACATTGATATAAATGAAAGATAATTCGAGCTTGAGGTCTGTTGTTGATGTTTATTTTTCTTTATTTAATATTTCGGAATGGGTGCCACCGTGGTGCAATGGTATGCACACCCGCCTTGCACGCAGAAGGTCGTGGGTTCGATTTCCGCTCCCCTCAGTAATGTTGGCGACATTTCCTGAGTATTTCAGCCATGTAAAACTTCTCTACAAGTGGTGTCTTAGGGCACTCCGTTCTGACTCGGTCATAAACTGTAGGTCCCATATCATTGAGCTAATATGAATCGGGGTGCACTCATTGATATGAGAGAAGTCTCCCTTGTCCCGCCTGGAATGTTTGTGGAACAGTTATATATATAATATTTCGGAATTCCTTGAATTCCATCTTTAGGAAGTTTATTTTATATACAAAACAAAAATAATAATAAAGCACGACTTAATATTTATATCACAGCATTTGTTACAAACTAATAAAAATGTATAAATAAATAAAGACGAATAAATAAATAAAAATGTATAATCACAGAAAAATAAGATCGCTTACGTGTAAATAATATTAATTCTAAAAAACTAGTGTAGCATGTCTACCGTCGTCAAGAGTCCTTATTGCATTGAATATTATTTCCTGATTGCACGATCTCTTCTCTGAATAAGTTCTCTGTAACAATAAGCTGTGTTGTCAGTATCTGTTTTGCTGTTTATCCTTTTTGTTGTTGGTAAGCTATCTATGTGTAGCATCTCCAGTGTGAGTCTCTTGTTGTAATTGTTTTCAGTTTGTAATATTTTCACTTCGTCGATGTTTGGTAAATGGTTATACTGTTTACAGTGCTGGGCAAGCACGTCTGTATATAATATTATGCTTATCCATCTTCGTAATTTTGATTTTTAAACTACTGAACAATGATTTTTTTGTGTAATTCGAACGGTGTGCTATCGTGTATTTGATTTTGTCGTATATGTTTGATTTCTCAAATCGTTCTGATATCTCTGGTACATATACCAGGGATTTATATATTTTGTCTGTTTTTGTTTCTTGTATTCTAGGTTTATAATTGTTGATTAGGGATTTTTTCGTATGCATTGGGAAGTTTTTCATGTTCAATATGTTTTAAATTTTTGCTTTGTTTTCGTCGTGGAATTATGTATCGCTTATATTTAGAACTTTATTTATTAGATTTTTGGCCGTGTTTATAATTGTCCTTTTAGTGTGTTTGGAGTAGTAGTTTATAAGTCTCCCAGAGGCAGTGGGCTTTTGGTACCAGTTTAAGTCGATGCTGTTATCTTCATTTTTAATTATTTAGACGTCAAGATATGGTAATTTTCCATTGGTTTCTTCTTCCAATATGAATTTTATGTTTTTGTTAAATTTTTTTAATACTGTTAGTGTCTCATCTATTGAATCTTTTTTAATGATCGCGAACAAGTCATCAACATATTTTATAAGCATTTTTGGTTTTTGTGACAGCAAGTTCAATGAATTATTCAATAACGTTGCCATCACTAAGCCTGCAATGATTGGGGATGCAGGCTATCCCATATGTAATCCCACTATCTGTTTGTAAAATTTTTCTTCGTATTTAGAATATCTGTTCTCCTTTATGCAGAATTTAACAATATTTATGAACAAGTTCTTTGGAATTTCTGTATGTAATTGTATTTCAGCCCACCTCTCTTCAATAATTTTTAATCCTAAATCTACGGGTATACTCGGAAACAGTGAAAGCACGTCAAAGGAAACCATTATTTCGTCATCATCACAAAGAACTGTTTCAACACAAAGAACTAAGACAACTGATGAGTCCAAGTGGCGTTGGACGAAGCTAGTCTTCTCTGCCTTCCCTAAAGTAAATCAATTTTAACTACACGTACTTTAAAAACATGTTGTTTTTAAAATTTGAAAAGTACACATCTGTGATTAAGCTGGCTTACTTTACAAATAAGAAATAATGTAGTTTCTTTATTCGACCAAATTCCCATTCACAAACTTCTGACTGGTGATCTTTTACCACTACTTATTGATTAAGTTTGATATTCTCATCCTGAATGAATACCTAATATTCATTCTACATGAATATACATGCAGGCGAACTGATAATCCACAGTGCACCTTTAGCTGAGTGACATATATACAATTTTAAGATCAAGGTGATAGAGTTGTACCGAAGATCTGAATGGGCGACAAGTGTCTAAAGAAGTCTAGTTGCTAGCAGCTCCCCCTCGACGCCAGGGCACGGGTCGGGGGTACTTATAATTAGCCTAGTCTGCACAAGCCGACAATGTTTACGATGGTCCATCCCCTTACGGCACACTCGTGGGAACAACATATGGAAAAAATACTGCAAAAACAAAAACAAAACTACCCCTCGGTTGCAGTGTGGCAACTCTTCCGAGGATGAACTCTTAGCCTCCAGCCAGGAGCTGGTAGCTGGCCAATCAAGTGTGGTCAGCACTGGAAACAGCTCTGACACACTTCAGCAACAAAAGCAAAAACTCAAACCGTCACTGAGGGCGGTCAATGTACTCTACCCAATAAAAAGAAGAAAAGCCCGTCCGACGTTAGCAAGGCCGTGTACCAGAAGGCAAAGTACATTCTCAGCAAAATTGCTAAGAATGCTGCAGAAGATACAGTCCATGAACCGGACGAAGAAGACAAGGTTACCTACACTAAAATCGTAGAGGAATACGAAAAATCTATAGCCTCCAAAAACGACGATCAACCAACTTCCTCCAAGCGAGAACCCTCTCGTACAGAGGACAATAAGCAAGCAAAGAGGAAAAAGTTAAAGCATAACACCACTGCCTATTCAACGAAGTCCTTAAAGATAACCTGATGGTTGCCGTGACCAACGACAAGAATGGTAAGCTGTTCCCTATCACCACAACGGAATGGGGCATGGTAGAAACAAAGTTATCTGAACAAGTTATGGAACATGTTTTCGCAAACGATGATTCTCCTGTTCCCCATTTCGACTCTAACGAGGTACACCGTGGATACAGGGTAATCAAATGTATGGACGAGTTCTCAAAAGGATTCTTGGAAAAATGTATCTGCGGCTGAGTGAAGCTGGGAAATGGTAAGCAGTTCTTTATCGCAACCTGTTACATGGCTCATTCACCCACACAACACATTCATCATTGGCTGCGACGCAAGCGCAAGACATACCCTGTGTGGTAGCTCTGAAATCAACGACAGAGGTGAGTCAGTTTTAGATTTCTTTAATACTAACAATCTCACAATAGAGGTACTAACCCAACTCTTGTATTTCCAAGCTCGGATAACTTTAGGGGATGGCATGACGTCATTGACCTTACTCTAGTATCCGATAAACGACATATTGAAATAGCTAATTGGATGGTATCCGATAAGAATTCTTTCTCAGATCACAATTGGATACTATTTAATATATCTGAAAAAGAAACGCCAACAAAATGCTTTCGTAACCCCAAAAGAACGAACTGGGAGAAATTTAATAGGGTTTTAAAAGACAAACTTCCCAGCATTTCACACAAAGGCGACACTGCAACATGTATCGACAAAACTGTATCTATTGGGGAGAAATCACTAGACACAGCCTTTAAAGTATTCTGTCCTTGACATGATCGAAAAAAACACTATCCACTATGGTGGACATCCGAGCTCTCTAAACTGCGTAAAGAGTCCAGGAAAGCCTTCAACGCCAGTTACCAAAGCGGATCCTGGCAGTCATACAAGGATAACGTAAAGGAGTACAAAAAAGCCATAGCCAAAGCAAAAAAGCAATCATGGATTTTTGTGGATCGTTAGAAAGCACCAAAGATACAGCCAGACTAAGCAAAGTTATGGCAAAAGGGCATTCGAATCCTACCTATATAAAGAGAAACAACTGCACCTGGTCAGAAAACTCAGCCGAATCTCTTGAAATCCTTCTTACGACGCACTTCCCCGGCTGCTCGCATAGAACCGACGAAATGCGACCCATTATAGATGCAGATAAAAAGAACATTGAAGTTGATAAGATAATAAGTCCGAGTAAAGTCGCATGGACTATAAACAGCTTCTCTCCCTACAAATCTCCAGGACCAGATGAAACCATACCAAAAATGCTGCAATGTGCAGAGAAAATAATAAATCCTTGGCTAGTATACATCTCTAGTAGATGTATATGCTTTAACTACGTTGCAACGAGTTGGAGACAGGTAAAGGTTGTCTTCCTACCCAAAGCAGGAAAGCGTAGTCATTAAAATGCTAAAGACTTCAGACCAATAAGCCTTTCATCATTTCTACTTAAGACGCTCGAAAGACTCATCGACGTGTATATTCGAGAAAAGATGGATGGTTGGCTCTAGCTCAGTCAAAGCACGTAAACAGAGGAACTCCACAGGGAGGAGTAATCTCGCTACTATTTTGGCTCCTAGTCATCAATGAAATTCTTAATAAACTTGACTATATGGGGATTAAGGTGGTTGCCTATGCAGACGATGTGGTAATGCTCGTCTCTGGTTTGTTTCCGACCGTAATAATTGACATTATGAGCGGAGCCCTGAGATCGCTAGATACTTGGGCCACAAGATGTGGTGTGGGAGTGAACCCAGCTGCCTTCAAAAAAGTTTTGAAAAATTATACTGTTGTACAAAAGTTGAAAAAATTGAAGATTTTTTTATGCACTATTTTTTACTATAACGGCAAATTCATAACTAATATCTTTCAAATAACCTCTATTTTTTTAAAGTGGTAACCCAACCATTTGTTAACCAATTTTAAAAAATATAGCTTATGGTATATAGTTATGGTATATACCTAGCAAAAATCTTCATTACAAACCTTCTTTCCGAAATATCTGCTTATTTTGTAACCACTGAAATAATTAGCCAGAATCTACTCAGTATCTATTTATTTCAGTGGATAAAAAATAACCAGATATTTCGCGCGACATGCCCATGTTAAAATAATGGGTGGGAAGGGAGGTTTGTAATGAGGATTTTTGCTGGGTAGTTATGGTGATTGAAGTGTAAAAAACTCATAAAAACAGGAACATGCTTTTCTTCGAGCTCTAGGCTACTTAGAAGATACCAAACAGTATAATTTATTTCTTATTTTATAATATTTAATTTATTATTTATTTGCAAGTAAGCTTTCGAAAATTGAAAAACCAAAGAATTCGGTTGAAAAGTATATGAGATATTTAATTTTTATACACATCACCATAGCATGGAGGGTATATAAAATTGGGTTTTCCGTTTGTGAAGCATTGAAACACTTTTTTGCAACCCTATGAAGTATACATATTTTTTATCAGAATAAAATTCTGAGTCGATATAGTCATGTCAATCAGTCTGTAGAAATCCAAATTATTATATCGGTCCAAACCTAGTTTAACTTCGAAGAGGGCCATATCGGTCCATCTTTTAATTATTTGTGATGTCAAAATGTGTTAAATAGATATTTTTGTTTAATCATTAAAAACGGTTTTATTTAAGAAAACATAGATGAAGTTCTTTAAAGTATGTTTGGACGATCAATGTCTCGTAGAAATATGTATTATGATGTGCGAAGTATGGACCAGAGTTGCCGTGCGATCCATTTTAGCGAAAAGTTTCGAATATTTATGGGGGATGTACCTGAAGAAGTGGACCGATATGGCTCACCTTCGAACTTAAACTAAGTTTGAATAAATTTTGGACCGAATCGGAAGGAGATAGCTAAAACGACTCCAAATTGTCTGAAATAGATTTCGTCCAAACATAATTAAGGCGCTCAGCGCCAAAACGGCCTAACCCACATGTCCACAAAAATCAAACAGACTATAAAGATCTAACCAAAACATTTTGAAATAACTATTTAAAAAAATTGACTTATATGCTGTTTTATTGATTTATTTTATCATTTCACGGTGCTCTTGAATCAAATTTAAATGGAAGGTGCTTACACCTGGGAAGTTTTTGCAGATTCTGAAATTACAATGTTCATAGCTGAGAAAAATAAAATAACTAAAAAAATCGCCGGGGCGCTTTTTAAATAAATCGCGATTCAAGTTGACATTTTTAAGGGGTTTTTTAGGTTTTCACGATTTTGCTTCGAAACCGCAAGTCCTATCGAAGTGGAACTAAATAATATGTTGTAGCTATAAAAATTCTCTACAAGATTGAATTTTATGATATCTTCGTAGTTTTTACCGTTATTGAGATATAGAAGTTCAAATTAGGACAATGGATTGACTGAAGACCTACGAAAAAATTTGAACGTTTGGTCTGAACCTTTATACCTCAACAATGGTAAAATCTAGGAAAATATCAGTCAGCCAATCTCGTACAGAATTTTCACTGCTACAACCTTTTCTTTAGTCCCATTTCGATAGGACTTGCAGTTTCCAAGCAAAGTCGTGAAAACCTAAAAAACTCCTAAAAATGTCAACTTGAATCGCGCTTCCCAGGTGTAAGCACCTTCCATTTAAATTTGATTCAAGAGCACCGTGATTTTTGAACGAAAAATGATTAAAGAGTGGTATTGAGTCTTCTTTGGGCCTACAAAACTTTTCCCCGGAAATGTGTCAGCACTGGTCCACGTTTTTTATTACCCACCATAGAACGGTACGGCCCGATTTTTGGGGGTTTTCAGGGATTTAGCTGCGTTATCCTATAGAAATGGTTGTAATTTAATATTTAGTCTTCTCTGGGGCTACTTAACTTCCCTTCAGAAATTTGTCAGCACTGGTCCATGTTTTTTATATAGCCTATAGCGATTTTAGGAGTTTTCAGAAATGGCTGATATTTAGTATTTAGTCTTCTATGGGGCTATAATTACTTTTTCCCCTAATTTGTCAGTACATTTCCACGTTGTGATATAGCCACTGACATTTATGATAAGTACCAGTGTTCGAAATTTCGATCAGTCAACTTTGCACATAGTAAGTCGTGCTTGAGCATCTAAATCATCTTCTTTATATCTTGTGAAATGGTTCCATATATTGGCAATAATTCACCATGATTAGTTTTTAAATTTCATTTTTTTTTTTAATTTTTTAAATTAATTAAAAAAGTATCCAAAAATATAGGTTTCAAAAATGTACCCCTATCATCTAGGAGAAGGGGGAGTTTTCAAGGGAAGATTTTTTTTTATTTGCTGACAGATCAAAACATACTAAAACTTGTTTAAAATTTGTTTACTTTTCAACAAATCGAACACTAAGTACGAAATGGGTTAAACAGGTAAACAGAGACATACATACATATATTAACATTATCTAGGTATGCTATATGTATTAGAGTTGGGTAATCTAGTTCCTTGTACTAGTTCCAAAACGTATGAGTAACATCATGAAATATAACGTGTGATGTTAAGTATACGCAGTTTGTTCAAAGAAAAAATGTGGGCCATTGGAACTGCGAAGTGAACTAGATAGTTCCATATAGTTCCTTTGGCACAACTCTAATATGTATATGTTAAGAAATTACTATGCTCGAACCACAAGAGAATGTGCATCCAATGTCATTAGGTGTATATTTCGCTTGTTTCAGAATATATTCTGTAAAATGGTGTGAACGATAACTCTCGATGGGAGCAATCGATTTGGTCCAAAATTTGCACATCGAATTATTTCATCCAGTCATGTATCAAGTCGGATATAGTCCATATCAATACCGTTCTTCGGGTACCTCCAATTCAAAATTTTTGTGTTTATTTACATTTTCTCTATAAATTGGGTGCAATTTAAGGGTTCATAGTGATCAAAATACTTTTCCGCCAATAGTTGTGGACATAGGTCCACGTTTTGGTATAGCTCCTAAACAACAATACCGCCCAATTTCAAGTATTTTACAAAATTTTAGCTGACCAGATAAGGTTAGGTAGTAGGTAATTGGTTTATGAAGTGGTTAAACAAATTCGCCTAAAATTGTGGGCAATGGTACTTTCGTAACGAAAAGAAAACTGTCTATTACATATTAGTTCAGAATACTTCATGGTGGACGTTTTTTACTTGTTTTTCATTAAGTAAGTACCTAAATAAAGGTTTTAAAATGTTGTATGTAAAAACTATACACATAAAAAAAGAAGTTGCCTGCCCCCGCCCCCCTAGATTCGATCCTGGCTACGCCCTTGTATACAGCATACAAAGATCTGCTTGCATCGGGGTGACAGGGCCGATACGAACGTGTCCGGCCGAAGCTCTCAATATAATGATGCACATTTTGCCAATTGATTTACACATCAAAGCAACAGCAACATGTAGTGCGGTAAGATTCCGAGCTCTATGAATGTGGGGAGACAGAGCTTACGGACATGAATGCGTGCTTAAAAAACTTCCGAAAGAAATAGCAACCACTGCTGATTATTTCGTTCCTACAATTAATTTTGATCAGCCTTTTGTAGTCAAATTTCCAAGCAGAAGAGAATGGAATAATGGATCACCATTGACGGCTTAGGATACTAAAGTATATACGGACGGCTTCAAGATGAAATGTGGAGTCGGATCCGGTGTGTTCGCGGAAGAAGCAATCTTACATACATCCACAAAGCTACCTGAGTACTGCAGCGTCTTTCAAGCGGAGATACTGGCAATAAAGGAGGCCTGTACTGAACTATTACAGCATCACACAGCAAACTCAATAGCAATCTTCGTCGACAGTCAAGCGGCGCCCCTTGCACTAAAATCTAACTCTGTCACATCAAAGCTAGTGAAGGATTGTAATGAAGAACTTGCTAAATTAGGGCGTCTATCAAGAGTAGTTGTCACTTGGATCCCGGGCCATAAGGGACTTGTTGGGAACGAAAAAGCCGACGAGTTAGCTAGAGCAGGATCCGCCTCTAACGAACTCCCAAAGGCGTCAGTCGCAATACCAACGATTTTGTGTACTGCGAAGTGAACTAGATAGTTCCATATAGTTCCTTTGGCACAACTCTAATATGTATATGTTAAGAAATTGCTATGCTCGAACCACAAGAGAATGTGCATCCAATGTCATTAGGTGTATATTTCGCTTGTTTCAGAATATATTCTGTAAAATGGTGTGAACGATAACTCTCGATGGGAGCAATCGATTTGGTCCAAAATTTGCACATCGAATTATTTCATCCAGTCATGTATCAAGTCGGATATAGTCCATATCAATACCGTTCTTCGGGTACCTCCAATTCAAAATTTTTGTGTTTATTTACATTTTCTCTATAAATTGGGTGCAATTTAAGGGTTCATAGTGATCAAAATACTTTTCCGCCAATAGTTGTGGACATAGGTCCACGTTTTGGTATAGCTCCTAAACAACAATACCGCCCAATTTCAAGTATTTTACAAAATTTTAGCTGACCAGATAAGGTTAGGTAGTAGGTAATTGGTTTATGAAGTGGTTAAACAAATTCGCCTAAAATTGTGGGCAATGGTACTTTCGTAACGAAAAGAAAACTGTCTATTACATATTAGTTCAGAATACTTCATGGTGGACGTTTTTTACTTGTTTTTCATTAAGTAAGTACCTAAATAAAGGTTTTAAAATGTTGTATGTAAAAACTATGCACATAAAAAAAGAAGTTGCCTGCCCCCGCCCCCCTAGATTCGATCCTGGCTACGCCCTTGTATACAGCATACAAAGATCTGCTTGCATCGGGGTGACAGGGCCGATACGAACGTGTCCGGCCGAAGCTCTCAATATAATGATGCACATTTTGCCAATTGATTTACACATCAAAGCAACAGCAACATGTAGTGCGGTAAGATTCCGAGCTCTATGAATGTGGGGAGACAGAGCTTACGGACATGAATGCGTGCTTAAAAAACTTCCGAAAGAAATAGCAACCACTGCTGATTATTTCGTTCCTACAATTAATTTTGATCAGCCTTTTGTAGTCAAATTTCCAAGCAGAAGAGAATGGAATAATGGATCACCATTGACGGCTTAGGATACTAAAGTATATACGGACGGCTTCAAGATGAAATGTGGAGTCGGATCCGGTGTGTTCGCGGAAGAAGCAATCTTACATACATCCACAAAGCTACCTGAGTACTGCAGCGTCTTTCAAGCGGAGATACTGGCAATAAAGGAGGCCTGTACTGAACTATTACAGCATCACACAGCAAACTCAATAGCAATCTTCGTCGACAGTCAAGCGGCGCCCCTTGCACTAAAATCTAACTCTGTCACATCAAAGCTAGTGAAGGATTGTAATGAAGAACTTGCTAAATTAGGGCGTCTATCAAGAGTAGTTGTCACTTGGATCCCGGGCCATAAGGGACTTGTTGGGAACGAAAAAGCCGACGAGTTAGCTAGAGCAGGATCCGCCTCTAACGAACTCCCAAAGGCGTCAGTCGCAATACCAACGATTTTGTGTAATCTTAGTACGTAGGCAATAACACAAATAGCTCTATCGTCGGATTGCGATGTGATTCATTCGAGTGATGGTAGGCCATTTTTCGGGAAGACTGCGTAACCATTCTGGGTCATGCCGCCATAACGAATCGTTGAAGAGTTCTTCTGGAGTGCAGCCACGAGACCCCAGGTTTGTTGGGTTATCACTTGATCGGTTATGACGCCAATAATTATTACCAACATTGCAAATGATTTTTGTAACTCTAGCTTCGTTCCAGAACTAAAAAGTTTTTACACATTTAACACATTTTGAACATTTTCCCCGAAATGCGTTCCCGTACACGAAAAAAGTTGCAAAATGCTCACTTCTCTTTGAACAAAAATGGCGCTGAATGGCTCTCTCTTTAGATACTTTTTACACGACAAATTTGAACGAGCAAACATGTGCAACATATTTGCCGCCTTCCGACTTTTACATTTATTCCAGCTTTTTTGACGTTTTTGCCATTTTTCCGTTCCCGTACATTTTGGAAAAATGTGTGAATTGAACTCATTTTTGACGGTTCTCTCTTTTGCACAGTTTTCCATTAAAAAAAGTACTGGAACGGAGCTTCTATTAGCTACATACGCTTTCCAAGAATTCGGAGGCTTTTCTAACCAGCTAAGTGTAATTGAAGAATTGTTCCAGAGAAATGCTTCGTAATTATGCACGGGAAGGCCGATGGTGATGTTAACCTAGCTGCGAGAGAAGAACCGCTCCACAGAGCTCTAGACGTGGAAGGCTTACTATATCTATTGGAGTTACTTTGGTTTTGGATACAAGCAATTGTGTATGAACAGAACTTCCAAGATTGACTCTGAGATAAATAGTTGCACAATAAGCCTTTTCAGAGGCATCACAAAACCCATGTATTTGTAAAACACATGAATGAGAGCAATTTACCCAGCGAGGTATTTGGAATTCAGAAATTTGAGCTAAGGATTCGGCAAATTGATTCCACTTTAGCAATGTGTGGGGCTTAACGTTTTCGTCCCATTGCACTATAGGTAATTTGGACAGGTTTTTAGGCAAAAAGTCGATTTTTGCACTTTTAATAACATGAGTTTTCTAATTTGATTCGAAAAAAGAACAGGTTAAAACTCAGAGCAGAATTTAAACTCAATTTGTGAGAGTTTGGTAATAATCAAATACATAGATATGATATTCAGTGGAATGGTGGCGGTGTGTACTTTCTGCCTTAAGAAATAATTTTCTTCAATATGTTTGTTACAGCAGAAAAAATCGTCATATAGGATACAACCCAAGAATTTTGTTTTTTAATATATTGTAGTTTTATAGTATAGACTTTTACAAAATTGTCCAACTTTGTCTGAAATTCTGCCACCGGGAATATCTTCAGCAAAGGGTTCTAAATCAACTGCATAATTACCAAGGTGCGATTTTTTGCGTTTTTTTTTTTTTTGAGTTATATCACTTTTTGAAGGGGTCCGCCTCCAGAAAAATATTTTATTTTTTAATTTTTTGTTTGGTGAAGGATATTTTAAACACAAAATAGCATCCGATTTTAACTAAAAATACATTTTCTTTAAAGAAATTTTCACCATGTGTTGTAAAAATGTACTGACGGGCCATGGATCACGATTGCGTGATTTATTTGGTCCTTTTAAAAAAATAATATTTTTAAAGATCTCTTCGCGAATCAATACTTTAAACATATCAATGCTGTTAAAAATTTTTTGGCGGGTCAGTATTTTAATTTATTATATCCGTTTTTCTTTTGTTTTAACCACGTTCATTGGGTTGGAACGAATAAAATATGTAACATGAGAATAGTGTTTAGGAAAAAGAAAATTTATTCGTAATATCCGGCGTGCGTTTTAAACGTGTTCACCTGTAAAATTTTTATTAAATATGTTAAAATATTTGAAACAGTGCTTATGTTCACGTACGTAGGGTTATTCTAATTTAATTCATTTAGAGTTACTTAAATTTGATTGTTGAGTTATACCTTAGACGGACGGCAGAGTTAATTTGCATTAAAAATGTCGTAATTTGAATTAATTTTTCACCCTGACAGACGATAGTTTCTGCATTTATGAAACAGCTGTTTGTGTTGTTTGTTTGTACCCAGCAGACCATTTCATAAAGCTTTACAAAAGTTCGCCAAAATATGTGAAACAAATACATTTTTTACCATTGACCATTTCACCACGATGAAGCAAAAATAAATTTAATTTATTCGCGATATTTTTGAGTTTTTTTAATATTATAAAAATATTGCAATACTTTAAAAAACATTTGAAGAAGATATAATTTCCGATAGAATTGGTATGGTGGGTAATGACATTTTTTGTGAAAATAAAAATTTTTAAAAGAGATTTGTTAGAAGGCGTGAAAAACGATTAGCTGCTATTCTACTCGCGAAAGACCACTACTTATTTTGAAGAAACGCGAAAATTGCTGATTTGCTTTCCCTTTTTATTTTCTTAAACATGGAACTTTGACAAAAGACAATTGATTTTCAACAGCATTGCCATATTGAAATTGCTAAATTCAGTTTAAATTTCCTTTGATTTTGTGCATTAAGAATGTGGATAATGCACGAATTAATTTGAATTAAGACAGTTAATGCAAATTAACGCTGCCGTCTGTCTAGGTTATTAAAGTTTAATAATCACAACTATGTAAACACGGCCTAATTATAAGGAGTCCCAACCCTGCGTACGTGAACTCCGTTTGTGTCGTCACTGGTCAACATTAACTATCAGTGCTCCCTTTTTCCTTTTGTTTTGTTTTGATCCATCATTCATTTCATAGATCGTAAGTTGAAATTTAGTTTATCAGTTTTTGGCATTCGAGCGAACAAGTTCTCCTGTAATAGTTTTTGAGTGTGCATTCTTTAACTTGATAGAAACAAACAGAATTATTGAAAAGTAGTGAAGAGTGTATGTTCGCTAAATAGAAATAATAACTTTGATTTTTCAAAATAGTCTGGCTTAATCCCTTTTGTTGTTTTAATATTTAAAACAACAAGTTTATTAGTGGAGAAGGTTTGGCATTGTTCGCCAAGGGGTAAGGCAAGGAAGACTAGTTTCGATCCACGCCACTGGATCTCATCAGTTCCCTTTGTTTCTTGTTTGTGGATATTCTCCACCGAAGTTATTTTTCAATAACTTCTTCAACAAGGAACTTTTTATACCCAAACATCAATCGTCAGCTCGAAGTATAAACGTAAACAAAGAAAACCCTTCAATGAGAAGTTTTTCTTTGGTAACCTAACACAACTCTGACGAAAGTGTTTACGAAACAAAGCAAACCTTCTTCCACTCGTATGTGTCGTTGATTTTTCAACAAATGCACATACCCAAATGCTGTTTGGTAGCTTATATACCAACAACACACAAAACCGTGCCAGTGTTTCTCAAATAGAACATTGGTGGCGTTTATTTAATTGGGATAGCTGTTACAATTTTGATTTTTCAAAATAGTCTGGCTTAATCCCTTTTGTTGTTTTAATATTTAAAACAACAAGTTTATTAGTGGAGAAGGTTTGGCATTGTTCGCCAAGGGGTAAGGCAAGGAAGACTAGTTTCGATCCACGCCACTGGATCTCATCAGTTCCCTTTGTTTCTTGTTTGTGGATATTCTCCACCGAAGTTATTTTTCAATAACTTCTTCAACAAGGAACTTTTTATACCCAAACATCAATCGTCAGCTCGAAGTATAAACGTAAACAAAGAAAACCCTTCAATGAGAAGTTTTTCTTTGGTAACCTAACACAACTCTGACGAAAGTGTTTACGAAACAAAGCAAACCTTCTTCCACTCGTATGTGTCGTTGATTTTTCAACAAATGCACATACCCAAATGCTGTTTGGTAGCTTATATACCAACAACACACAAAACCGTGCCAGTGTTTCTCAAATAGAACATTGGTGGCGTTTATTTAATTGGGATAGCTGTTACAATTTTGATTTTTCAAAATAGTCTGGCTTAATCCCTTTTGTTGTTTTAATATTTAAAACAACAAGTTTATTAGTGGAGAAGGTTTGGCATTGTTCGCCAAGGGGTAAGGCAAGGAAGACTAGTTTCGATCCACGCCACTGGATCTCATCAGTTCCCTTTGTTTCTTGTTTGTGGATATTCTCCACCGAAGTTATTTTTCAATAACTTCTTCAACAAGGAACTTTTTATACCCAAACATCAATCGTCAGCTCGAAGTATAAACGTAAACAAAGAAAACCCTTCAATGAGAAGTTTTTCTTTGGTAACCTAACACAACTCTGACGAAAGTGTTTACGAAACAAAGCAAACCTTCTTCCACTCGTATGTGTCGTTGATTTTTCAACAAATGCACATACCCAAATGCTGTTTGGTAGCTTATATACCAACAACACACAAAACCGTGCCAGTGTTTCTCAAATAGAACATTGGTGGCGTTTATTTAATTGGGATAGCTGTTACAATTTTGATTTTTCAAAATAGTCTGGCTTAATCCCTTTTGTTGTTTTAATATTTAAAACAACAAGTTTATTAGTGGAGAAGGTTTGGCATTGTTCGCCAAGGGGTAAGGCAAGGAAGACTAGTTTCGATCCACGCCACTGGATCTCATCAGTTCCCTTTGTTTCTTGTTTGTGGATATTCTCCACCGAAGTTATTTTTCAATAACTTCTTCAACAAGGAACTTTTTATACCCAAACATCAATCGTCAGCTCGAAGTATAAACGTAAACAAAGAAAACCCTTCAATGAGAAGTTTTTCTTTGGTAACCTAACACAACTCTGACGAAAGTGTTTACGAAACAAAGCAAACCTACTTCCACTCGTATGTGTCGTTGATTTTTCAACAAATGCACATACCCAAATGCTGTTTGGTAGCTTATATACCAACAACACACAAAACCGTGCCAGTGTTTCTCAAATAGAAGATTGGTGGCGTTTATTTAATTGGGATAGCTGTTACAATTTTGATTTTTCAAAATAGTCTGGCTTAATCCCTTTTGTTGTTTTAATATTTAAAACAACAAGTTTATTAGTGGAGAAGGTTTGGCATTGTTCGCCAAGGGGTAAGGCAAGGAAGACTAGTTTCGATCCACGCCACTGGATCTCATCAGTTCCCTTTGTTTCTTGTTTGTGGATATTCTCCACCGAAGTTATTTTTCAATAACTTCTTCAACAAGGAACTTTTTATACCCAAACATCAATCGTCAGCTCGAAGTATAAACGTAAACAAAGAAAACCCTTCAATGAGAAGTTTTTCTTTGGTAACCTAACACAACTCTGACGAAAGTGTTTACGAAACAAAGCAAACCTTCTTCCACTCGTATGTGTCGTTGATTTTTCAACAAATGCACATACCCAAATGCTGTTTGGTAGCTTATATACCAACAACACACAAAACCGTGCCAGTGTTTCTCAAATAGAACACTGGCTTCGGTGGAGAATATCCACAAACAAGAAACAAAGGGAACTGATGAGATCCAGTGGCGTGGATCGAAACTAGTCTTCCTTGCCTTACCCCTTGGCGAACAATGCCAAACCTTCTCCACTAATAAACTTGTTGTTTTAAATATTAAAACAACAAAAAGGATTAAGCCAGACTATTTTGAAAAATCAAAATTGTAACAGCTATCCCAATTAAATAAACGCCACCAATGTTCTATTTGAGAAACACTGGCACGGTTTTGTGTGTTGTTGGTATATAAGCTACCAAACAGCATTTGGGTATGTGCATTTGTTGAAAAATCAACGACACATACGAGTGGAAGAAGGTTTGCTTTGTTTCGTAAACACTTTCGTCAGAGTTGTGTTAGGTTACCAAAGAAAAACTTCTCATTGAAGGGTTTTCTTTGTTTACGTTTATACTTCGAGCTGACGATTGATGTTTGGGTATAAAAAGTTCCTTGTTGAAGAAGTTATTGAAAAATAACTTCGGTGGAGAATATCCACAAACAAGAAACAAAGGGAACTGATGAGATCCAGTGGCGTGGATCGAAACTAGTCTTCCTTGCCTTACCCCTTGGCGAACAATGCCAAACCTTCTCCACTAATAAACTTGTTGTTTTAAATATTAAAACAGCAAAAGGGATTAAGCCAGACTATTTTGAAAAATCAAAATTGTAACAGCTATCCCAATTAAATAAACGCCACCAATGTTCTATTTGAGAAACACTGGCACGGTTTTGTGTGTTGTTGGGATATAAGCTACCAAACAGCATTTGGGTATGTTCATTTGTTGAAAAATCAACGACACATACGAGTGGAAGAAGGTTTGCTTTGTTTCGTAAACACTTTCGTCAGAGTTGTGTTAGGTTACCAAAGAAAAACTTCTCATTGAAGGGTTTTCTTTGTTTACGTTTATACTTCGAGCTGACGATTGATGTTTGGGTATAAAAAGTTCCTTGTTGAAGAAGTTATTGAAAAATAACTTCGGTGGAGAATATCCACAAACAAGAAACAAAGGGAACTGATGAGATCCAGTGGCGTGGATCGAAACTAGTCTTCCTTGCCTTACCCCTTGGCGAGCAATGCCAAACCTTCTCCACTAATAAACTTGTTGTTTTAAATATTAAAACAACAAAAGGGATTAAGCCAGACTATTTTGAAAAATCAAAATTGTAACAGCTATCCCAATTAAATAAACGCCACCAATGTTCTATTTGAGAAACACTGGCACGGTTTTGTGTGTTGTTGGTATATAAGCTACCAAACAGCATTTGGGTATGTGCATTTGTTGAAAAATCAACGACACATACGAGTGGAAGAAGGTTTGCTTTGTTTCGTAAACACTTTCGTCAGAGTTGTGTTAGGTTACCAAAGAAAAACTTCTCATTGAAGGGTTTTCTTTGTTTACGTTTATACTTCGAGCTGACGATTGATGTTTGGGTATAAAAAGTTCCTTGTTGAAGAAGTTATTGAAAAATAACTTCGGTGGAGAATATCCACAAACAAGAAACAAAGGGAACTGATGAGATCCAGTGGCGTGGATCGAAACTAGTCTTCCTTGCCTTACCCCTTGGCGAACAATGCCAAACCTTCTCCACTAATAAACTTGTTGTTTTAAATATTAAAACAACAAAAGGGATTAAGCCAGACTATTTTGAAAAATCAAAATTGTAACAGCTATCCCAATTAAATAAACGCCACCAATGTTCTATTAGAAATAATAACTATTGATTGTAAACCAAAGTGAATTGCATAAACCAAATAAATTGAATAAGAAAATAAGCAAAATCAAATCCGTGTTAAATTATTTCAAATAATATACAAAAGTGTAGTGATCGGCATTTCGCTCCAACACGATTGCTCATTCCTAAACTTGTAAAAGTTTTCTTTTGATGCCCGGTTGGGCGACAAACAAAAAGTGTTGATTGGTTATCTGCCCCATAAAGGAGGTTTCAAACGCATAGGTTTACAGTGGTTTACCGCCTGTCTCTTTGTGGCCGTTCTGTATTTCCTTGTCAGCTGAAGGTGTGCTGCGATAGTCTTCAAGTATAACAATATTTGCACAAAAGTGTTGTGTTGAAGGCGTATCTCCCAGCGAGTTTAGTGTCAGCTGTAAGTTTGGTTTGGGTATCTTTGCTGCCCGAGGTTAGTGGTGTGTGACCCTAACATATGGTCCTGGCGATCCTTACAAGAATCAGTTTGCCGATACCAAGCAAAACACTGAGGTATGTACGCCAATATATTTATATTGTGATGCATTAGGAAAATTAATGGCTCATAAATCCATTGCTTCCTTAAAAAAATTTCAACATTTTTTTTGGCGGAAAAATAAATTAGGAGATATAGGGTACCGCTATTCCTCGCTTGTTGGTGAGGTAGGTCATTGTCATTTGCCTGCACCTCAAACACATAAAACCAATGAGAGATTTCACAGTCTAATATACGAAAGTAGTTGCACATACACACATACTGGATTACAGAGCTTTTGTTGACTGGATATAAAGGCTACTAAATAAATTTCGGTCTTATACAAATTTTGTGAACTTTTTGTTGGGTTTGCCTTTTAAATATCACATTTCTATTTCTGCCTTTGAGGACAAATAAAATTAATTAAATACATTGTCTCTGGAGGAAAATAAAAGAAGTTTGGACAATCATTTTTCCTAAAACAAGTATCTGATTTAAAGCGAATATTTCGAAATCACTTTTCCCAGTTTAAGGAAATATAAATTGAGGCAGAAAGTTGAATTTTCGTATCAATTTTGAGCATTTAGCAACATTCGTTCAAAACTGTTTCTTGTTGTCGAATAAGCGACGCATCATTTACTTTTTTAAATAAAAATATTTTATTTGTTTAACGTCATGGGAGTAATGGAAGGCTTTTTAGTCCAATGCAAGGAAATAGCTTCGTTTGAAGAACAGCTCAGAGGAGCCGACTTCAAAGTTTACAACAAAATGTCCTTAGAGGCTGAAAAGCAAGAAGTGCAACGTTTATGGGAAGATGGAAAACTTCGTATAAGAACTGTTTATCTGACACTGATTTACAGAAGAAAGATAAGCAACAATAAACATTAAAAAATAAAAAGAAGCTCATAAAAATTATATTAAATGTATTACCCTGATCGGTGACGCCAAAGAAAATCTAAAGACTGAAAATACTAAGTCAAGTCCAAAAAGAAATTCTTCAATTTCTGTCCCGCCGTGTGATACAGAGGTATTTCACGGAGATTACTTAAACTGGCCCAGTTTTAGGGATCTTTTCACTGCAATATACAGTGCTTCCAAGCGACAGTCGTACACCTAATAAAATTTTTTTAATTGACTTATATCTCCGACACAAAAAGGGATATGAAGAAAGAATTTACACAGCTTTATAGTAAATGCACTATCGACAATTTAGAAACACGATATAATAAAATAATCAAGCGTTTACATTGTTATAAAACTAAAACATATAAAATACTAAGAATTTTAGCACCAAGCAAAAGTCGTACAGCAATTATAAATACTACGATTGATTTAGTGTAGCATTAGTGCTTCTTTACAATTGAGAGGGTCAATTCTGGAAACTTGTATGATTAAATGGGAGAGAAGCGTAAAAATGAAAAAAAAATATATTTTTATGAAACCACATGAGAAAATGATTTATTCAACTTTACAAAAACATTTTTTTTCGATTCAGCAGATATTGAAAATTAAAACTGCAAAGCTATTCAATACATTTATGTCTATTAGTAAGAAAAAACGCAAATAAAATATTTAAAATAACTCAAAATTAAATAAATAATATTTTTTCTGGATAGTTTAATACACGAATTGCAAAATGAGTTGATTTTTGGTGTCCCGACACTCTAATCAATTGAGACAAATATTTGGAAGCTTATTTTTCCAATGTGCAGTAAATTTTTTACAACATAAATACCTGGTCAATTGGTGATAAAAAATGCTAAAAAAAACTGTACATAAATTTATCCAAGAGCGATGGTTAGAATATCAGAACAATAGAGATGAATGCATACATTTTCTTAAAAGAGTGTAATTTTCATAGATGCAACAAGTTCTGTGCGAAACCTGACATTACATTGTGAAAAATCCCTCAAATTGCTTCATGTCTAATACACGAATAATATAACATAACGCATCAGTGTATCTATGAGTGTGTGGGGCTTATCTTTCATATTTGAATCTTTGTTTTATAATTTTTTTGAATCGAACTATGAGCTTTTATAATTAAAATGAGTTCTTACTACCTGGCGAATAATGTATTGGTCAAGGTAAGCGTTGCTTACAATTTGCGACCAATGGTAGTAAATAACTGTTTCAATAACATGGGTTGGCTGGACTGTAGTCCAAGCTTGAACAATAAATCGTCTATTGTGGTTCTATAAATGGAAATTGTCTACAGACGACTTATACTTCCAGACATACTTATAGGGGAGATTTTCAAAACAAGCGGCGACATATTTTACACTACAGCTGTACAAAACTGGTCAAAAACATTCTAAATCGATTGCAGAATTCAACTGAAATCAGAAATATGCGGAAGGATTATTTATATTAATAAATATTTTGTCTTTATAATTGCTGTACGACTTTCGCTTGGCGTTAAAATTCTTAGTATTTTACCTAATTTAATTTTATAACAATGCAAACGGGTTGATTATTTTATTATATCGTGTTTCTAAATTGTCGACTAAATGCACTAATAGGTTGGGTTAATACTTTCTTCATATCCCTTTTTGTGCCGGAGATATAAGTCAATTAAAAAAATTTCATTAGGTGTAGGACTTTCGGTTGGAGCCATTCTATATTAAAATTCAAAAAACAAGTGGGGAAGCGAAACAGATCATCCAACATATCTCCCTAACTGATAAGGGGTTTACATAGCGTGGGAAAACCTCAAAAATCAATATAAAAATAAGAGGATCCTTATTAATAATCAATTGCGAATCTTTTTTAACCTGCCCCAATGTGCTCACGAATCAGCGAGTGCCTTAAAGAAACTGCAAAGAGACATCAATAATGCTATTTCGGTTTTGAAACTATATAAGATAGATATTGGGTCGTGGGATCCAATTTTTGTGTTCCAATGTTTATACTTAAATTAAATACTTTCTTAACGGAACAGTTTCATGCACTAGAGAGTGTCTCTGATATTTATGACCCCCAAAGCTCACGATATTCTGTGCCCAACAGCAAAAATTCAACAATTTTGAACGAACAAAGAATTACAAAGTCCACCACACTAAATTTAGTAGTCAAAAATGCAATTTGTAAAGGCAATCACATTTTGCGGTCGTGTCCCAAATTCCTAAGCATGGACTTTACAAATAGAATGTCTATTGTAAAGCGAGACAATCACTGTCTCAATTGCCTAGCTCAAGGTCATATGGTGGCATATTTTCCAGCAAAAATAGATGTTCTAAGTGCAATTCCAATCACCATACACTTTTGCACAAGCCAAACATGTCCCAGCAGGACAGCTCGATTCTGGGAGATCGAACAAATCCCAACCAAAGTTAATGACTCTGAGGACGACAAAATATGTGAGCAAATATACGCCGATACGGTTAAAAGGAACACCGACGGCAGGTACATGGTAGATTTGCCATTTAAGATTGATGAACCGTCAAAATCGTTCCTCAATTCAAATAGATACGTGGCTCTTTGTCAATTTCTTAGGAATGAACAATCGATGTCTAAAAAGGCTGACCTCAAATCGATGTATGACGAGGTCATACAGGAATATCTGTCCCTGGGACATATGGACCACCTAATTCGAACTACGAAGTAGTTCACCACGGCGTATATAAGCCGGAAAGTTCCACAACCGAATCAAACCACTTTCCAAAGAATCGTTTATCGTACTTCCCCTGATGAGGAAATAAAAGATTATAAATTAAATACAGTAACATTCGGTCTCAATTGTGCCCCATATTTGGCACTACGAACTTTGCAACAGCTAGCCCAACATGAAGAACAAAGGTTCCCTATAGGGGCAAAGATTCTGAAAGAAAACATGTATGTTGATGATGCCCTGGTAGGCATACATACCATTCCTGAAGGAAAAATTGCAAAGGAGCAACTAACTAACATTTTGAAGTCTGCGGGATTTCAATTGCGCAAATGGGCACCCAATTGTAAGAGATCATCTTTTAAACGATAAATTTCTAAACTTTGATAACAATAGTATGGCTAAAACCCTCGGAATTAGATGGAACGGTGCCTCAGATACTTTTTATTTCGTGACGGAAACTATAAGTAACAAAACTTTGTGTAGGAGATTGGCTAGCTAGAGCCAGAGCAAAATAAAACACACAATAAAAAAAGTTTCTTTTAAAACTATAAATTGTCTCTGGGGCAACTTTATTTACACATAATTATAATTAAATATAATTAGGAAATTATTCTGCCCCGATGGGACACTTAAACTATTAATTAAAATGTAAAACTTAATTTAACAATGTAAACGGATTAGTTAATCGCGATTTATGATATTGTTGTATGAAATTAGAATATCATCGATCATACATATTTACTGTCTCTGCTTACGCTATTACCTCTGTTACATAGTCGCTGTTTAGTGCAGTTGGTAAACAGAGAAACCAACGAGAGTAAATAGCGACAACAACAACAACAGAGGATAGCCTAGCAGAGGCAGATCATTGTCCACATAGGCATAGGCAATGCTTGGCCTCGAATTGATGAGGACACGATTAAAAGAGGAATTAGAAAATTAGAACATTTTTAATGTAGGCAGGGATGCCAGTTGGGGCAAGTGATTATAAATGTGGGATATTCATAATTAACGGGCAAATATATAAATTTGGTGTAAATAATTAATTATTGAAATTAAAATAAATAAATAATGATAATTAAATAAAATAACTGTAGAAATGAATAAATTAAATAATAATGAAATAAATAATAATTGAATTGAAATAAATAAAATAAATAATAACTTTTGCTCCAACATTCCCCCGCACAAAGAACAACTGTTCTTGACCAAGGGGTACGGTCGATTATGAGGTGTTTTACTCGGTTTCCGAGATAACCGAGCTGTGCCTCTGCTCACAGCAACTCTCATCTTGATCTTGAGGGGGCTTGAAATCATCTTGAAGAGGCAGCAGAGCGACCTTTGAGACAAGACGTTTGTAGATTTGCTGTTAGACTTCAGGGACATGACTTGACCTGGAGGAAGACATACGTCGAAGGTGATACATTGTCGTTTGACCTTTGTAGCCAGATTGTGGGCAGATATGATCCAGAGCCGTCTTGTGACATATGCCTGCGTCTGGATTAGACCACCATGTAATGTCTTCTCAGGTGTATCTGCAAATATTAAAAAATATAGAGTATGTTTGAATAATAGCATAGGATGTTTAAAATCGTAATTAAACGTAGCATTTTGGACTCTGCCAGCAACACGCAATACGCCATCTTCAGCCGGAATGGGACACGACAGGACAATTCTGCTACTAGGATGAATGTTTCTTCCTTTCTTTAACTGCTGTATGTCCTCAGGGAAATCAACTCCTTTGGTCATCAGAACAATCCTTTGTAGCACCCTTTTTAATTCCGCTGCTCGAAGAAAGAAAGTAAGGTGGTTTTTTGAACCAGGTTTATATTGGAGAAACCGCAAGAGATATGCCAGGACTCGAGTAAATCCTTTAAGATGTGAATATTTGGACAAAAGCTCTGGATAATTCGAGACCGTAGACGAGTTCACCTTCAGGGATGATTTCCGCTTTTCGAGATATGTTTCAAAATAGTTTTCTGGCAGCTTGGACCAGAGAGATCGGGCCTTGGGGAGCCTGATGGGGCAAGACCACCAGAGTCCATATTGAACCAACTCAGAAGACGAAATACCAGGGAAATAATCATCAGCAGTGTTGTCATGAGTTGACACATAGCGTCACTGACACATGCAATCAGTCCAATAATAAGCATTTTTGATGTTGAGATCTAGAATCTGTTGTACTTTTCGGATAAGTTTAGCAAGAAGTGTTGCTCCACACAGCTCCAATTTTTGGAAAGACAAGACCTTTAGCGGGCAACTTTCGTGTTGGACTGCAGTACGTTTACTACACCTTCTCCATTGTGGCTTAAAACTTGAATGTTAACTGCAGCAGGAATATGGGGCATAAGTTCTGGAGAGTTAGAAGTCCATTTGTGTAAGTTAAATCCTTCTACCGAGAGAAGTTGAACCAATTGTTTCTGTAGAAAGATTGCTTCTGACTCTAAGTCATCGCCGGAAATTATATCATCTACGTAGATATCAGTTTTTAAAATCTTACAGGCTTCAGGGTAAGTTTTATCATCATCTGCCAACTGATGAAGAACTCTAATGGAGAGGTACGGGGCTGAAGAAGTGCCATAAGTGACAGTCTGAAGTTTGTAGACGCAAATATCCGAATCAGGATTTCGCCATAATATTTGCTGGCAGTGTTGGTAAAGTTCTACAACTTTGATTTGGGGGAACATTTTTTTCTCGATCGGAGCGAAAACTAATTTTAAATCGACGCCATCGATTAATTATAGCCGGAAGGTCATTTTGCAAAGCAGGACCAGGGAAAAGTTCTTCATTTCTAGAAAAAGTAGAAGGAAGTCTTCTACTGCTACCATCGAAAAGTACGCGAAGTTTGGTCGTAGAACTCGATTCCATAATAAAGAAATGATGAGGCAGAAAATATCCACAGGGTTGAATGGTATTAACCATATGTCCAAGAGTTTCATATTCATCCATGAACTTTTTATACTCAGAGGCAAAGTTTTGCTCTTTGGCGAATTTAGTTTCGACTTGTTTCAAGCGTTTCAAAGCGTTGAAGTCACTGTGACTGAAAGTAGGAAGAGATTTGCCGAGAAAATGAGATCTAAAGGGTGTGGCGATAGTATATATTTCATCGGAGCCATGAGTGTAATTTTCCTTAAAGGATTCTTCACATGCCAGTTCCTTAGAGGTCACATTTCGAGATTCTATCAACTCTTCTTGTTTCCAAAGGGCTTTTTGTTGGGTGTCCAAGGAACAAAAGTTAATGTTGACTGTTTGGCCATAAGAAATTTCAGATGTAGGACCAGAAACTATCCACCCAAAATGGGTAAGTTGGAGAAAAATGCCTTAGTCGAATTTCTTTTGTTGCGGAAGAAAAATGTCTCCATATAAATCGCCACAAATAAGTAGATCTATCGGATCATTTTTATCGAAGTCAGGGTCAGCTAAGGAGAATTTTGCCCAGGAGGGCAATTTATTTCTGTCCACTGGACCAGTACAATAACTATTTAAGGAGGGAATGTCGTAAGCCTGACTTCTCAATTCAAAGCCAGATTTATAGTTCGAGGCAAGATTAAATTTAACAAATCGTTTAACAACAACTGTTTCGCCACCTACGCCGGTGATCCGAGCAAATGTTTTGTGTTTACGAAGGCGCAGAAGCTGAGAAGCACTTTCAGTCATCAAGGTTGCTTGAGCTCCTTGGTCCAAAATGGCCCTTAATGTAAAATTCCCAAATTCGCTTTTAACTATAACGCGAATAGTTGCTAGCAACACCTGAGGCATAAAGGCCTGCGTACATAAGCTACTCTGCCTGATTGCCTTGCTTTCCTGCTTCATTTTTGACATAATAAAAATAAAAGAATAAAGAAGGCCGAGGAAATTTCGAACTGGGTTGCCCTTTTCTTTTTTATTCTTTTATCAAAAGTAAGCAAGCTAAGCAGGCAAGGCAGCATATGTACGCAGGCCTTAACAGTGGTACTCAACAGAGATAAATTGACGTTTGAATTTCCAACAGAGGAAGGAGAAGCTACGTTATCATCACGATTTTCAGCAGTATTTGAAATATTTGACCGATTTTTAGTGGTATACTCATTATGTATAATAGTGTGATGGGCAAGATTGCATGATTTGCAGCGACTTGAAGATTTGCAATCTTTTGAGAAATGGCCAAGATTCAGACAATTACGACAGATTTTCTTAGAGTTGATAAACTCACGCTTAGGGGCAGACGGCATAGCAGCAAACTTAAAACATTTGTATAGAAAATGCCGTTTCCCACAACAGGGACAATTATGATCTTTAACGGCCGCCATATTAACTCGCCGATTTTGAGTCATTCTTGGCGAGTGAAAAGATTTATGGTTATGTGGTTTGAATTGTGGATTTGCTGTGCTCTCAGTATATTCAGCTATTGATTCCAATGTTCGAAATGTTGTTTCCAGAAAATTGTGTAACTCTGAGAGTTTAGGAATTTCTGTGGCTGCCTTTAATGATTGCTCCCATTCTTTACAAGTTTGTAGGTCTAATTTACTGCCGGTAATGTGGATGAGGAGAGGATCCCAATTGGAACAATCAATGCCTAATGTGCTTAACAGAGACATGCTATTTCTAGTAGAATCAAGAAGAGTTTTAATGCTTTCGCAAGAGCCATTGGATTTTGGAATGCTAAGCAATTTTCGAGGCACAGTGTCAGAAATTTTACGTTTGTTATGATATCTTTTGTCCAACGCAGCCCATGCGAGCTCATAGCTTCCTTCGGAGGCAGGGTACTCATTGACGATTGACAACGGTGTATCTCGGCAAGAATTTTTTAAAAGTAGTATTTTTGCACATTGGACAAACTTTGGTTACTGTGCACCAGGGAAACAAACATGTCTCTGTACGATATCCAACTTAAATAATCACCAGAGAAAGTGGGAATATTTATTTTAGGAAGACGAACTTCAGGGATAATCGAGTCGTTTCTTTGAGAAGAACTTGAGGCATGAAATGTAGAGTGGAAATTTGGAGAATTAGGAGGCCGAAATTCAGCCATAGAGTCAAGTAATTTCCCTTTACCACTGAGATAAACTTTAAAAAATGAATAATGAACATCATCTTTAAGATACGGAACGTCTTCTGTGTTAATTGATTTGTCACGAACAAGATCAAACAGCTGGTCGTGGTTGGCATCAAAAGTTCTTTTAATTTCATCTATCTCATCGAGACAGCTTTGACACAAACCGCGAGTTTTTTCACCGTCGGGCAGTTTTTCGAAGTCAGAAATGAATCGCTGAACACGGCTCAATAAAATTTTCTGATCTTCAATCGGTCTAGAAAAGTCCTCCATTTTGAAATTAAGTGGATTAAGATAACAAAAAATGTGTGGCAACAAATTATATTTCCAAAAACGGGCAAATGTTCGAAAATTTGGAATAAAGTTTATAAAAATGTCTATTTATATGAGGCAGATCAAAATTATACTTTGGCACACAAAGTATTCACAAACTGTTGTTCTCAAATTGTTGTTGTGTTAAAATTTCATGAATTTGTTTTTCCAAACAATTATTTATTTTTCAGTACACAGTTTCTGTTAACAGTTTTAGTTCATTAATGATTTTTCTTTTTCAATTAATTTAATTTTAGGCAAATTTTAGTATGGTAGAACAGCAATTTTACACTTTTTCAGCACAGGATTGTTTAGTTAAAACGTTTTTCTCATTAAAATTTTTTATTAAAAATTTTGTAATAATTTTGTTTACTAACTGTATGTCTAGTTTTTTTCTTAATAGTTCCCAGCACAGGGATAGATAAAAAAGTTCAAGTTTAGTTTTTTCACAGTATTGTTTATTTAGGTAAAAGGTTTTTCTCATGAGAACTTTTTATTTAAGCTTTTGTAATAATTTTGTGGACCAAATGTTCACTTTTATTTTGTATATTTCCCAGCATAGTCAGATAATAATAGTTAATATTTTTTCCAGTTTGAGTTAGGAATTATTTTTATATTTTGTTAACACACTGTATTGTCCAAGTTAAAGTAAAACGCTCACAGTTGTAAGAAGATTTAATTTAAGTAAGTAAGATTTAATTTGCAAAAAGTTTCAGAGCAAGAAATTTTTTCACTTTTGCACTAAAATGTTCACTGAATGTTATTTTTATTTCTTGGGAATATGCACTGTTCTTTCTTTGTTCACAATTCCCGGGTTTCAGCACCAGAGGCCTGCGTTGAATCAACGCAACTATGTAGTGTATCGCATCATTTCGTAAACAAATCATTCATTTTACCAAAAATCAGCATACACCAATGGCTACCACAAGAATGCATTTCTTATTTCAAACAATCGGTTTGATTCATTCATAAATGAGTGTGATCTACGAACTACTAATGAGCGATCGTTGTATGATAAAACAACCACCGCATTAATAGAGAGTAATAATCCTACATAGCATAACGTGTGAGAGAACTGAAAACAAAAACAACACAGTTGTCTAAACATAGCTGTCTACAAATATGGGGAATTTATGAGAGAGGTGTGTTCTTGTGTTATACAAAGGCTGTGTTAGCTAAACAGAGAATGCGTTTGTTTTGGTGTTACGACAACGTACATAGGCGGACATAACTGTGATTCATTTGATGCGTTTAGATTTTTTATGTGTTTTCGATTGTTTTTCTTTTCGCTAGTTGTATGCATAAAGTATACTCGAAACGAAGTCAACACGAACAATTCGAGCAAGAGGTAGTAATTTGTACGAAGCAGTAAAGTCTTTACATACAATGCGTTAAATATGAATCAGCAATGTTTGTGTTTGACTTTCAACAGAATATTGATTACATTCTAACTCAAAAAAGAGAGTGGTGGTGCGTACTAGTATCGCTTTTCTTGTGTCTACCGCAATTCATAAAATTGTCACCGGTTGCAGGTCACTGTTCAGCACCATTAAAATGTAGGAGATTGGCTAGCTAGAGCCAGAGCAAAATAAAACACACAATAAAAAAAGTTTCTTTTAAAATTATAAATTGTCTCTGGGGCAAATTTATTTACACATAATTATAATTAAATATAATTAGGAAATTATTCTGCTCCCGATGGGACACTTAAACTATTAATAAAAATATAAAACTTAATTTAACAATGTAAACGGATTAGTTAATCGCGATTTATGATATTGTTGTATGAACTAGGTTTAAGTATTTTCTTTAGCGCAGCACGGCAGAACAAGATGTTTATGTTTGTAAAAGAAGTAAACGCAGCAAGGCAGATAACAAGACTGATACAGAAATTATAATATTAAAAACAGTCAAACAAAGTGTCATCGATCATAAATATTTACTGTCTCTGCTTACGCTATTACTTCTGTTACATAGTCGCTGTTTAGTGCAGTTGGTAAACAGAGAAACCAACGAGAGTAAATAGCGACAACAACAACAACAGAGGATAGCCTAGCAGAGGCAGATCATTGTCCACATAGGCATAGGCAAAGCTTGGCCTTGAATTGATGAGGACACGATTAAAAGTGGAATTAGAAAATTAGAACATTTTTATTGTAGGTAGGGATGCCAGTTGGGGCAAGTGATAATAAATGTGGGATATTCATAATTAACGGGCAAATATATAAATTTGGTGTAAATAATTAATTATTGAAATTAAAATAAATAAATAATGATAATAAAATAAAATAACTGTAGAAATGAATATGTGGAGCTCTTTTGTGCTTTTCTGCCTCAACTAGGCATTCAGAAACATACCTTATATTTGTGGTCTGACTCAACAGTTGCTTTAGCGTAGCTTAAAAAACCATCTAATACGTGGACAACATTTGTCGCCAACAGGGTGGCCAAAATCCAAGACATGGTGGGTGATAATTGGAAGCATGTCTCTACCCACGATAACCCCGCAGATCTAGCAACCCGCGGGTGACTCCTTTAGTTAAAGGAGAGAGATCTGTGGTGGTTCGGTCCAAACTGGCTCCGAAAAGACGAACAAGACTGGCCCTAGAAATAAAAACACAATTACATGTCGCTAGATCTGCTGATCCGAAAGGATACGACAGAAATGATCCAGAAAGTCACCTTCAACATATTCACCGCTTTGTCACAGCCGTGCATTTCTTTGGATATGTGGAGAGGTTCATTAGAGCCACTCATCCTGCTACGTACAAATATGAAAGTACAAGGCTGTCCCCTAAGGAACTATCTGCTGGGCGCAAATATCTAATAATTTTATCCCAAAAGCTCTATTTTCCGAACGAATACTCGGCACGTCCGAAAGAAAGCCGATTGATAAAAAGAGTCCCCTATATACACTCGCACCCTTTTCGATAAAGATAATATTATCAGAGCCAATAGACGCCTAGGATCGACAATGTAACTGTCTTTAAGCAAGAGACATCCATTTATTTTGTCTCCGAAAAGTATATTTGCAAAACTTTTCATATCGTTTATACACGAAATGACATTGCACGGAGGACCACAATTAATGATGGCAACGATTCGTTTAGAATGTTGGTTTATCCGGGGAAAGAATTTAGTCAAAGCCCACATTAATAATTGTGTCAAATGTGTTCTGGCCCGTAAAAAGTTGCAAGGACAACTGATGGAAGCGTTGCCACAGGAAAGGACGACTTTAAGCAGGCCCATCAACGCTAACTTCCAAAAGGTCATATCGGACATTAAGGAAAAGGCCATTTTACATATCGACCAACCAAAATTAAAATGGCACTTCATACCTGCCTCAGCTCCACATATGGGTGGATTATGGGAGGCGGGTGTAAAGAGTTGCAAAACACATCTTCAGAAGATATCCGGGCAGATACGCCATACTAATGAAGAGTTCACCACAATATTAGCAACTATTGAAGCCTGTTTAAACTCACGGCCACTGACTCCGCAGTCGGATAACATTGACGATTCGACTGCCCTTACACCTGCTCATTTCTTGATCGGGTCATCTCTTTTGGCCCCAGCGGAACCTGAAGCGGTTCCTACCAAAACAGCGTTTTAAATCGATGGCTCAAGCTAAAAGTGATTTCGAAAGAATTCTGTCGCCGATGGAAGTCCGATTATTTAAAGGAACTTCATAAAAGAAACAAGTTGAAGCGCCCTTCAGAAAATTTGGTATTGAATGACTTTGTTACTTTGCCCCAGGAATTGGGGAACCCTAATGAATGGCGTTTAGGGCGTGTGATGAAATTGTACCCTGGTCCGGATGGAAATGTAAGAGTCGTTGACCTAAAAACATCATCGAGCATCATACGGCGCCCTGTTCATAAAATTGTTGTGCTACCTAGATCCAACTAACTAAATTACCCCTATTGTCCCAGCCAGTGCATCACATCTTTCCTTAAACTTATTGTAATAATTGTTTCCTTTTCCTGCAGCCATGATGTATGATGACGAACACCGTTGTCCCGTTTGCCAAACGCGCCATTCTCTTCGTCTGTGGTCGTCTTAAGAAGTTAAATGTGTGTACAAATGTTAAGAAAATCTCTTTGGAAACACAAAACTTTGTTGACTATAAACGTAGTTTCTTTTAACCGATGTTCGCTATATCCGAATTTTACTATGTAATTCTATGTTTTATCTTACTTATGCATATAGAGCATTAAACATGTGTAAAAATCCCATAAGTTCACCGCTATTAATTTTTGCCTCAAAAAGAGGCAAAATTACCAATGTCCAAAATTTCGTGATTATCCGATCAAAATTCCGACTGTAGCGTCATTACAAAAAAATTGAAAAATGGGATGTATTACCGACTATTGCGATATCTCCGTTATTTGGCCACCTACGCCAACCTACTTCGCATAGTTGTAAATATTGGATACTTTCTTGGCCAGGCTTTGTCTTTGGAAAGTCCCCAACCAAAGCTGTGGTATTCGTCATTATAATTAAAATCGCAAAAATGAAAAGTTGGGTTTCATGGGCGACTATTGTGATATCTTCGTTGTTTGACCCTGGTTTCTCCAGAACTCCTAAAACGTCGAAATTAGTAAACACAAAAGCGACAAGTGGGTCTGTTTACAAATACCATTTTTGAGTATTTTATAAAAAACGCGAAAAATGAATGAAGTGTCAAGGTTTCTCCACATAATCGAGTTGTGGATATGATAAAATGTTTGTTTCAAAGCAAAGCTGACGAATTTCTTTCATACAAATGTTCTAAAAACAAACTTAAAAATCATTGAATTCGATTGTTTTTAAAATTGTTTGGCATATTATTAAATTAAATTAAATTGACAGAAAGCTTTAGCTAACCTTTCTTATTAAACCATGGTGATATGTTCTACTTTCATCATTAGGGTTTGATTTTGGTATACCCCTTATAGAAGCTGAGATATTCACTTTGGAAAAAAACGATGACATTTTCTCCAAATAATTTTTTTTGCCATTCCGACCCCTAAATATTATCCGAACATCACTAAAATCAATAGGCTTCTTCCCCTCCGGGACCCCCATCAACACCTACAAATTGGCGACGATCCGATCAAAAGTGCGACCTGTAGCGTGATTTCAAAATACTGAAAAATATGATGTATTACCAACTATTGTGATATCTCCGTTATTTGCCCACCTACGCCCAACCTACTTTGCATCATTGTAAAGATGGAATTTTCTACTTTCATTATCAGACTTTGTTTTTGGAAACTTTCCACCCAAAGCTGTGATATTCGCCATTATAATTAAAATCGCAAAAATAAAAAGTTTGTTTCATTATTAGGGTTTGCTCTTGTTCCGTGGAAAAATTATATCACCTTTTTTAAAAAAAAAGTGGGGAAGCGAAACAGATCATCCAACATATCCCCCTAACTGATGAGGGGTTTACATAGCGTGGGAAAACCTCAAAAATCAATATGAAAATAAGAGGATCCTCATTAATAATCAATTGCGAAGCATTTTTAACCTGCCCCAATGTGCTCACGAATCAGCGAGTGCCTTAAAGAAACTGCAAAAAGACATCAATAATGCTATTTCGGTTTTGAAACTATATAAGACAGATATTGGGCCGTGGGTTACAATTTTTGTGTTCCAATGTTCATCAAAATTGCCAAAACTTACTTTGTCTCTTTGGGAGCAATCAATAGCCAAGAAGACTGAAATGCCCTCTTGGGAAGAATTAAATACCTTCTTAACGGAACGGTTTCATGCACTAGAGAGTGTCTCTGATATTTATGGCCCCCAAAGATCACGATATTCTTTGCCCCACCAGCAAAAATTCAACAATTTTGAACGAACAAAGAATTACAAAGTCCACCACACTAAAGTTAGTAGTCAAAAATGCAATTTGTGTAAAGGCAATCACATTTTGCGGTCGTGTCCCAAATTCCTAAGCATGGACTTTACAAATAGAATATCTATTTTAAAGCGAGACAATCACTGTCTCAATTGCTTAGCTCAAGGTCATATGGTGGCAAATTGTTCCTGGAAAAATAGATGTTCTAAGTGCAATTCCAATCACCATACACTTTTGCACTAGCCAAACATGTCCCAGCAGGGAAATAATAAGTCCAAAGTGTCGAGGCAAGTGTCTCAGTCCTCACAAACAACAAGTTTACAGTCCACTGATATGCCTTCAGCATCTGAAAATATCAGAACATACCATATTTCCGTATCAAGTAAAACAATATTGGCCACCGCTTGGGTGACAATTGTGAAAAATGGTATGTCTCATAGAGTCAGAGGATTGATAGATCCTTGCTCGGATGATTCGTTTGTCACAGAGCGGATCCAGATGTTGCTGAAATTGCCCACTATGCCGATTGCGGCCAATATTAGTGGTCTTGGCGGCGAATGCCTAGCAAGATGCAATCGATATCGATGCCTTAGTTATCCCTGATGTTACAGGAAACGTTCCAACACATTCCTTTGATCAATTTAATAGAAAACGATTACCAATATTGGAATTCGCTGATCCTGACTTCTACCAAAGTGCCCCAGTTGATATCCTCATAGTTTACTCTTATATAAGTTTCCTCTTATACCCAGTGACCTTACTCGGCGGAGTGGAACATGGTATACTTGGATCGTTGGTAGTCCAGGAAACAGTCTTTGGATGGATTGTTACTGGCCCAACGAACAGCAGGGTCCCGAGAACGACAACTAGGGTTTCTCATTGTACGAGAGTGTCCATTGACAAAAAATTAACTCGATTCTGGGAGATCGAACAAATCCAAACCAAAGTTATTGACTCTGAGGACGACAAAATATTTGAGCAAATATACGCCGATACGGTTAAAAGGAACTCCGACAGCAGGTCAAAATCGGTCCTCAATATTTGCCCCCCACGGCGTATATAAGCAGGAAAGTTCCACAACTAAACTAAGAGTAGTGTTTAACGGATCTTTCCCTACCGCAACCGGGAAAAGTCTAAACGACATATTATATGTGGGCCCTGTGCTACAAAAAAATTTATTATTTCTCTCATATTAAATTGGCGTCTATACAAATATGTCTCTAATGCAGACATATCTCAAATGTACATGCAATTACTTGTCAATCCGAATCAGACCACTTCCCAAAGAATCGTTTATCGTACTTCCCCTGATGAAGAAATAAAAGATTATAAATTAAATATAGTAACATTCGGTCTCAATTGTGCCCCAAATTGTGCCCAACATGAAGAACAAAGGTTTCCTATAGGGGCAAAGATTCTGAAAGAAAACATGTATGTTGATGATGCCCTGGTAGGTATACATACCATTCCTGAAGGAAAAGTTTTAAAGGAGCAACTAACTAACATTTTGAAGCCTGCGGGATTTCATTTGCGCAAATGGACATCCAATTGTAAGGAATCACTCGATGACCTGCCACGAGATCATCTTTTAAACGATGAATTTCTAAACTTTGATAACAATAGTATAAAACCCTCAGAATTAGATGGAACGGTGTCTCAGATATCTTTTATTTCGTGACGGAAACGATAAGTAACAAAACTTCGCTTACCAAAAGACAAATATTGTCTGTGGTGGTGGTGGCTTTCACCGGTGATAATCACAGCAAAAATTTTCATGCAACAGCTGTGGTTAGAGGACATAAAGTGGGATGACCAATTGAAACCATTGCCTCTGATGAAATGGACATCTTTTCTAGCGAACTATAGTGATATTGAGAAAATAAATATACCACGCTGGGTAAACTATTCGCCAGAATGTTCACTAGAATTCCACGGATTTAGCGATTCCTCCGAATTAGCATGTGCAGCCGCTTTGTATGCAAGAGTTAAAGTGGGAAATGTTGTCTCTTCAAATTTACTGGTCTCGAAGTCCAAAGTTGCACCCATCAAGAAGGTTTTTTTTGCCTCGACTGGAGCTATGTGGAGCTCTTTTGTGCTTTTCTGCTTCAACTAGGCATTCAGAAACATACTTTATACTTGTGGTCTGACTCAACAGTTGTTTTAGCGTAGCTTAAACAACCATCTAATACGTGGACAACATTTGTCGCCAACAGGGTGGCCAAAATCCAAGACATGGTGGGTGATAATTGGAAACATGTCTCTACCCACGATAACCCCGCAGATCTAGCAATCCCCGGGTGACTCCTTTAGTTAAAGGAGAGAGATCTGTGGTGGTTCGGTCAAAACTGGCTCCGAAAAGACGAACAAGACTGGCCCTAAAAATAAAAACACAACTACATGTCGCTAGATCTGCTGATACGAAAGGAGACGACAGAAATGATCCAGAAAGTCACCTTCAACATATTAACCGCTTTGTCACAGCCGTGCATGTCTTTGGATATGTGGAGAGGTTCATTAGAGCCACTCATCCTGCTACGTACAAATATGAAAGTACAAGGCTGTCCCCTAAGGAACTATCTGCTGGGCGCAAATATCTAATAATTTTGTCCCAAAAGCTCTATTTTCCGAACGAATACTCGGCACGTCCCAAAGAAAGCCGATTGATAAAAAGAGTCCCCTATATACACTCACACCCTTTTTCGATAAAGATAATATTATCAGATACAATGGACGCCTAGGATCGACAATGTCACTGTCTTTAAGCGAGAGACATCCATTTATTTTGTCTCCGAAAAGTAAGTTTACTAAACTTTACATATCGTTTATACACGACGATGGCAACGATTCGTTTAGAATGTTGGTTTATCCGAGGAAAGAATTTAGTCAAAGCCCATATTAATAATTGTGTCAAATGTGTTCTAGCCCGTAAAAAGTGTCATGGACAACTGATGGCAGCGTTGCCACCGGAAAGGACGACTTTAAGTAGGCCCTTTGCTAACACGGGAGTCGATTATGCAGGCCCTTTCGATATTAAAACTTTCTGTGGTCATGGCTGCCGCATTGTAAAATGTTACATTTGTCTCTTTGTCTCGCCACATAAGCTATTCACCTAGAAACAGTGAGCGATCTTTCTACCCCGGCTTTCACGGCTGCTTTAGCACGCTTTGCCTCTCGATCAAAGCTAACTTCCAAAAGGTCATATCGAATATTAAGGAAAAAGCCATTTCACATATCGGCCAACAAAAATTAGAATGGCAAATCATACCTGCCTCAGCTCCACATATGGGTGGATTATGGGAGTCGAGTGTAAAGAGTTGCAAAACACATCTTCAGAAGATATCCGCACAGATACGCCATACTAATGTAGAGTTCACCACAATATTAGCAACTATTGAAGCCTGTTTAAACTCACGGCCACTGACTCCGCAGTCGGATAACATTGACGATTTGGCTGCCCTTACGCCTGCTCATTTCTTGATCGGGTCATCTCTTTTGGCCCCAGCGGAACCTGAAGCGGTTCCTACCAAAACAGCGTTTTAAATCGATGGCTAAAGCTAAAAGTGATTTCGCAAGAATTCTGTCGCCGATGGAAGTCCGATTATTTAAAGGAACTTCATAAAAGAAACAAGTTGAAGCGCCCTTCAGAAAGTTTGGTATTGAATGACTTTGTTGCTTTGCCCCAGGAATTGGGGAAACCTAATGAATGGCGTTTAGGGCGTGTGATGAAATTGTACCCTGGTCCGGATGGACATGTAAGAGTCGTTGACCTAAAAACATCATCGGGCATCATACGACGCCCTGTTCATAAACTTGTTTTGCTACCTAGATCCAACTAACTAAATTACCCATATTGTCCCAGCCAGTTCATTACATCTTTCCTTAAACTTATTGTAATAATTGTTTCTTTTTCCTGCAGCCAAGATGTATGATGACGAACACCGTTGTCCCATTTGCCAAACGCGCCATTCTCTTCGTCTGTGGTCGTCTTAAGAAGTTAAATGTGTGTACAAATGTTTGGAAACACAAAACTTTGTTGGCTATAAACGTAGTTTCTTTTAACCGATGTTCGCTATATCTGAATTTTACTATGTAATTCTATGTTTTATTTTACTTTTGCATATAGAGCATAAAAATGTAAAAAAAATCCCATAAGTTCACCGCTATTAATTTTTGCCTCAAAAACAGGCCAAGTTACCTATACTGCAACGTCCAAAATTTACAAAAAATTGAAAAATGGGTTGTACTACCGACTATTGCGATATCTCCGTTATTTGGTCACCTACGCCAACCTACTTCGCATAGTTGTAAATATTGGATACTTTCTTGGCCTGGCTTTGTCTTTTGAAAGTCCCCAACCAAAGCTATGATATTCGTCATTATAATTAAAATCGCAAAAATGAAAAGTTGGGTTTTATGGGCGACTATTGTGATATCTTCGTTGTTTGACCACCTACGAAAACCTACTTTACATTGTTAGAAAGGCGATATTTTCTACTTTCATCATTAGGGTTTGCTTTTGGTATACCCCTTATAGAAGCTGAGATATTCACTTTGGAAAAAACGATGACTTTTTCTCCAAATAAGTTTTTTGCCATTCCGACCCCTAAATATTATCCGAGCCTCACTAAAATCAATAGGCTTCTTCCCCTCCGGGACCCCCATCAACACCTACAAATTGGCGACGATCCGATCAAAATTGCGACCTGTAGCGTGATTTCAAAAAAACTGAAAAATATGATGTATTAACAACAATTGTGATATCTCCGTTATTTGCCCACCTACACCAACCTACTTTGCATCATTGTAAAGATGGGATTTTCTACTTTCACAGTCAGACTTTGTTTTTGGAAAGTTTCCACCCAAAGCTGTGATATTCGTCATTATAATTAAAATCGCAAAAATAAAAAGTTTAGTTTTATGTGCGACTATTGTGATATCTTCGTTGTTTGACCACCTACGACAAGCTACTTTAGAAATCGTTATATTTTTTAATTTCTAAGTTGCTTTTGGTATAAACCCATTATAGAAGCTGAGATATTCGCTTTGGAAAAAAACGATGACTTTTTCTCCAAATAAGTTTTTGCCCATTCCGATCCCTAAATATTATGCGACCATCACCAAAATCAATAGGCTTCTTCCCCTCCGGGGCCACCTCATAAAACTGAAGAGCCAAAACATTTTTACAGTGTATCTGTTTGACTGCTATCACTTCCCAGCAAGCATTTTCTATCGCACATTACCCGAAGCAGTCATTCCCAGGCAATATAAACACACACCCACGATCTCGCATTCTAATCGATGAAGTCTAACCGTTCGGGAAAAAAAAGCCATACATATGAACAGTAAAAAGAGAAAAATCACAAAAAATTATTTGGGAAAAAATTGCCATGAAAAAATTTGATTGCTCGTGGAATTTTCGTGGGAAAAAAGTTTGTTTTTTTTTCGAAATTTTGGTGACATTTCGGTCATTTTGGTGAACATTTTGGTATTAATTGTCGTTTTGAGTAACTTTTGGCGATTTCTTTGGAAAATTTTTATCGTGTTTTGCAGATATTTTCATTTTTTTCGTTGAATTTTGGTGCCATTCCGATAATTTTGTTGAATTTCGATGAAAATTATCGCGATTTTCCAAAATTTTATTGAATTTCTTCAAATTTTAGTTAACATTTGTGATATTTCGAGCAATTTGTTGGTATTTTTGTTGGAATTTCGGGAAATGTGTGCCTTTTGGAGCAATTCGTTGAAAGTTTCGCTAGAAATCGGGATATTTTTTTGAGTTTAATTCTTTTCTAGAAGAAATTGGTTTCTCTTGTGAAGAATTAGGTGGCTTTCCGTATAAAATTTTAAGCTTTTTGAGATTTTGGTTTATTATAAATCATTTTTTGGTCTTTGATCGAGAAAAATTTGGTTTTTTTAGAGAATTTTTGGAAAATTTTTTAATTTTCTTGTGCGTGTGTTTAACTAAAATTTACAAATATGCCATCCAGTCCCTTGGAACGTTTTATCAGAGTTTCTGATGCCTTCGTTAGATTCGTGGAAAATATTCGGGCAATGAAACCTGAGGAAATTAATCTTTGTGCATTAGAAGTTCGTAGCGTCAAGTTAGAAAAGGTTTGGAGAGATACTCAGGATAAGTTTAATTCGTGTATGCTCTATTTGGAAACGTCTGAGGATACAACTAAAGATATGATTGAGTCCGCTGATCACAAATATGAGGTCGTGCATCGAATATATGAAATGTTTAACAAATTTAATTTTTCAAGTGTCTGAATTACGAGGTTCCATGAAATCTTTGAAATCTTCTCGTTGCAGTAGAGTTGTTTCGTTCCAGAACGAACTAGTTCAAAGGAACTACTCCACAAAAGGAACGACCGGTAATAGGTCCGACTATGCGGTTCAGCTAGTGCCTTTTGCTCCCTCGTTCCTTTTTCTCCCATTCTTTTTGCTCTTCTCTTTCAGTTAGTTCCATCAGTTCATTTAACATCAGTTGTCACTCTCTCTCTCTCTCCCTGTCTTTTATTAGTGAATAAGAAATCTCATAGTGTCATTTCGTTTTTCGTTTCTTACTAAACTGATCTTTGCCGAATTAAAAAAGCAATTGAAGTATTTTTAATTAGCAATACGATTCAAAATTTGTTTTAAATATTTGTTTTCTACCATGAAGAAAGCCGAAAACAATCTATTTTTCTTTTGTTTTGATGAAGAAGAAGAAGCACGAACGATATGAACTGAGTGAACGAGTATGAGTGTGGGTATACATATAAAGGTTGGTACTAAAAGGAACTATGGAACTAACTGAAAGACCTAGTTCCTTTTGCGGAACGGAACGGAAAAGATCGAACCGCAAAAGGAACGAGATTGCCCAACTCTACTTCGCAGTCTAACGATGCAGCAGCAGGTAAAACGAGCTCTTCTACTCATACTTCTAAGGAAGTAAGTATCACTAGCTCCCCAATATCGAGTATTGGGTATCCTTGTGGTATTCAGAGTTTTGTGGATCCTCCTAATAATGACAATGTTCATAATTTAGCATTACCTCCGTGTGATATAGATGTTTTCGAAGGAGAACTTCAATCGTGGCCCACGTTTAGGGACCTTTTTATCGCGGTGTATATAAGAAATTCGAGTTTGAGCGATATAGAGCGCCTTTGCCATCTCGTACGCAAAACTGGTGGAGAAGCTCGAGAAATTGGCTCGAAATTTCCATTGACACACCGCAGTTTCGATCTAGCGTGGAATGCTTTAAAGGATAATTATTATAATCCTCGGTTACCCGTCCATAACCAATTGAAAACACTTTTCGCTTTGCCAGTCCTCCAGAATGAGTCTAGTTCGGGTTTGAAGACAATACAACGCGGAATTAATGGTTGTTTGTCTGCGATGTCTATTTACGACATCCCTACCGAAAATTGGGATCCATTTTTGGTATTTATTTGTCTTCAGCGGTTACCAAAAATTACGCAAACGCTGTGGGAACAAAGCGTTAAAGATAAATCGGCTATCAAAACCGATTGTATTCTGAGCCCAAAACATAGTCATCAACTTTTGAATGTCCTCTCTTCAAAAATATGTTGATCTCCACCCGCTTTTCTATTGTTAAACGTCGTCGTTTATGTGTCCATTGTTTGTGAAAGGGACACGAGGTTAAAACTTGCATAAGTAAGTTTCGGTGTTCTAAATGTAGTGGTCATCATACGTTACTACATAGGAATGATTCTTCTTCCAAGCAATCGACTTCTGTTACAAATGTCGTTAATTCCTCAATCGAACCTTCTCTTCCCTCCACTTCAGCTGTAGGTAACCCCCGACAAGACTTCCAGGCATCTCAAAATAAATCTGTGCTTTTAGGAACAGCGATGGTAAATTTGATTCATTGTGGTATCTCGTACCCTGCTAGGGCTCTGATAGACCCCGCTTCAGAATCTTCGTTTTTGTCTGAGCGGCTTCAGAATCGCCTTAAACTTCCAGTTTCATCTACCAGTGTTAGTATTTCGCGCGTTAATTGTGCAATTTCGCAAATTCACGCAAAGTTTTTTCAATTCAAATTGGAAGTCCATACGATCCTTCGGTTTCGTTATCAACTAACGCATTAGTATTGCCACTAATTTCGGGAAGTTTGCCATCCTTTACTGTCTCTTCAGATTTTAGGTCACAAATCCCAAATCTTCGTTTGGCGGACGTCAATTTATTTGATCCCCGTCCAGTGGATCTGCTGCTCCTAAGATCTTGTTAGAGGGATGTCGTTCCATTATATCGGGAACTTTGTTAGCACAAAATACCGTTTTCGGTTGGCTTGTCACTGGGCCAAATCCATCGTCGGAAATTAGAACCTTTGCTACGCCAATTAATATTGAGGAAGAGGACTCTCTTAATAAAACTTTGTTGCGATTCTGGGAATTAGAAGAAACTCCTAAACGGACCACTCGTTGATCCTCTGACGGTAGATTTATTGTAACCCTGCCCTTGCGAACTGAGTTAGGCGTAAACGGGTACTTGGGGAATCTCGTGGTAATGTCCTCAAGCAATTCCTTCGGAATGAGGCATCGTTATTGAAAAAACCGGAGGTAAAAGTTACATATGATAAGTTTCTGACTGAGTATTAAGAGCTCAATCATATGAAGTCAGTTTCTGCTGCCAGTGCTTGCACACTTTCGTGTCATTTGCCTCATCATCCGGTCATCAACCTCGAAAAGCAGACAACTAAATTACGCGTAGTATTTAACGCCTAGAATAAAACGACTAACGTCACGCATTTTCGGCGTAAACATTGGTTCTATCGAGCCTGGATATGAGCTTTGCAATTTTTCTGATTGGCTTTTGGTTCTCATTTCCTCGTAGCTTGATCATCGTTAACAACATCATCATCAACAACATCATCTTCATATTCATCTCTATTTACATAAAGCATTAATAATCAGGTAGGTCAGTTCAGTGATCGTTTTATTTGTGAGCTCGTGTTAAAAGAATAAAAAAAGTAAACAAACAAAAAAGTTATATTGCTTAAAATAATATATTTTATAACAACAAAAAATATCGACCGATTACAACGCGCCGCGTAACCCTTTTTGTCTATCGTTCGATCGTTTATTAGTCGCGGACGGACGTTTAGTGAACAGTGAAAAAAGAAAAAGCACAAAAAATTATTTGGGAAAAAATTACCATGAAAAAGTGTCTTTTTATTAATAGCGAGTGGTCAAAAAATTTAAATAAATATTCTAATTAAAATTGTGGTGTAATATTTAGTTACAGTGAAAATTAGTTGTTAAAATAATCATAAATATTTAATTTACTTCCACTCACTCTAGTGTTTCATAATTATTCTAATAAGAAAACAAAAAGACACCACAAAAAATACCCAAAAAATAAATATCGTGCACCCTACAGTCCGCATTGGTCGACCTTTTGATTATTGATGTTTTCGCTATTTTATGATATATATAAAATTTTTTATTGATCTTTTTATATATTATTATATACAAATATTTTAATATTTCGTACTATTTGGCTAATTTTGGTACTTTTTTGATTGTTCGTGGAATTTTCGTGGGAAATAAGTTTTTTTTTCGACATTTTGGTGACATTTCGGCCATCTTGGTGAACATTTTGGTATTAATTGTCGTTTTGAGTAAGTTTTGGCGATTTCTTTGGAAATCTTTTGTATCTTTGTATTGTTTTTTGGAGACATTTTCAGGTTTTTCGTTGAAATTTGGTGCCATTCCGATAATTTTGTTGAATTTCGAGGAAAATTATCGCGATTTTCCATAATTTTATTGAATTTCTTGAAATTTTAGTTAACATTTGTGCTATTTCGAGCAACTTGTTGGTATTTTTGTTGGAATTTCGGGAAATAAGTGCTTTTTGGAGCAATTCGTTGAAAGTTTCGCTAGAAATCGGGATATTTTTTCGATTTTAATTCTTTTCTAGAAGAAATGGGTTTCTCTCGTGAAGAATTTGGTGGCTTTCGGTATAAAATTTTAATCTTTTCGAGATTTTGGTTTATTATAAATCATTTTTTGGTCTTTGATCGAAATTTTTGGTTTTTTTGGAAAATTTTTTAATTTTCTTGTGCGTGTGTTTAAATAAAATTTACAAATATGCCATTCTGTCCCTTGGAAAGTTTTATAAGAGTTTCTGATGCCTTCGTTAGATTCGTGGAAAATATTCGGGCAATAAAACCTGAGGAAATTAATCTTTGTACATTAGAAGTTCGTAGCGTCGAGTTAGAAAAGGTTTAGAGATACTCAGGATAAGTTTAATTCGTGTATGCTCCATTTGGAAACGTCTGAGGATACAACTAAAGATATGATTGAGTCCGCTGATCACAAATATGAGGTCGTGGATCAGGAATATATGAAATGTTTAACAAATTTAAATGTTCAACTGTCTGAATTACGAGGTTCTAGGAAATCTTTAAACTCTTCTCGTTGTAGTTCAGTAGTTTCGCGAGCTTCGCAGTAGAGCTGTTTCGTTCCGGAACGAACTAATTCAAAGGAACTACTTCACAAAAGGAATGACCGCTACTAGGTCCGACTATGCGGTTCAGCTAGTTCCTTTTTCTCCCATTCTTTTTGCTCTTCCCTTTCAGTTAGTTCCATCAGTTCGTTTAACATCAGTTGTCACTCTCTCTCCCTGTCTTTTATTAGTGAATAAGAAATCTTATAGCGTAATTTCGTTTTTCGTTTCTTACTAAACTGATCTTTGCCGAATTAAAAAAACAATTGAAGTATTTTTAATTAGCAAAACGATTCTAAATTTGTTTTAAATATTTGTTTTCTACCATGAAGAAAGCCGAAAACAATCTATTTTTCTTTTGTTTTGATGAAGAAGAAGCGCGAACGATATGAACTGAGTGAACGAGTATGAGTGTGGGTATACATATAAAGGTTGGTACTAAAAGGAACTATGGAACTAACTGAACGACCTAGTTCCTTTTGCGGAACGGAACGGAAAAGATCGAACCGCCAAAGGAACGAGATTGCCAACTCTACTTCGCAGCATCCCGTTGATACTCCAAAAGTATTACAGTCTAACGATGCAGCAGCAGGTAAAACGAGCTCTTCTACTCATACTTCTAAGGAAGTAAGTATCACTAGCTCCCCAATATCGAGTATTGGGTATCCTAGTGGTATTCAGAGTTTTATGGATCCTCCTAATAATGACAATGTTCATAATTTAGCATTACCTCCGTGTGATATAGATGTTTTCGAAGGAAAATTTCAATCGTGACCCATGTTTAGGGACTTTTTCAGCGCGGTGTATATAAGAAATTCGAGTTTGAGCGATATAGAGCGCCTTTGCCATCGAAATTTTCATTGACCGCAGTTTCGATATAGCGTGGAATGCTTTAAAGGATAATTATGATAATCCTCGGTTACTCGTCCATAACCAATTGAAAACACTTTTCGCTTTGCCAGTCTTCCAGAATGAGTCTAGTTCGGGTTTGAAGACAATACTACGCGGAATAAATGGTTGCTTGTCAGCGATGTCTATTTACGACATCCCAACAAAAAATTGGGATTCATTTTTGGTATTTATTTGTCTTCAGCGTTTACCAAAAATTACGCAAACGCTGTGGGTACAAAGCGTTATAGATAAATCGGCTTTCAAAACCGATTGTATTCTTTGCTCAAAACATAGTCATCAACTTTTTGAATGTCCTCTGTTCAAAAATATGTCGATCTCCACCCACTTTTCTCTTGTTAAAAGTCGCTTATGTGTCAATTGTTTGCGAAAGGGACACTTAAAACATGCATAAGTAAGTTTCGGTGTTCTTGGTTCTTCCAAACAATCGGCTTGTGTTACAAATGTCGTTAACAGAAATCCAAACAACGTCGAAAATAGGCCTAATTCCTCGAACCTTCTCTTCCTTCCACTTCAGGTGTAGGTAACCCCCGACAAGTCTTCCACGTATCTCAAAATAAATCTGTGCTTTTAGGAACAGCGATGGTAAATTTGATTCACTGTGATATCTCTTACTCAGCTAGGGCTCTGATAGACCCCGCTTCAGAATCTTTTTTGTCTGAGCGGCTTCAGAATCGCCTTAAACTTCCAGTTTCATCTACCAAAGTTAGTATTTCGGGCGTTAACTGTGCAATTTCGGCAAATTCACGCAAAGTTTTTTTAATTCAAATTGGAAGTGCATACGATCCGTCGGTTTCGTTATCAACTAACGCATTAGTATTGCCACTAATTTCGGAAAGTTTGCCATGCTTTACTGTCTCTTCAGATTTTAGGTCGCAAATGCCAAATCTTCGTTTGGCGGACGTCAATTTATTTGATCCTCGTCCAGTGAATCTGCTGCTCGGTGTAGATTTATATCCTAAGATCATGTTAGAGAGATGTCGTTCCATTATATCGCGAACTTTGTTTGCACAAAATACCGTTTTCGGTTGGCTTGTCGCTGGGCCAATTCCATCGGCGGAAATTAGAACCTTTGCTACGACAATTAATATTGAGGAAGAGGGGTTTGTTTTTCTTTTCTTTCGTTTTTTCATAGTAGGATGTTTTTTCTAGGGGAGGATTACTAACCCGACGCCCAAACCCAAGTTTTAAACGTTCTTATGGGTGAACGCGCGGCACATGTTAGCTCACTACCTTTAACGGGTGTTATAGGCAGTTCCCCAGATGACACCACGGGGAGGTCAGTGTCCACTAGAGATGAAAGAGGGACCAAGATATATCCTGGGCTTTGCCATGTTAAAGCCGGTCAAGACCGTTGCTTGGTATCATTCAGCCCCTACGTCACCCAATAGGAAGAGGACTCTCTTAATAAAACTTTGTTGCAATTCTGGGAATTAGAAGAAACTCCTAAACGGAACATGTTGTCCCCATCTGATCGCATTTGTGAGGAAAATTATGTTCGGACCACTCGTAGATCCTCTGACGGTAGATTTTTTGTAACCCTGCCCTTGCGAACTGAGTAAGGCGTAAACGGGTACTTGGAGGATTCTCGTGGTAATGTCCTCAAGCAATTTCTTCGGAATGAGGCATCTGGCTAGATCAAATCGCTTGGGACGATCGCCTTGTTGAAGCCACTTATTCGGAGTGGTGTAAATTCGTAGAAAAGTATCATAAAGTAAATACGATACAAATTCCTCGTTGGGTTCAATATACTCCACGGTGTTCGGCGAAATTACACGTGTTCTCAGATGCCTCGATTAAGGCATACGCGGGGGTAGTGTATATTCGAATTGAGGTCCCAGGTCAGAATGCGTTCGTACATTTATTGTCTAGTAAGACCAAAGTGGCCCAATTAAAACAATTTCGCTCCCTCGTTTAGAGCTTTGTGGTGCTGTGTTAGCGTCGGAACTGTTAAAAGTCATCGTCAAGGAGATCGACATCGAATTTTGTCAGGAGTATAGTTGGACGTATTCAACCATTGTTTTGTCGTGGCTTCGAAAAACCACCTATACCTGGACTTCCTTTGTCGCAAATCGAGTCTGTAGGATTCAAGAAAATTTTGGATATCATAATTGGTATCATGTTTGCTCGGAAGATAATCCTGCTGACCTTGGAAGTCGTGGTGTTTCCCCATCAGACTTAGCTGCTAGTCCCCTTTGGTGGAATGGGTCATGCTGGCTCAAGCAAGATAAAGCGAGTTGGGCTAGTCGTGACCTAACTTTACTTGAGACTGACATTGAAATCCGTTCGGTGCAATTGTAACGTAAGGTTTACGTTTTTGGGTAATTGAACCTAACATAATTTTAAACCATTGCACAGTGGTCCCACTTGTATGGAAAAAGTGCCAAAAATAGTTCTAATCGAGCTACCGCCTCCAAATTTTAAACGTAGGTTTATAACAAGCCAAAAAGATAGAAACCCATTTTTAGTGGATGTAGGTCCATATTTGGGTATAGCTCCCATAGAAAGGTACCGCCCGATTTTTGGTATTTTGACGATTTTGGCCAAATTTACCAACCGATTTGGATGTTATTTTGCATTTTGAGTTCTGAGTGAATAAACTACCTCCTTGCAAAAAATATTCAATATAGGTCTACGTTTAGGTATAGCCCCCATATAAATGTACCCTCAGATTTTCGGTATTTTGACAATTTTAGCTAAATTTTCCAACTGATTTGGCTGTAATTTGGCATTTTGAGTTCTGAGTATGCCAAATACCTCCGTGCAAAAAATGGTCAATATCGGTCTACGTTTAGTTATAGCCCCCATATAAACGTACCTCCCGATTTTAAAAATGTTGACGATTTTACCCACATTTTCCAACCGATTCGTTTGTATTTTTGCATTTTGAGTTCTGAGTGAGCAATATACCTCCTTGTAAAAAATGTTCAGTATAGGTCCAAGTTTAGGTATAGCTCCCATATAAACGTACCTCCCGATTTTCGGAATTTTGAAGATTTTACGGGCGAGGTATAAGAGGAATAACATAATAATAACATAGCGGGTGGCAGATGGGGGCAGCTGGACTTTTTTTAATCGTAAAAAAGAGACTTTTCCCTGCATATAAAAAAAATTTCGAGACTCACAAATGCTCACAACATTAGTAAAACTTAACATAAATTAACAGTAATTATATTAAAAATAGCAGAAAAAGTCATTTATAAAGAATTTATTTTTAATGAAGTTAGAAAACGAATTATGAATTTGTTTTTTCACAAAAACATTGTCAATGCCATCACCTATAAGCTTCATTTTGAAAATTACACATTTACCTCTCCAATTTTTTATAATTTTACTTATAACCTACGAATGCTTTGCGGATGTATTTTTCGTTCTTAATGCCTCACATACAAATCACAGTTTCTTCGACTTAGCTTGGCGTATAACCGATGTAAATTTACAAAAATAATGCTGGATGTTAAAAATTTTATATGTTTAGAGAATATTTATTTCAATCGCAATCAGATTTGTCGCCATCAATTTTTCGATTTTTGTCCAAGGGCGGAACCACTGTGCATTGATACATTCCTCGAGCAACTTTGGTGGGTCTCAAACCTGTTGGCTATGACAGTAAAGAAATAAGACACAGGGAGGAGAGAAGAAAAAAATGGCAATTTCCTCCAAGAAGAAGAAAAAAATTAATTTTTGTCTCGGACACGTTTTCTTCCGGTCGTAGTTTTGTTCACCAATTACACCAAAATAAAGATATCAAAAAGTTGAATAGATACAAACTCGAATTTAAAAGAACGAAGAAGTATTCCAGAAAAAAAAAATATAAAAAAACAAATTCTGATTAACTAAGACAATTTGTAAAAAAAGGAAATAAATATTTATTGTGCTCGCTGAGATTAAGAAACATAAATTGTATCTTTGTAACAAACCAGAAAAAAAACTAAAATAAATACGATAAATAAATTAATATAGTATGATTAACATTATAATCGGCATATCTGAAATAAAATTAAGTACATTGTCCATGCATCAAAAGTGACCAGCATAACCCAAAAATTTACAAAAAAATACATATAAGAAAACAACTCCTATGAACTCTCTTATAAATTAAAGAGTGTTTCAAATAAAATCTAACAGAAGAGATCGTAATGTAATTAAAGAGCACTAATATAGAAAGTGGAAGGTGTTGTGTGTGTGGAATCGCAGAGAGCCCCAAATGAAAGTGCTCCAAAATGGACGAAATCCACAAATAGTAAAATCCATGAAATCCACAATTGAATGTTCAAATCAAAACAAAAATAATAAAGAGATGTCATGTAAAATATTGAAAAAAAAACGAATTAAAAACAATTGGAACGACCAAAAGAAAACGATATAATACAAAAATCAAAACAAACAAGAGAAAGATAAAATAAATATGGAATTACAAACAAAAAGAAAAAACCAAAAAACATTCCAATAATAAGAAAATCAAATTTGCTGTTTAATAATTAATGCATAATCGCAAAAACGGATATATGAAGCAAAACGCATGAAATGGAAGCAGAATTTTACCATTAATTTTTTTCCGAATTTGTACTGCTTAATGAATAAATAAATAAGAAAAATATAGAAAAAAAAACAAAACAAAAAAAAATCAATAAAAGTAAAAGTTAAATTGTAATTATATAGTTACTAGTATTTAAGTTTATTTTGGCTTAGTATATAAATATTACAATAGTTAGTATGTAGAGTTAGAAATACAAATAAAACGAAATATGGATTTTGGAATGGAATATTTCTTTAGTTTTTTACGATTCGGTGATGCAATGGTAGAGTAGATACTCTAACTGATGTTGGGTGTTGTGATGAAGGAAAGATGGCGTTAATCGGAAATTAAGGGGAAGGATTGACAGACGGAATTGATAGAATGTGGGCATTTCTCGAAAATTTCAGAGCTATGGAGGAATGTATACTGTCTCGATATACAGAAGGGGTGGGCATCTCAACTGACGGACGGGCGAATATATGTTGACAGTGAAGCTGTTTGTGTGTTTGTCAATTCATTTTGATAGTCTAGATGTGCTTTATGAGTCTTTTTTTTATTAACATTTTCTTTGACACGAGATAATTATGTTTAATGGTTAGGTGTCCATTGGTGGAAAGAATCCACACCATTTCCAAAAGAAGCCGGTTGAAGCCACCGTGTCATAAACCTCTTTGGACAACTTAAAGCGAAATACGACCATAACACAATGTCATTTCTCATTCTTTACGTCGACTTATACTGATATTCTGGATAGGTATTCTTTTACAATGGGGATTCGTGCAGTAGCTTATATGTTTAGGTTCGTTCGTCAGACTAACTCTCGGTACCGAGGTAGATATGCTTACCCTTCGAAAAGAATTACCATATCGGAATTCAATGAGGTTCGGATGCTCCTTATAATAAATACTCAAAAGTCCATTTTGCAAATGAGTACACAAGTTTTATGGATAATAAACCGGTGTCAACGTCGAGTTGTTTAGCTCCTCTAAATCCCGTCCTTGATGAACATGGTATCATGCGTATGAATGGTCGTTTAGCGCGGTCACTCACACTTTCGAACTCGGAAAGCTGTCCGATTATTCTCCCCTATAGAAGTAGGTTCGTTAGACTGCTGGTTGGCGTCCATGGTGGAATGCAACTGATGTTGCGGATTTTGCGAACGGAATATTGGATTCCGAGAGTTAAAATTTGATACGTGCGGTTTTCGTAACTGCAAGATATGCTTGCTTGATAGAAAGATACATTGTAGTCAAATTATGGCAGCTCTTCCGACGGAAAGAACTATAGTCGATAGGGCGTTTACTACTATTGGTGTGGACTTTGCTGGTTCTTTTGAGGTCAAATCGTTTACTGGAAGGGTTTGTAAAATTACAAAAGGATACGTTTGTGTATTCGTTTGTTTCGCGACTAAGGCTATTCATTTGGAGGCAGTGTCGGATTTGTCGACTGCCAATTTCATGGCCGCATTACATAGGTTTATACGTACTATATTTTCCGATAATGTCACAAATTTCGTAGGCGCTTCTTGTGAACTTAGAAAAGATTATATTCGCTTTATTCGAGATAGCTGCGATTCGGCCTCTGATGCTCTTGTACATCAAAGTCTATCGTGGAAATTCATTCCAGCTAGTGCACCACATATGGGTGGTCTCTGGGAAGCTGGAGTTAAAAGTTTAAAACTGAATTTTCGGAAGCATTTTCGAAATCATCGTTTGACTTTTGAGGAATTAGCGACAGTTTTAGCTCGAATAGAGGCTTGCCTTAACTCGCGTCCACTTTGTCCTATGTATGACGATCCGCAAGAATTAGTTTCTTTAACACCCGGTTATTTCTTAATTGGCGCGCCGTTACTTTCTCCTCCTGAAAACTTCATATCTGAACAACCGATATCGCTCGTGAATCGGTATAGAAAACTTCGAGCGCTCGTTCATTTGTTTTGTGATAGGTGGAAGGAGTAATATCCTAAAAATTTGCATATGCGGTACAAATGGAAATTCCCGAGAAGAGAAGTAGTAATTGACGATTTAGTCGTTGTTCGGCACGAGAATCTCCCTCCGACCTCGTGGAAGTTAGGTCGTATTGAAAGGGTTTATCATGGAGTCGACGGACACGTTCAAGTCGTGGACATTCGTACGGCAAATGGCGTTGTAAAGCGGCCGTTTACTAAGTTTGTCGTTCTCAGCGCCCAAGCGTCGAATGGAGAAAATTAAAATCGTTTTCTTTCTTTGTACTATGGATTCCACCAACATTTATGGGAAGGGTTGAGGGAAACTCCGAGAACAGTTGTCAAACCAATAGCAGCGGTGAAATTAAATGAATCGGAAACGGAATCCGTCACTGCGAATTCGATCGCGTTGCCGATTCCAGCTTCAGAGGCATCCGAATCCGTAACTGCGAGTTCCAGCATGTCAACGGTCCCTACTGAATCGTCCCGCGTAGTAACAGAATCCGTATCTGCGAGTTCGTCGGTATTAAATTCAGCCGCGAAAAGTGATAATACGTGATCTGAGTCCATCACTGTGGATTCACATATTCCGGTAGGCGAATCGGGGCAATCGTCCGTAACTGCGCTCGTTTTGGATGCTCAAATTCCGCATAAGTACAGTTGTCGCGTATGTAATCATCGACACTCTCTTAGGTCGTGTAGGGAGTTCATTAATATGTCTCTAGAACTACGGATCCGAACCATTGCAAAACATAGGGATTGTTCTCGTTGGTTGGGAAAATGGCACCAAGCATGGTAATGTCGTAGCAGGAAGGCCTGCCATAAATGTGGAGGGGATCATCACCATTTGTTGCATGAGGAACGGAAACATTTTGGCGCCACTCTATCATCCTCATCCCGTTCTCGTCAAAGGTCTCATCCTTATGAAGTTTTTGATTCTCGTCCGAGCTTCAGGTCTGATTCTCGCTTGGCGACACTATCACCCAGTTTGGTGGTGAATATTCACAGTGGCGGACGAGAGTGTCCTGTTCGCTCTGTATTGGACTCTTGTGCAATACAAAGCCAAATATGCGCGTCGATGGTAGAAAATTGGGTTCTACCCACATCAAATCTGGACGGAGTCCGATTTTGTCGTGTTGCTATAACGTCGGTATATGATCCGACGCAGTCGATAATAGTATCGGCTAGAGTGGCAAATCTCCGAAATGTGTTCACGCCGACGGAACCGATCTCAGAAAAAATCAAGGACGCGTTCTTTGGATTACCTTTGGCAGATCCTTCCTTCTACCAACCTAGCCGTAGTTCGCCGGGTTTGCCTGTCGCCCAGTATCCCTCTATCCTCTCTCTCATTGGTCCCGAAGAGACGGAACGTAAGGGAAACACTGGTGTGATCCCTCCCTTTTCGAAATTGGCGCAGGAAAAGTTGCAGCCACAAGCAAGACAGCCGCTAAAGGTACCGCCTATCTCGACTGCCTCGTCGGTGGCTGTTACCGGACCTGCCGGGGTAAAGAAAGGTGTAGGTCGATCAGAGGCGACGACTGTGCAGAGGACTGTGCAACAGACCACTGTAAAGCCATCGGCATCTGTTAGACATGGCCCTACTGTTATTAAGAGCAGTGCTGACGCTGTGAGAAGCTATGGGGCGGTGCCGGGAGATGGGCCATCGACCTCGAAACAGGGCGGATATTCAAAGACATCTGCGCAGGAATGCGTTAAGAGGGTCAGGTCTTCTGAGGATCCGTATCCTGTTGCCAAGAGGGTGTTGGATCGTCGACCGAGCAGCCACATAGACTCGCACTCACAGGGGACCGGTCATAACAAGGCAGAAAGGGCTCAACTAGGGAAGGCCAACAAAGCTGACCCAAGTCTGATACCCCCACAGCCTTCTGAAGACAGGACACCGAAGTCAGCGAGCTAAGATGGAATGATCGCTCCGGAGAACCTCCGAGTGGCGATCATCGATAAGGCTGATCTGCATGGGAGGATCAGCGATACGCACTGGCTCGCAGTGGAACGCCTCCTTAGGAGGGCCATCACCTCCGATGAGGTAGACGCCAGTAAGACTGGCTTCGGCAGGGCGGTTGTCCAAAGGGGCATCAAGATCCTCTATTGTCAGGATGAGGAGTCGAGAGACTTCCTTATCCAGTTAATAGAGGGTGCTGGTGAACTCTGGGACGGCTGCAGGCTGGTCGCTGACCCTGCTGATGAGGTACCCAGGAGGATCGTAGCCACAACGTGGGTGCAGAACAGGGGTCTCTCCGTTGTGGGTTGGAGGCTTCTCAACCATTTCAAGGAGAGGGACGGCATGGTGATGCGATTCACCATTGATAGTGAGAGTGCGGACAATATCAGAGTCTGTGGGGTAGTGCTGTTCTTCGGCTCTGGTGGACTTCGGTTCCGGGTCTCGAGGTCGCAGTAAAGTAGTTCGGCAGCATGGCCTTCGGGTAGTGCAGATCAATATGCACCACTGTAAGGCCGCGGCTGCCGAACTCCTTCTCTCCCTCACAGACTCTGCAATAGATATCGCTTTGGTCCAGGAACCCTATTTATATAAAAATACGGTTTCTGGACTAAACGATAAGCACTTCTCCCTATTCTACACGAATAATGGAGACAAGGTAAGAACCTGTATTGTAGCTAGGAAAAGTCTAAATCTTATCCAACTCTACAGTGATGGCGATACGACTGTAGTGAGGCTAGACGAAGTTACCGGTAGGGCTTTAGTGCTAGCCTCGGTCTACATGCCGTATGAGGCACCCGACCCACCAAGCGGATTGGTGCGCAAACTAGTAGAGGAGACGACGGGCAATTGCAGGTTAGTGATGGGCTGTGATGCAAATGCTCACCACTTCCACTCTGGAAGCAGTGACACCAATGCGAGAGGTGAGTCCATATTCGATTTTATTTTAGTGAATAATCTACGAGTATGTAATAGGGGTAACACTGCCACCTTCCATGATAGGGTAAGGGAGGAGGTCATTGACCTAACCCTTACAAATATGGAAGATACAGCCATAGTGGAGTGGAGAGTATCGGAGGAGTGTTCATTTTCAGATCACAGAGCGATACACTTTCAAGTTCACTATGGAAGTAAACGGCAACTGCCTCATAGGAATCCAAGGAGGGCAAACTGGGAAAACTACAACTCCCTTGTTTCCTCGAAGCTGTGCGAGTTCCCTGAACTACGAACAGAGGAGGAAATAGGAAAGCCTATAATAAAGCTAACAACACCAAATCTGATACCGATTGGAATCTCTATAGAGAGAGTTTCAACCGGTATAAAAGTGAAATCAGGAAAGCTAAGAGAGACTCGTGGATAAGTTTTAGTGAATCTATAGAGGGGGTTAATGCAGCAGCGAGGTTCCGTAAGGTGATCTCGAAGGACCCAAAACCCTTTGGGAGCATCAAACGGGAGGACGGTACCTGGACTAACCCAGCTCTAGAGTCTTTAGATCTGTTGACAAAAACACATTTCCCTGGAAGTGAGGATGTCAGCTCGAGCACACCTGGTGTGGGCAGAAGCAGAACCCGCACTCCGGCGGAGTTGGCTCTTGTCAACAGATTAATAAGCTATCACAAAATCTCATGGGCGATAAATACTTTTCAGCCATATAAGTCCCCTGGACCGATGGCATCATTCCAGCGATGCTTCAGAACGCACCGACTGTTTTGACAACCATTCTTCAGAAGATTTTTAGGGCTTGTCTGCTACTATCGCACATACCGGCGCTGTGGAAAGAGGTAACAGTGACCTATATTCCCAAAGCTGGGAAAACAAGTCACTCGCTGCCGAAAGACTACAAGCCGATTAGTCTTTCTTTCTTTCTCTTAAAGACTTTGGAAAGGTTGTTTGACTTAGAAATTAGAACTTTCTTCAGCCAAGACCTTATAAGCAACTCACAACATGCTTATATTAAAGGGAAATCAACAGAAACAGCGCTACATAGTGTCGTGGGTTATATAGAGAAGAATCTGGATGAATCGAATTTCACCTTGGCTGCCTTTCTGGATATAGAGGGGGCCTTTAACAACGTGAAACTCGAATCCATCCACTCTTCTCTAGAATCACTAGGTGTTCCCTCTATCCTCATAGTCTGGATTGATAGCATGCTTAGAAGCAGGCTTATCGATTCTAATATTGGGGAGAGTTACATTAGGAGATCTGTCACCTGACTGATAAATGGGATACTCAGGGAATTCGACAAACTAGGAACTAAGGTAGTTGCTTACGCGGATGATGTGGTTATCCTGATTAGCGGGAAATTTTTGTCCACATTATCCGATTTAATGCAAAGAGCACTTGCCAAACTCTCACGCTGGGCTCACATCAACGGCCTTGGTGTGAATCCGGCAAAGAGAGAGTTGGTGCTCTTTACTAGAAAAAGAAAAACCGGCGAGTTCGTACCACCAACACTAGATGGGGTGCAGCTAAATCTCTCTACAGAGGCGAAGTACCTGGGAGTAATCGTACTAAGAGGGGTCTAATTGCACTCTATTCCTGCAAGAACTCCATAGGTAAGAGCTGGGGTTTGAGACCACATGTTATACACTGGCTGTTCATGACAGTGGTATGCCACATTTTGACCTATGGATGTCTTGTTTGGTGGCAGGCCCTGAACAGCAAATCCAATTTGTCTAGGTTAGCTACTGTGCAAAGATCTGCTTCAGTTCTTATTACAGGAGCAGTGAGGAGCACCCCTCAAGCAGCACTGAATGCAGTACTGAACATCCAGCCCCTGAATATTTCTGTTCAGTATCTAGCATCCCGTAGTGCCTTGAGGCTCAAGGAGCTTAATCTATGGCGCTCTTCAGGGTCTGGACATGCTAGTATTTTACACCAGCTAAGCAGTCAGATCGGACTAAGTGACGGGGGGAGTGTAACTGACTACATCTCGCCTTCGTTGGATTTTGATGCAGCGAAGGTTCTTATCCCTGACAGAAGTGAGTGGGAGCTTGGCAAGCCACTACCCGATAGCCTCTCCATTTTACTGATGGTTCAAAGATGGTTGAAGGAACTGGAGCGGGGGTGTACTGCAAAGAGCTAAATATTAAACGCTCTTTCAAGCTTAATACAAATTGTAGTGTTTTTCAGGCGGAAGTCTTCGCAGTATTGAAGGCCCTAGAATTAGTAGTAGGAATGACGGACCAAGTAGGTAGGACAGACACTGTACATGAATGTACCAATTAATAAATGTTGTGATGTTTATTCGATCAGCACTGTACTCGCTATTTACTTGTTACATGGCTGTGGAACAGTTAACCAGAAGTCTTCGTCTAAAATTTACAAAAAAAAATACATAAAAGAAAACAACTCCTATGAACTCTCTTATAAATTAAAGAGTGTTTCAAATAAAATCTAACAGAAGAGATCGTAATGTAATTAAAGAGCACTAATATCGAAAGTGGAAGGTGTTGTGTGTGTGGAATCGCAGAGAGCCCCAAATGAAAGTGCTCCAAAATGATCCACATGAAATCCACAATTGAATGTTCAAATCAAAACAAAAATAATAAAGAGATGTCATGTAAAATATTTAAAAAAAAAACGAATTAAAAACAATTGGAACGACCAAAAGAAACCGATATAATACAAAAATCAAAACAAACAAGAGAAAGATAAAATATATATGGAATTACAAACAAAAAGAAAAAACCAAAAAACATTCCAATAATAAGAAAATCAAATTTGCTGTTTAGTAATTAATGTATAATCGCAAAATCGGATATATGAAGCAAAACGCATGAAATGGAAGCAGAATTTTACTATTAATTTTTTTCCGAATTTGTACTGCTTAATGAATAAATAAATAAGAAAAATATAGAAAAAAAACAAAACAAAAAAAAGAAAATCAATGAAAGTAAAAGTTAAATTGTAATTATATAGTTACTAGTATTTAAGTTTATTTTGGCTTAGTATATAAATATTACAATAGTTAGTATGTAGAGTTAGAAATACAAATAAAACGAAATATGGATTTTGGAATGGAATATTTCTTCAGTTTTTTACGATTCGGTGATGCAATGGTAGAGTAGATACTCTAATTGATGTTGGGTGTTGTGATGAAGGAAAGTTGGCGTTAATCGGAAATTAAGGGGAAGGATTGACAGACGGAATTGATAGAATGTGGGCATTTCTCGAAAATTTCAGAGCTATGGAGGAATGCATAGGCTGTATACTGTCTCGATATAGAGAAGGGGTGGGCATCTCAACTGACGGACAGGCGAATATATGTTGACAGTGTAGCTGTTTGTGTGTTTGTCAATTCATGTTGATAGTCTAGATGTGCTTTATGAGTCTTTTTTTATTAACATTTTCTTTGACACGAGATAATTATGTTTAATGGTTAGGTGTCCATTGGTGGAAAGAGTCCACACCATTTCTAAAAGAAGCCGGTTGAAGCCACCGTGTCATAAACCTCATTGGACACTTTAAAGCGAAATACGACCATAACACAATGTCATTTCTCATTCTTTACGTCGACTTGTACTGATATTCTGGATAGGTATTCGTCTTTTACAATGGGGATTCGTGCAGTAGCTTATATGTTTAGGTTCGTTCGTCAGACTAACTCTCGGTACCGAGGTAGATATGCTTACCCTTCGAAAAGAATTACCATATAGGAATTCAATGAGGTTCGGATGCTCCTTATAATAAATACTCAAAAGTCCATTTTGCAAATGAGTACACAAGTTTTATGGATAATAAACCGGTGTCAACGTCGAGTTGTTTAGCTCCTCTAAATCCCGTCCTTGATGAACATGGTATCATGGGTATGAATGGTCGTTTAGCGCGGTCACTCACACTTTCGAACTCGGAAAGCTGTCCGATTATTCTCCCCTATAGAAGTAGGTTCGTTAGACTGCTGGTTGGCGTCCATGGTGGAATGCAACTGATGTTGCGGATTTTGCGAACGGAATATTGGATTCCGAGAGTTAAAATTTGATACGTGCGGTTATTCGTAACTGCAAGGTATGCTTGCTTGATAGAAAGATACATTGTAGTCAAATTATGGCAGCTCTTCCGACGGAAAGAACTATAGTCGATAGGGCGTTTACTACTATTGGTGTGGACTTTGCTGGTCCTTTTGAGGTCAAATCGTTTACTGGAAGGGTTTGTAAAATTACAAAAGGATACGTTTGTGTATTCGTTTGCTTCGCGACTAAGGCTATTCATTTGGAGGCAGTGTCGGATTTGTCGACTGCCAATTTCATGGCCGCATTACATAGGCTTATAGCTCGTCGAGGATGTCCACGTACTATATTTTCCGATAATGTCACAAATTTCGTAGGCGCTTCTTGTGAACTTAGAAAAGATTATATTCGCTTTATTCGAGATAGCTGCGATTCGGCCTCTGATGCTTTTGTACATCAAAGTCTATCGTGGAAATTCATTCCAGCTGGTGCACCACATATGGGTGGTCTCTGGGAAGCTGGAGTTAAAAGTTTAAAACTGAATTTTCGGAAGCATTTTCGAAATCATCGTTTGACTTTTGAGGAATTAGCGACAGTTTTAGCTCGAATAGAGGCTTGCCTTAACTCGCGTCCACTTTGTCCTATGTATGACGATCCGCAAGAATTAGTTTATTTAACACCCGGTTATTTCTTAATTGGCGCGCCGTTACTTTTTCCTCCTGAAAACTTCATATCTGAACAACCGATATCGCTCGTGAATCGGTATAGAAAACTTCGAGCGCTCGTTCATTTGTTTTGTGATAGGTGGAAGGAGGAATATCTTAAAAATTTGCATATGCGGTACAAATGGAAATTCCCGAGAAGAGAAGTAGTAATTGACGATTTAGTCGTTGTTCGGCACGAGAATCTCCCTCCGACCTCGTGGAAGTTAGGTCGTATTGAAAAGGTTTATCATGGAGTCGACGGACACGTTCAAGTCGTGGACATTCGTACGGCAAATGGCGTTGTAAAGCGGCCGTTTACTAAGTTGGTCGTTCTCAGCGCCCAAGCGTCGAATGGAGAAAATTAAAATCGTTTTCTTTTCTTTGTACTATGGATTCCACCAACATTTATGGTATCTACCTGATCATGGAGATCGATAGCGTATTGGGAAGGGTTGAGGGAAACTCCGAGAACAGTTGTCAAACCAATAGCAGCGGTGAAATTAAATGAATCAGAAACGGAATCCGTCACTGCGAATTCGATCGCGTTGCCGATTTCAGCTTCAGAGGCATCCGAATCCATAACTGCGAGTTCCAGCATGTCAACGGTCCCTACTGAATCGTCCCGCGTAGTAACAGAATCCGTATCTGCGGGTTCGTCGGTATTAAATTCAGCCGCGAAAAGTGATAATACGTGATCTGAGTCCATCACTGTGGATTCACATATTCCGGTAGGCGAATCGGGGCAATCGTCCGTAACTGCGCTCGTTTTGGATGCTCAAATTCCGCATAAGTTCAGTTGTCGCGTATGTAATCATCGACACTCTCTTAGGTCGTGTAGGGAGTTCATTAATATGTCTCTAGAACTACGGATCCGAACCACTGCAAAACATAGGGATTGTTCTCGTTGCTTGGGAAAATAGCACCAAGCATGGTAATGTCGTAGCAGGAAGGCCTGCCATAAATGTGGGGGGATCATCACCATTTGTTGCATGAGGAACGGATACATTTTGGCGCCACTCTATCATCCTCATCCCGTTCTCGTCAAAGGTCTCATCCTTATGAAGTTTTTGATTCTCGTCCGAGCTTCAGGTCTGATTCTCGCTTGGCGACACTATCACCCAGTTTGGTGGTGAATATTCACAGTGGCGGACGAGAGTGTCCTGTTCGCTCTGTATTGGACTCTTGTGCAATACAAAGCCAAATATGCGCGTCGATGGTAGAAAATTGGGTTCTACCCACATCAAATCTTGACGGAGTCCGATTTTGTCGTGTTGCTATAACGTCGGTATATGATCCGACGCAGTCGATAATAGTATCGGCTAGAGTGGCAAATCTCCGAAATGTGTTCACGCCGACGGAACCGATCTCAGAAAAAATCAAGGACGCGTTCTTTGGATTACCTTTGGCAGATCCTTCCTTCTACCACCCTAGCCGTAGTTCGCCGGGTTTGCCTGTCGCCCAGTATCCCTCTACCCTCTCTCTCATTGGCCCCGAAGACGACGGAACGTAAGGGAAACACTGGTGTGATCCCTCCCGTTTCGAAGTTGGCGCAGGAAAAGTTGCAGCCACAAGCAAGACAGCCGCTAAAGGTACCGCCTATCTCGACTGCCTCGTCGGACTGCGCAACAGACCACTGTAAAGCCATCGGCATCTGTTAGACATGACCCTACTGTTATTAAGAGCAGTGCTGACGCTGTGAGAAGCTATGGGGCGGTGCCGGGAGATGGGCCATCGACCTCGAAACAGGGCGGATATTCAAAGACATCTGCGCAGGAATGCGTTAAGAGGGTCAGGTCTTCTGACGATCAGCATCCTGTTGCCAAGAGGGTGTTGGATCGTCGACCGAGCAGCCACATAGACTCGCACTCACAGGGGACCGCTCATAAGAAGGCAGAAAGGGCTCAACTAGGGAAGGCCAACAAAGCTGACCCAAGTCTGATACCCCCACAGCCTTCTGAAGACAGGACACCGAAGTCAGCGAGCTAAGATGAATGATCGCTCCGGAGAACCTCCGAGTGGCGATCATCGATAAGGCTGATCTGGATGGGAGGATCAGCGATACGCACTGGGTCGCAGTGGAACGCCTCCTTAGGAGGGCCATCACCTCCGATGAGGTAGACGCCAGTAAGACTGGCTTCGGCAGGGCGGTTGTCCAAAGGGGCATCAAGATCCTCTATTGTCAGGATGAGGAGTCGAGAGACTTCCTTATCCAGTTAATAGAGGGTGCTGGTGAACTCTGGGACGGCTGCAGGCTGGCCGCTGTCCCTGCTGATGAGGTACCCAGGAGGATCGTAGCCACAACGTGGGTGCAGAACAGGGGTCTCTCCGTTGTGGGTTGGAGGCTTCTCAACCATTTCAAGGAGAGGGACGGCATGGTGATGCGATTCACCATTGATAGTGAGAGTGCGGACTATATCAGAGACTGTGGGGTAGTGCTGTTCTTCGGCTCTGGTGGACTTCGGTTCCGGGTCTCGAGGTCGCAGTAAAGTAGTTCGGCAGCATGGCCTTCGGGTAGTGCAGATCAATATGCACCACTGTAAGGCCGCGGCTGCCGAACTCCTTCTCTCCCTCACAGACTCTGCAATAGATATCGCTTTGGTCCAGGAACCCTATTTATATAAAAATACGGTTTCTGGACTAAACGATAAGCACTTCTCCCTATTCTACACGAATAATGGAGACAACGTAAGAACCAGTATTGTATCTAGGAAAAGTCTAAATCTTATCCAACTCTACAATTACAGTGATGGCGATACGACTGTAGTGAGGCTAGACGAAGTTACCGGTAGGGCTTTAGTGCTAGCCTCGGTCTACATGCCGTTAAGGCACCCGACCCACCAAGCGGATTGGTGCGCAAACTAGTAGAGGAGACGACGGGCAATTGCAGGTTAGTGATGGGCTGTGATGCAAATGCTCACCACTTCCACTCTGGAAGCACCAATGCGAGAGGAGAGTCCATATTCGATTTTATTTTAGTTAATAATCTACGAGTATGTAATAGGGGTAACACTGCCACCTTCCATGATAGGGTAAGGGAGGAGGTCATCGACCTAACCCTTACAAATATGGAAGATACAGCCATAGTGGAGTGGAGAGTATCTTATTTTCAGATCACAGAGCGATACACTTTCAAGTTCACTATGGAAGTAAACGGCAACTGCCTCATAGGAATCCAAGGAGAGCAAACTGGGAAAACTACAACTCCCTTGTTTCGTCGAAGCTGTGCGAGTTCCCTGAACTACGAACAGCGGAGAAAATAGATGGCCAAGTTGAAGATCTTACGCGTGTCATCCGGGGTTGCTATGAGAAGTCTTGCCCATTATCTTATCCTGGTAGGAGAACACAACCAGTTTGGTGGAACATAGAGCTAGCAAAGCTTAGGAAAAACAGCAGGAAAGCCTATAATAAAGCTAACAACACCAAACCTGATACCGATTGGAATCTCTATAGAGAGAGTTTCAACCGGTATAAAAGTGAAATCAGGAAAGCTAAGAGAGACTCGTGGATAAGTTTTAGTGAATCTATAGAGGGGGTTAATGCAGCAACGAGGTTCCGTAAGGTGATCTCGAAGGACCCAAAACCCTTTGGGAGCATCAAACGGGAGGACGGAACCTGGACTAACTCAGCTCTAGAGTCTTTAGATCTGTTGACAGAAACACATTTCCCTGGAAGTGAGGATGCCAGCTCGAGCACACCTGGTGTCGGCAGAAGCAGAACCCGCACTCCGGGGGAGTTGGCTCTTGTCAACAGATTAATAAGCTATCACAAAATCTCATGGGCGATAAGTACTTTTCAGCCATATAAGTCCCCTGGACCGATGGCATCATTCCAGCGATGCTTCAGAACGCACCGACTGTTTTGACAACCATTCTTCAGAAGATTTTTAGGGCTTGTCTGCTACTATCGCACATACCGGCGCTGTGGAAAGAGGTAACAGTGACCTATATTCCCAAAGCTGGGAAACCAAGTCACTCGCTGCCGAAAGACTACAGGCCGATTAGTCTTTCCTCCTTTCTCTTAAAGACTTTGGAAAGGTTTTTTGACTTAGAAATTAGAACTTTCTTCAGCCAAGACCTTATAAGCAACTCACAACATGCTTATATTAAAGGGAAATCAACAGAAACAGCGCTACATAGTGTCGTGGGTTATATAGAGAAGAATCTGGATGAATCGAATATCACCTTGGCTGCCTTTCTGGATATAGAGGGGGCCTTTAACAACGCGATACTCGAATCCATCCACTCTTCTCTAGCATGCTTAGAAGCAGGCTTATCGATTCTAATATTGGGGAGAGTTACATTAGGAGATCTGTCACCAGACAGATAAATGGGATACTCAGGGAATTCGACAAACTAGGAACTAAGGTAGTTGCTTACGCGGATGATGTGGTTATCCTGATTAGCGGGAAATTTTTGTCCACATTATCCGATTTAATGCAAATAGCACTTGCCAAACTCTCACGCTGGGCTCACATCAACGGCCTTGGTGTGAATCCGGCAAAGAGAGAGCTGGTGCTCTTTACTAGAAAAAGAAAAACCGCCGAGTTCGTACCACCAACACTAGATGGGGTGCAGCTAAATCTCTCTACAGAGGCGAAGTACCTGGGAGTAATCGTACTAAGAGGGGTCTAATTGCACTCTATTCCTGCAAGAACTCCATAGGTAAGAGCTGGGGTTTGAGACCACATGTTATACACTGGCTGTTCATGACAGTGGTATGCCACATTTTGACCTATGGATGTCTTGTTTGGTGGCAGGCCCTGAACAGCAAATCCAATTTGTCTAGGTTAGCTACTGTGCAAAGATCTGCTTCAGTTCTTATTACAGGAGCAGTGAGGAGCACCCCTCAAGCAGCCCTGAATGCAGTACTGAACATCCAGCCCCTGAATATTTCTGTTCAGTATCTAGCATCCCGTAGTGCCTTGAGGCTCAAGGAGCTTAATCTATGGCGCTCTTCAGGGTCTGGACATGCTAGTATTTTACACCAGCTAAGCAGTCAGATCGGACTAAGTGACGGGGGGGAGTGTAACTGACTACATCTCGCCTTCGTTGGATTTTGATGCAGCGAAGGTTTTTATCCCTGACAGAAGTGAGTGGGAGCTTGGCAAGCCACTACCCGATAGCCTCTCCATCTTTACTGATGGTTCAAAGATGGTTGAAGGAACTGGAGCGGGGTGTACTGCGAAGAGCTAAATATTAAACGCTCTTTCAAGCTTAATACAAATTGTAGTGTTTTTCAGGCGGAAGTCTTCGCAGTATTGAAGGCCCTAGAATTAGTAGTAGGAATGACGGACCAAGTAGGTAGGACAGTCACTGTACATGAATGTACCAATTAATAAATGTTGTGCTGTTTATTCGATCAGCACTGTACTCGCTATTTACTTGTTACATGGCTGTAGCCTAGCGGTACGCAAATTTATGCACATATACATACATACATATTGTTGGTTTGTTTACTTTTTTGATTTGCATATTCCATTAGTCATTGGAAAACGTCACAAGTCAAACAGGTTTTGTGTGACGATGCAGATTAAAAGAAGTTCATTCGAAGTTTACCGATCAAAGCGAAAAATACGTACAACCCCCGTCGTGATTGAAGTGCTCAAAGCCAAAAGTGTTAAATACCAAAATTAGATATATTTTAAAGTGACAAGAAAATTTTGTAATTTGAATTGAAATTATAATACAAATACTTACTTGTGAATTTATACCAATGCTTACCTTGTGAAAAGCCTAAACCTGCAAAGAACAAGAAACATATAAATACTTACCTTTGTACATAAACCTTTTTGAAACATATGAATATTAAAACCTGTGAATAGAAAGTTTTTTATACTTATCTGAATATAAAACCCGAATACTTACCCTTTAAAATCAAACTGTGTAAATACTTACCTCAAACAATTACATGAATTTTAAATAAAACTAAATAGAGAAAAAAGTTGTTTAATCTCAACATCTCAACTCTTGTTTTTCTTATTTATGTTATTGACATTTATCATTTATAATATCGTAACCACTCTCTGTTCGGAGTTTGTATCTTACTCGCTTGAACACATAATTGGAGAAATTTGTAACGAGTAATGAGATTGGCATTAATCCCCTTGTTTCATATCTGAATCGTTTTCATTTTTTCAGTCTTTGTCTCGCTCACTACTAAGTAACACACTTGTAAAGGTAATTACCAAAATTCGCCAGTGTCACGATTAATAAAACGTTGAATTTATTATTTGAAACTAACTCTACTCTTTGTTTCATTTCATATTTAATTATTCGGTTATTTGGGGAGACAAACATTGGTCCTTCGAGCCGGATGGTTTACCAGCAAAATTAACACTCATATTTTTTCTCTATTTTTTTGTAAAGGAAGCCGTCTCCCTTCACCTACCTCAACATAACCACCGAAATTGGTACACTTAACACTGCTACTTACCTACATACATCATCAGCAACAAAAGGTACGTAATACAAGTTTCTGAAAGTGAGCTCGCGGATCTCATCTTTATTTTCATTAAAGTAAATTGAATAGGCCGTCTTACAATTATCTTGATTTAATTATTGCATGTTCTTTGTCATTGAAATCATTTATCAGCCCAAATTGCTATAACAACTAGCAGAATGAATATTTAATATAACAACTGAATTATTTTTCATATGCACAATAAAGTGTCTTGATTTCTAACTTCTTCGTTGTGATTTACGATACCGTTGGTTTTTTACATGTCTTTTTCTCCTATTCTCTAATTTGAGTTTTTTTCGTATTTGCTTTTCACGCAATTTATCTTTGCTTCGTCGATAGTTATTAACAAATTCCAGTGAGTATTTCCAGTGAGAGTTTGTACAAAACACTCCAGGGTGATATCTTAATACAACACCAACAGTTGAGTCGTAGTCGAGAACAGTTGGATACTATTTACATATGAGTGTTTTTACCTGCTCTGCTCAGTTTTCTCTTATACCTTTATTACCATTTGTCAAACGCTCACTTCATTAGAAGTAAACAAATCATATTGGTGGTTAAATATTACGATTGAACACAAGAAAATTTGTAAAAGTTTAGTGGCACCGTTCGAGGAACTACTTTTGCGTGCAAATTGACTAATTGTGTTCGGCTTTTATAAAATTGTGATAATCAGCCTCATAACTTCTTACCAAATTGTGCGTTTGTGATCAATAAATTATTTGGTTTTCGGGGCATTTCAAAAAATTTTTTTGACATTGCAACTTCACTAAACATATTTAAACTACTTACATATCTCTTAAGTCTGTGAATGCTACAGCAAAACATATTGTCGTTTTTCGTCATTTAGGAAGTTGGATCTCGATTCCATTTCGGCCTTCAGTTTAACTAAACTTTAATTAATCTTTAATAAGTACTTCAATACTTATCAGTATGTCGATTACACCTCTCACCCTTTTTATTAGAGCCACCGACGCTATTGTAAAATTTAATGCCGCCTTTGAATTAATTCGTGCTGAGGAGAATAATATTTATACCCTCGAGATTCAAAGTGAGGAAGTCAGAAAACTTTGGGCGGAGGTAAAATGTACCTACGAGAAATGTCTTAATTATTTGAGTACTCTTGAGGGTGCAGAACCTACTGATATTAATGCTGCTGATGAAAAATATGGTGTTGCCTATAAGGCATTTGTTCAATGTCTATCATCTATTCATAGGAAATTGGACGAATTTAGAGAAGCTTCTAAAGTACAGCCAAATACTCCGAGTTCTACACCTCATTCGATTCAGGTAACACCCAAGGAGCCCGTGCCTTCAAATCAAAGTACGCCTAACAGAATTGAAACACCCAACACGATTACTTCTAAAAGATCAATAATGAACGATTTCTTGACGTTGTCTGAAATCTCCGATAGGCCGGACATATCGCAGGTTCATCACTCTTCTAAAGACGTGGGTTCGAATTTCACACATAATTTATCTTTGCCCCCCTGCGATACCGATATCTTTCACGGCGATTTTCTTTCTTGGCCATCTTTTCGAGACCTTTTTACGGTCGTCTACATTCAAAACAATCGCCTTAGCGATATAGAAAAGCTTTGTCATTTACTCAGGAAAACAAGTGGAGAGGCCAAAGAAATTGTAGAAAAATTCCCACTCACTCATCGGAGTTTCTCTTTGGCTTGGGTGGCTGTGAAGGAAACATATGATAATAAACGCATCCTAGTTAATAACCATCTAAAGCTTTTGTTTGAACTTCCGGTGTTATCCACTGAAACTAGTTCAGGCTTGAAAACCCTACAGAGAGGTATCAATGGATGTCTCTCGGCTATGGATGTGTATGATATTGTAACTGACTATTGGGATCCGATTTTAGTATATATGTGTATTCAGCGGTTACCCAAATTTACAATTACTTTGTGGGAGCAAAGTGTAAAAGATAAGTCTTCTCTGTCAGCGTGGAAAGACTTAGATCTTTTCCTAACTGAACGTATCCAAACCTTGACTTGTCTTCGGGACATCAAAGGTCTTGATTCTTCTTCCAAATTAATTAATCAAAAAGGTATTAAATCCCATTTCACTAATGCCTCTTCAAGTGTTTCGACAAACCCGTCTACAAATTCATTTTGCCCTTTGTGTCATAATCGTCAAGTTCATCCTCTCAGATCTTGTCCTCGCTTTAAAAAACTTCCCTTCGATCGCAAATTCGCTGAAGTAAAACGTCTTAGTCTTTGCATCAACTGCCTTTCCAAGGGTCATGGTACAAAAAATTGTCCAAGTAGCAACAGGTGCAATGTCTGCAAAGGAGGCCATCATACCCTCCTTCATCGATCCTCTACTGCCGCTAACGTCAAAAATTCTTCCGCAAACACTCCACGGTCTGTTACAGACGTTACACCCTCGAATCCAGAAAACCAAGATAATATTGCCTCCACCTCAGAGGGATCGAACTCTTCCATTATTCATCGTCAAACCTTTCATATATCACAAAATCGGAGGGTACTTTTGGGGACGGCTATGGTAACTATTATGCATTCTGGTTACTTATATCCCGCTCGAGCCTTAATTGACCCCGCCTCTGAGGCGTCTTTTATTACCGAAAAACTTCTACATAGTTTAAAACTGAATACTTATTCTACCAATGCCAGGGTTTCGGGTATCAATCAGAGTGCCACAATTGTATCACAGAAATGTTGTTCTTTGCGCATTGGTTCTCGTTTTGATTCGTCAGTAGTTCTGAAAACAACTGCTGTGGTCCTTCCTGTCATTTCGGGTAATTTACCGTCATTTCCGATTTCGTCTGACTATTCAAAACTTCTTCCTAATATCCGTTTAGCCGATGTCCATGCCTTTGATTGTCGACCAGTTGATTTGCTTCTAGGGGCAGACGTTTACCCTAGTATTTTGTTAGAAGGTACACATCAAAATATTCTTGGTTCCTTAGTCGCTCAAAATTCGGTGTTTGGTTGGATACTAACTGGACCCTTACCCACAACCCAGATGCAGGCATTTACTACGACCTTAGAATTGGTCGACGAAGATTTAAATCAGACTTTGCTTAAATTTTGGGAATTGGAGGAAACTCCTAAAAGTAAAATTATAACACCATCTGATAAGTTTTGTGAAGAAAACTTTAGGGCAACCACTCGTCTCGATTCCGATGGTCGTTACATTGTGTCCTTGCCCTTTAAGGCCGAATTTCCTGATATTTTGCAGTTAGGGGAATCTCGTATTAGTGCCTTAAAACAGTTTATAAGAAACGAAAATTCTCTTCTTCGTAAGCCCATGGTAAAAAATGTTTATGATCAAGTCCTTCGGGAGTATTTGGAAAATGATCAAATGCGAGTCGTTACTCATTCGTACCAGAATAGTTCTCATTGTTGTTATTTACCCCATCATCCCGTGATCAATCCGGATAAGCTCACTAGTAAACTTCGTGTCGTATTTAATGCTTCCAACAAGACGTGCAACGGTACGAGTCTTAACGACCTTATTCATGTTGGGCCCACTCTCCAAAATGATTTGGTTTTACTAATTTTGCGTTGGCGACTTTTTAAACTTGTTTTTAACTGTGATATTAAACAAATGTATAGACAAATTCGCATAAATCCTGCCCATACCCCCTTTCAACGCATCTTGTTTCGCGATTCTCCATTAGACGAAATTTTAGATTATGAACTGCAGACGGTCACCTTTGGTGTCAATTGTGCACCATTTTTAGCGATTCGTACATTGCTACAATTGGCTGACGATACAGAAGAAAAATATCCGCTGGCGTCACAAATATTGAGACAGCAAATGTATGTAGATGACGTATTAGCTGGGGCACACGATTTGAGCACCGCTCTTGTTGCACGAGACCAACTTATCTCCGCTTTGAGTACCGCTAAATTTGAACTACGAAAGTGGACCTCAAATGCTAAGTCCCTCATAGATACATTCCCCTCCGAATATTTAGTAGACGCTCAGGTTTTGTCTTTTGTGGAATCGAGTAGTTCCAAACCATTGGGAATTAGATGGAACGCTAAACTAGATTCCTTTTACTTTGATTTCAAGGCTATACCTACAAGATTACGGTACACTAAACGGGAAGTATTATCCACAATTGCAAAGCTCTTTGATCCCGTCGGCTGGATATCTCCCGTCATCATTGTAGCTAAAATTATTATGCAAAAGGTTTGGTTAGATGACGTAAACTGGGATGAGTTTTTGTCACCTAGTACCCAACGATTATGGCAGGGCTTTGTTGACACGTACGTTGACGTAAATTCTATAAAAGTACCTAGGTGGGTTCGTTATTCGCCATTGAGCTCGGCTGAATTGCATGTTTTTTCGGACGCTTCAGAAAAAGCATATGCTGGCGCGGTCTATATTAGGATATCCTCCACATGTGGTAATATAACTTCTCACTTGCTTGCGAGTAAAACTAGGGTCGCTCCTCTGAAATCAATATCTCTACCACGCTTAGAACTTTGCGGAGCCGTGCTAGCTTCAGAATTGTTTAAATCTATTATAGCGGAACTTAATATACCCGTTCAAAAATGTTATTGTTGGACAGACTCCACCATCGTCCTCGCTTGGCTGCGCAAAACACCCGCGACATGGACGACTTTCGTCGCTAACAGAGTATCCCGAATACAAGAGAATGTAGGAAATACTCGTTGGTTCCACGTCAAATCAGAAGACAATCCTGCCGATCTAACTAGTCGCGGTGTACCTCCTATGGAATTGTCTTCCTCTGATCTGTGGTGGCATGGACCAAAATGGTTGCGACTGAACCAATCAGAATGGGATATTTCCTTTCCTAGGTCTCTTAGTACAAATTTAGAAATGCGACCCATTAAAAGCCATACAATATTCGTTGAAGACTCTGAAGATATCCTTATTCGATTCTCCTCGCTAGATAAAGCTTTGCGCGTATTAGCGTATGTTTTTCGTTTCTACTATCGCATTTGTCCACATAGTCGCGGCCGACGAACGTATATTTCCAATACGCCAGACCCTTCTGAATTAAAATTTATTCGTCTCCGATTGTCGATATTGGCCCAAAAGACTCATTACCCTGAAGAATACCATTGTTTGCTCAATGGATTGCCTTTACCTAAAAGAAGTTCTATCTTGTCATTGAACCCTTGCTTGGACAATGATGGCGTTATGCGTTTAAACGGCCGTTTGTCAAAATCTCCCAGTCTCTCATACACCGAACAACACCCCATTATTTTGCCTTACTTTTGCCGATTCCTTCGTCTGTTGATCGAGTTTGTCCATAGCATTTCCATTCATGGGGGTGTTCAATTAATGCTTCGTATTTTACGCATTGAATATTGGGTCCCCCGCTTGAAAAATCTCCTTCGTATGGTAATTAATCGTTGTAAACCTTGTCTTCTTCAGAAAAAACGGCAATGTACTCAAATAATGGCTGCTTTGCCTCCCGAAAGAACTTTGTTCACCAGACCGTTTCACACTACCGGAGTCGATTTTGCAGGTCCTTTTGATCTCAAATCGTATACTGGGAGGGCTTGTCGCATCACGAAAGGATATGTATGTATATTCGTGTGCTTTTCGACTAAAGCCATTCATTTGAAGCAACCACAGACTTATCCTCTTCGTCTTTTTTATTAGCCTTTTACCGTTTCATTGGTCGGCGTGGCTGTCCAAAGTCACTGTTTTCTGATAACGGTACAAATTTTGTTGGGGCATCCCGAGAAATGGAGAAGGATTTCAAAACATTTCTTCGTGAAAGTCGTGACAGGGTTTGTAGTATCTTAGGTTATCAAGAACTCACATGGCAGTTTATTCCCGCAGGTGCTCCTCATATGGGAGGCCTGTGGGAGGCTGCCGTGAAAAGTTTTAAATTTCATTTTCGTCGTTACTCCCGAGATTACAAATATACGTTGGAAGAGCTGTGTACACTTCTTGCTCGCATAGAGGCCTGTTTAAATTCCAGACCTCTTTGTGTTATGAACGATAATCCCGATGATGTACTGGCTCTTACCCCAGGACATTTTCTTATTGGTGCCCCTTTATTATCTCCACCGGAACCTATTATTGAGGATGCCCCTTTAAGTATCGTAAATCGTTACCGTAGGTTAAAAGCGCTATCACAACAAATGTGTTCTCGCTGGAAAGATGAATATTTATCCAGCTTACATAAACGCTACAAGTGGAAATTCCCACAACGCGAAATTCACATAAATGACATTGTTGTTATTCGCCATGAACAGCTCCCTCCAACTTCGTGGAGACTAGGTCGGGTGGTCAAGCTTTATCCAGGAACCGATGGCCATACTCGTGTTGTAGATTTGCGTACCGAACAAGGAATTGTAAGACGACCGATCTCCAAATTAGTTATTTTGACAAACTGATATTTATTGCTTATTATGTGATTTTTTGTTTGGTTCATTTAGCCATGAATTCTAATGCTCTATTCCCCCCAACTCTACCTGACTATGATGAAGATATGTTGCTGGCTGAAGAGCCGGCCGATAAAAAAACAAACACAATTCACGGCGATCCACGTAGTTCTAATGGCCCAGTTGCACTAAATGATACTAACTCCACACTGTCAGTTCCATCGACATCGTTTTCCACGCCAAATTCTATATCATCAATTCCTCCATCAACCTCGGTGGTGGTTTCCCCCCAAAATACAAAACCGCCACTTCCTCCATCAACTTGTAGAATCTGCAATGGTAGACATCCTCTTTTCCGCTGTCCAGTATTTCGTCGCACCACCATCGAGAAGCGACTGCGCATGGTTGTTATGCACCATTACTGCGGCAACTGTCTGAGCGGGAATCATAAAACTATGGATTGTTCCAGCGCACAAAGATGCAAACATTGTAACCAAAACCACCATTCTCTTCTGCATACATGGTCCCGCTCTGAAAGAAGAGCATATCGTCAACGGAAGTCTCAGTCCTGTCCTGCTCCCCAAGCAGCTCAGTCCAGTTCATCACAATCTTCCATTATGACCAATAGCATGGTAAACATCACTCACGCTGCTATATCGCATCCGATCGCGGTAACCAGACTGATAACACTGTCTCCCACACTTCTTGTTCGACTTTGTCGAATGCAGACAAACTCTGTAGTACGCGCCTTGTTAGACCCGTGCTGTTGTATAAGTCGTGTGTGTGAAACATTCGTGCGTCAGTCCCGGTGGCCGATCTCGTGGATTGATGGTATCCCACATTGTCATATGGAAATCACGTCAATTCATGATCACAATGAACGAATTCTTGTTACTGCTCGAGTGGCACGATTAGATATTGGAGCAACTCCTATAGATACTCTACCAGATAGGCTTAAGAATTATTACAAAGGACTCGAGCTAGCGGACCCTTCATTTCACCGCTCCGGAGCAGTGGGCATGATTTTGGGACCCGAAATACATTCGCAATTAGTTCTCGGTCGAGTCCAAGTTCAACCCGGTTTGCCCATAGCGCAATATACCCGATTTGGATGGATTATTTCCGGTCCAGCTCCCCCTTTTTAAATATAACCATAAAAATAAAACCCAATATACAATGAATTAGAAATGAATTACAGGCTCACAGAAACTTTATTACGTTCCTTCATCTTAGTTGTAACAACTTATTATATACATATATATATTTAATGAATTAAGTTATATAATATTGCATCACAATCCAGTGAAGCAAGGGGGCCGGTTAATGTTTAATCTAAACATCTCAACTCTTGTTTTTCTTATTTATGTTATTGACATTTATCATTTATAATATCGTAACCACTCTCTGTTCGGAGTTTGTATCTTACTCGCTTGAACACATAATTGGAGAAATTTGTAACGAGTAATGAGATTGGCATTAATCCCCTTGTTTCATATCTGAATCGTTTTCATTTTTTCAGTCTTTGTCTCGCTCACTACTAAGTAACACACTTGTAAAGGTAATTACCAAAATTCGCCAGTGTCACGATTAATAAAACGTTGAATTTATTATTTGAAACTAACTCTACTCTTTGTTTCATTTCATATTTAATTATTCGATTATTTGGGGAGACAAACAAAAGTCAAAATTGTTTTAGTGGCAAATGCAGTGGTAAAAAAAGTGTAAGTTAAAAACATTTGGTCCTAGTCGAGCCGAATATGTGTGGTTAAGAAAAATCTTAACATTTACAAAAACAAACACAATATAAAAGTGGAATTTTTGAAAATTTGTTTATAATAACAAATTCAGTGGAACACAAACAGTGGAATATTACAGTGGGACGTGGAAAAAGTGATCAAACAAAAAAAAATATTTTACAAAAAGAAATTAAAATTAAATTTATTTTAAAGATATCAAACAAAAAAGCTCACATACAAAAGACACAAATTGCACAGAAATCAAAGTGACCAACTAGTTACAACAAAAATAAAACTAAACTTTGTAAAAAAATATAACAAAGACAATTTCTACAACAAAAAACTAAAAATACAAAAACTAAACGTGATCACGGTACGCGTAACAGGTAAAGGCGGACGGACGGACGTAAGCCAAACCCCTCACACTTACCCTAGACCCTTTGTAAGAAGATCAAAGTGAGTACCCACATAAAGTTTTTATACAACAACAACCAGAAAGCATTGGAGACACTCATACTTACCCACACAAGAGAATTTTTTCAAAGACCCTGGTGCTTTTTGGTTTCTAAATAATTTGAGAGACCCTTTTGGGAGACCCTTTGCCTAAACTACTTACCTTCAATTACATATGGGAAAACATTTTTAAGACTCTCAATTACCAATACATACACCGTCCGCAATATTTTACTGGAATTTTTGGAAAATTTTCGGAAATTTCATGGAATTTTTAGAAAACCTTGGAAAACCTTGTTTGTGGCTTGTACAAACATTTATCTTTTTTTTTTCATGTTTGCAATTGCTGACTCTTCTTGCGAGGAATTTAACAAATTATCAACAAATTACTTGATTTTACACAACCTGATACAATTTAAAAGTCGTAAATTTCAATTTCTTATCCAAAATTGAGGGGAAATTGATGGTTTCAATTTGTCCAGACGAAATTGGAACTTGTAGTCAAACTAAAAACAACTAAGTTGCTAGTCATTGTTCTACGCCTATGATAAATTTGGGATTTTACATACATTTCTTTTGAAAACTGAACGAAGCAAAAACCCATCTAAACAAAACAACGAACCAATTTGTGAAAAGCTAACCTTAAAACTGTTTTGTCACCTAACCTAGAGAAACTCACCCATCTGTGACACATACACATATGAAACAAGTGCGGAATTTTTATACATAACCGCCATATTGGTTTTCCAACAAATAAATTTGGAAATTTTTTTGGAAAAATTTGGAGCCTTTGAAATACATAAGAACATTACATAATGCGTTTGGTGGACATGCGCCCAAAAAATTTGAAGGTTAACTAACCTAAAATATTTTCGGCTTTTTTGCAAGTGTACAACATTTTTGCTGAAAATTGTTTACATTTGAATCGATTGATTTTTATTTTTGACACATTTTTCTGAAAAGATACAACAATTTTTGGAGTTCTGTTTGAAAAAATTTTTAAAATTTTAACCCAAAATAATTGCCTGATTGAAATTGTTTGCTGGGATTTTGCGATTCTATAACTCCTTTCTGTACTAAGACATTTTTATTTTCAACTCAAACCACAATACTCGTTGAAAATTTTTACCCTTTTGATATTGCAATCTTGTAATTTCTCCGAAATACTGTTTTTGGGAACTTATAATTTTTCAGGATAACCCAACACACATTTTTCTTCGACTTATTTTTGGAAAATTTTTTGCGAATCTTGATTAAATTTTTCTACTTTTCTAAACATTTTCTCTCGTTCTTCACGCATAACAATTGGCATCAAATATTTTTAATTTTTTCTACTGGATTTTGAAAAAAAAATTAGCGATTTGACTCTACAAAACATCTATTTGTTAATTTATTTGGGAATAAACAACAAAATTTTGCTAAGACAAAATTTTTTGACTCTGTTTTTTACCCAATAACAAAAAGATTTGACCCTTTGATTGGACTACTTTGTCAATTCTTGCGAATCAGCCATTTTGTTCCAAAGTCAGACCCAATTTACTAAACAGGATGGCCAGACTTAATAGGGAAACTTTTGTAAATTGCCTTAATGATTTGAAAGATTATGCAGCAATTTTAAGTATAGCAAACACAGAAGATGATGTTCATAGATTAGAGGCATCAAGAGTCCAGTTAGATTCGATTTTTGACCAAGTAAAGAGAGCGTATGTTCAATGCAGGGATCATGTAGTAGAAGAAGGTGAAAAACCGATAGACAAAAATAAGTTAAGAAATCATTATCTAGAAGCTATTGACACGTATAAAAATGCTATAGGAGCTATTAATGGTCAAATTCAGTCAGTTAAGCAGAAAGAGGCAGAAGAGAAAGTTAAAAGAGAATCTCAGTTGACACAGAATCTCAAGACTGAAGTAGGATTTACATCAATTTCACGACTTTCACCATGTGACACAGACACATTCAGTGGAGGCTACAGTAAATGGCCTACGTTCCGAGACCTTTTTACAGCGATATATATCAAGGGAACAAAATTAAGCAAAACTAAGTAAAAAAACTCTTCCACTTGACCCAGAAAACGACCGGAGAAGCGAGAGAAATAGTCAGTCATGCCCCACTTACAAACGATGGTTTTGAGCTGGCGTGGAAAAATCTAAGTGAGAGATATGAAAAAAAAAGAATGCAGGTCAACGAACAGTTAAAAATTCTTTTTAATTTGCCCAACGTAGCATTTGATTCAAGTAGCACAATTCAGAGACTTCAACGTACCATAAATAGTTGTATTCAGACTCTTGAGACGTTAGATGTTGATGTGAAGGGGTGGGATCCGATCCTCATTTATCTTTGTTCCTCGAAATTACCACGATCGTTCTTAGAAGAATTCGAAAATTCTTTGAAAGATAGCAAAACTTTACCCACGTGGGAACAAGTCAACGACTATATGACCCACAAATTTAAAACTCTAGAATCTGTTGGGAATATCAAGCCAACAAACACAAAATTTTCTCAGCAAAAACCAGACTTTAGTAAAAAATCAAAATTTACCAGTAGCTTTCAGACCAATACGTGGTCTAAGTCTCAGTCACAAGGGGGTAAATCTAATAAACAAACTTCGAATCTGCAGCCAAAGAGCCAAAACACTCAGAATTGTCCACTTTGTAAAGAAATTCACTTCATAAAAGATTGTCCTAGATTTCTTGAAAAGACAGTGAATGATAGAATTCATTGTGTCAAAATTTCTCATCTTTGTTATAATTGTCTTTCGTCAAACCACGGCGTCAAAGAATGCAAAAGTCGGTTTGGTTGCCGGACTTGCAATATGAGACACCATTCGACGTTACATAAGGGAACAGAAACCCAAAAACAAACCCAAAATCCAAACTTAGCTAGAGATGAAGTACGCCCTAGTACTAGTGCTTCAGCTCTCACAACCACAACAATACAGTCCACAGAACCAGCGCAAAGTACAACTTTGACTCTACAAGACCATAGAGTATTCGAACATAACCCTAGCGCAACTTTGCTTTTCACGGCAATGGTGCAGGTCGAAAATAGAGGACAATCATATGATGCCAGAGCAATTATTGACCCTGGATCACAATGTACCTTTATATCGGAAAAATAGATTGAATCTGCCTTGTAAGAAAAACTTAGTTCATGTTACAGGACTTAGCCAAATAGTCTCTGAAACGTCTACCAAATCTTGTCTTTTCACTTTACGTTCTCGTTCAGACCCTAGTTTTGAATTAGATGTTTGGGCACCAGTTTTGAAAACCCTTCCGTCTAATTTGCCTTCTCAGAATATTGAAAAAAGCAAGCTCAAGGATATTATTGGTCTTAACCTAGCAGACCCCAAATTTCACATAAGTCAATCTGTTGATCTTCTCATAGGAATGGATATTGGACCTTAATTTTTACAGTAGGGACACCAATGAAATCTCTTGGCTCTTTCTTAGCACAGCATACAGTATTCGGTTGGATAATAGGTGGTCCAATACCAGAATGCTCTAGAAATTCAAATAACATTTCGTTGTTAAACACAACCTCGATCGAAAAGATTATTACACGTTTTTGGGAGGTGGAAGAGCCCCCAAAAAGACTTTTGCGGTCAGAAGAAGACTCATTCTGCGAGCAAAACTATCTTGAAACTACAAAACGAAATAAAGAAGGGAGATATATTGTTACCCTACCCTTTAAAAATTGTGAGGAGCTAGGTACTTCCCGTAATATAGCCCTCGCACAATTCTACAGAATGGAGTAAAAGCTTTCAAAGTCTCCAGAGATCAAATATTAGAATATTGATATTTGGGGCATATGAGAAAACTGTTGCCAGAAGAAATAGATCAGACCCCTAATTACTATCTGCCGCACCATGCGGCTATCAAACCAGATCGGTTGACGACTAAACTTCGCGTAGTATTCAATGCGTCTAGTCCCACTTCAAATAAAAGAAGTCTAAACGACAATCTTTTCGCTGGTCCAATATTGCAGCAAGACCTAGTTTTACAAATATTGAAATGGAGGTTTTTTAAGTATGTTTACAACGCTGATGCTACTCAAATGTATCGACAGATTCTTTTGGATAGAAATCAGACTCGATATCAGCGAATTCTGTTTAGAAAGACTCCTGCTGACCCAGTGGAAGATTATGAACTTTTAACTGTCACTTTCGGAGTGAATTGCGCTCCATTTTTAGCCCTTCGAACTCTAATGAGACTCGCAGAAGACATTAGAGAAACATACCCTAGAGCAGCTAAAATTATATTGCCAAATTTATATGTTGATGGTGTCCTAGCAGAAGGTCATTCTGTACAGGAAGCATTAGAATCACGAAAAGAGCTAATTGCTGACTTTAACTCCGCAGGATTTAAACTCAGAAAATGGACATCAAATGAGCCCAAGATAATCAGTGATCTACCAGATGATCAACTGCTTCCTCTCAATTGGCTAGATTTATCCGATAGCCCGTCCACTAAGACTCTAGGTATCAGATGGAACATCCCAGGCGATTGTTTCTCTGTTACATCACCTTCGATAGAAAACAAGATCAATTTTACAAAAAGGGAAGTTTTATCTTCAATTGCCAAGCTATTCGACCCATGTGGGTGGTTAGCACCAATAATAGTAGTAGCCAAATTAATCATGCAACAAATTTGGTTAGACAAAATAGAATGGGATGACACTCTCAAACCCATGACACTATTAAATTGGCAAAACTTTGTTAAAAATACTCTCTCAATTGACACTATCACTATTCCAAGATGGATAAAGTAGACTCCAAAAAACCAAATTGAGATTCATGGATTCTGCGACGCGTCAGAGAGCGCGTACGGCGATGCGCTTTACATTCGGGTAGAAAACACCAATAAAAGTGTTGACACATTTCTCCTAGCAGCTAAAAGCAGGGTCGCACCGATTAAAAAGATTTCTCTGCCACGACTTGAGCTTTGCGGAACCGTACTTCTCTCAAAATTGGCCTCTTCAGCTATAACAAATCTTCAGATTTCGAATATTGAATCTTACTATTGGACAGACTCTACAATAGTTTTAGCTTGGCTCAAGAAACCACCATGCCATTGGAGCACATTTGTAGGCAATAGAATATCTGAAATTATTGAAAACGTTGGTAATGAAAGATGGCGTCATGTTGACTCGGAAGCAAATCCCGCTGATGTAGCCAGTCGCGGATGTTCGCCGATTGACTTAAAAACGCACAGTTTATGGTGGCATGGACCACAGTGGTTAAAATATCAAAAGCCCAGTTGGCCCTCTAAGCACATACCAGAGGACACAAATTTAGAAAAGAAATCCGCAAAGGTAATGGCACTTGCTACTCTGCCAACGGAGTCTATGAAAGAACTCATACAAAATGATCCTTTAAAGAATTTTTCCATATTATCAAGAGCCTACCGAGCATATGCTTACGCTAGAAGATTCTGGAAAAGAGAATTAAGAGCCTCTCCCGAATTTTCTCTTGAAAAGATTCAACATGCTAAATGTTTACTTATACTGGTCACCCAGGAATATTATTTCGAGAATGAATATAAGTTGTTACAAAGAAAACAAAGACTTCCATCTAGTAGCAGTCTTGTGACTCTGAATCCATACATAGACTCAAATGGCGTTATTAGAGCCAATGGTCGTCTCGTACAATCACCGGCATTAACAGAAAACAAACGCCATCCAATCTTGTTACCTTACGTATCAAAATTATCTCAACTTTTAGTCGAATTTACTCATAAAATAACTTTGCATGGGGGAAATCTGCTACTGACCCGCGTCTTACGTTCTGAATTCTGGATATTCAAACTAAAGGTCTTAGTCAAGAAAACCATTCATAATTGTAAAATATGCACTTTGTATAGAAAACACAACCAAAATCAAATCATGGCTTCTCTACCGCCTGAAAGAACTTCTCTTACAAGACTCTTCTGCAACACTGGGGTTGACTTTGCAGGCCCTTTCAACATTAAAAGCTTCACTGGTCGCGCTTGTCTCATTACAAAAGGTTATGTTTGCGTTTTTATATGTTTCGCGACCAAGGCGATTCACTTAGAGGCAACTAGCGATCTTTCCGCACAATCCTTCTTGGCAGCTTTCGCCCGCTTTATAGGTCGCCGAGGGTGTCCTGCCTGTGTATATTCAGATAATGGCACAAATTTTGTCGGTGCGTCCGAATTACTCAAAAAAGACAGAGCAGAATTAATGAAAAACCTCACGACTCAAGTCGTTAATCAAAATTCTCATCAAAATTTAGAGTGGAAATTCTTCCATCCTGGCGCTCCTCACATGGGTGGATTGTGGGAGGCCGGCGTTAAGTCTTTTAAGACACATTTACGTAAAAGCTTTCCAAATCTTAACTTTACTTTCGAAGAATTCACTACAATATTGATTCGTATTGAGGCCTGTCTGAATTCAAGACCCTTGAGTCCAGCCAGTGACGACCCTAACGAAATAGCTCCTTTAACACCAGCTCATTTTATCATTGGGGCACCTATGCTAGAGCCAGCAGAACCTGATATTTCTGATTCCGACATTTCACATGTTAATCGCTGGAGACGACTTAAAATTATTTCACAACATTTCTGCCATAGATAGAAAAATGAATACTTAACTGAACTCCATAGAAGACACAAGTAAAAATATCAGAAAGATAATTTGAAGGAAGTGGGCTTGGTGGTCATTAAAGACGACCGTTTGTCGCCAACTGAGTGGAGATTGGGACGAGTCGTCAAAACTTACAAGGGCGTAGATCAAAACATTAGAGTCGTAGACCTTAAAACTTCTATTGGCATCACGAGTCGACCCATTACAAAAGTCGTCAAGCTATTTACCGACTGACTAGTCGGACCCCCTTTACTTAAAAAACTTGGTACTCCTCTCTCTCTTTTAATTACAGATATGGCGGCCTACCTCCCAAATATAGATTGGGAAGAAGAAGAAGAGAAGAGACCCCGAAACAGGCGCCAGCATCAAGAACGCCCACAACAGCCACAACAACCAGCACCTCAACAGCAATCGCAGCAGCAGCTGCGTCAACGTCAGCAGCCACAACACCAACCACGCCAACAACAGCAGCAACAACGTCAACAGCCACAGAGACGACAGCAATCCAGGAGCAGGTCTGGTCAGCGGGAGAATAGAGGAGAGCGGCCCAGTTTTTGGCAGTATTCCTGCGGGCTTTGTCAGGACGACCACGCCATTAGTACATGCCCCCGGTTCCGTGAGAAGACGCCCTATCAAAGATATGAAACTGTGGAACGGAGAGGGTACTGTCGCAACTGTCTGGCAAGAAGTCATCTGGCGCCAGATTGTACAAGTTTGACGGGTTGTCGGAAGTGCGACCACCGACACCACACACTGCTGCATGGGGCTCCGCAGCTGGACAATACTTTGCAGCCGGCACCTATTGTTGTCCTACCCTTTTCATGGGGCTTAGTTTTCGTCCCCACGGCTCTTGTGCGTGTCGCAGCCGACAATGTTGATGAGTGGAAGACTGTGCGAGCCCTGATTTGCCAATCGTCTCCCATGTCACGAATTGCCTATTCGGTGTTTCAAAGGTTGGGCCTCAGATCGGTCATGTACCAAAATCGCCGATTTGCCACTTTTAAAATTACGGCCAGACAACCAAACGGCACTTGGGCTCTAAAAGTCAACGCCCTCATAACCGATGACTTGCCTCGCAGACCCTATTCCGACCCATTACTAGAGGACCCAAGATCCTTTTTCACGCCGCAAGCTCTCGCTGACCCAGACCCACAAAGCAACATACCGATCGATCTAGAATTGTGAGCAGATACATATTCAGCTATACACCAGGAAGGTTGTACTGGTGCCGGAATTGGAGATGTCAAGGCGTACCGGACTAGATTAGGATATGTATATTCTGGTCCAATAAGAAATTTACCAAGTCATTAATTTTCCTTTTTCTTTATTCACAGATATCACGGCGGGGGAGGCATGTACATGAATGTACCAATTATTAAATGTTGTGCTGTTTATTCGATCAGCACTGTACTCGCTACGCAAATTTATGCACATATACATACATACATTTTTGCTATTGTTTGTTGTTGGTTTGTTTACTTTTTTGATTTGCCTATTCCATTAGGCATTGGAAAACGTGACAAGTCAAACAGGTTTTGTGTGACGATGCAGATTAAAAGAAGTTCATTCGAAGTTTACCGATCAAAGCGAAAAATACGTACAATCCCCGTCGTGATTGAAGTGCTCAAAGCCAAAAGTGTTAAATACCAAAATTACAAATATTTTAAAGTGACAAGAATATGTTGTAATTTGAATTGAAATTATAATACAAATACTTACTTGTGAATTTATACCAATACTTACCTTGTGAAAAGCCTAAACCTGCAAAGAACAAGAAACATAAAATACTTACCTTTGTACATAAACCTTATTGAAACATATGAATATTAAAACCTGTGAATAGAAAGTTTTTTATACTTACCTGAATATAAAACCCGAATACTTACCCTTTAAAATCAAACTGTGTAAATACTTACCTCAAACAATTACATGAATTTTGAATAAAACTAAATAGAGAAAAAAGTCAAAATTGTTTTAGTGGCAAATGCAGTGGTAAAAAAGTGTAAGTTAAATACAGTCACAGTCTACGTAGATAGTCAGGCTGTCCTTAAGGCGTTAGGATCATGTACTATTAAATCTAGGATCATTCAAGATTGTAGGTCCACTTTAAAAACATGCAATTTAAGCGTCAACCTTCGTTGGGTGCCAGGGCACTGCAATGTTGAAGGGAATGATATTGTTCATGAATTAGCAAGGCGAGGCTCCCAGTCCTCTGACCTTATGGTAGAGGACTATGTCAAGCCACCAATCTGCTACTTCCTCGACAAACTCAGTCAATTCTATGCAGAGAAAACCGTAAGAATTTGGCAAGACGAACCTGGTTGCAAGGTACCGAAGTCAATCTGGCCAGCAATCGCAGGGCGTAGAACCGCATCCCTTCTCTCACTCTGCAAGTCGGAAATCAGAATAGCCACAGGGGTCATAACTGGCCACTGTAGTATTAGATCTATGACATGTATGTGGGATGGCAACAACATTGAGTACTGTAGGATGCGAGGATGAGGAGGAAACGGAGACAATCGAGCACGTTCTATGTAGATGTCCTAGACTGATGGTCAAAAGACATAGACTATTTAGTGTACATGTGATTGAATCTCTTTCCTACTTCTCTTCTATTGACCCTATAGGCCTGCGTACATAAGCCGCTCGGCTTTCTTACTTAATTCATTTCTGGTAAAGCAATAAAGAAATGTCAGAACCACATTTCAATTAGGTCGAACTTGGTCTTTGGTCTTTTACCAGAAATGAATTAAGCAAGAAAGCCGAGCGGCTTATGTACGCAGGCCTTATAGTCCTGGTAGTTTACTGCAAGAGCCTCAAATAGCTCTGGGGCAGGTCAGTTCAGACTTAGGTTAGGTTGATAAGAGGGGTGATACTAGATCACCACATGCCCATGTGGACATACACTTAAGCCATAAGTGGGCCTGATGTGCGCTCTAATTTTGGGTTATGGAAGATTATCTTTTTATGACTTAGTCTAGGATCTCTGTCCTATTTACATAGTCTCTAATCTTTTTGAACTCGATTGTCCTAATTTGGTCGAGTCCTGGTATAATGTCATTCCCTAGTAACTGGGTTCTCAGATTTGTGAAGGCTTGACAATGACAGAGGTAATGTTCCAACGTTTCGTCGTCCTCTCCGCATGCTCTGCATTCACTGTTTTCTGCACAACCTATTTTGTGCAGGTGCGCTTTTAGACCTAGGTGACCTGTAAGGATTCCTGTCAGTCTAATAATATCTTTTTTACTCAGTAAAAGTAACCCCCAGTTTTTTAAAAAATTTATTCTTTTCACACGAATTGTAAATTTTTGTAGATCGATTTACTAGCCTTAGCGCAAATGCAGAGCGCTAATTTTTAAATGAGATATTTATTCTTTACTAAATATGGAACACGTCTACGAAAAGTCAGACCTGTATGACATCTGGGGGCAGAGCTATGTATGCATAAATTATTACGAATATAGACGAACGAACAAAAATTAGTTACAAAAACAGGGGATAATTCTTTTGTTTTATCCTCGTCTGGGTTCCCCCATAGGATTTTTGTGTTTTTTCCCTTCTCTTCACTACTCCAGAGGAATATATGTGCATTTTTTGCCCATGTCTTTAGTTCTAGTCGCGTAGCTTTAAACGGCTTAGCGTTTTCTAGACTTACCGTGGGTTGCTCCTTGGCTTCTTTTGCCAAGGAGTTTGCTATTACATTACCCCTAATCCCGGTATGCCCTGGTACCCATATAATGTTTACCTTACCGTGTTGAGAGTAATTATTTATAGATTTAATACATTCCAAGACAGTTCTAGATTTCACTGTCTTGGTTGATATAGCTCTAATGGCTGCTTTGCTATCCTTAAGGATATTTACAGTGGTAGGCCTTGTGTGAGTATCAACCCAAAGCAGACACTCTGTTATCGCCCGGAGTTCCGCCTGCAGGATCGTGTTATGATCCGGCAGACGGAGGGAGATTTCCGGTTCCATTGTATAAAGACCTAGTCAGGTTCTCCCCCTAACATAGCCCCATCCGTAAACCCACAGCTTCCAGCGGGAATCTGTGCTAGAGCTCCCCCGATCTACATGTCTCTGTCAGGTATTGACACTTCACACAAGGCTACTTCACTAGTTTCAGGTATTCGATCCGATACTACCTGATTTATAGATTCACCCGTTGTGACCTTTAATATGTTTTGGTGGTATGTTTGGTGGCTCTTTTCGATCCACTCGCTCATCGACTTTAGCCCTGCAGCTGCGATGGCTGCCTCATACCTTATCTGAATATCTATTAGGTGTACAAACAAAATTGTTTATAAAGCCCTAGTCGGTGTGGTCCTCATTGCTCCGCTAATGCTTAGGCAGCATGTTCTTTGGACCTTTCGCAATATTTCCACATTGCATTTTTTGTCCATGGCTGTCCACCATACCACAGACGCGTACGTTAGAATTGGTCTTTCCATTTAAGTTTCCTATCCAGAATTGCTCCTAGATATTTAACTGTACAAGAGATATTTATTGTCTTATCTAGAAAAACTGGTTCCTCGTAGTGTCCCATTTTCGTTTTCCTAGTGAATAGACATAATTCTGTTTTTTCCGGGTTGACGTTCAGACCTCTCGGCCTGGCCCAGTTAAAAGCAATTTATAGAGCCGTTTCTGCTTAACTTAAAACTTAAGATGGCTTGTTGGACCATTAAGCTGTCGATCTTTGGCGCCTCTTCCGATGAGATAATACATTCCGTCAATGCCTCAGTGTTAACCATGGTATTCTACGGGAAGTGCGTTTTCATCAGAAGGCCTAGAGTTTCTTCTGTTGTTTCAATCCTTTTTCCATTTCCATCGACCAATTGCTCGGTCTGTGTATGGGTTTTAGATAGAAACTTTTTTTTTCGTAGGCAGATTTCCTTTCTCGAAGGGGACAACTTTCTTCGAATGAACTTACTAGTGCCTCGGTTAGGTTATGGACATCTCTCTCTCTATGTCCTCCTTACTTAGGCATTCCTCATCTGGTTGCCCAAGTCTTTCTTTTACTCGTTTTCAGAACTTAGTCCAATTTGTTTTGGATTTGTTTCGGAAGGTTATCGGGTTAGGCGATGGCCTAGCTATTTTAAATCTATTATACTTATGGTCTGAGAATGAGTGTTCCTCCAGGACCCGCCTCTCGTGTACCTCGTTTATTCAATTTTCTGAACATAGCGTTATGTCTACTACTTCCTCCATAATTCTATTAACAAAGGTTGGCGTATTCCCGGTGTTAAGTGTAATCAGGTGGTTAGTATTTAAGTAATCTATAAGAGCTTGACCCCTTTTGTTAGTGTTAGTACTACCCCACGAGATGTGGTTAGAGTTAGCATCGCTACCTACTAGTACTTCGTTACCTGTTTGCTTTATCCTTCTCACCAGTTGCTGCAATTCCGACGAAGGTGGTAATGTCGGGGAGTCGAACGGCAGGTATAATGATGCTAAGTGTATGTTACCAAAACCCTGCTTCAATACGGTGACGTCCGACGATAACAACTCTGGAGAAAAAAGAAAGCATAATTTTTTGTGGCATATAATGCAGGTCCTCGGTCGGGATCCCGTATTTGCGTAAAAAAGTTGATAATTTATATGGTTAAGTCCAGAAACCTTGTTTTTATGGTCCAAGGTTCTTGGATTAAACCAATATGTGTATTACCTTTAGTTATTTTGTCCATCAGGGCTAGTGTTGCCGTTTCGCTCCGATGGAGGTTGATCTGGATGACCTCAATCATTGGTCCTCCAGTTGGTTGGCTTCTTGGGAGTCGCTAATTTCGTCTGCTCCTCCCTCCTGTAAGCCTTTTGGTAGGTTGACCTCCTGGTTGTTTGGTTCGGCTATCTCCTCCTCACCAACTCTTGCCTTTACAATTTTGAAGAAGACCGAGTTCGAGACGAAGAATGCATTGACGAGCCTGGCTAGCGAGAGATCGTCGATCCCCGTCACAAGGAGAGTGCCGTCTTCCTTTTCCTCCCTGTGGAAGACCTCCCATCTTTCCACCTTTAGGGCCTCGTTTTGTACGCCAAAGATCTCGAGCATGCGCGAGAGCTGCAGAGTTTGCGTGTGAGTCCAGGTGGTACAATAGGAGATCCCCCCTTGGCTCATAGCAGTTTATTTTTATTGAGACTCGTCCTTGCAGGATTTGTTCCAAAATTTTATCGTTGATCGATTTCTCGATCTCCGATAAGTACTCTTTGTGTAGCCTTCCAGATCCTTTACTAGTATCGATTACTGCGTAGCACAGCTCGACCTTGTAGTATCTCTTGGCTACCTTGGCGTAGGTCGATGGCGGCTCCGTTCCGGTTTCAGCGTAGGCTTCTTTACTGAGTCCTTGGCAGAAGATTCCGACGTCGCGCTCACCTTCTTTTTGTCAGAACTCGCCACTTCAGACTTAATTGAAGGATCCTTTTGGCAGTCTCCTTGGCTTTTGTCCTGGGCAATTGAAGGTGGGAAGCTCTTTTTCTTCTTACTGGGTTTTGCCACGTTCTGCTCCTCAGGAGACCTTATCCTCTTCGCCGCTTCCGAAGAAGTGGAGGGACTGTCTGTGGTAAACTTTGAAGCAGCCAGCTGTTGTTCCTTCTTTAGTTTAGCCTGGTTCCTCTTATATTTCTTTCATTGGGCCCCAGACCACTGCACTCTTTTCGTCGTGAGCTTTGCGATGCTCTCGCTCACTTCCTCTACCATCTTGTGGACTTCCTCTTTCATGGGATTTTCCACAACGGTCGCGTTCGTTTTGCCGCAGCTATCGGTTTCGGAATCAGGGTCGCTACCATCATCAGATAGTTGGGTTAAGTTAATCCTCCCCCTGTGCTGCCCTTTATCCTCCTCCGTTTTTACACTAGGTTGTGTTCAGACTTAGAACCGTTAGTAAATAAATCCTAGTTAGATAATAAAACTTTTCTTCTCAAAACAGTCTGTTTTCTCCTTTAAAGTCACTAACTATTCTTAACTTATTCTCTTCTCTTGTCTTACCAATTTCCACTTCCCTTCCTGTCCAACCTCTTCAACCTAACCCACCATCTCCCACCACATAGCACAACACATCGTCATCAACAGTCACACGCCAACATCTATAATCGTACAACGCCATATAGCTTCATCAATAACAGGCATCACATCACTCGTTTCCTCCACACCACAATCACCTTCACAAACCATCATCATCTGCATGCACAAATCACCATATAGCTGCACTACACACACTACACCCCATACATAACTAACAAAAAACCTTACATCTTTCACCTCTGCACGCACAAATCATTCTACACCATCATCATCAGTATGCACACTGTTGGCGTGATACCAGTGTTTGCGAAACCCAAAAAGAAAAGAAATAACAATTTGTGTATGTAATTTTGTTGTATGTTTATTTTCAAATCTTTGTTGTAAAGTTTAAGGGTTTCAAAGAAACAAGACTTTACCTTTATGCGTATGTATTCTACGAATGCGAGAGAACAAGTGAAGTTGCCGAGGGCAAAATAACGATCAAAGGCCGTGATCAACAACTACGACCGCAGCATTGGAAAGCGCCCCTCTGCATCCGAACTAATAAGGCTTCCAGGAGAGGTAGTAGGAAAGAGTGAAACTCTCTCCTACAATCCGAACTAGGCGAATAAGGCTCCTGGAAGAAGTGCAGAGAAGATTTCCCCCACAGGGCTCAAAGAGCAGTCAATTAACGTAGTTAATTGTAATGCTGGGAAGGGGAAACAAAGTATCAATGTATCGAACTTATACATTTGCCGCCCACCTTGACGCGCTATCTGCTAGGCAACAGGGTTAGACTAATTCGCGAGCAAACTTAAACTAGAGTTAGTAGTGGAGTATGTTGCAAGTGAGAGGTTTCGTAGTTCAGTTTCTATTGAGCATTTTAGGTTAGGTGTAATTAAATTTTTACTTAATTCGAGAGCATGATTTTTTCAATTAAGGGGTGTACTGCGACTGAAATAACCCAGGAAAACGAAGAATATTGTGAGGTGGGCAAACAAGGTTGAGCCATGACGCGCGATTTTGCATTTTACACGGCATCGAAAGGATATTGATTGTTCGTTGTGCGAAGATAGTCGTAAATCTTAAATGAATTTTCAATGACACGAGAAATTCGGACGAAATGGTCCCTTTATTAGAAAACAATGTCCTAGGACAACCACGACGAAAATAAAACCACAAGCTGCCAGAAATGAAGCAGCAGACAGGTCAGAAGTGCCTTCTAAGTGAACTGCTTTAGTTAAAAAGCAGGTGAAGACAAGTACGTAACCTTTGGTAATTCGACACGCTTTACCCGTAAATGTCCTCATATCAAAGGAAGAGGATCCCAATATGCGATACGAAGTATACGAAACATTAACTGATTTCCACCATGAATGGAAATAGCGTGAACGAATTCTGCAAGAAGACGAACAAATCGACAACGATACGGCAATAAAATCGGGTGGCGCTCAGTGTAGGACGGTGTTGGAAACTTAACAAGGCTGTTATTAAGACGCAAAAGAGGGTTTAGTGAAAGGAGTGAGGTTTTAGAAGACAATGTAAACTCTTCTAATAAACTTATGTTCCTCAGCAAAATATAATTTTTGGACAAAAATTATTAAACGGAGCTTGCTCGCTTTTATTTCGGAAGTATCTAGAGAATGAAAGAATCGGAATTAGCCATTAATCGAAGTCCTAATAGCTTGAAACTGCTGAATTCTACAAAGGAAGAACGTCATATTTCCCTTTTATCATATTTCCCTTTTATCATATTTCCCTTTTATCAATTGGAGTTCACCAGGAGAAAAGCGAGATAAAAGGGAAATATGATTTGATGTCCACTTCCTCAGTTCAAAGTTTGTGATGCATCCATTCATCGATGAAGAATGTGAGCTTCGAGTGAATAATGAGACTGAGTGTCATCTGCTAATTGACAAGGTGTAATTAAATTTTGAATAGGGTTAGAAGGAGAAGTTCTACACAAAATTATTTGGAAGGGAAAATGCTTGGGATCGACACTATCTATAAAACTACATCTACCTGAAGAGTTGGAAGAAGACCATTCAAACTAATACCATTGGACGACTTGTTGAAAAAATATAATACTACGAGAAGTTTTGTGGTCGATTTTGTCATTTGTGACAAGATGATGTGGAATGTAGCAAGCGAGTGAACTGAAATTAGATTTGGGGGGTTGAGCATAAATGATTTTTTACCAAGGTCTTCGAAGAAGAGAATTTTCTGACCGACAAAACTGTTTCGAAACTTTTCTACGAGAATCCCCCAGTTGCAATGTTTGCGGAAATCCGGATTTAAAAGGAAGCGTTACTGTGTAACGACCATCCGAATCTCGCACGGTCGTGGCACGATAATTCCTCTCACGAAACATGTCCGATGGTGACCGGAGTAGTGTTTCGCTGAGAGATTCCTCCTCAGCTATATCCAACACTGTCGTAAAGACCTGGACTGAGGAAGAAGGCATGGGACCAGTCAGAATCCGGCCAAATATCGTGTTTCGGGCTAACATGGAGCCCAGAATGTTTCTTTGCGTCCCTTCCCGCAAAATCTGTGGACACAAATCTGCCCCCAACAATAAATCAACAGGTCGTGAATCAAAAAGACGATCATCGGCTAAACTAATATTAGGCAATCGAGAAGTGATGTTTGAACTGAGGGGACATGAGGGAAGGCTTCCGGAAATTTTTGGAAGAACAAACGCACAAGTTTCTACAATTAAGGAGGAATCGAAACGAGAACCAATGCGAATCGAACAATTTTTCTTCGAAGTGGCATATGTTGAACTATTAACACCAGAAACAGTAGTATTAATTCACTGGGTGGATAATGTAAGGCGCTTTTGCAAACTTTCAGTAATAAAAGAAGCTTCTGAACTTGGGTCTATAAGAGCCCGAGCAGGATACGAAACTCCTAAATGAACAATGTTGACCATCGCAGTACCTAGCAAGACATTCCGATTTTGGGATGTATGGAACACTTGACTATTCATGTCTCTAGGATTAGCGCCGGTGGAAGTAGAAGCTATGTTTCCATCTACTTGTTTTGAGATTGAGCAAAGCAGATGGGGAAGCAGAGGGAGACTTTACTGACTTAAGCTCCTCCAGTTTTTCATTAATTGTCGACAAACAAGCGACGTAGCTTTCCCAAGAAGTTTGATACTTTGCGTCGGCTGAAGAAATGTCCTCAGAATTAGTACCCTCGACGGAAAGCAAATGATCCAGGTACTTATCATAAGTATCTTTCACTTTCTTCCACAAATCTTGAAGTTCCGTGATACGAATCTCAGGGTTGAAAATATTGTGATTTTCTGGCCTAATCAGATTAAAGCCAGCAATGAATTTGACAACATTGTGAGAAGCACGAATGAATTGTGTAACAGGAGTGACCGACATGATTTGAGAGAATGAAAGAATCGGAATTAGCCATTAATCGAAGTCCTAATAGCTTGAAACTGCTGAATTCTACAAAGGAAGAACGTCATATTTCCCTTTTATCATATTTCCCTTTTATCAATTGGAGTTCACCAGGAGAAAAGCGAGATAAAAGGGAAATATGATTTGATGTCCACTTCCTCAGTTCAAAGTTTGTGATGCATCCATTCATCGATGAAGAATGTGAGCTTCGAGTGAATAATGAGACTGAGTGTCATCTGCTAATTGACAAGGTGTAATTAAATTTTGAATAGGATTAGAAGGAGAATTTCTACACAAAATTATTTGGAAGGGAAAATGCTTGGGATCGACACTATCTATAAAACTACATCTACCTGAAGAGTTGGAAGAAGATCATTCAAACTAATACCATTGGACGACTTGTTGAAAAAATATAATACTACGAGAAGTTTTGTGGTCGATTTTGTCATTTGTGACAAGATGATGTGGAATGTAGCAAGCGAGTGAACTGAAATTAGATTTGGGGGGTTGAGCATAAATGATTTTTTACCAAGGTCTTCGAAGAAGAGAATTTTCTGACCGACAAAACTGTTTCGAAACTTTTCTACGAGAATCCCCCAGTTGCAATGTTTGCGGAAATCCGGATTTAAAAGGAAGCGTTACTGTGTAACGACCATCCGAATCTCGCACGGTCGTGGCACGATAATTCCTCTCACGAAACATGTCCGATGGTGACCGGAGTAGTGTTTCGCTGAGAGATTCCTCCTCAGCTATATCCAACACTGTCGTAAAGACCTGGACTGAGGAAGAAGGCATGGGACCAGTCAGAATCCGGCCAAATATCGTGTTTCGGGCTAACATGGAGCCCAGAATGTTTCTTTGCGTCCCTTCCCGCAAAATCTGTGGACACAAATCTGCCCCCAACAATAAATCAACAGGTCGTGAATCAAAAAGACGATCATCGGCTAAACTAATATTAGGCAATCGAGAAGTGATGTTTGAACTGAGGGGACATGAGGGAAGGCTTCCGGAAATTTTTGGAAGAACAAACGCACAAGTTTCTACAATTAAGGAGGAATCGAAACGAGAACCAATGCGAATCGAACAATTTTTCTTCGAAGTGGCATATGTTGAACTATTAACACCAGAAACAGTAGTATTAATTCACTGGGTGGATAATGTAAGGCGCTTTTGCAAACTTTCAGTAATAAAAGAAGCTTCTGAACTTGGGTCTATAAGAGCCCGAGCAGGATACGAAACTCCTAAATGAACAATGTTGACCATCGCAGTACCTAGCAAGACATTCCGATTTTGGGATGTATGGAACACTTGACTATTCATGTCTCTAGGATTAGCGCCGGTGGAAGTTTCCATCTACTTGTTTTGAGATTGAGCAAAGCAGATGGGGAAGCAGGGGGAGACTTTACTGACTTAAGCTCCTCCAGTTTTTCATTAATTGTCGACAAACAAGCGACGTAGCTTTCCCAAGAAGTTTGATACTTTGCGTCGGCTGAAGAAATGTCCTCAGAATTAGTACCCTCGACGGAAAGCAAATGATCCAGGTACTTATCATAAGTATCTTTCACTTTCTTCCACAAATCTTGAAGTTCCGTGATACGAATCTCAGGGTTGAAAATATTGTGATTTTCTGGCCTAATCAGATTAAAGCCAGCAATGAATTTGACAACATTGTGAGAAGCACGAATGAATTGTGTGACAGGAGTGACCGACATGATTTGAGACAAGGAAAAACCAAAAAATATCGAAATATCAAAAATCTCAAAAAATTAGGTTTTACCTATTTCAGAAAGTCAACTAGAACCGAATGTAGGGTGCACACGGTCTAATTTGCAGAAAAATATCGAGCGAAATAAGTACGATGGCCAATAGCGACGAAAAGCGTGAGAAATTTGCGTAATATTTCGAAAAAAACACAATTTTTTTGTGAAAATAATAAGAAAAGCGTCTATTACCGACAGTAGGGTGCACGTCACACTATGTGGTAAAAACGAATTAATTCCAACAAATATTACGAAAAAAAAAATAGAATTGAATTTATAAATAAATATTTATAAATAACATTCGATTGCTTGAGTGGAGTATTTCCCCATTGGCTCAACTTCATTTATTACCCTCTATTACAGAGAGTAATGTTTTTCAAAACGAACTTACAGTGTTGCAAAATTTTACTGATCGCTACCAATATCATGATTTCATCCCGGCGAAGGGAATTATCAACTGGCTTCTCAGTTTTTGAAATGATGCCTTTTTAGTGAAAACCCGAACTCTTTAAGTGTCTAGTATTCCCAAATGAATGAGAATCACACTCACTTTTCGGCTTTTCCAAAGAAACACCAAAATCAAAATATTCTGCAACATGTCAGCACGTATCAACTAAGAATTCGTCGAATTCTGTGAGTTGAAAATAACATCACCACATTTGCCTGTGAGAATTCGACGAATTCTTAGTTGATACGTGCTGACATGTTGCAGAATATTTTGATTTTGGTGTTTTTTTGGAAAAGCCGAAAAGTGAGTGTGATTCTCATTCATTTGGGAATACTAGACACTTAAAGAGTTCGGGTTTTCACTAAAAAGGCATCATTTCAAAACCTGAGAAGCCAATTGATAATTCCCTTCGCCGGGATGAAATCATGATATTGGTAGCGATCAGTAAAATTTTGCAACACTGTCAGTTCGTTTTGAAAAACATTACTCTCTGTAATAGAGGTAATAAATGAAGTTCAGCCAATGGGGGAATACTCCACTCAAGCAATCGAAAATGAGATTGAATCTTCAACAATAAACAAAACAAACATTTATTAATAATTGCAAAAAAATCAATAAAATGTGAATTTAATATATAAATATTATCAATAATACCGATTGTAGGGTGCTTTATCCGAAAAATATCACGAACAATCAATATTGACTCGCGACACGAAATAATATTCGAGAAAAATAACAAAGAAAAATTATTAAAAATGTATCAAAAAAAATATTATTTTTTACACTGGTGCCCAAGGTACGACAACCAGCAACGAATATAAATAACAAAGGAAAATAAAACACAAGCAAATTATCAATGTCAACCACCACACTACAGACCAACCAACGACAACGAACCAGCACTAGTGGTAGGGAGAGGAATAATTTGTTGGTAGCTTGTATATGAATAGACCGATCGACGAACGATGCTGCTTGGAATATTTGGGTATTATTATTGTTGCAATTGCACGACAAAAACCCAAACGTTGGAACGATTAGAAAATTGTTGGTAGTTTTTAGAATTGCAAAGAAAAGGGCACGATGAAGAATAGTAGTGTTGTTATTGTATTTTCTCACTAGTGCCTGACAATTTCAACGATTAAGGGAATGTGTGTATGTAAGCCCTTAGGTAGAAATTATAAACAAGCATTACAGATCGATCACCGGCAAACAAATTACAGCAATAGAATGCGAACAAATGCAAATTAGGCAGAAATTAAATTAGAATAATTTAGATTTTTGTAAATAATCAGCGAATGTATTAAAATAAAGGCACAATATTGGGATTATTGGTTATTTTAATACGATTATTTAGCAAATTGTACGACGATAAGTGGACTGTATGATGGTTTTTTGTTTATAACACACGCGTTAAGGCAATTGTAGGGCGACCAGTACGCGACGTAGCGAACAAATTTATCAAAAATCAATATTTTTAAACCGAAACAAATGCAAACACAAAAACACTCGAGGTATGCTCAATATAAAAGAAACTGAACTACGTACCTTTGAATGTATGTTGTTGTTTGTGGATGATGTTTAGTTTATTTGGTGATTTTTGATGTGGATGATGATGAGACTGTTAGATATACTTGTTTGAATTTACCGTTTGTCAACAAAATATTTTTTGTTATGAGTTTTTTAGCTAATTGACCTCTGAGATTTTTGCAAATAAAACAAACTTTTATTGCATTATTCCCAACGTTTCGTCACGGTTATGGTGACTTCATCAGGGGAATTTCGTCTATTTAAATAAAATAAATTGTACAATTTCATCAATTTGAAAACACAGAGAATTACAACTTTTTTACTTACAATATTGTTCTAAGACGAGTTTTCATTGAATTTCTTACATTTATAAAACATAAAAACACAATTAACACGGCTTAAAACTAATATCACAGCTGTTTTGCATTATTGCAATTCCGTAACTAGAGCTAATATTGTCAGTGTCTTCCTTTAAATTTATCGTTCTACCTATGTTTTGTTGTATGTGCAAGCTTTCAATTAACAGTCTCTTTTTCTCCACTCTCTCTTTGTCCAGTATTCTTATGTTATCAAAATCTGGTGAATGACCAGTAGTCAGTGCATGTTGCGCCAATGCTGTTGTTTCTTTTTGCTTGTCAATGTCTTGTTTATGTTCTCCCATTCTTGTAATCAGTGATCTCTTTGTAGTGCCGATGTAGATTTTATTACAGCTTTCGTTTTGTTTGCCATTACACTGTATTTGGTAGACAACATTGCATTGTTGTTGTTTATCAATCGGAGTTTTTGTGTTCGTGAATATTTTGTGTAATGTTGTATTTGGTTTATATGCGAAGTTTATGTTGTTGTTGTTTATTATTTTTCTTAAATGTTGGTTGTCAAAGAGACCAGGAATATATCGTACACTGTAAAAACGTTTTTGATCGACATTATCTTTAGCTATGTGTGTGTCATTGATGGTTATTGTATGTTCATCTTTCTTAATTCTTCTTCTTGTTTCTTCAATGAGAGTATTAATGACTTTCTTTGGAAAACTGTTATTTTTCAATATTTCTGTAATTTTTATTATATTTTTATTATGGAATTGTTTGTCATTGATGGTTAGTACGCGGTGAATTAAGTTTTTGGCGGTGTTAATGATTTGGGTTTTTGGTTGCGTAGCATTAAAATTAATTAGTCGTCCAGATGAAGTATCTTTTGTGTACCAATCAAAATCAATATTTTCTCCATTCCGTGTTAATTTCACATCTAAGTATGGAATTGTACTGTCAATTTCTTTTTCAATAGTAAATTGTATTTTGTCATGATATTTATTGAGGGTGAGTAAGATTTTATCTGCATCGTCCTTATTTATGATCGCTAAAATATCATCTACATACTTTGTTATGTATTTGATATTTATGTCCATGTTTCTTAGCTCTGCTATTGTGTCGTCCAGAAGTTGGTCTAAGACTATATCTGCTATTGTAGGTGACAATGGGTTCCCCATAGGCATGCCAAAAATTTGCTGGTATATTTTGTTATCAAACACAAAGTAGTTATTGTCTTTTAGACAAAACTGTAGAATTTGGAGGAACAGTTTCCTTGGAATTTCGGTGAAATTTTTGATAAGTTCCCATTTATCCATTATGATTCTTATTGCTGTATGTACAGGGATGTTCGTGAATAAAGACACTACATCAAATGACACCAGGATTTCTGAGTCGTCAAGTTTAACTTCTTGAGGTTCTTCTTTAGTTGTGCGGAATTCTTGATATTGTAGCTTTTTGATGTTATGTTTTTTAATATTTTTCCCAAATGTTTAGACAGATCATAACATGGGACATTGACTGACGAGACAATTGGTCTTAAGGGTACACCTGGCTTGTGTATTTTGGGTAGTCCATATATCCGTGGAGCGTTTGCAGCAGGACATTGCAATTTTTTTCTCTCAAAATGGTTTATGTAGTTGTTTTTGTATAAAGTCGAAAATAAATTGTTATTTGTTTTTTGTAACTTAGTAGTTGGATCGTTTCGTTGGATCTTGTATGTTGATTTGTCTTGTAGAAGTGTTTCCATTTTCTTGTTATAGTCTTCCCTGTACATTGCCACCGTTTTATTCCCTTTATCGGCTTGTAGTATTATAATCTCTTTATGTTTTTTGAGAAATTGTTTAGTGTTTTCATAGATTGTGGATATAAACCGTTCTTTTTGATTGTATTTATTGCTTCTTTTAAAGTTATTTATTCCGTTTGCTATCTTCGTCCTACATAGCTCTTTTTCGTTATCGTCTATGTTCAAAATGCATTGTTCTATGTCTGCAATTGCATGCAGTGGTGAGAAATTAGTCTTTGTGACAGGTAATGCGAACTTTTTGCCGAGAGACAATATCCATTTACATTCGAAAGGAAATACCACATCTGTTCTATTTTCGAACCAATGACTGTTAAATGTGAAACCAAAATTTTTGAACATTATTTCTTTCAGTGTGTTTAGTTTTTTGTTTTGAGTTACTGTCAGATTATTCTTTATGGCAATAATTCTATTTTGTTGTTTTTGTTTAAATTTTTTATGGTCTTCTGAGCTGAGTATGGATTGTATGTTTTGATCCAGTCGTTGTATTATCTTATTTGTTGATTTGATATTGACATTGGTTTGTGTGATTTCCAAGTTTAAAATTTTGGTGTGAAAATTTTTTTCTATTTTCAAGTATTGATTTTTTGTTGTGTTAGTTGGAAACAAGTGCTTTACCTTTGTTGTTGTATGTTTTGTGTGGTTGGGAATAATTCCATAACTCCTACATTCTAATAAGAATTTCAGTCGTAGTTGTTGTTGTGCTTGTCTTTTTACTTCGTTGCAGTATTGCTTCATTGTTTGGCAAGTATCTTTGTCATATTTCAGTGCGATGTGTTGGAAGTAACCCTTCATTGTGTGTTCTTACTCTTGATGAATTGCAGGTTATATTATTTAAATTGATTCAGCGGCTGGCTATCCGTAATTATGTGTTGTGGTTGATTATTTGGTCAAATTCAATTTATAATTGTTATGAGTTTTTTAGCTAATTGACCTCTGAGATTTTTGCAAATAAAACAAACTTTTATTGCATTATTCCCAACGTTTCGTCACGGTTATGGTGACTTCATCAGGGGAATTTCGTCTATTTAAATAAAATAAATTGTACAATTTCATCAATTTGAAAACACAGAGAATTACAACTTTTTTACTTACAATATTGTTCTAAGACGAGTTTTCATTGAATTTCTTACATTTATAAAACATAAAAACACAATTAACACGGCTTAAAACTAATATCACAGCTGTTTTGCATTATTGCAATTCCGTAACTAGAGCTAATATTGTCAGTGTCTTCCTTTAAATTTATCGTTCTACCTATGTTTTGTTGTATGTGCAAGCTTTCAATTAACAGTCTCTTTTTCTCCACTCTCTCTTTGTCCAGTATTCTTATGTTATCAAAATCTGGTGAATGACCAGTAGTCAGTGCATGTTGCGCCAATGCTGTTGTTTCTTTTTGCTTGTCAATGTCTTGTTTATGTTCTCCCATTCTTGTAATCAGTGATCTCTTTGTAGTGCCGATGTAGATTTTATTACAGCTTTCGTTTTGTTTGCCATTACACTGTATTTGGTAGACAACATTGCATTGTTGTTGTTTATCAATCGGAGTTTTTGTGTTCGTGAATATTTTAGTTTATGTTGTTGTTGTTTATTATTTTTCTTAAATGTTGGTTGTCAAAGAGACCAGGAATATATCGTACACTGTAAAAACGTTTTTGATCGACATTATCTTTAGCTATGTGTGTGTCATTGATGGTTATTGTATGTTCATCTTTCTTAATTCTTCTTCTTGTTTCTTCAATGAGAGTATTAATGACTTTCTTTGGAAAACTGTTATTTTTCAATATTTCTGTAATTTTTATTATGGAATTGTTTGTCACTGATGGTTAGTACGCGGTGAATTAAGTTTTTGGCGGTGTTAATGATTTGGGTTTTTGGTTGCGTAGCATTAAAATTAATTAGTCGTCCAGATGAAGTATCTTTTGTGTACCAATCAAAATCAATATTTTCTCCATTCCGTGTTAATTTCACATCTAAGTATGGAATTGTACTGTCAATTTCTTTTTCAATAGTAAATTGTATTTTGTCATGATATTTATTGAGGGTGAGTAAGATTTTATCTGCATCGTCCTTATTTATGATCGCTAAAATATCATCTACATACTTTGTATGTATTTGATATTTATGTCCATGTTTCTTAGCTCTGCTATTGTGTAGTCCAGAAGTTGGTCTAAGACTATATCTGCTATTGTAGGTGACAATGGGTTCCCCATAGGCAATATCAATATCAAATCAACAAATAAGATAATACAACGACTGGATCAAAACATACAATCCATACTCAGCTCAGAAGACCATAAAAAATTTAAACAAAAACAACAAAATAGAATTATTGCCATAAAGAATAATCTGACAGTAACTCAAAACAAAAAACTAAACACACTGAAAGAAATAATGTTCAAAAATTTTGGTTTCACATTTAACAGTCATTGGTTCGAAAATAGAACAGATGTGGTATTTCCTTTCGAATGTAAATGGATATTGTCTCTCGGCAAAAAGTTCGCATTACCTGTCACAAAGACTAATTTCTCACCACTGCATGCAATTGCAGACATAGAACAATGCATTTTGAACATAGACGATAACGAAAAAGAGCTATGTAGGACGAAGATAGCAAACGGAATAAATAATTTTAAAAGAAGCAATAAATACAATCAAAAAGAACGGTTTATATCCACAATCTATGAAAACACTAAACAATTTCTCAAAAAACATAAAGAGATTATAATACTACAAGCCGATAAAGGGAATAAAACGGTGGCAATGTACAGGAAGACTATAACAAGAAAATGGAAACACTTCTACAAGACAAATCAACATACAAGATCCAACGAAACGATCCAACTACTAAGTTACAAAAAACAAACAACAATTTAGTTTCGACTTTATACAAAAACAACTACATAAACCATTTTGAGAGGAAAAAATTGCAATGTCCTGCTGCAAACGCTCCACGGATATATGGACTACCCAAAATACATAAGCCAGGTGTACCCTTAAGACCAATTGTCTCGTCAGTCAATGTCCCATGTTATGATCTGTCTAAACATTTGGGAAAAATATTAAAAAACATAACATCAAAAAGCTACAATATCAAGAATTCCGCACAACTAAAGAAGAACCTCCAAGAAGTTAAACTTGACGACTCAGAAATCCTGGTGTCATTTGATGTAGTGTCTTTATTCACGAACATCCCTGTACATACAGCAATAAGAATCATAATGGATAAATGGGAACTTATCAAAAATTTCACCGAAATTCCAAGGAAACTGTTCCTCCAAATTCTACAGTTTTGTCTAAAAGACAATAACTACTTTGTGTTTGATAACAAAATATACCAGCAAATTTTTGGCATGCCTATGGGGAACCCATTGTCACCTACAATAGCAGATATAGTCTTAGACCAACTTCTGGACGACACAATAGCAGAGCTAAGAAACATGGACATAAATATCAAATACATAACAAAGTATGTAGATGATATTTTAGCGATCATAAATAAGGACGATGCAGATAAAATCTTACTCACCCTCAATAAATATCATGACAAAATACAATTTACTATTGAAAAAGAAATTGACAGTACAATTCCATACTTAGATGTGAAATTAACACGGAATGGAGAAAATATTGATTTTGATTGGTACACAAAAGATACTTCATCTGGACGACTAATAAATTTTAATGCTACGCAACCAAAAACCCAAATCATTAACACCGCCAAAAACTTAATTCACCGCGTACTAACCATCAGTGACAAACAATTCCATAATAAAAATATAATAAAAATTACAGAAATATTGAAAAATAACAGTTTTCCAAAGAAAGTCATTAATACTCTCATTGAAGAAACAAGAAGAAGAATTAAGAAAGATGAACATACAATAACCATCAATGACACACACATAGCTAAAGATAATGTCGATCAAAAACGTTTTTACAGTGTACGATATATTCCTGGTCTCTTTGACAACCAACATTTAAGAAAAATAATAAACAACAACAACATAAACTTCGCATATAAACCAAATACAACATTACACAAAATATTCACGAACACAAAAACTCCGATTGATAAACAACAACAATGCAATGTTGTCTACCAAATACAGTGTAATGGCAAACAAAACGAAAGCTGTAATAAAATCTACATCGGCACTACAAAGAGATCGCTGATTACAAGAATGGGAGAACATAAACAAGACATTGACAAGCAAAAAGAAACAACAGCATTGGCGCAACATGCACTGACTACTGGTCATTCACCAGATTTTGATAACATAAGAATACTGGACAAAGAGAGAGTGGAGAAAAAGAGACTGTTAATTGAAAGCTTGCACATACAACAAAACATAGGTAGAACGATAAATTTAAAGGAAGACACTGACAATATTAGCTCTAGTTACGGAATTGCAATAATGCAAAACAGCTGTGATATTAGTTTTAAGCCGTGTTAATTGTGTTTTTATGTTTTATAAATGTAAGAAATTCAATGAAAACTCGTCTTAGAACAATATTGTAAGTAAAAAAGTTGTAATTCTCTGTGTTTTCAAATTGATGAAATTGTACAATTTATTTTATTTAAATAGACGAAATTCCCCTGATGAAGTCACCATAACCGTGACGAAACGTTGGGAATAATGCAATAAAAGTTTGTTTTATTTGCAAAAATCTCAGAGGTCAATTAGCTAAAAAACTCATAACAATTATAAATTGAATTTGACCAAATAATCAACCACAACAAAATATTTTTTTACAAATCAAAGTAACATTTGAAAAATTAACATTTGTATCAGAAAAATTTTTCAATAAATTTTATTCATTCTGTCTTTAATTCTTGAACCGACGTGTAGACATTTTTTTTCTTGAAATCTAATAGGTTATGTGCCCAGCCCATTCGTCGATTATAAAAATATAATTAACTAGCTGACCCGGTCCGTGTTGCTGGCCCGTTGTTTGGGTTCTCTGTGTAAACTCTAGTTATCTGTCCAGTATTGATGTCAATGTTTTGACATAAATTCCATGAAATGGTATCCCCCAAATTTAAGATATAAAATCTCTTTTATTATACCCTTCACATAAATGGACAGTTTAAAGCGCTTTGTGACCCACATATAATGGTCGGTGCAGGTCAATTAACATTGCTATATATTGGTTTGTTGGTCTCGGTTGGGGTCATAAATATTACTGCAGAGAATTGTCAGTATAGGTCCACATTTTGATATACATAGCTCCCATAGAACGGTACCGGCTGATTTTCACTATTTTTTTAGGATTTAACATTATTATCACACCAAAATGGCTGTAATCTGGTTTTAATATAATTTAAAGATGCGAGCATAAATATTCGGATCGACCGAAAGACACGCATTTTTCTTTGCGCTCGGTATGCAACAGCATAGGTTCACGTTTTGATATATCTCCCAAAAAACAGTACCTCCCGATTTTCGATAGTTCGGAGATATAGCCACTGTTGGGGGTCGTAAACAGTCTTGCAGAAAATTTTCAGTATACGTCCTCGTTTTGATATACATAGGTCCCATAGAACGGTGGCGACTAATTTTCGCTATATTTGGTGGATTTAACCTCATTCAGCCCGATCGAACGTAACGCCTTTTGTCTTCGCGCTCTATTTTACCACTATTGCATGGTAAAATACCCCTCAGCGAAATGTATGTTCCTTCGGTATATGTATGGCACCATTTATATAATTCATAAAAAATTACTTCTATAAACTATAAACTGAAATCAATGCTCATGCAGTTTCACTTCCCACATTTTGAGATTTTATCCGTAATTGTAATATTTTCAAAAATCGGACACTATCGCGGTATTCTGATTCTAATGATGATATTGTTTTGTATATCAATAACTTTGGAATCTGGAATTTCGGTCTAGTGACATCTCAAGTTATCGGGATTTCACTGTATTCCAAAATGTGGAGTTGATCGAGCTATCCCGCTTATTTTTCTGGAATTTCGGTCTAGTGACATCTCAAGTTATCGGGATTTCACTGTATTCCAAAATGTGGAGTTGATCGAGCTATCCCGCTTATTGTTAAGTGTTCAGGGTTTGTAGCGTTTTTTATGCACACTTACAAAATTATGTATATTATCTGAAATAATAAATGTTTGAACATTTTGTGATGACCATGATATTTCACTTCCGCGAAGACCATTCAGGGTCAAGACAGTATTACAATAGTATTGCAAACAATCTGTAAACAATACTTTCAAAAATATCATGGACTTCAGATTTTTTTTTTAAATTTTGAAGGAGAACCTCCGGTCACTACCTCCGGCCACTACCACTTGTTCAAGCTAGTGTTTATATCATTTTTGTGTCACGCTTACTAAAATTATGTATATTAATTGAAATAATACATTGTTGAAAACTTTGTGATGACCGCGATTTCAGATTTTATTAAAAACATTGTAGGGGAGGACCACCGGTCACTACTCTTAGTCGTATAAAAACAGCTTACGAACGTTCTAATTAATTGAAATAATACATTTTTGAAAATTTTGGGATGACCGCGATATTTCACTTCCGCGACGACCATTCAGGGTCAAGACAGTAATTACCATAGCATTGCAAACAATTTGTAAACAATATATTAAAAAGTATCTTGAATTTCGCGGTTTTCTTAAAAAATTGTGGGGAGGACCACCGGTCACTACACTTAGCGGGTTAAATAAATAGATTACGACCTATTCTCAGACCTAAAAACTTCACATACAAAATTTTATAAGATTTCCCAATCGATATTTCGGAATTGCTTTATCGTGACATCTCAAGTTATCGGGATTTTACTGTATTCCAAAATATGGCGTTGACCGCGTTATCCCACACATAGAAGCCAGTGTTATAGCGGTTTTATAGTCACGCTTACTAAAATTTGCTATACTATCTGAAATAGTACATTTTTGAATAATTTAGGATGACCGCGATATTTCACTTCCGCGACGACCATTTAAGAAAATATATAGCCTATTTTCACCACCGGTCTTCCCAGTACATTATCGGAAGTTTTCCAAAAAATCTATTCAGCCGTTTTTGAGTCTTTTCGTTTTTGAATAATTTGGAATGACCGCGATATTTCACTTCCGCGACGACCATTCAAGAAAATATATAGCCTATTTTCACCACCGGTGTTTCCTGTACATTATCTGAAAATTTCAAGAAAATCTGTTCAGCCGTTTTTGAGTCTATTCGGAACATACAAACATACAAACATAGTAACATACACACATTGTCTTTTATATATTAGATTTGTGTGCAGATATTCGTGAGCATTCGGAATGGAGCAAAAAGTGATGTTTCCGTTGTTAAATTCCTGTAATTATTTTACATTGAAATTTAAGATGCAAAAGTATTTAATTCAAATGGATTTGTGGGATATTGTGGAAAAGGATACACCAAATCCTGTTACAGCGGAGTTCAACAAACAAGATCAGAAAGCCAAAGCAACTATAGCAATGTGTGTGGAGAATTCGCAAATACATCTTATCAGGATGTCAACAACAGCAAAATCCATGTGGAATACATTAAAAAGGACCAATGAAAGAAAAACTATGACGTCTAAGTTACATTTGTTACGTCGGCTATATGACAAAAGAATGAGAGAAGGCGAAAATATGCAAGATCACATCAATAATTTGAATGTGATAAGGGCACAATTGCTAGATATGGGCGAGGAAGTCAAGGATAGTTCTATGGTGGCCATTATGTTGAATAGTTTGCCGAAGTCTTTTGGGGCATTAGTTACATCAATTGAAGGTCAGCCGGAAGAATCAATCACACTGGAATATGTTCAAGAAAAACTTTTGGATGAATGTGAACGCAGATGTGAACCTGGAAAATCCAATAATATGGCAGAAAATGAAGCCTTAAAGACACAACACGGAAAGTTCAAGAAACGTAAGCCCATTAAGTGTTATCAGTGCCACAAGCAGGGACATTTAAAGAAAGATTGTTTTAAATGAAAAAAGGAGAAAGACGAAGAAAGCAAATTGGTATCTGGTCAGGTATGTTTGAATGTTTCCAACAGCACGAATGGATGGGTTATCGATTCCGGAGCATCCATTCATATGACTAGTAATTTGGAATTCTTCAATATGTTGGAGACCAGGAATAGTAAAGTGTATGTAGCTGACGGAAAGGCTTTAGATGCAGAGGGGATTGGAGAAGGCTTAATAGAAGGACAACACAATCAAATCCTGCTTCAAAATGTGCTATATGTTCCCGGTTTCAATGGAAGTCTAATGTCCGTGAAAGCTATGACCTCAAAAGGATGCACGCAAATATATCATCAAAAAGGGAGGAAATTTCCTAGCCGAGGGTTTAGCAACTGAAAATCTCTATGTTTTACAAGAATGAAATCAATACAAACAGAATAAACTTAAAAATCATTCGTTAGCATGTGTTCATTTATGGCGTCCGAAATATTGCTGATATCAAGAAATTACCAAATTTAGCTGAAGGTATTTGTATACAGAATTGTGAAGACAATAAATTTTGTGATATATGCACAAAATCCAAAATGACGAGGATTCCATTTCCAAAAGGGAGCGACAGCAAAACTAAGGAGGTATTGGAGCTCGTACATTCGGATGTTTGGGGACCACTTCAAGTAAGCTCACAAACTGGAAAGAAATATTTTTTGACTTTTATCGATGATTTTTCGCGATATACGAAAGTTTATCTTTTATCGAAGAAAGATGAGGTAACTTTAAAGTTTGAAGAATTCGTTGCTGAAGTTCAAAATTTTACTGGAAAGAACTTAAAAATTCTTCGCTGCGATAATGGAGGAGAATTTATTAACAATGAAATGAAAACTTTTTTGAAGGATAATGGTATAATTTTGCATACAACAGTGCCATATTGTCCGGAGCAGCATGGAGTAGCGGAGCGCAAAAACCGCACTTTAATTGAAATGGTAAGGGCTATGCTAAATGAAGCCAATTTACCAAAAATGCTGTGGGCAAATTACATACAAAATCGATTACCCTCTAAAAGTATACATACAACTCCTTACGAACTGTGGTTTGGAAAGAAACCAGATTTAAGTAACATCAAAGTCTACGGTAGTAAAGCTTATATTCAAATTCCAAAATGTAAACGTCGTAAGCTTGATGATGTAGCAGTTGAAAGTATTTTGCTAGGATATTCCGAAACAGCGAAGGGATACCGAATTTTGAAAAAAGGAAACAATGAAATTATCATAAGTAAGGATGTGAAATTTAAAGAATTTGATATGCAGGATATGAAGGATAGTCCAACTGAACAATCGATTCCAATGCAATTTCTAGGCTAAACAGAAGAGAATGAGTTGGATTTCGAGTCTGCTGATGAGGATGTAGAGGATGTCACTATTGAGCAACCTGTGATTAACGTTGATGCTGAAGTCGAGGAAAATGACACAGTAATTCGTCGATTTTGTATGTAATTTGTCTGAAAGATTAAAAGAAAAGACCCCTCTAAATTATAAGCAACTTGTCAAAAGCGCAGTAGGTGAAATCGAAAGTGCTCCAAATTCTTGGGAAGAATTGCAAACACTCCCAAACTCAAGTCGAAATGTATGGATGACTGCTGTTAAGGAAGAAATGAGCAGCTTGGAACGTAACAACAGATGTGTTTTAACAGAACTACCCGAAGGGAAGAAATCAATAGGATGTAAATGGGTATTTCAAATAAAGAGCGACAACCTGAACAAGCCAAAGTATAAAGCAAGGTTAGTTGCCAAGGGATATACACAGTCATTTGGAGAAGACTTTGACGAAACATTTGTACCAGTGGGAAAGTATGTTACATTGCGGACGCTTTTAGCAGTCAGTGCGTCGAAAAAATATATTGTTAAACATTTTGATGTTAAGTCTGCTTTCTTGAATGGAGATATTCAAGAAGAAATTTACATGGATCAACCAAAAGGTTTCGTTGAATCTGGTCAAGAACATTTTATATGCAAATTACAGCGTTCAATTTACGGACTTAAGCAGGCTGCTAAATCATGGCATGATAAATTAAGTGAGGTTCTTAACAAAATTGGCATCGAAAAGGGAAAAGCTGACACTTGTTTATATACCAAGAAGGTGGACAGCGAATTCATTTATCTTTTAGTTTATGTAGATGATCTACTAATTTGTGCAAAGAACAACTTAATTGTGGATAAGATTTATAAACAGCTAAATGCGTCATCTTATTTGGGCATTCAAATTATTCGCAATTCTCGTGGAGATTTTCTACTTCATCAAAACGAGAGGATATCAAAACTGGCAATTGAGACGAAATTAGAAGAAGGCAAATCTTCGCAAATTCCAATGGATCCAGAATTTCCCAAGATTGTACACGAAGATAACCTTTTACCAAGTAATGATAGATACCGATCAATTTTAGGAATGCTTCTTCATCTATCAATCACTACAAGACCAGACATAGCCGCAGCCGTTTCTATTCTCAAATCGGATTCGGATCTTGAAATCAAATGTTACTCGGATTCAAATTGGGCTGGAGATTATGAGGATCGAAAATCAACAAGTGGTTATCTAATTTTGCTGGGTGACAACGCAATTTCTTGGTCTTCAAAGAAGCAGTCAACAATTGCGCTATCATCTACAGAACCTGAGTTTATAGCGGCGTCGTATGCAGCACAAGAACTATTATGGATAAAGCAATTACTACAAGATATGGCAATAACAATCACATATCCAATACCTATGTATGAAGACAACCAAAGTTGTATAAGGATTATAAAATCACCAAAGTTTAGTTCAAGAACAAAACATATTGATGTTAAGTATCATCATATAAGGAATTTAGAAAGTGATGGTGTAATTGATTTATTGTATTGTTCAACCGATCAACAACGAGCTGATTTCTTAACCAAACCTTTGGCTTCATCTAAGTTTAAGTTTTTAGTTAAGGATTTATTTTGTTGAGAGGGAATGTTAGATATACTTGTTTGAATTTACTGTTTGTCAACAAAATATTTTTTTACAAATCAAAGTAACATTTGAAAAATGAACATTTGCATCAGAAAAAAATTTCAATAAATTTTATTCATTCTGTCTTTAATTCTTGAACCGACGTGTAGACATTTTTTTCTCGAAATCTAATAGAGACGATGCGCACTGATGAGGGGGGATGATGATTTTGTTGATTTTTCTCCTTTTGAAATAGGGAAAAAAACAAAATTAGCAACAACTTCACTTGCAGGTTATTGATCCGGCTCGATTGGATCAAAATGTTGACGTGATACCAGTGTTTGCGAAACCCAAAAAGAAAAGAAATAACAATTTATGTATGTAATTTTGTTGTATGTTTATTTTCAAATCTTTGTTGTAAAGTTTAAGGGTTTCAAAGAAACAAGACTTTACCTTTATGCGTGTGTATTCTACGAATGCGAGAGAACAAGTGAAGTTGCCGAGGGCAAAATAACGATCAAAGGCCGTGATCAACAACTACGACCGCAGCATTGGAAAGTGTTATCATTAAGTGTTATCAGTGCCACAAGCTGGGACATTTAAAGAAAGATTGTTTTAAATGGAAAAAGGAGAAAGACGAAGAAAGCAAATTGGTATATGGTCAGGTATGTTTGAATGTTTCCAACAGCACGAATGGATGGGTTATCGATTCCGGAGCATCCATCCATATGACTAGTAATTTGGAATTCTTCAATAAGTTGGAGACCAGGAATAGTAAAGTGTATGTAGCTGACGGAAAGGCATTAGATGCAGAGGGGATTGGAGAAGGCTTAATAGAAGGACAACACAATCAAATCCTGCCTCAAAATGTGCTATATGTTCCCGGTCTCAATGGAAGTCTAATGTCCGTGAAAGCTATGACCTCAAAAGGATGCACGGTTATATTTAATGAAGGCAAATATATCATCAAAAAGGGAGGAAAGTTCCTAGCCGAGGGTTTAGCAACTGAAAATCTCTATGTTTTACAAGAAAGAAATCAATACAAACAGAATAAACTTAAAAATCATTCGTTAGCATGTGTTCATTTATGGCGTTGACGCTTAGGTCACCGAAATATTGCTGATATCAAGAAATTACCAAATTTAGCTGAAGGTATTTGTATACAGAATTGTGAAGACAATAAATTTTGTGATATATGCACAAAATCCAAAATGACGAGGATTCCATTTCCAAAAGGGAACGACAGCAAAACTAAGGAGGTATTGGAGCTCGTACATTCGGATGTTTGCGGACCACTTCAAGTAAGCTCACAAACTGGAAAGAAATATTTTTTGACTTTTATCGATGATTTTTCGCGATATACGAAAGTTTATCTTTTATCGAAGAAAGATGAGGTAACTTTAAAGTTTGAAGAATTCGTTGCTGAAGTTCAAAATTTTACTGGAAAGAACTTAAAAATTCTTCGCTGCGATAATGGAGGAGAATTTATTAACAATGAAATGAAAACTTTTTTGAAGGATAATGGTATAATTTTACATACAACAGTGCCACATTGTCCGGAGCAGCATGGAGTAGCGGAGCGCAAAAACCGCACTTTAATTGAAATGGTAAGGGCTATGCTAAATGAAGCCAATTTACCAAAAATGCTGTGGGCAAATTACATACAAAATCGATTACCCTCTAAAAGTATACATACAACTCCTTACGAACTGTGGTTTGGAAAGAAACCAGATTTAAGTAACATCAAAGTCTACGGTAGTAAAGCTTATATTTAAATTCCAAAATGTAAACGTCGTAAGCTTGATGATGTAGCAGTTGAAAGTATTTTGGTAGGATATTCCGAAACAGCGAAGGGATACCGAATTTTGAAAAAAGGAAGCAATGAAATTATCATAAGTAAGGATGTGAAATTTAAAGAATTTGATATGCAGGATATGAAGGATAGTCCAACTGAACAATCGATTCCAATGCAATTTCTAGGCTAAACAGAAGAGAATGAGTTGGATTTCGAGTCTGCTGATGAGGATGTAGAGGATGTCACTATTGAGCAACCTGTGATTAACGTTGATGCTGAAGTCGAGGAAAATGACACAGTAATTCGTCGGTCTGAAAGATTAAAAGAAAAGACCCCTCTAAATTATAAGCAACTTGTCAAAAGCGCAGTAGGTGAAATCGAAAGTGCTCCAAATTCTTGGGAAGAATTGCAAACACTCCCAAACTCAAGTCGAAATGTATGGATGACTGCTGTTAAGGAAGAAATGAGCAGCTTGGAACGTAACAACACATGTGTTTTAACAGAACTACCCGAAGGGAAGAAATCAATAGGATGTAAATGGGTATTTCAAATAAAGAGCGACAACCTGAACAAGCCAAAGTATAAAGCAAGGTTAGTTGCCAAGGGATATACACAGTCATTTGGAGAAGACTTTGACGAAACATTTGTACCAGTGGGAAAGTATGTTACATTGCGGACGCTTTTAGCAGTCAGTGCGTCGAAAAAGTATGTTGTTAAACATTTTGATGTTAAGTCTGCTTTCTTGAATGGAGATATTCAAGAAGAAATTTACATGGATCAACCAAAAGGTTTCGTTGAATCTGGTCAAGAACATTTTATATGCAAATTACAGCGTTCAATTTACGGACTTAAGCAGGCTGCTAAATCATGGCATGATAAATTAAGTGAGGTTCTTAACAAAATTGGCTTCGAAAAGGGAAAAGCTGACACTTGTTTATATACCAAGAAGGTGGACAGCGAATTCATTTATCTTTTAGTTTATGTAGATGATCTACTAATTTGTGCAAAGAACAACTTAATTGTGGATAAGATTTATAAACAGCTTAATGCGTCATCTTATTTGGGCATTCAAATTATTCGCAATTCTCGTGGAGATTTTCTACTTCATCAAAATGAGAGGATATCAAAACTGGCAATTGAGACGAAATTAGAAGAAGGCAAATCTTCACAAATTCCAATGGATCCAGAATTTCCCAAGATTGTACACGAAGATAACCTTTTACCAAGTAATGAATGAATAGGAATGCTTCTTCATCTATCAATCACTACAAGACCAGACATAGCCGCAGCCGTTTCTATTCTCAAATCGGATTCGGATCTTGAAATCAAATGTTACTCGGATTCAAATTGGGCTGGAGATTATGAGGATCGAAAATCAACAAGTGGTTATCTAATTTTGCTGGGTGACAACGCAATTTGTTGGTCTTCAAAGAAGCAGTCAACAATTGCGCTATCATCTACAGAACCTGAGTTTATAGCGGCGTCGTATGCAGCACAAGAACTATTATGGATAAAGCAATTATTACAAGATATGGCAATAACAATCACATATCCAATACCTATGTATGAAGACAACCAAAGTTGTATAAGGATTATAAAATCACCAAAGTTTAGTTCAAGAACAAAACATATTGATGTTAAGTATCATCATATAAGGAATTTAGAAAATGATGGTGTAATTGATTTATTGTATTGTTCAACCGATCAACAACGAGCTGATTTCTTAACCAAACCTTTGGCTTCATCTAAGTTTAAGTTTTTAGTTAAGGATTTATTTTGTTGAGAGGGGATGTTAGATATACTTGTTTGAATTTACTGTTTGTCAACAAAATATTTTTTTACAAATCAAAGTAACATTTGAAAAATGAACATTTGTATCAGAAAAAATTTTCAATAAATTTTATTCATTCTGTCTTTAATTCTTGAACCGACGTGTAGACATTTTTTTCTCGAAATCTAATAGAGACGATGCGCACTGATGAGGGGGGATGATAATTTTGTTGATTTTTCTCCTTTTGAAATAGGGAAAAAAACAAAATTAGCAACAACTTCACTTGCAGGTTATTGATCCGGCTCGATTGGATCAAAATGTTGGCGTGATACCAGTGTTTGCGAAACCCAAAAAGAAAAGAAATAACAATTTGTGTATGTAATTTTGTTGTATGTTTATTTTCAAATCTTTGTTGTAAAGTTTAAGGGTTTCAAAGAAACAAGACTTTACCTTTATGCGTGTGTATTCTACGAATGCGAGAGAACAAGTGATGTTGCCGAGGGCAAACTAACGATCAAAGGCCGTGATCAACTACTACGACCGCAGCATTGGAAAGCGCCCCTCTGCATCCGAACTATGCGAATAAGGCTTCCAGGAGAGGTAGTAGGAAAGAGTGAAACTCTCTCCTACAATCCGAACTGGGCGAATAAGGCTCCAAGAAGTGCAGAGCAGATTTCAAAGAGCGGCCAATTAACGTAGTTAATTGTAATGCTGGGAAGGGGAAACAAAGTATCGAACATATACATTGGCGTAACCAATGTATCGAACTATACACACACCATATAGCCATCAGTCATACACCATCACCATCTGCATGCACAAATCACCATATAGCTGCACTACACCCCATACATACCTAGCAACACACCTTACATCTTTCACACACCATTGCCAGATCAACAACCGAAACATCTTTAACAACACTCATATCCACATTCATCGTCTACAACAAATAATCCAATCTACACATCATCACATCACAACAATAGCTTTCATCTCTACAATCCACATAAATCAATAGTCTGGATGATCACAATGGACCCCAAGGTCTCCGAGTGGAGTGGCTGCCAACATGGCAGCTACGCATCGTAAACCTAACCATACCAGGTTTGCATACGAACCTAACACAACATTACGCATATTATTCACAAACACAAAAGCACCTATAGACAAACAACAATAAAGTAATAGTACGTTTATACCAAGTAGAAAGTGTCTTGAAGACAACATTGACGAATCGTTTAAGACAGTGTTCACCAACGAGCCCTTACTGAGAGGAAGTGAGCATACATTACTGTGTGTTTTACATTGAAAGTTACGCTCACTTGTTCTCAGTAAGGGCTCGCTGGTGAACCCTTGTTTTATGACAATGATATATCCCTGAAGACACCTTGCAGACAGCAATGTGAAATCGTCGACTATATTTTCACACAAATGTCCCAGTATTCGTGTAAGACAACTAGAGCAACAGGGTAAGCGAAGCTGTCACTGAAGACAACTTCGGTGACTAAACTCCCTACTTTTCGAAGACTATTTCATTTATTTTGTCGTTTTATTTTTTGTATTTTATTACATTATAAAATAAAATATTTTTACAATTTTTATCTTAAATGAATAATACTTAGCTCCCATATGTTCTGCAAGCCATCATTATCTTCGTGCTTTACCATGACGCACTTCTCATTTCAGACTACTGAGGGGGTGAATTCTTTTTATTTATGAATTCTGCAAAAAGAAAATAACATAAACGATTTTTGTAAATATCAACTGATATATTCTAAAATCTTATAACCAAGCGTCATATTGGGATTTTAAAGTTTTTAATTGACTTCACCTAAATACGCGAATTTAAAGAATAATTACAATTATTTTTATGCAATATAATCTACTCCTTTTAACTTAACCTTTTCTAGTTAATTCACATTTTATAAACAATAATTTAAACAGTTGTTAATTCGAGACGCGTTTTAGGATTTTTATATGATTTCATTTATTACAAAACGTAAATGTATGTTTGCACAAAAATTTGTACAATTATTTCAAAGCACGCTTTTAGGTTTGTTACCAAGACACAATGCAAGATATGGTCATGCAAATTGTCGTACATGACAATTTCGGAAATTTCGTCAACGTATCGTCGACGAAAATGTCATCGAAGAGTCGACTTTCTACTGGGTATATAACCATGGTTAGTAGTTAATAAATATATGTTCTGAATCAAAGGAAAATGCCGACAAAATTCCAGGAATTTTATGTAATTTAATACTTTATGTAAAAAAACAAACACGTGGGTGGTGCACTGAGAAGATATGTATGTATGTGTGAGTGTGGGAAATTCTTGGAATTCCGTCTGTCCGTCCGTAATGTAAACAAATAACACGTGTTACCATGGGACAATTCTTGGAATTCCGTCCGTCCTGTTTGTCCGTCCGTCTGCTGACCGTGGGAAAATTCTTGGAATTCCGTTTGTCCGTCTGTAATGTAAACAAATAACACATGTTACCATGGGGCTATTCCTCGAATTCCGTCCGTCCGTCTGTTGACCGTGGGAACTTTTTGGAATTCCGTTTGTCCGTCCGTCTGTCCATAAGCATGCTCAATTATGCTTAAAATCAACGTGAGTGGTCCTGTTTGTCCGTCCGTTTGTCCGTGGGCATGCTCAATCAAGATTAAAATCAACGCCTGTACGTCCGTTTGCCAGTTCATTGATCTAATTTCCCAATGTTGTGAAATAAATGAGTCATCATCAGCTGGGTTTAAATAAAAATGAATGAAACTGTACTCAAAAAGAATTTCTTTGAGTGCATAAATCAAAAAGATACAAATGAATTCATTTGGATCTTTTCGATTTGTTTATTTCAGAAGTCAAGTAAAGAATTAGCAAAGACTTGAATATTGGATTGAAGGGATGGCTTGGGATATGAAAGCATATGTGGGTGAGTGTGTATGTTTGATTCTTTGTAGTTATGAGGCATTATGTTGCAACACTTTGTTATGAGTAAGAGGCTGAAAGGGGAAAGCATCGAATGCTTTAAGACTAGCTAGACCATTGACCATATATTTGTATGAATGTTGCCCTTCGATTGAAGCAGTGACCATTGTTGAGGTAATGAGTTTATATGTACATATGTTTGTGTGTATGCCGTATGTTTCCTTTGCTTTGCATTGGATCAGCAGCCACGATCGCTTTATTGTATGTTTGTGTGTATGTCGTTTGGTTCTTTTTCCTTTGCTTTAATTGTCGTCTTTAACGAAAGCAAAATGCGACAAGTGCCTGTGATTAGGGAAGTTAAGGGGGATGGGGGAACCAATGTGTCCAAATAATAAATCGATGACCATTGTTGAGGCATAGCGTTTGTATGTACGTCAGTCCAGCTTACTTTAAATTTGTGCTGTGTATGTTTGCATTAAACCAAAAGGAGGAATCATTGAACTTTCATTCATTTTGGATATAAGTGGATCTTTGCAGTTGTGAAGAATGTATGACATTAATGCTCCACATGAATTCGTTAGATTTTTTAGATATGTTTGTTTTGGAAGTCAAATTAAGATTCGGGTTATTGGAATATACAAATGTGGGTGCGTGTGTATGTTTAATTCTTTACAGTTATAAGGAAAGTATGGAATTATGCTGCAACACTGGTTACATTATGATTAAGGGATTTGAAGGGGGAATGCAGGGAAAGAATAGAATTTGCTTTAAGCTTTGTTTAAGCATTGTTCTGCGACTATTCGATTGAAGCAATGATCATTGTTGAGCCATTATTATGTATGACCATCAACTTTATGTTGTTATATGTTTACATTAAAACAAAAGAAGGAATCATTGATTTTTCATTCAGTATTACTCAATATCCAATTTTGTTATTATTATGGATTATTGGACCTTTTTCAAAGATAAGAAATGTGGCTGGAACATCAAATAGAGGCAAAAGTATGCTTCAACTTGACCTTGAAATAAAATTTGAATATATGCTTATGTTGCTTTTTTTATCACAACATCTAAATATCACCCCATTTCTCCGCAATTTAATACACAAATTATGAAAAAAAAATCTCACTCTTCATTAACATTTAAGATCTATAAATGCATACATATATTGTAATAATTTTATTAGTCAGAAACATACTTTCAAACTGTTACAATATGGATTCTCAATATATCCTTCCTGAAATCTTCAAGGAAAGCACATTAAGGGAGTCGAAGGATATCGAAGCAGACAAATATTTGTTAAGAATAACGGATGAAATTCAGGCGGAATTCTATATAACACATGGTTTGAAAACGGACAGAAACAGAATCCTTAAGCTTTTAAAAAGGATGGAGAAAATCACAAATGTCAATAATAATTGAATTTAAATGATTATTAATAAATAAGAAATAAACAAATATTTTTGTTGCATATTTCTGGGGGAAGAGAATGCAATGGTTTATGTCTAATTTCCATCTTCTTATCTACAATTTTGTCCCTGTGTTTAGCAAAAATATGGCAACACTATACACAGTCACTATTTCGTGCTACAGCTCGATTTTCGTTTCAACAACTTATTATTATAGCTCACCCTATCCCTAATTTGGTTCAACAGCTCTCTCTTAGTGTTCGACCACTTCATATTATAACGCAACAGCTCCCTAATCTTACTCAACAGATCCCTCAACCCTCTTCACTTTAAACCGAACCTATTCATACAAGGAACACATTTTGATATTTCTCAAACATACCATTTGGTTCAAATTTATGAAAGTTTAAAAAATTACAAAGCGAACAGATATGATATTTTCAAGAATATTTATTTCAAGCAAATAAATATTAGTGTACCTCACTCAAATTGAAAATTCGAAGGAAAAGAAACTTAAACAATGCCATCTAGGGGTTGAGCTATCGATACCTAAATTATTACGAAGATATTATAAATGATGACTTGTGTACATAACTCTACCATATTACTCATTAAAACAAAAAATGAAATAAAAACAATGATATTCAGAAGACCATAGATTGCATTTATTTCGTAATCGCAGTGTACACATTTGAATAATTAATATATAATATCTGCCTCTCGTAGTTCTTCAATTATAGAAACCATCTCATTTGTGTGGTCATATTTTCCATTTTGATTTGATTCCACCAACCGCTTTAGTCGTTCAACAAGAACATTTGGATCGTTCCAATATACATATTGAGGTTTTTCAGGATTTACTCTCATTAGGCCTTTACCAGTATGAGTGCCATCGATTATCTTCTTTATTATATTGGTGTATTTATATCCTTTGTTAGATTTTACTCGTTCATTATGGCTGTAGTTCACTTTATGTGCATTGGAGTTGAGTAAAATTTTCTTATATATCTCCAACTCTGATTCATCGTAGTTTTTGGGTTTTTGATGAAAGAGAAGTTCAAATAAGCCTGGTGTGAGCGCCCAATTCTGGTTTCCTACGATAATTTTTTCATTATTTATTTCTAAAGGTTTATCTCCAAATTTCCATTCCCCATTAACATCTTTATGTGGACCGTATACAGTGTAAAGATTATTATTGATTTTCAATTGAAGAAGATTGTTTTAATAATAATAATCATCATGATCAGAATAAAAAGATTCTTCCACCCTCATCGTTGCTTGACTCATCTTGATTATTATCTTCTTCGTACTCTTCATCGTTTGCAGTGATTTCGTTTTTAAAATCTTCCTTATGTTTCTTGATACTGGAAAACGGTGTTTTCTCATATTCATGCATATTTTTTGTCTTGGATATCATGTATTTGGATGCATTTTCACTTGTGGTTTTAACTAATTTGTTTAGTTCATCTGTTATTGGTTTGAAGGTATTTTCCAATTGGGTTGTTCTTGCTTGTTCTCCCCTTTTAATGTTTTGAAATTTTCTTTTCAAAACATTGCGGGATTGAACCAATCGTTTCAACATTTCTTCATCCATAGTTAGAGTTCTACTGTTAAATGTGGGACATTGTCACAATATAAATAGTGTATCCCTTGATCTTAACCCAACCTAACTTGAACCCAACCCAACCTGAATCCAACCTAACCCGAACCCAACCTAACCTAACCCGAACCCAACCTAACCCGAACCCAACCTAACCCGAACCCAACCTAACCCGAACCCAACCTAACGCGAACCCAACCTAACCCGAACCCAACCTAACCCGAACCCAACACCATATGCATATTTAATATTTTACAATCATGCTTAAATGTTCATAATTGCCACAGATGTGTATTCACCTTTTCTATTGTTTATTATCCTAGAACAAAAAAAAAGAAAATACTTTATATTTTGTAGACAAACAATATTATTCATTTATTTAGTCATCTCTAATATACATATCAAAAGCTTGAGTGTCGTCGGCTAAACTATAAACCATGGATCGTTTTCATCCAATGCCCATACGTTTTGTGCTTCTGGTATATGGGGATAATCTTCTTCTGAGTTCTCCAAAGATTGGTTTGTTCGGGTTTCGTTCTCCTTTCCTTCAGCATCTGTTTCCACTAGCAGAGACTCATTATACTTTGCCTCGAATTCATTTACAGCTTTTACGCAAGCAGCCTCGAACTCATAGTCCATTTCAAATAATTCAATTTGTTTTGGTGTATTTTGTGTTGCCTCGTAATGGTCTAACATATCGCAACAAATCTTTTCGAACTCTTTTTCATTCTCGAACTCAACTCCTAGCTCTCCGTTGATATTACTGACCATTTTTAGGTTTCTTACTTTTCTTGATGAAATGTCTCACTCCTTTAAAGGAATTTTGAAAACTGAATATAGTTTCCGAGTCTAACCCAACTTTTATAGGGGTTTAATGTTTATATTAAATATAAAAGGAATACATCAAAAGAAATGACTGTCCAAGACGACAAAACTATATATACATATAGGGTTTTATATAATAAAAGCAATCTATGGTCTTCTGAATATCATTGTTTTTTATTTCATTTTTTGTTTTAATGAGTAATATGGTACAGTTATGTACACAAGTCATCATTTATAATATCTTCGTAATAATTTAGGTATCGATAGCTCAACCCCTAGATGGCATTGTTTAAGTTTCTTTTCCTTCGAATTTTCAATTTGAGTGAGGTACACTAATATTTATTTGCTTGAAATAAATATTCTTGAAAATATCATATCTTTACGCTTTGTAATTTTTTTAACTTTCATAAATTTTAACCAAATGGTATGTTTGAGAAATATCAAAATGTGTTACTTGTATGAATAGGTTCGGTTTAAAGTGAAGAGGGTTGAGGGATTTGTTGAGTAAGATTAGGGAGCTGTTGCGTTATAATATGAAGTGGTTGAACACTAAGAGAGAGCTGTTGAACCAAATTAGGGATAGGGTGAGCTATAATAATAAGTTGTTGAAACGAAAATCGAGCTGTAGCACGAAATAGTGACTGTGTATAGTGTTGCCATATTTTTGCTAAACACAGGGACAAAATTATAGATAAGAAGATGGAAATTAGACATAAACCATTGCATTCTCTTCCCCCAGAAATATGCAACAAAAATATTTGTTTGTTTCTTATTTATTAATAATCATTTAAATTCAATTATTATTGACATTTGTGATTTTCTCCATCCTTTTTAAAAGCTTAAGGATTCTTTTTCTGTCCGTTTTCAAACCATGTGTTATATAGAATTCCGCCTGAATTTCATCCGTTATTCTTAACAAATATTTGTCTGCTTCGATATCCTTCGACTCCCTTAATGTGCTTTCCTTGAAGATTTCAGGAAGGATATATTGAGAATCCATATTGTAACAGTTTGAAAGTATGTTTCTGACCAATAAAATTATTACAATATATGTATGCATTTATAGATCTTAAATGTTAATGAAGAGTGAGATTTTTGTTTTTCATAATTTGTGTATTAAATTGCGGAGAAATGGGGTGATATTTAGATGTTGTGATAAAAAAAAGCAACATAAGCATATTTTCAAATTTTATTTCAAGGTCAAGTTGAAGCATACTTTTGCCTCTATTTGATGTTCCAGCCACATTTCTTATCTTTGAAAAAGGTCCAATAATCCATAATAATAACAAAATTGGATATTGATTGATACTGAATGAAAAATCAATGATTCCTTCTTTTGTTTTAATGTAAACATATAACAACATAAAGTTGATGTCATACATAATAATGCCTCAACAATGATCATTGCTTCAATCGAATAGTCGCAGAACAATGCTTAAACAAAGCTTAAAGCAAATTCTATTCTTTCCCTGCATTCCCCCTTCAAATCCCTTAATCATAATGTAACCAGTGTTGCAGCATAATTCCATACTTTCCTCATAACTGTAATGAATAAAACATACACACGCACCCACATTTGTATGTTCCAATAACCCGAATCTTAATTTGACTTCCAAAATAAACATATCTAAAAGATCTAACGAATTCATGTGGAGCATTAATGTCATACATTCTTCACAACTGCAAAGATCCACTTATATCCAAAATGAATGAAAGTTCAATGATTCCTCCTTTTGGTTTAATGCAAACATACACAGCACAAATTTAAAGTAAGCTGGACTGACGTACATACAAACGCTATGCCTCAACAATGGTCATCGATTTATTATTTGGACACATTGGTTCCCCCATCCCCCTTAACTTCCCTAATCACAGGCACTTGTCGCATTTTGCTTTCGTTAAAGACGACAATTAAAGCAAAGGAAAAAGAACCAAACGACATACACACAAACATACAATAAAGCGATCGTGGCTGCTGATCCAATGCAAAGCAAAGGAAACATACGGCATACACACAAACATATGTACATATAAACTCATTACCTCAACAATGGTCACTGCTTCAATCGAAGGGCAACATTCATACAAATATATGGTCAATGGTCTAGCTAGTCTTAAAGCATTCGATGCTTTCCCCTTTCAGCCTCTTACTCATAACAAAGTGTTGCAACATAATGCCTCATAACTACAAAGAATCAAACATACACACTCACCCACATATGCTTTCATATCCCAAGCCATCCCTTCAATCCAATATTCAAGTCTTTGCTAATTCTTTACTTGACTTCTGAAATAAACAAATCGAAAAGATCCAAATGAATTCATTTGTATCTTTTTGATTTATGCACTCAAAGAAATTCTTTTTGAGTACAGTTTCATCCATTTTTATTTAAACCCAGCTGATGATGACTCATTTATTTCACAACATTGGGAAATTAGATCAATGAACTGGCAAACGGACGTACAGGCGTTGATTTTAATCTTGATTGAGCATGCCCACGGACAGACGGACGGACAAACAGGACCACTCACGTTGATTTTAACCCTTTCGGTGCTTCTTTTTTGTTTTTGATCTGAAAAATATATTTTTCCAATTTTATATATACTTAAGCCCACTATATGAATAATCAAAACTAATTTTTTAACATTTTGTTTGGAAAAGTGGTTTTTGGACACTATGCCATATGGCATAGAATGTATTTAAAGGAAAAAAAAACGACACTAAAATATTCAAGTTTTTAATTAAATTTCATCTTATAGAAGACCAGGAGGCCTTAAAGAAGAGGAAGAGGTCTTCTTATAGAAGAGCAGGACGTCTTCTCATAAAAGAGAGGAAGGTCCTCTCATAGAAGGGCAGGATGTCTTCTCCTGGAAGAGCAAAAGGTCGTCTCATAGAAGGACAGGATGTTTTCACATAGAAGAGCAGGACGTTTGCATATAGAAGGGCAGGAGGTCTTCTTATAGAAGAGCAGGAGGTCTTCTTATAGTAGAGCAAGAGGTCTTCTTATAGAAGAGCAGGAGGTCCTCTCCTTGAAGAGCAGGACGTCTTTTCATAGAAGAGCAGGACGTTTGCATATAGAAGGGCAGGACGTCTTATCGTAGAAGAGAAGGTCGTTTGCATATAGAAGGGCAGGAGGTATTCTTATAGAAGAGAAGGAGGTCTTCTTATATAAGAGCAGGAGGTCTGTTCATAGAAGAGCAGAACGTCTTCTCATAGAAGAGTAGGAGACCTTCTTATAAAAAAACCAGATGGTCTTCTCATAGAAGAGCAGGGGCCCTTCTTATAGAAATGCATAAGATCTTCTCATTGAAGACTAGGAGGTCTACTTATAGAAGACATGAAGGTTTTTATAGAATATCTGGAGGTCTACTATTAGAAGATTTGGAGGTCTTCACATAAAAGGTATTCTTATAGAATATCTGGAGGTCTTCTTTTAGAACATTTAAAGCCTCTTATAGAAGACCTATGCTCTTCTTATAGAAAAGCTAGGGTCTTCTTATAGAAAACCTAGGGTCTTCTTATGGAAGATTTGAGGACTTCTTATAGAAAAACTGGATTACTTCTTATAGAAGACCTGAATGTCTTCATATAGCAGATCTGAAGGACTTCTTATAGAACACCTGAATGTCATCCTATAGAAGGGCTGGAGGTCAGCTTGTAGAAGACGTGGGGGCCATCTTATATAATATCTGGAGGAGTTATTTTAGAAAATCTGCAAGTATTGTTGTACATCATATGGAGGTTCTCCTATGGATCTGGAGGTTTCCTTATCGAAGACCTGGAAGTCTTCGTATAGAAGACCTGGAGGTCTACTTATACAATATCTGGAGGTCTTCTTATAGAAGACCTGGAGGTCTATTTATACAAGATCTGAAGGTCTTCTTATAGAAGATCTAGGGGTTTTACAATGGAAGATCTGGGAGTCAAACAAAGTGAAACATTTCCGTTGGGAAAAATCTATGCCATATGGCATAGTATGAAATATAAAAAATCTGGCAGCTCCATTGAACTATATTTCGGATCTTATTTTCGTTTTAATTATTAAGGCAATGATTATCTACTAAATTAAATACAAAAAGTTAACAAAAAACATATTTTTGTTAATAAAATATATAAAATTATAAGATGGTATTTTCATGCAAATTTTAAATCGAACGAGGAGCGCTTGCTCTTTGAGACATAACAATGTATAGGGTCCACCAATCAAAAACTTTTGTCGAATTATTTTTTGATAACACTTCAGGGAAAAATACTAAATTATTAAAAAAAAGAGTGCCCATAAGTATTTTGCCTTAAAACGGGCTTCAAAAACTGGTTATGCCATATGGCATAGAATCACCGAAAGGGTTAAGCATAATTGAGCATGTTTATGGACAGACGGACGGACAAACGGAATTCCAAAAAGTTCCCACGGTCAGCAGACGGACGGACGGAATTCGAGGAATAGCCCCATGGTAACATGTGTTATTTGTTTACATTACAGACGGACAAACGGAATTCCAAGAATTTTCCCACGGTCAGCAGACGGACGGACGGAATTCCAAGAATTGTCCCATGGTAACACGTGTTATTTGTTTACATTACGGACGGACAGACGGAATTCCAAGAATTTCCCACACTCACACATACATACATATCTTCTCAGTGTACCACCCACGTGTTTGTTTGTTTACATAAAGTATCAAATTACATAAAATTCCTGGAATTTTGTCGGCATTTTCCTTTGATTCAGAACATATATTTATTAACTACTATGGTTCACTTATCAGAAGGTTGGTCAGTTTAAGAAATTTTCAAAAAAAAAAAACTCTGAAGCCAGTTTGCTTACAACTTCAAAATTACTAATAAGAAAAACAATAAGTTTTGCTTATTTGAAATATTGTCAATGTTTATTTTGTTTACATTTATTTTATCATTTATTAACGCGTCCGTCCCTCTGTCTGTGGAGATCACTCTAGTGTACGTACGGATTGAAGTGGTGGATAAAATGTTGGTCACATGTATTGTACTGAGAACTTCATGGTGGGGCTTATTAAACGTTCGGCCCGGACGAATTTAACGCTATTTTAAATATTTATGGTGAAGCTGATGTATGGGTGAAAGAAAAAAACAACGGTTCTGACCGACTTTAACATGATAATGCCTATGACGTATCATATTGCCTCTTCTATATCAAGTGCACCCTGATCCCCCCATGTGCCGCACATTCATTCATAAGATCTATAAACACTTGGCTTGGCCGTTGGGCTATTAACCCACCCCTATAAAAATATCATACTATGAAAAAACAAACCCCATCTAAAGTTGATGACTCCCGCAAACGTTTTAAGGACCATGATCTGCGAATCTGTACCTGAGTTTCCGGGCTCTTCATAGAGTAGGTGGACTTTATGTACTGGCAGATATGTTTGTACCGAACAATGCCAGTATTACTCCATACAGGAAATACAATGGATAAGGAAAGGCGTTACAACAACACACAAAGAGACGCACTATATTATATGCAATGACACAAAGCATGAATTCGGTCGTTTGTAGCTAGTCGGAGGTTAAACCATCTGGTATCCAGCTTCACCCCGAATAAAGACATGCTGCAATTGGGTAGAGGCTAAAGGCCTCGCCAGATTGCCTTGCTTTCCTGCTTCATTTCTGACATAATAAAAAGTAAAAGAATAAAGAAGGCCGAGCAAATTTCGAACTGGGTTGCCCTTTTCTTTTTTATTCTTTTATCAGAAGCAAACAAGGTAAGCAGGCAAGGTAGCTTATGTACGCAGCCCTTCAGTTCTTCATAATGAATTTAATTTAAAATTCAAAAGCTCCCACTGAATAGAGTATAAGAACAGACTAACGATATATTCTGCGAGTGCTTAGAAAAAAAAAACATATGACCTGCATATGACATCTGACATCGCATTTACAAAACACCAGATTAAAGTATCTTCACTTTCATAAGGGCACCTGGCTGTCTCCAGACCGAAAAATAAGAAATCAGTTGTGGTTGGACGTCGTAAATTACAATCACCACAGATAGCCACAGCGTATTCCACTGAACTAAAAACTATTTGTTTTACAAATGAAAACATTTAAGTAAGTTTCGGTCGCGGATTTTGTGTTTTAAATGTGATTTCGGACTCAACGTATTTGCGTAATACGGACGCTCAGAGAGCGTTGTTGTGGTAGGTTGGTGAATAATTTTTCTACGTCGCGATGAGAGTTAGGTGTAGCTGTTCTATTTTAATTTTATTTTCTATATTTTGGCATTTGTCAATACAGTTTTTACACAAAAGGAGGACCGCAGGAAAACAATTATAATCATATGTTTGCTGTGTCCTACCTTTTAATGATTGTACCATGATATATAACCGGATTTATCAAACCGACTGGGTTTCAAATGTCAATTCCATTGCTCATACTTCAAATAAATCCTCATAAAGTAGGTTAACCCTGCAAAAGGCTATAATATAGACATGGCCTAAGAATATACTTCCAAACGCACCGATCTTCTATGCTTCTCCAATTTTGGATGCTATGTTTTGTGACATCATATTCAACTTGGTCTTTCAATTGGAGTTTTGACATAAAATGGCTTGTATTCATATGCCGGTGGCTTTATTCATCCTCTTGACATGACCCAGCCACAGTCGATATGTCTGAAGAGCTGCCCAACTAACAGTGAAACCGGTCACATAATTTGGTGGCTGTGTGGGTTCGAGCCCTTGGCTTTCCTTTTTGCCTTGCAAACAATTTCGATCATCAAGCTTAACTGTAAACGTGAAATATAGTTTAAAAATGGTTAAGTCGAATTCTCCTGCTTATTGAGACTTATATGTTTTAGTTTTTCATGGCTGATGAACCGTTGAACTTCACCATTTTAGGAGATTTGTAAATATATATAATATATAGTTTTTCTAAATAGGGGAGATATCGTACCACCTTCGAAATTCATGCCTACATGTACCACGCACATTCCACAACATTTCATGAAAATCGGTTCGTTAGTTTTCGAGATATAACATACTTAAAAAATGTCCGTGGTCGGGACTTTGGGCACCAAGAAAGAACATTTGATCGGGGGCGCTAAGGTTAACAAATATAGCGATTATAAAACTATAGGCTGCCGAAATTCGTCTACAAATACATAGCATTTGAGACCACGGGATATTCCTAAACATTTTCTGAAAATTACATGAAATTAGGTTCAGTAGTTTTGGAAAAATGGGTGACGTAGGGGATTAAAGATACCAAGGAACGGTCCTGACCGGCATTAACATGTCAAAGTCCAGGATTTATCTTGGTCCCTCTCTCATCTCAAGTGGACACTGACCTCCCCGTGGTCTCACCTGGGGTAGCTGCCTTTAACACCCGTTAAAGGTAGTGAACTAAAATGTGCCGCGCGTTCACCCATAAGAACGTTAAAAACTTGGATGTGGGCGTCGGGTTAGTAACCCTACCATAGAAAAAAGCAACCTACTATGAAAAAACGAAAGAAAAGAAAAACAAATCCCTCTAAAGTTGACGAACCCCGCAAACGTTTTAAGGACCATGATCTGCGAATCTGCACCTGGAATGTTCGTACTCTTTATAGATAAGGTGTAGTTTACGCATTGGCAGATGTACTTAAAAAGTACAAGGCCGACATTACTGCCATATAGGAAATTCGATGGGTTGGGAAAGGCGTCCCCCCGCACCCACCCCCGTGGATTTTATATTTTATTTGCAAAGGGTAACCTTTGGAAATGGAATATAAGTATAGTGGGATAATGGCGGACAATCAGCGAATTCGGAGCCTAGGGTCTCAATAAGATACTTCTGGCAGAGTATCCTAATGAAATATTGAGTGCCGTTTGAAGCTCGAATTGCCATGGTGAGTTATTGGCGCCATTAAAGCCAATTGCCGCCAATTGCCATACCTGTAGCGTCTATTCCTACATTGGGCGGCTGCAAACAGCAAACAGAGTCTGATCTCCAGTGGAGCGGCTGAAATATGGACGGAAAACTACAAACCCTTCAGAAGGCAACGGCAAACCACTGAAGTAATTTCCCTTGAAAATCATACAATATGAACAACACAAACCAAAACACACGGCCCTCAGTCTCCGGCCAAACGAGGGTGCTAATAATTCCCGGAGGTAAAAAAAAAACAAAAACTAAACATTGGAACTTGGAATGTTCGAAGTTTATACGAAGTCGATAAATTAAACAAGACCATTAATGAAATGAATCGACTTAAGATTGCTATACTACGTGTCAGCGAAACCTGGTGGACAGAATGTAGCAATTTTGAATCACAAGATGCCGTAATATACCACTCAGGGAACTTGGAAGGGATACGCAGGAGGAGTGTAGGCATTATTGTTACAAAAGGCATTGCAGACTGTGTGATTGGATCTTTCCCAATGTCTGAAAGGTCTATGACAGCAAAGCCTCTTAACTTAAATATTATCCAAGTATATGCCCCTACATGTTATGGAAACAGAGATGAGATTGAACTTTTTTATAAAGAAATAAGTGAACTACTAAAAACAAGTAAAAAAGTATCAGTCTACATTGCCAACAGAGATATACCCTCAGCCTGTGTGGATAGAAATACTTGTTTTTTTTTTCAAAAAAAAAAATACATATTTAGGGGGGTTTTCAAAAGCCCTATCAATCGATAGCCCCGCAAATTTTCTAGGATGTGTAAAGTATGGACCAAATCTGTCCTCCCATCAAGAGTTATCGTACGCACAATTTTTCCGAACATTTTTGAACTTTTGTGGGGGAGGTACCTGAAGGAGTGGACCGATATGGCTTATCTTCGAACTTAAACTAAGTTTGAACAAAATATTGCGAAGGCCACCTTTTGGATCGAAACGGCAGATCCGTTCGAGAGTTATCTTACACTCCAACCACAACACGCGATGTCATAGGGTTTTTTGCACCTTTCAGGCTATTTTCTCAGGAAGTATGCCCCTGATGAAACATGTACCGTCGTATGAGGTGCAGTAAATATAATTCGCTACAACAAAAATCAAAGCGATTCGGGAGCAGGCCCTAAACTGAACTTTTGCGAAATTATGTGTGGAGGTACCCGAAGGAGTGGACCGATTGAGTCCTTATTGAAACCTTATCTAAGTCTGGTACACATTTCACGATGTGCAATGTATGGACCAACGCGGTTACTCCCTTCAAGAGTTATCGTGCCCACAAATTTTCCGAACATTTTCGAACTTTTGTGGGGGAGGTACCTGAAGGAGTAGACCGATATGGCCCCTCTTCGAACTTTAACTAAGTTTGAACAAAATATTACGATAGCCAAATTTTGGACCAAATCGGCTCATCCGTTTGAGAGTTATCGTTCGCACCAGCCAGAGAGACAGGCGCACGGGCATTCCTAAATCGACTCCAAATTGTCTGAAACACATTTCTTCCAAACATACTTGGGGTCTAAAACCATTATTTCGATGGGGCACATTTTGCCCGTATGAAAGTGTATATGGGCAATATTATTGAAAATTTAACATCGTTGAAGCCAAGGTTTACCCCTTTATAACTGGCGAATAGTGGTTGCATATTGTACAATTTAAATGATTTGGATAAAATGAAATGTTTTTAGACTTGGCAAAAAATATTGGCCTTCAAAGTTGATTTGCGTGGAAGCTGTGGCTATATTTATGTTAAAAAATGGGTTGAAGCCAACGTGACTTTTTTGTTTTCTCTCGATTTGTGATTAAACCGCATTTTCCCGATTTTCCCGTCAAAGTGAAAGTAAAAGCCAACTAAATAAGGATCATCCCACCAATGTATAACTTTTCAAAATTTGATCTGCGTCTACCATTAAATGATGCTTATAATTTCGTTCCGCAAACAGGTTTTTCAAAAAATCATATATAGGAATAAAGAACTCACGATTCTGATTTATTTGATATATGTGTCGTGAATGTAGCCTACACAGCTTCAGAGAAATCTATATCCAAATACGAAAATTTTTTGCGAACAAATTTCTAAAAATCATATATTTCAGGTCTAATTTGTAGAATTGGCATTCGATTTACTCGTGCATGATTGCAAATTTTGGATTTTTACGTTGCGGATCTAATAAATCATTATTCGTTAAAATCCATCTACTAAAATGCGAGATAGGAGAAATTCCAAGGTAGGAAAATCACCTAATATTGTTTTTGAAAATATCGCGCATTTTATCGCGTATTCTGTCGGCCGCTTGCACTACTATGAAAAAACTAGTACAGCATCTTCCTTTTTGCGGAAACAGAGATTTAAAAACTTCACTGATAAGGGAACTACATTCATTTTATCCCACAAATAGTGTGTGATGCTACATCCACGGTTCTTGACTGATTGCCTTGAAATAGGTATATATCGATGCAGATTTTCATGGTGACACTAAAACCGGATGCGGAACGAAATTGTATGAACTTTGAGCAAATTAGCGTTGTTTTATAGGTTTTTTAATGCTAAGATGCAGCCGATGCTACATCTTAGCGTCCAAATTATATTTCGAAAAATATATACAAATTAAAAGATATGGTATTGCTGTACATGAAAATCACATGCGGACAAAACGATTTTGATAATTACGCGATTTACACATATTTTATTAAAGCATATAAGTTAAAGCGGTTTATTTCAACTCTATTTCCGCTTAAGAAGTCTAATGATTTATTTCATCAACCCGATAACTTTCCTCAATGGGAATCCTTCTATGTGAATGTAGATAAAGCAAAATCCGCCCATTTTCTTCGGAGCTTCAAGAAAAATAAAAGAAGTACTCCTATAGAATTTTTCCAATATTTTCAACTCTAGAATGCATGTGACAACTATTATTCCAAACCAAAATTTGTTTTTTGTAACACAGATATGTGCTTATTTTGGCTATAATGTCCTAACTACTATCCCGATGATTATAACTTTGGTCTCATTTGATTCCCCTTGGAGTCTTTATTTAAAAACTGTTATTTTTTTGTAATTTTTGACGGTAAATGGACCTATATTTTCCAAAAAGTCGGATTACATTTAAGATTTTGTAAATTTTTTGTAAATTCCGCGAATGCTGAGTAATATTTTACAAATATTATGCAATCTACTTAATGACGTCACTTCCTGATAACTTTTTAGTGACAATTGTACTCAATAAAATAATTAGCATTTTTATAATAATTTTTTCTTAAAATTATTATGTAAAAGTAAAAAAATTTCAACGCCAAAGAGGGCAATGAAGGAGTAGAAGGTGTAGCCGGAAGATATGGGCTTGGTGACAGAAATGAAAGAGGAGACAGAAAGTGTATATACCCTTTCTAGCCTAAAGGCTGAGGGTATAGTTACGAAATCACATGAAATAACAATAATTCAAGGCGATTTCAACGCCAAAGTGGGCAATGAAGAAGTAGAAGGTGTAACCGGAAGATATGGGCTTGGTGACAGAAATGAAACAGGAGACAGATTAATACAATTCTGCCAAGAATTGAATATGACCATAACCAACACAATATTCCGATTACATCCCAGACGATTATACACATGGAAGTCACCTTTAGATAATGGAATAAATGTCGTAAGAAATTAAATAGATTGATCATTAACAATTTGATCATTAACAACAGATTTAGCACGAGTGTGACGAAATGTTCGACGTGCCCAGGAGCGGATGTAACGTCTGATCATAATCTCAGAAACGAAATTAAGGAAAAAATAAATAACACGCTTGAAAATATCGATACAAATGATGCAGACAATATATGGAGCAACGTGAAGGATGCAATATGTAATATAACCAAGAACTGCATTGGAAACCAAACAAGAAGAACCGAAGAGGAAGGGATGACCAACGAGATAATGGAACTTCGAGAGGAACGAAAAGAAAAATATGTATAAAAATGTTAATTACAAACGAACAGCAACCATTGCGTTGATAATGGAAAATACATATTTAATTATCGACCCTTTCTTATCTTTACTATTTTGGGCACGACATTTGTTTCATTATTTATGACTGACAATTGGTTATTTTTAAATATAGATTCTCAGAACACATGCATTGAAAAGAAATCTACCTAACTCCATTTACACAGAAAAAGAGTTTTCTACAAAATTCTCCATACTCCCCGCCTTAAAAGATCCTAATCTTTTAACAGATAGGGCAGGTCCGTCGTTGAACATTTTTTTGCTTTCTATTAATCTGACTCCATTTACATAAAATAGCTTAGATACAAAACTAAGCCATCTTCTGGTCTGGTGTATATATGTTATTTTTATACATCGTCTGCTCCGTCGGAAAAGGTCGTAAGTCCACTTTTTTTGGAAATCGCGTTTTTGTTACAGGATGAGAGTACAAGTCAAAACACGTCGTATGTTACAAAGAAAGTGGTAGTATGTCGCGTTTTTCTATATGTTTTGCCCTTGTCGGAAAAAGGTCGTAAGTCCACAAAACGTACAAATTTGAGTACGATAAGGTCGTAAGTCCACAGGAAAATGTATACTTTCAAAGAATACTACAGCTAATGTAGTTCAGATATAATGTTTAACGTCATCCATGGTTGGGGTACACAGTAAAGAACTAGCCTACACCTTTGGATGATAATCGGATTATATTTGGCGGAGCCTGTGGACCAAACTTTTGAACAAAAATGTGATAAATTCTATATTGCAACAAAAATTTACATTTGAAACTTATTTTCCCCTATAAGCGAACTGATTATGAAAGATGGACTTCTGGGCTTTTCATTGATACAAATTGGGATGCTGTATGTGTTCAAATACCTCATATATTAAAAAATTTGTAAAAAAAATCAAATTTTTTATTGTTTTTATAGTCGTATATCTTACTTAACTTTATCAACGGGTAATTCGTGGTTTCTCTAGGGACATTTATTCATATAACGAGATTAGTTTATATTCTGAATTCAATAAATACCTTCTAACGGACGGTTAAGTGCAATGTTTATATTATTAAATGATTCTAAAATAGTAATTGATTGAAATGTTATTAAACTAAGAAGACATCAGGAAGGCATTACATGCTGAAGATTCTACATGGTTTGCAGACAAAAGCAAAAGATGCAGGGAGTTGGGGCAGAAATACTTGGGAAGACAAAAAAGAACACTATTTGGGATTACAATGTAGCTAAGAAACCACGTACATTAACGGAATTAATCATGGAATTTAACTGAAGGAAAAGGTCATAAGGCAAAAATACAAGGTCGTAAGTACAACATGTCATGTTTTATATTAAATATTAGCCGAACCGGTCCACATTGCTGGTCCTTGGAACAATTTATGCCTTTTCTTATGTCAATTATATTTTTTTGCATCGCAAATTAGTTGGGATATGCAAGTGACTATCAATAACAAGTAAGAACGTCGTTAAATTGTTATACCCTCCACCATGAGTTGTATTAAATTTTACTTCAATTAGTTTCCTTTCGTTTATGAAGTAGACTAAATACCAAATTTCAGCAATATCGGTAAAACAATGTGGCTAAGCGTCAAAATACCGAAATTCGGGAGGCACCGTTTTATGGGGCTATATGAAGGCGTGGACCTACATATATAGACAAATTTATGGGAGAAAGTTTTATACCCCAAACGAAGAATAAATACCAAATTTCAGCCATTTCGGAGGAATATTGAGGCCACACCTTCAAAATACGGGAAATCGGGAGGTACCTTTCTATGGGGGCTATATGAAGGCGTCTATACCAAACATCCTAGAAGTAATAGAAACTTCTATTCCAAATCACGAAGATCTATCTTAAAAATTGCGAGCTGTATCTTAATTTCAAAAGACGGACAGACGGTCATCGTTATACCGACGTAGAATTTTACTCTGATCAAGAATATATATAATTTATAGTCTCCGCTGAATATATCGATATGCTACAAACTGAATGAAAAATTTAATTATACCCTCCATATTATGGTGGAGGGTATAAAAATCTTCACAAATGTTGGTGTCGATATGCAATTTTAACATACCGCCAAATAACTGATGACTTGAGGCATGCCGTCTGTGCCCACCTTCTTATAATGTATATTATATACCTGATGAAACTATAGCTATCGATATGTTGCCTTCTAATCTAAAAAAAAAAAATAGTTTGTAAGTTTTTTATATATAGCGCATTTAAAAAGTAGGGCTCAGGTGTAACCCGCCCCCTCCGAAATTCAAAAAAATATAAAGCCTATTTTCACCTCGGTTGTTCCTTGTACATTCTCTGAAATTTTCAAAAAATCGGTTCAGCAGTTTTTGAGTCTATGCGGAACATACAAACATTCACACAAAAGTTTTGGTCCATTAAACCCGCTAATAATTATCTCATCACCATGTTAAATTGCAAGCTTATTCTCTGTCTTAAACTCAAATCATTCTTAAAATGACGCTCCGATCGGAATATTACTGCGATTTACAGGACAGCTACAAAGTCGGGAAAAAATTGTGGATTTGGTCAAATATTTTACAAATATTTTATTTTAAAAACGTCCGTAAATTGTAGGAAAAGGTCGTAAGTCCCTACAAAAATACAAAACTGTACAAGGAAAAGGACGTAAGTCCAAATACATCCAATTATCTCCCAAACTCGACGGAATTTTTTTCAAACAAAGTACAGGTATTGAAGCGGTATAAATAAACCTCCTGAAAAATTTATTGAGAGGGACTTACGACCTTTTCCGACGGAGCAGACGATATGTTATTTTTTACAAAATAGGAATATTATCATAATTAAAACATACTATAATATTTCTGAAGGCATTATTTAGTTTCTAAATTAATAATTAAAAATATAAAAAATGATAACGACTTAATTCTAGGTAATGGCACCCAACACCTTCAGCAACCAGCTAGGATGAGGACTTCTTTTTCCCCGATGAAATACGTGGTATATCGATTTTCTTCGTAAAGGATACTTCTCGTCACTAAAACTTTCTTCATTAATTATAAGATGACTTGACACATAACGTATAATTGTATGCTTGACACGATCTGCACCAACAACTTCTTCATTGGCATTAAACAACATTGTCCTTAGGTTTTCTCCACTTTTCCATTTTCGTGGCTTCATCATTATTTTTGTTGCTGGTTCATGTGTTGCATTCGCTACATACCAATGAGACACAGGAGCTCCACCATCGCACAGTGGTAGATTTGAAATATTTAGGCGGCCAAAAATATTTTTGGACGTTAATGGCTTCGAATGACAATATTTTAAAAAGATATGTAATTATTTAACAAAATAAATAAGAAAAACATATATTTCATAATAAAAACATATTTTATTTTCATAAATCATAAATAAATAAAAATTATAAATAAATTAAATTGTCTTATTAAATGATGTTTCTATCTCGACTTCTTCGTGCTCAATACATGATTGTGTGTGGAGTTCGGCAGGTTCTAATAGTTCTATATCTTCACTGGAAAACATCTTGTGTGAAGTTTTCTTTAACGATCTTTCACTACTTATGAGTGGATCTGATGTAAGAAGCAATCTTTGATAAATATCACGGTTGCATTCTTCCCTTGAAAATTTTCTTGAAAAATTCTGTCTGTATGACCGAAAATGTTTATTTCGAGCTTCTGCAGCCTCCTCCGACAATTGGCAGCAGTGCATTATCTATGATGGTCGCCCCATGTAATAGTAATTTATGCATTGTTGGAGTCATGGGATGCCAGTCGTATAATTCCACATACATTTGCGCGGTGTTGAACGCATATTCTTCGAATTTTGTTGTATTTATTTTGTGTCCACTTGAAATCGCCTCTAATAAGATTTTAAATCTATGTATTAATTCGTGGTTAATGCCTGTTATGTCCGCCGCTAATTCTGTGTTTTCAAAAAATCTCCTACTCGTATTGCCATCATTGGTATTACCAAAATTGGCTTTAGGCATGTCCACCAACAGCCCAGTGTCTAAGTGGAATCTTTCTTGAATTTCTTTTTTCATTTCTTCTTCTAATGCTTTCTCTTCTTGGGTCCTTTTCTTTCCATATTCCTTCACGGGCAATTTATATTCCAAATGCAGAAGGCTTTCAAAAATACGTATTTTTGCGTGCAATACCGAAATTCCAAACTCAAGAACATCGGTGGGTAGCATTCTTGTTTTGCTTTCAACAAAAGGTCGTAACAAGGGTAATGCTTTGGGTTAGTTGCCCTTATTATTTCATATTGTCGTCTTGTTAGATCAGCTCCTACGAAAATTTTGAGTGCTTGGAACGGGGTCAAAGGAGCAATTGTTTCATTGGTCTTGGAATAAGCTTTTTTATATTTACTAGCCTTTGTTGGTGATTTTTCTATTTCTTTGAGCAATTTTAAGGCAGTTCTTTTTCCATGCGTTTGCAATACGACTTGTGCGGCATGTATAATCATTTCATCATCAACATTTGATCGAATTTCCTCAGTTTTTCTTCTCTTGCTTCGTTCACTCGAATCCGAAAATGATTTACTCGGACGACCTGGTTGATTAAGCGAATGCACTGGTATTTCAAAAGTGCCTTCCAGCCACTTCTGTTTGTTTTTCATAAAAACTTCTTCAAATTTATGAGCTTTTAGCCATCTCCGTTTAAATTCGTGTTTGATGTAGGAAAATTTATGCTTAAGGTTCTTTTTTCTTTTCACAGTATCTCCGCAAGACAATAGCAAGTGGTTTTCTAAAAACTCCAATTTCTCATCCAAACTTGGTAAATTTTGTAGTTGCATTTGCTCAAACAGACATTTACGGGTCACTAGTTTCACCCCCGAAGAACTAGGTATCTCCATAGTTAAAAAAAAAAAACATAAAATAAATAAAATGTTTTTTTTTTTTTAATTTTTTAACTAACTTTGAACTGCTGTATTTAAGGAATAGGCGGGATTCGGCAACTTTTGTTTTTTTTTTATAGAAAAGCTGAATGTCTAACGTATTTAATAAACAAAAAAATATGACCCGGACGAATCCTGATCCATAACAAAATTGCTTTTGAAATTAAAAAAATTAAATTTTTTTCTGTGAAAAAGAGGTTATGTTCAACTACCGAAAAATATAACGAAAGTTAAAAATAAAAGATAAAACTATTATTTATTTAATAGAAGCTTACTTGAGCTATATGAATCACTATCACTTTCACTTCACTACACAATTTAAAATAAAAATATATGCGTATTGCGAAATTTGATATAATTTGGGCGCCCAAATAAAAATACGTATCAAGTCAACGATCAAATTGCGTCTAACTGCACGGAAGCGGTGACGTATGGTTTAGAAATAAAGGTGGGGGGTAATTCGCGGAAGTGTTTACTATACCTAGAATTCAATATTTTGCGCCTAGCTAGTATTTAGAATTTTGGACTTTTGACCGCTTAATTACTCAATATCTACCTATGTGCATCGCTTTCTAGTGAGCGAATTTTACATTTAACACGCCTGCCGTCGATTTACACTTCATTGGTACCTTTATTGGCCACCTTCAAAAATTTTGCCTTCGCTTGACCTTCAGAAATGCCGATGTTTCTCGTACGATGTAGTTTCTCGTACGCAGCAACTTCGAAATAAAATGAATCCTTGATATTCATTAAATCTTGATATTCGTGCAGTTATTGTGCCATTTCATCACGGCATCGTTGTAATTCAGCTTTCACTTTGGTAATATCAGAAGCATGACGTCTTCATTCATTGGCGAGCAATTTTTGCAAGTCACAATATCGGGAATTTAATGCAGCATTTGTAGATTCCAATTCTCGAATGTAACTATTCAAGCCATCAATACGTGTACGAGTGGCACGTAATTCTTCAATAGCACTTGAAGCCGCAACGGACTCACTATTGGCTACTACTTGAAGATCCTTCATCTTTTGCTTGTACATCATTCCAATGTCATCACGAATAGCACGCATTTGTCCTTCGTGTTGTTCACGCAACTCTCGTAAAGACTGCTGCCAATTGTCCTCGTATTGTTTAGAAAGGCGACCATCCATCTCACTTATTTCAACTTGGCATCGAGAGCGTAGTTCATGCATTTCTTGTAAATGATTTTGCTCCTTGTGCGTAAGTTCTTCACGCAGACTCTGAATGTTGTGTTGTAGGTACTCCAACTCTTTTCTCAAACGGCCTTTTTACGATCAGTATCAGCTGCTTGATATTTTACTCTAAGGTCAGCAGCACGTGACTCATACATACGAGCCTTCTCCTCAGCAATTTGCCAGTCCTTGGTTTTTTGCTCCAAATTGGAATTTAACATTTTATTTTCTTCGTGTAGTTGGTTTACTTTAATGTCCAACTTTCGCGAAACTTTAGCGCGTACGTTTTCAATTTCAGTTTCCGTATTTTCCTCAACAACTTTCTGTTTAATCCCTATACTAACTGAACCATTTACTATCTTCTTGCCTACATGTTATCAGGACTAACACAATCTTGTTTTCCCATAATGTCTGAATACCTGGGAACACATTTCCCATTGATTTTTTCATAATCTTTTACTTTCATCTCTTCAGGTGCTACTCTAGAAAATTTCCCACCTCGCTCTATTTGATAATATGTTTTTAAAAAATTTAAATATTCTATTCCTCTTTAGGAAACTCCCTCAAATATTCCATCAATATTAACGATGCAGTATTGTATCTTTCTTTGATATATTCTACCTTTGGAGACTCATTTCTTATCTCAGTCTCCAGATCATTTAAAATATACTCAAAAAAACACCTGAGGCAAATATGATATGCATTTCATACGGAAATTTTCCCATATCGCGGAGCTCCCTATCTTTGTCTAAAAAATCCCTTCTTGCTTCCGTGAAGGAACTAACAGTTTTTCCCTTGTTTCGCTGGCTACACTAGTTTGAGCAATTTTGCTCATTTCTAAATAAATTAACACTATATACTCGTCCAACGTCCTTTGATGTTGATTGAATTCTTCGAAGTTCATTTTCGCGAGCTATATTTTTTTACTTTTTCTACTCGCGAGTGAAATTCGAGCGGGAGTACTCGTTCCAGTAGAAAAAATAAAACTAGTATATTCTGTTTTTACTCGTCACTCGCGAAGCATATTTCAGACTTGCTCGTTTTTACTCGCGAGTGAAAAGTGTTTGCGTGTACGAGTACTTGAAGAGTACGAGTTTTGCAAGAAAAAAACGAGTGGGAGTGAAAATGCTCGAAATAGAGTACAAGTTTACTCGAAGAATAAAATCGAGTAAAAATGAATTGATATATTTGATTGGAAAAATTTTTGTATAGTGTTGCTGGGAAGTTTATGGGGGTCAACTTGCACCACCCCCCCTTCAACTTACATCCACCCCCACCCCCTCAACTTGCCCCTCTTCACTGTCCAACATGATAAACTGATTAGCATACTGAGAGATATTGGAATAGAAGAAAAGGAAATCAGATGTATATAGGATAAAATTAAACTATAAACAAGTGAGCAAAGGCTATAGACGGGACGGGGCCGACAATGTAATACCCTACACCACTACCTCTGTGCATAATCTTTTCAGTGCTAAACATTTATTTTAAATTGCGACATATAACGTAATTACAATAAAAGATGGAAAATTGGATGCATTACGGGCTATTGTGATATCTCCCTTGTTTGACCACCTTCACCATCCTACTTTGCATCCATGTAATGGCGATATTTTCTTCTTACATTCATAGGAATACCCTACTAGAAGCCGAGATATTCGCAAAAGAATACAACATTGAATTTTTTGTCCATTCCGGCCCCTGCATATTATCCGACCATCACCAATATTCTTCTTCCCCTGTGGCACTAGCATCTACTCCCAAAATTTCGGGACGATGCTATCAAAATTTCGAACTATAGCGTGATTAAAAATTGGAATTCATTACCGACTTTTCCAAAATCTTTTGACCACATACATATGCCAACCTTGTTTGCATCAATGTAAAGGAGAACTTTTCTTCTTCCATTGACGAGCTTTCCTTTTGGGATACCCAACTGGAAGCGGATATATTCGCATATGAATAAAACTATGAATTTTCTCGATATAAGTTGTTTCCCACTCCGACCCCTGAAAATTACCCGAGCATCACCAAAATCAATAGGCTTCTTCCTCTGTGAGACTCCCATCAACGTCCGATCAAAATTCGGAATTTAGCGTGATTACATAAAACTGAAAAATGGGATGTATTACCGACTATTGCGATATCTCCGTTATCTGGGCACCTACGTCAACCTACTTCGCATAGTTGTAAATATGGAATTTTTACTTTCTTGGTCAGGCTTTGTCTTTGGAAAGTCCCCGACCAAAGCTGTGATATTCGTCATTAAAACCGCAAAAATGAAAGTTGGGATTTATTTGCGACTACTGTGATACCTTCATTGTTTGATCACCTACGACAACCTACTTTACATCGTTAGAAAGGTGATATTTTCTACTTTCATTGTTAGGGCTTGCTTATGGTATACCCCTTATAGAAGCTGAGATATTCGCTTTGGAACTATGACTTTTTCTCCAAATAAGTTTTTTGCCCAATCCGACCCCTAAATATAATCCGTGCATCACCAAAATCGACTCAGCTCGTCGAGACGATCATTTTGGTATATATCAAACTTTTTGGCTAAAACCAACTTATAACACCCTCCCCACATAGTGGTGTCAGTAGGAGAGATTTGAGTCTTGAACCAACGCAACTTATAAATAACGAGAGATTAGAACGAGTAAAAAGCTTTATTTACCTGGGTGTTTTAATAAACGACAAATGGAGTTCGTCAAACGAAATCAAACGTCGCACATTGGGGTAAAATGCATAAAAACGGAGATTAATTCAGGGAATCATTTGGGGTTCAAAGCTTTGTATTTTTCGAATCTCGGTGACACATTAATCTCAAAAAACAATTTCTAAGCACGAAACATGTGTAGATGTTTTGCTCGAAGCATCAAATACGACGCGAATACGAAAGCCAGTCTACGGCAGACAGGACCGCAGTTGTGGGAGCGGACGACCTTCACGGGATCCTCAGAACTATTCATGACAGTTTAGAGAGGCAAAGTAGGAAACTCCTCGACCAGCTAGATAGGCTTGTACCGGATGAGCATTGTGAGGACACACTCCCGGAGGAATTGTTACACAATCTAACCCTGACTGATGATGAGCTGGACACCACGGTGATCCCGGCGAAGTCTACACAGGAAGGTTGTTGTGACTCTGACAAAGGGAGTGCGAACCCTAATACCCAACCGGATGCAGGTCCGATTCCGACTGGTCCTGTGTCGGCACCTGCCGACAATAGGCTTCAACGGCAGACTGCAACAGAAATGATGTCCGACGACGGGGAATCTAACGAGACCCCGACAACGGGCAGCGACTCGAAAGTTGCATCTGCACGTGAAGCATCGGATGCGAGGCACTACAAACGTGCTGTATCCTATCTTCGCAAGTTCGTAGGGAGAGATGCGAACTTGCATTCGGCGAGGGAGGTCCACCTCATCAGGGGTAAGCTGAAATTCATAAGAAAGTACGAGAGAACTTACCCGCATGAATTTCATCGCGAGCTCCAGGTGGAACGGATCTTCCTTCCGGATAAAGTAGTGGAGCCGGCTAAGCCTACTGCCTCTGGCAAATGTGCTACGCCGAAACCTATTCAGAAGCTTAACCCGAACCGACAGGTAAAGGAAAAGGCTATTGAGTGCACCCCGAAACCTACAGGCATCCCTAGTGATGACCGACCGGTGAAGGACTCTGCCTCAAAGCCCGATTCTGCTCCGAAAGGCAAGGGTGAAGCGGCTGGAAATGCTGGTCTCAATAGGAAGATGGTTAGATCAGCTAAGGAAACATCGTCTTCTGGAGGAACGAACAATGCCCCGCAGAATAAATCTGTGAAGCGCGTTCGTTCCTCCGAGGGTCCACAGCCCTCACCAAAGAAGACGATGACTTCTCAGCTGGTTGAACCATCAACCTCGTATGCGGCGGCTGTTGAGCGTACTACCAAGGGGAAGCAACCGAGTACAGAGAAGGCATCCACCTCCTCTGGAAAAGTTAACCCCAAGGCGCGCGGTCAAGGACGCAAGAAGCCATACAGTAGACCAGTTACAGTGGCAGATGATAAAGATCTTCATTTGGCAATCATCGACAGAGCTGACCCGAACGGTAGAATCAGCGACAGTCACTGGTTGCTTTTTTAAATTGGTTTTCTTTCTGCCATAGTTTCTGGACCGGAAGATCAGGAGGAACGACAATTTGGCAGCGCCTTCTTGCGGAAGGGTGTCAAAGTTATTAATTGTCTGAACAAGAAGTCACGAGACTTTCTTGTTCGGACAGTTGAGGGCTTTGGCGCTCTGTGGGAAGGAGCTGATCTCGCGGCGTTCCCCCCTAACTGATATTCCATCCAGAAAGGTTCTTTCAGCGTGGATTCCTCCACCTACTGTGGATAAGGAGCTCCTGCTGAAGATGCTTAGATTGTAAAATCCCAACCTCACTACATCGGGCTGGACTGTAATAAGTCTAGCACCCTGTAACGAGGATGGTGGTTTGGTTGCAAGAGTGGCGGTAGACCCCCTGGGGAGTTATATCTTAGAGAACGGGAGGGAAAACTGAATTTCGGTTCAGGATGGGTTCGGTTTCGACTGAGTCCACCCCACGAAACTCAGTAAGAGTAGGGAAGCGGCAAAGGCTGCGCATTTTGCAGATCAATCTGCATCATTGCAAAGCCGCCGCCGCTGGACTACTTTTGTCCCTCACGACCTCTGAAGTAGACATTGTCTTAGTCCAGGAGCCTTATATCTATAAAAATAAGGTTTTTTTTTTTTTTTTGTATATTATTGTTGACCTTTGATCTGTAGTTTATTCTTCTGCTTATTTGGCTTGAGGTCAGTAAAATTGAAAGGACATGAATTTCTGTTTTTCAATTTTGTTTTTTATTACCAATATTTCGACTATCTTCGATAGTCATCATCAGGGATTTGTGTTACTTAAAAAAGAACAAAACATTTCGTTACATAAATATATAAAACAATAATATAACAATTTTTACATTGGATTATAAAACTTTCTTATAGGTAACCGCGAGTTCCATCCTCTCCTCTTGACAAAAAATTTCCAACAAATGCTTTTTGTGTTTTTCAATTATGTTCCTATAAATTTGAGCGCAATTTTCTGTATCGGTTTTATAATTCATTCGGTTTTCTGTAGGGACATTTACAATATGTAGCATTTCCAAAAAGTATCTTCTTTTGTAATTGTTTTCTTGTGCTAAAATAGCTACATTTTTGAAGTTTGGTGTGTGTCCTTCTTTCGAACAATGAGCTGCGAGGGCAGTTTTTTTGCTCCAATGGCTTATTTTTGGCTTTTTGGTCCGATTTGTGGGCGCTGAGTCTGGTCTTAAGTTTTGATTTTGTTGTGCCAACATATGTCTTCTGACATATGTTGGACCCGTCACCATTGCATTTAATCTCATATACCACATTAGATTTATCTTCATGTGGTATTTTTGATTTTGTTCTGCTAAAAAAGTTGTTGTTAGTGTTGCTACTTTTAAAGGCCAGTTGGTATTTTTCTTTATTATAGATATTAGAAGCGGCGAATCTTTCGGAAAATCCTGGAATGTACGTCGATCTTTTGTATGTGTTTTCAACCTTTGTTGATGACTATCGAAGATAGTCGAAATATTGGTAATAAAAAACAAAATTGAAAAACAGAAATTCATGTCCTTTCAATTTTACTGACCTCAAGCCAAATAAGCAGAAGAATAAACTACAGATCAAAGGTCAACAATAATATACAAAAATAAAATCACGGAAGGCACGCCGGAAAAAAAGCAACAGGATCAACATGCATTTATATAAAAATATAAAACAAAAGTATGACGAGGAAACAAAAAACATCCTTAAACAATATTCAAAAACTAACAGGCGAGCAGCATGCATAAAATCAACAGCAACATTCCTCATAAAGTGCAGAGAAACAGGTATAATCCCGAACTTTATTTCCAATACAACGAAAAATATAGACAACATATTTAAAGTGAACAACTCAATACCACAAAATGTACAAAGATCATTAGATACACTCCTTTATAATTTTCATACAAAGATACTCAAACTTTTAATACAACAAAAACACAAACAGAGCAACATCACAAGAGATATTCTCAATAACACAAAATATCGTCTCACTGAGATATTAGAAAGAGACGATCTAACATTGTTGTTGGAAAGTGAAAATGCCATCCTCCAATCACAAACCACAAAACAAAAAGCCACACACATAAAGAAGCTAAACGCACTCAAACAACAACAACACTGTCAACTCGATTTGCAGTATAACAAGGAATGGTTCGTAAACAAAACCCACACTGACGTCCCCAACAATATCCAGTGGTTGCTTTCTCTTGGGCCAAAGTTCTCTCTGCCAACAACAAAAACAACGTTCCATTTGTTCAACGTTATAGCAGAGGGAGAAGATTGTATCCAAACGTTGGAGAACAGAGAACAACAAGAGAATGCAAGAATAAACCTCATTACTCTTATAAATGAACACACGCGAAATATAGCATTGGGAAAAAGAGATCGCTTTATATTAAGTACAGTGGGCCAAACTGCAAAGGTCCTACAACAGAATAAGGACATTTTGGTACTTAATGCCGACAAAGGTGGAAAAACAGTAGTCTTGTCAAAAGTCGACTACGAAAACAAGATGAATGAAATATTAAATGACATGTGCACGTATAAACGGTTGAGGAAAGATCCTACATTCGGGCTACAAGAAAAGAACAATAAATTAGTCATGAAACTGTTTAATCTAAAAATAATAAACGAGGGGGAGAAAAACAAGTTAATAAGCTGAACTTCATTACCGCCGAAAATATATGGACTTCCCAAAACCCACAAAGATGGAACTCCTTTGCGTCCGATTTGTTTATTTATAAATTCCCCTACCTACGAACTATCAAGGTACATGGCAAACATCCTAAAGGAACGGCTGATTCACAATATAATATCAAAGACGCTGTAGAATTTAAATCGAGAATTAACAGGCAACATATTGAAGACGACGAGATGCTGATATCGTTTGATGTTGTTTCTCTATTCCCAAGTGTCCCTGTTAACTTGGCTATCAACATCATTAAGGAAAATTGGACAATCATCAAGGAACACACCGACATTCCAATGGACTTATTCATCGAAATGCTGGCAATGTGCATAAAGGACGCAAGGTATTTTCAATATAAGGACAAGGTATTCGAACAGTTAAAGGGAATGCCAATGGGGTCGCCAATCTCGCCAATCATCGCAGATATCGTAATGGAAAAACTCCTTGACGAAACCATGATAAAACTGACGCTGAAACCTAGGATATTAACAAAATATGTAGACGACATATTTTGTATTATAAAGAAAACCGAAGTTGAAACAACACTTCAAACTTTAAATATGTACAATAAACAGTTGCGTTTCACAATGGAATCTGAAAACGACAACCGATTACCATAGCTCGATTCCATTATATATAGGCAAAATAATCTGCTGTTATTGGATTGGTACCAAAAACCTACGGCCTCGGGCAGAATTATTAATTATTACTCTAAACACCCCCGCAGAATAAAAATTAATACGGCAACAAATTTCATCCACAGAGTAATGAACATAAGTGACAGTAAATTTCATACCAAAAACAAAATGAAAATAAAAACAGCTTTAAAAATGAATGATTTCCCTACAAAATTAATAAATGACTTGATAAAACATGTGGAGAACAAACATACAGATAAAAACACAACAAAGGTTGAAAAAACATACAAAAGATCGACGTACATTCCAGGATTTTCCGAAAGATTCGCCGCTTCTAATATCTACATATAATAAAGAAAAATACCAACTGGCCTTTAAAAGTAGCAACACTAACAACAACTTTTTTAGCAGAACAAAATCAAAAATACCACATGAAGATAAATCTAATGTGGTATATGAGATTAAATGCAATGGTGACGGGCACAACAAAATCAAAACTTAAGACCAGACTCAGCGCCCACAAATCGGACCAAAAAGCCAAAAATAAGCCATTGGAGCAAAAAACTGCCCTCGCAGCTCATTGTTCGAAAGAAGGACACACACCAAACTTCAAAAATGTAGCTATTTTAGCACAAGAAAACAATTATAAAAGAAGATACTTTATGGAAATGCTACATATTGTAAATGTCCCTACAGAAAACCGAATGAATTATAAAACCGATACAGAAAATTGCGCTCAAATTTATAGGAACATAATTGAAAAACACAAAAAGCATTAGTTGGAAATTCTTTGTCAAGAGGAGAGGATGGAACTCGCGGTTACCTATAAGAAAGTTTTATAATCCAATGTAAAAATTGTTATATTATTGTTTTATATATTTATGTAACGAAATGTTTTGTTCTTTTTTAAGTAACACAAATCCCTGATGATGACTATCGAAGATAGTCGAAATATTGGTAATAAAAAACAAAATTGAAAAACAGAAATTCATGTCCTTTCAATTTTACTGACCTCAAGCCAAATAAGCAGAAGAATAAATAAGGTTTCTGGACTAAGCAATGCCAATTTCGAAATCTTCGCCGCGTCCGAGGGGGACAAGGTGAGGACTTGTATAGTAGGTAAAAAGAGCTTAAATCTAATCTTTTTTTCTAATTACAGCAACGGTGACATGTGCACGGTTAGGCTGGAGCATGGTACGGGGATGGCCACACTGCTGTCATCCGAATACATGCCTTTTGAGGCCCCAGACCCACCAAACTTGGATGTCCGACGGTTGCTCGACGACATGATGGGTACCTGTAACGTGATCCTGGGATGCGACGCAAACGCTCACCATTTCCAAAGGGGCAGCAAGGACACCAACAAAAGGGGTGAGTCTATATACGACTTTATTTTATCATATAATTTGCGAATATGTAACAGGGGTAATGATCCAACTTTTTAAATTAGGGATAGGGAGGAGGTCATCGACCTAACCCTCTCTAATCTAGATGACTCCGTCCTATGTAATTGGAGGGTATCTAATGAATGTTCCTTCTCGGATCATATGAAGATATTCTTTGATGTCATTTTGGACGGGGGTCGCCAAATGCCTTATAGGAACCCGCGAAGAACAAACTGGGATAAGTACACGGAACTAACGAGTTCTCAACTGGCTCTTAACATTAATGTGGAAACAGCTGAGGATCTTAATGGGACCGTAAAAAATCTTACAGACGTTCTTCTCCGTTGCCATAAGGAATCCTGTCCACTAACCTATCCTGGGAAGGAATCTCAGCCAGTGTGGTGGAACAAGGAACTTGGCGAGCTTAGAAAAACTACCAGGCGACTGTATAACAGGGCTCATGAGCCTAAACTCGACATTGATTGGGACTCCTACAAGGTGAGTTTCAATAAATACAAGAGTGAGATCTTGGGTGAATTTCTGTGAGTCAGTAGAAGAAGTCAACGATGCAGCTAGGTTTTCATAGGATACTTTCCAAGAACCCTAAATCCATTGGAAGTATCAAGAAGCAAGTTGGTGCGTGGACTGACTCTGCTACCGAGACTCTTAACCTCCTGGCAGAGACCCACTTCCCAGACTGTAAGAATGCGGACACCGTCAATAATGAATGTGACGACTTCCAAATTCAAGAGCCTAGGGATTTGGATCTCATTGATAAGGTGGTTAACAGAAATAAGATTAAATGGGCTGTCAACACTTTCAAGCCACATAAGTCACCTGGACCGGATGGTATAACGCCGGCGATGCTTCAATTTGCAGCGCCGCTTTTATATCAAATCCTGGAGGAGATCTATAGGGCGTGTTTGACTCTCTCATATGTACCGGGTCTGTGGAAAGAAGTAAAGGTTACTTACATTCCCAAAGCGGGAAAACCTAGTCACTCTGCACCAAAGGACTACAGACCCATTAGTTTATCATCCTTTCTCCTTAAGACTCTCGAGAGACTGATCGATTTGGAGATAAGGAGCCATGTAGACACCGCCTCTATAAGCAGCTCACAACACGCCTATATTAAAGGCAAATGTGTGGAGTCTGCCTTGCATGAGGTGGTTGGCTTCATTGAGAGGAATATGGAAAACTCAAACTTCACCTTGGCTGCCTTTCTGGACATAGAAGGAGCCTTTAACAACGTAGAACTTGAGTCCATAAAACTCTCACTTAAGAAAGTTAACACACCTGAACCCCAAACTTGCTGGATAAATAATATGCTAGAAAGCAGAATTATAAACTCCAGCATTGGGGAGACAAAAATTAGGAAAACAGTAACTAGAGGCACCCCCCAAGGAGGTGTGCTCTCACCGCTACTGTGGCTACTTGTTATAAACAATATTTTGACGGACCTGGACAATCAAGGTATAAAAGTTGTCGTCTATGTGGACGACGTTGTACTACTGATTTCCGGTAAGTTTCCGTCAACCATTTCGGAGCTTATGCAAGGAGCATTATCGACTCTGTCGCGCTGGGCTAAGGCCAATGGCCTTGGAGTAAACCCAACCAAGACAGAACTGGTAATGTTCACGAGAAAGCGTAAGCTCGGCGTATTTGTACCACCAACACTGGATGGAGTGCAGCTTCAGCTCTCGCCCGAGGCAAAGTACCTCGGCACTATCCTGGACTGTCAATTGCGATGGAACAGGAATGCTGAGGAAAGGGCGAAGAAAGGATTGACTGCACTTTATTCATGCAAGAATTCCATTGGGAAAAGTTGGGGCCTAAGCCCATCGATTATATACTGGTTGTATAACACCGTGGTTAGACCCATTTTATCCTATGGTTCTCTTGTTTGGTGGCACTCACTGCGCCAAAAATCGACATCAGGTAGGCTCGACAAGGTACAAAGAGCAGCCTAGATCCTAATAACTGGAGCCACAAGGAGCACACCACAGGCTGCTCTGAACGCAATGCTGAACTTAAAACCGCTAAGTCTCAGCATTAAGTGTCAGACAACTCGCAGTGCCCTACGGCTGCATGAACAGGATCTCTGGCGCAGTTGTGCCTATGGGCATGGTTGTATCCTGAATGAATCAGGCATAAATGTGAACCAACGCGGAAAACTGAGCGACTATATATCACCAGTCCTGAGATTTGACGATATAGACGTCGTTATACCTAGTAGAGATGACTGAAACCGCAGTAACCCCCTTCTGGACGGTCTGGCTTTCTATACAGACGGCTCCAAGATGGAGGAAGGTACCGGGGCTGGCGTCTACTGTGAAAGGCTATCTCTTGAGTACACCTACAGGCTAGACAGCAACTGTAGTGTCTTCCAGGCTGAAATCTTCGCGATTTGGAAGGCAGCGGAATTGATAAAAAGTTTGGATGCAGAAATCTTTGAACCGGTGACTATCTTTGTGGATAGCCAAGCGGCTCATAAAGCCATCAAATCCTGCAACATCAAATCCGATGTCGTCCTTAAGTGTAGATCAGCCTTGGGAGCGCTAACTAACGGCTTCCGGCTATGCTGGGTACCAGGACACCGCGACTATCTGGGTAATGAAAGAGCAGACGAATTAGCTAGGCGAGGATCGCTGTCCACAGACCTAGCTATCGCTGACTCTATCAAACCACCCATTTGTCATTTCTTTCAAAAGTTTAAAACGTTCTCTGACGAAAGAGCCAGTGAATTGTGGCATAATGAACCTAGGTGCATTGTGGCAAGATCCATATGGCCGTCTCTGTCAGTCAAAAGAACGAACTCTCTGCTGAACCTGAGTAAAGCTGAAGTTAGAGTAACGACGGGAGTCATTACTGGACACTGCTACATCAGGGCCCATACCAACAAATGGGATGAGGATGTTACTGACTTTTGCAGACTCTGTGAGGACGAGGAGGAGTTAGAGACGATCGAGCACATCTTGTGTCGTTGTCCAGCAATGGCTGGTAGACGGCATAGGTTAGTAGGTGCTCACTTCCCACCGTGTCTAACTTTCTACTCAACTGTGGAGCCTGCTGTGATCTACAACATCATCAAAAATCTGAAGTGGCTGGGACAGCGCAACCTGAACGCGTAAATAAATTCAACTATTCTGCCTACCATTAAAAATAAATTTTTTCTCCTACTCTAAAACTATCACTCCACTCTTAAACATTCTTGTAATCTATTCGTTCTTTCACTGCGCTAACAACTTTCTCTTTTTATTTTTTTTTCCTATCCCCCCCTTTTCTCACCTCCTCTTTCCTGCAGCTCTTTTCTACTGGATGATCACAATGGACCGGAAGGTCTCCGAGTGACGCAGTCACAATTAGTGACTGCACATCCCCTAACCTAACCTAACCTTGCAGTTCCAAATGACGAACCTAAACGTTTCACATCCTCCTTGAAAGGTAAAGACACTTGAAAGCGTCCTGTCGGTAAACGTCGCACAGATTTTTGGAAATGTTCCTCACATTTATTTTGCTCATCAGACCAAACTTTTTTTAAAATTTTTTGGAATTTCTTCCAATTCCCAAAACTTTCGAACTATTGCATCAATCGTTTCTTCATTCCCTATTAAACTATTTAAATGGCATACACTACAACTCTCCGAGGTTCATTAAAATTATGATCAGCCAGTTCAATATTTTTAGAAATGTTCCAATCGGAAATAGATATTCTTTTATCGGGTTGAATGCTCGTTATTGAACTCAATACCCAGAACTTAGACGAAAATTGGGTAGAATTGAGTCTCGACATTATAGACAGTTGGACACTATTCTTTGAGAAAGATGATAACTCAGTAATACCAGTTAAATTTAATCTGCCACCTTCTGGTTTTACCTTAAGCATCTGTACCAGGACCTCAGTTATCAAATTAGGTTGAGAACCGGAATCTAGAAGAGCTCTAGCCAAAATGTATTTCCCAGAACTACTTCTTACCTGAACTAGTGCTGTGGCCAAAATTACGCCTTCACTCGACGCCGAATGGTTGACCGAAGCACTGGAAGTAGAGGGCTGCTCTTGATACAGATTTGAATTTGGATTATCAGAAGTATATCGATGCAGTAAGAAATGGTGTGCACCACTGCATACTCTACACTTCACTCCTGAATTGCATTTGGCCACAGTATGACCTTTTTTCAAACAATTAATGCAAGCAGGGACGGTCTTAATGAATTCAAATCTTTGGAGAACTGGTACAGCAGTAAAAGAAGTACAATTTGTTATGCTATGCTGCAAAGATCTACAGAAGACACACTTTTCCGGAGATATTTTCTGTTTAGAAACAGAAAGAGAAGTCTTAAAATTCCTTTTAGGCTGATTATCGAACTTAGGTTTGTTAAGTTTTGGTCTTGCACCAGAAGACTCCTCAGTAGAAATATGCTGGTATCTTTTATTTAATGCAGCCTCGCAATCAGACCATAATGGGAGCTTCTCGAAGTCAAGCTGTTCTTCCCATTTGGACTTAGTGATTGGATCGACCTTTGACATAACTAAATGAATCAATATGGCATTCGTAATCTTTTTGGCATCACCAATTGACAACAATGAATCGTAAATGGCAGAAACAGTATCAATCATGCTTCTCAAAGCAGAAGCCGAAGGTTTAGTGATCTCCGGAAGATCAAAAAGTTTGGCAATGTTATCAAAAAATATAAGACAATCATTGTTGTAAACCTTTTTTAAACTGGTTCATGCCTTGGGGTAATTTTCCTCAGAAATCTGGAAAGCTTTGACAGTGCTAAGTGCTTCATCGGATAAGCATGATATTAAGTGGTTAAATTTTTCTATATCTGTCAATGTCGGATCTGTGTGAACTAAATTTTCGAAAAGACATGAAATTCTTATATTCGGAATATCTTCCGCTGAATTTTGGCAATTTCATGTTTGGCAATCTAGATGGATGCGATTGAGCACAAAATGAAGTCTCAGGCATACTACTCCTTATATTTTTGGATAAAATTCCTAAAAATAGGGACTTTGCCGACACACATAAGTCTTCAAGTTCACCACGATCATCATTATCGGGATCTAGAATATCTAATTCGGATAGCAAATGCATTTCCTCATCAATATATTTGTTCAAAATATCTAATCGGCATTCTAATTCAAATATATTGAATAAAATTTTCTTTTATCTGAAAGAAGTTTTAATTCTTTCTACATTTTTTATTATTTTTTCCTGTTGTTGCTGTAAATTGGCTATTTCCGTATCAGGATTATTTTGGTGTTTTTTACCAGCAGCCATTTTGATGCAAAACAATATGTGTAAGGGATACTTAAGCAACAGGAAAACTCTACACACTTTTGGTCTGTTCCAGTACTGCAAGAATCTACAATTTTTTACTATTTTTTCCGATAACATAAAGGAAAAAATGTTATCGTAGTAAAAAATAGTAGCTTCTTGCATGTTCTGGAACAGAGCATTTATATATATTATATTATTATATATATTATTATATTTATACTATCTCAATTAGTTAATTTTAGTTCAGCAATTGAACACACAAAAATTTCAATAAATTAGAAATTTTGGAAAATTGCGTAGTCTAAAGCACGCTTAAGTATTTTGTGTATATCGATAACACCGATAACACAATTGATGAAATTTAATAGCCGAATAGGGGTACTCAATTACTCACAAAGTATGTGGCACTAATGAAGTTAAAATCAAAACAAAGAAATAATATGAATTTAGTGGAAAATTGCAACAAATTAAAAGTGTAAATTAAATAATTTGTGAACAGGCAAAAAACCAAAAAATGAAATGTATATTTTTTTGTTAATTTAACTTCACTCGCGTAATATGAATTTAAACGCGGATTAGTGTGGTGCAATAAAAACAACAGAAACAATTGGAATGGCTGACAAGCAAAATGCAAAGCGGAATGAGAAAAGAATAACGAACTTAATTTGAAGTAGAGATGTATAGTTCATGAACGAACTAGTTCAATTGAACGATTCATTGAAAAGAGCGTATGAACTAGATCAGTCGATAGTTCAATAGCTCACTGAGCGCCGACCGAAAGATCCAAAAAGAACGATCAACGAACGAACGATTCACAATCTAGTTCAGCATGTCATTCACATAAAGTGACGCCATCCTCTGTGCTAAGTGACGCCTTCGTAATGTAATAAGTTTTGTTTATGTTTTGGATCAATTTAAGAGCATCCCAATATTTCGAATAGAAAAAAGGAAAAAATGGCTTAACTCTAGTTTAGTAAAAACTCCCCGATTTTTTTGAAATTTTTATCAGAGGTAGATATTGTTGCGCTGATCACGGAAATATATAATTTTCTTGGGGGACGGACCCGGTTACCCGGTTATTGGACCCGAAAGTCCGGGTACTAAACCCGGGTTGGACCCGGCTCTACTGAACCGATTGCTACTAAATGGGTATCATTGGAAAGTTTATGGAAATACCTTTCCAAATAGTGATGCGGTTATTTCCAGATGGTCAGGTGATATAACCCAAAAACTGATTTTTGGACCCGGATTTTTCCATAAAACCCTCAAAAAGTCGAAAATGGGCCCATTATGGGTGCCCGCTTAATGTATGTCAGATTATAGCTCGCACTTTAACCTTGGATAGGTATTTGCATAAGCTTTCCAATGATACCCATTTTGTAGCAATCGGTTCAGAAGAGCCGGGTCCAACCCGGGTCTTGTACCCGGACTTTCGGGTCCTATAACCGGGTAACCGGGTCCGTCCCCCAAGAAAATGATATATTTCCGTGATCAGCGCAACAATATCTACCTCTGGTAAAAATCTCAAAAAAATCGGAGAGTTTTTACTAAACTAGAGTTGTTCCGAAAAAATAAAAAGAAACATACATACAGTGATAATTTCTACAAACACACAACGTAAGATTTTTTGCCGGCCACTTAAATGAAATTGTAATTACATTTTTTTCGAAGGATGTTTTTTTTCTAAACTTAATCTTTCTTTATGAATGCAATAAAAATATCTAAATGTAATATTTTTGTAGTTTAATTATACTATTCTAATGTTTGTTCCTATTTGATGTATGTATGTACATATGTGTTTTCACAAGAGAACTATTAAGAGCTCGTGAACGATTCTGATCCAAATGATTGAACTGGATAGTGAACTATGAACTAGATTACTGAACTAGTTCAGTTAAAAGAGCTGAGCTATTGAACTAGATCTTTCAAATGAACTAGATTGTACAACTCTAATTTGAAGGTAATAATTAAGTTTGTGTTATTTAGCCGCGAATATTTATTACCAAAGCAGTTCACAAAATCTATTATATGTTAAAAGTGATAATTTGTGCGATTTGTGTTAAAAAACTACCAAAATTTGAAAAATTTACAAATTCTCTAACACTGCTTAATTAACAGGTTAGTATTCACACAAAGATTTAATTTAAAAGTTTTTAAAGAATTTTTACTGTTCAAAAAATTGTTTGTATCAATTTAACAAACAAACCGACACTTAACATCCCGGGTTTCGGCACCAAAATGTTCACTCTTGAATTTAAGGTGAGTATGAATTATAAAATTGAAAAGTTATTTATAATCTTTTAATTATTTTATTTTCAGGTTACGGATTCTTTGGACGGTGAGAAGAAGGCGAGAGGAAAACGCTTGTAGTTGGCGGGTAAGTTACAACACAACTAAAGGTTTATTTCAATTCATTTTCTTATTTCTATTTTCTTTCCTTTACAGCTATCTTCGTAATGATCTTACATACTATTTTAATACTAATATTTACAACTAAGGAATTCAATAAATCAAGCTGCGTTAACATTAAGTAAAAATTCAAATAACAATTTAAAGAAAACAAAAATTTAAATAAAACAATGGGGGTTATCATGAATGAAATTTCCCCGTGAGTTTTGTCTTTTCGCCGTTGCAACTTAAGGGAGAAAGTGAAAAAATTCACGGGGAATTGCCGTTCATGATAACCCCCAATAAAAATTTTAATTCAAAAAATCACCAAAAAAAGTTGCCCCACCTAGATTGGATCCTGGCTACGAAATACATCCCACATCTATTGCAGCTGAGGAGCGTCAGCTGTCACGACAAACTAGAGTAGTTTTGGCTCAACTACGTTCGGGATATTGCAGTCGCCTAAATTCTTATTGGGCGGAACTCGACCGCGCCGTGCAAGACATCTGCCCAGTATGTGGCATGGGCCCGCACGACACAAAACACCTTTTCAACTGCCCAGTCAACCCTAACCTATGGCCTGCATAAAGATATAGCATTTTTAAAGAAATAGGGTATAGGGGAAGTTCCCCGCTCCTCCGAAATTCAACTAAATTTATTGCCCATTTTAACCGGGGGCCATCCTTGTACATTCCCTAACAATTTCAGGAAAATCGGTTCAGTAGTTTTTGTAGAAAAGATAAAAATTGAAAAAAGTGGGGGTGGTCAAATTTTCTTTGCATAAAAACCTAAGTTGGGTTATGACAAACATTTCAAAAGGAATATCCAAGTCAGTTGAGCCGTTCTCAACTGATGCCATTACCAACGAACGACATTTGACTTTTATTTATAAATATATAGCATTTTTAAAGAAATAGGGTACAGGGGAAGTACCCCGCCCCCTCCGAAATTCAACTAAATTTGTAGCCCATTTTAGCCGGGGCCATCCCTGTACATTCCCTGATAATTTCAGGAAAATTGGTTCTGTAGTTTTTGTAGAGTCGGTTTATGGCGAACATTTCACAAAAAGAATTATCCAAATCGGTCCAGCCGTTCTCAATTGACGCCATTGCCAACGAACGGCATTTGATTTTTATTTATAAAGATTGTTTCATGACCATGATGATCTAGTCTCAGGGTTATTTATTTTGTGGAACTTTTCTGTAGCAAACCCTCTCGTCGCATGAAACATTTTACTGGTTAAAAAAAGAGCGAAATGAAATTCCAACAATTTATTGGATTTAATATAATCACATCTACATAGATATCAATTAAATAGGACAGTATGGCTGACTTCCGTATTGCCAATTGCTTTACAAATGACAAATAATATACAATGTTTTCTGTTTCTTATCGCCGATGTACTTAACAACTACGAAGCTACGTGTTTCTTATTGTCAAAAACAGGTATTTTTGACGCAGGTAAAAAGCAAACTAGTATCACTTTGTTTTCTGATGCATTCGCATGTGATTTTGTGATTTAACAAAAAATATATAATTAACTAAGTTTACAAAACACAAAGCAATTGACAATACGGAAGTCAGCCTATTACACACACATATACTATCTCGTCATATACTATCATTGTACCATATTTTATTTATGTTGCTAATAACCGCAGCTTCAGAAGAAGTTTTATGCCTCATGAAATATCCTTGAACTTGAGCAGGGCTTACTTGTTTTCCAGTATTGAGTACAGAAGTTGCAAATTTTCCGGCGCAGCTATTATCTTGATAAAATCTATTAAACATTTCAATTAATTGATGCTCGGAGCAATAGCCTATGTATTCTTTAACATCGACACGTCCAGGCCTAATTAATGCAGGGTCTAATCTATCAATATAATTCGTTGTCATAAAAACTATACGAGCTTCGGTTGAAGCCACTCCATCCAGACAATTCAGCAATCCACTAAATGTTACCCTGTTTAAACCCTCATATGCAGCTTTTTGTTGTAAAACATCTTCGCGAGATGCAAATGCTGCATCAATATCTTCTAATAATATAATGGACTGTTCCGGTGCAACATTCAATAAGTGATTCAATCTATCATCAGTTAATCCTCTTTCTGACAAATTAAGTAAACATATTCCATATTCTAATTCTCCTGCCAATGCTGTAATAAAACTCGATTTTCCACAACCGGGGGGGCCGTGCAATAAATATCCCCTTCTGTAAGGAATTCCTCGGTCAGCATACCATTGCGAATTATTAATGAATTCTCTGCAATCTTCTAATATGCGCGTAGATATGTTTTTATCCAACACAACCGATGACAAAGGACGGCGCCTACGAGGATGACCAAAAGGTCTCCACTCGGAGCCCATAGCCGTATACATAATGGTCTTTCCTTCGGTTGCTTGTAGTGCAAATAAACGGGCTTCCTCCAACATTTCAAAATAAAGCTGCTTATTCCTTCCAAATGCAGTTAACGTTACTGATTCCCATGGAACGCCCATGTGGAGATCCAAAGTTTGTTGTTCTCTTGAACGCTCTACCTGCATCCATACACCTTTGTATCGCATTAAATGTTTTCCAATACTAGGTATGAAATCGTATTTTGTTGTAATTTTTCCCGTCTCCTTTTGTACAAATGAAGTCTCTACACTGAGGTGTTGAGTATCGCGAGCAGCACGAGCAGTAATCCACTGTAATAACCATTGGTAAGATTTGTCACGGCATGGCACTTCCAATGTAATCATAAGATGGCGTCTAAATAAAACTATACCTCCTTGTAAGCCTTTGCGAAGAATCGCAGCGCTTGCGCCAACTCCGAATAGACCAAATCCTGCACCGAAATATGGATTCGTCGACAAATTACTTATAAGGTCCGATAACATTTTTGTTATTACATATTTGTTCAACTTAACATATGTAACAGGTAGGGATACGTAAATCGGATTGATTTCATCGATATTTTCGGCCATGAACTAATGAATTGCGTGTTTGCGTTAAGTGGGGTACACACTAGAGCTGGCAAAAAATCGATGGCACTATCGATAATATCGATTATTATTTAAAAATTCAACATCGATAGATAGTTTTGCCTATCGACATTATCGGGATAAAAATCCCTAACCTGAAATTCATTGAAATAAATAGAAATTTCGCTGCTTTTCGGTTATGTGTGTGTGAGATAGTAAGTCCGTAGTCACTAGATCTGGCAAAAAATCGATGGCACTATCGATAATATCGATTATTATTTAAAAATTCAATATCGATAGATAGTTTTCCCTAGCGATATTATCGGAATAAAAACCTCTAACCTGAAATCCATTGAAATAAATAGGAATGTCGCTGCTTTTTGGTTATGTGTGTGTAAGAAAGTAGGTCCGTAGTCACACGTACACATTTTTCGGTAAAAAAAATTATTTTTTTACATTTTTTATAAAATAAAACCGGTTGTTTATTCTCCTTTACATTTCTGTGAATTACTTTTGCATAATTTCAAGAAAATAATTGGCATTTTCGCCATTTTCGTCTCCAAATTAATGGCGACGACAACTTAATGATAATATCGATAGCAATCGATATTTTAAAACATTATATCGAAAATATCTAATGTTGGGAATATCGATGGTTTGCCAGCTCTAGTAGTCACACGTACACATTTTTCGGTAAAGTAAAATGTATTTTTTTATTTTTTATAAAATAAAAGCAAATGTTTATTCTCCTTTACATTTCTGTAAACTACTTGTGCAAAATTTCAAGAAAATCATTGACATTTCCGCTATTTTCATCTCCAAATAATGGCGATGACAACTTAACGATAAAATCAATAGCAATCGATATTTTAAAACATTATATCGAAAATATCTATTGGGAATATCGATGGTTTGTCAGCTCTAGCTCTTAAGCGGGGTACACACGATCAGTTTTGACTGTCAGTTTTGCTCAAATAATCGGTTGCTTGCCAGTGTGGCCGTTCACTTTTGTCAGTCATCAGGCAACCACAAAATGTTTTGTGGTTGCTGGACGATTGGACAATTATCGATAATTCCGAAAAATCGACAGTCAAAACTGATCGTGTGTACCCCGCTTTAATGTTGGGAATATCGATATTTTACCAGCTCTAAAGCTGGGTATACACCCAGCAAAAAAGTGTGGAAGTAGTGCAAAGCAGAGTTATGCTTAGAGGTAGTTTACACTATCTATCAATGTCATATGACACGAAATAAAAACATTCCATATCTACCCACGGAGGCAATGTGGAGACGTAATTTTATTATATTTTTGCTGGGGTGGATGCACAGAATAAATGGCGTAAGGAAAATCTCCAATATTCCACATATTAGTGAATATTTAACGATGGAAAATTTCATGTCATATGACATTTACATATAGTGTAAACTACCCCTTAGTTTACATTTGGCGTCGTTTCGTGATTTCGAAGGCGTTTCGTGATTTCGCGCGGAATCAAGCAAAATTCATCATGATTTCGCATACTAAAATGAAATCATCTCATTTCGTGATTTCAGCGAAATCAACATCGATATCACAGTACACATGATATACAACCCTGTTTTTGCATAAAAAAGTACCAAAAGTTGCAACACTTTTCACGTATCACAATAAATAAGGTAGATGGTCAATTGCTGCAATAAAAAATTTTAGTATCAAAATTTGTAAACAATAGCTTCATTCCAGAACTTTTTTAATGGTAAAATGTTCAAAAGAGAAAACTGTCAAAAATGAGTTCAACGCACACATTTTTCCAAAATGTTCGGGAACGGCAAAATGGCAGAAACGTCAAAAAATCTGGAACAAATGTCAAAGTCGGCGTGTCAGCGAATCGGAAGCCGGCAAACATGTTGCACATTTTTGCTCGCTCAAATTTGTCGTGTAAAAAGTTTCTAAAGAGAAAGCCATTCAGCGCCATTTTTGTTCAAAGAGAAGTGAACATTTTGCAACTTTTTTTGTGTACGGGAACGCATTTCGGGGAAAAAATTTTCAAAATGTGTTAAATGTGTAAAAACTTTTTAGTTCTGGAACGAAGCTAATGTGAAAAAATTTTAAATTACTTTGTTACAATGCTATTTTTCATTGTGCTCCCGCACTTTTTAATTGTAATGTTAGAAAAAAGAGCGAATTGTCAAAAATTGCTTCCCCATACAAATTTCTTAAAAAATACGGAAACGGAAATTGCAAAAACTCCAGCATAAATGTCAAAATCAACGTATCAGCTATCATATTAGATGCCAATGAACATGCTTGCTGCTAGTTTCTACTAGGGCAAAAGTGTATGGCAGAAAACAGGAGAAGAGGGTGTTATTCGGCGCTATTTTTGTTTAAAGAGAATTGCAAGTCTTGCTAGATTTCGGATTACGGGAACGCATTTTTAGCACGAAACGGGAAAACTACTGCAAGTACTAATATTGTGCAGGATCTGAGCACAACTTTTATCTATCAAAATTTATTATAACGATGTATCAACGATAAAATCATTTTTTTATTTTTCATTTGTTAGTACTATACACAAATAATACGATATATAGATAATTTTCCAAATAAAGTTGTGAAGTTCTATATTGTCGTATATTTTTGATGATTAATTCAATTTGCAAAAAACTTGTTTTGAAAATTCATGTTCGATCAGCTGCGCTTATGCGTCTACCTTGATCATTGTGATATGTTTGAAATCAACAAAAAATAAGTGTAAACACCGGGGTGTATTTCAGGATTTCGTGAAATCCAGTGGATATTGGAGCGCAAGTGTAAACTTGGCATTATGATTTCAATACATCTTTCGATGCATTCCACACGGAGTTATGAAAAATGCACTCAGCTCGATACATTTTTGAAGCACTCGCCTAAAGATACATAGCCACGGAAGCCAATTTTTTGATCCCTAAAAATGTCGCAGTCTTTTTTTCTGAACACAAGAAAGAGTGTCTAAAATTATAAGAATTTGTTTAAAAAATAAAGAACTACAAACTAAAGTTACGAACATTGCTGTAATTCACGAGACGCAAATTATTTTTGAAGTGGAGTTGAAGTTTTTTTGGAAATCTGAACTGGAGCAGGAGACAAAATTAAAAACCATTTGGATGATGAAGCAAAATCAGTTGCGGTGTCATAAAATGCAGAGCAGAGGAGTAAACTCAGTTACGATTAAATTTAATGCAGCATTTTTATAATTTGTGTTAATGTAATAAAGTTAATATGTGTTAATGTAATAAAGTTAATATTCTTATTGTTACGGAATTAGATTTAACTAATCTCCGTGTAGACGTTGTTTTATTTCCCAGTACGATTTGTACCAAATAAAACAGGGTTCGTTTTAGATTACGTTTCTACAATGCTTTATTTACTTTATTACACTTATTCGGAACCGACTTTAATTACTAAGCACACAGCAAGTCTCTAGTTAGCACGCAGCTATTCTTTAACCGATCTGTTCAGTTCAACGCTTGAAACACAACTCAACTCTCATTGCCAGTTCCCCTGTATTTGTACCCCAAAGTCTCCCTGTTCGAGAAATATCTAGAACATATGGCAACACCTCGAATCTGTACAACGAACACACAGACGCACATTCGCACTAAGCGAACAACCATACTCACATACATACATGGGGGAATACAATTGGACGACAAGCACAGTAATGACGTAACTACAACAACAAACAGATGCAAGAAATAAAGAAGTGACAAACTAAACAATAATTACATGACTATGGGAAAACAAAATAAAAGCACATTAATGAAAGGTAAAGTAACATCTAGAATAATGAAGAGAGTTCTACATGGTAGTTGTTGTTGCTTAAATAAAGTAACTGCGTAAAAAAACTTTACGTTACAATTCAAATTTTTAAATTAACGGAAATTAAACTAAACTAACTTAAACCTATCAGTTACATTCGTAACATTGCCTCCCGCTTAAGCCTGTTCGTCCCGAATAGGCACAGTTCCCTCTCGGTGGTATGGGCATTGGTAACGCTGCCTCCCGCTTAAGCCTGTTCCTCTTGACTAGACACAATTCTCCTTCCGTAGTGGTGGCAACCGATTTAGATGTACCCTCTACTGCGTCAACTTTGGTCTTTTGCTCTTCTGGACGACGTTGTTTCTCGCCAGCAATCGCAACGTTATGTCTTCTTTCTTCGTGGTCACCCTCCTAAGTGGCACCTGGTCTTCATCGGACTTTTCCTTCCTTGCTGTACGTCTGCTTTTCGATGGACCTTTCCTCGACGTACATATTCGCTTTTTCCCCCTCGTTGCGGGATTTTTCCACTTTCCTACGGGCCAATTGTCGGCGGCTTCCACCTTCAGCGTACGGACATCGACAGTGGTCTCGCCGGATTCTGCCTTTGGGCGATGCATGCTTTTCTTCTCGCTGTAGCCCACATTTATCGGTATTTCCACATTGGACCAAGTCATCACACGGTGCTTTATGTCCAGGTTGATGTCGAAGGCAATCATGAAGTCCACGCCAAGTATAACTTCGTCCACAATATCGGCCACTATAAAATCGAAATTTACCGATTTCCTACCCATACTTAGCCTTTGGTAGGCCTTTCCATGCACCGTTGTAGTCTCGCCTGTGGCCGTCCGCAATTTGACTCCATTTAATGGCAATACCTTCCCTTTTACCAAATCCGGTCTAATTATGGACTTTGTTGCACCGGTGTCCAATGTCAAGGTACGCAATACACCATTGACGAAGCCTTTAACCGTTAAGTTGTGATTCTTCTGCTGGACTATGGCTATAGAGATTGTGGGACCATCATTTTCATCCTCTGCCAGCGGCGTCTCGTGATTGACGGAATTCACTTTATTTGATTCACCTGATGTCTCTCTTTCTCTTAAATTACTTTGTTACAATGCTATTTTTCATTGTGCTCCCGCACTTTTTTAATGGTAATGTTAGAAAAAAGAGCGAATTGTCAAAAATTGCTTCCCCATACAAATTTCTTAAAAAATTCGGAAACGGTAATTGCAAAAACTCCAGCATAAATGTCAAAATCAACGTATCAGCTATCATATTAGATGCCAATGAACATGCTTGCTGCTAGTTTCTACTAGGGCAAAAGTGTATGGCAGAAAACAGGAGAAGAGGGTGTTATTCGGCGCTATTTTTGTTTAAAGAGAATTGCAAGTCTTGCTAGATTTCGGATTACGGGAACGCATTTTTAGCACGAAACGGGAAAACTACTGCAAGTACTAATATTGTGCAGGATCTGAGCACAACTTTTATCTATCAAAATTTATTATAACGATGTATCAACGATAAAATCATTTTTTTATTTTTCATTTGTTAGTACTATACACAAATAATACGATATATAGATAATTTTCCAAATAAAGTTGTGAAGTTCTATATTGTCGTATATTTTTGATGATTAATTCAATTTGCAAAAAACTTGTTTTGAAAATTCATGTTCGATCAGCTGCGCTTATGCGTCTACCTTGATCATTGTGATATGTTTGAAATCAACAAAAAATAAGTGTAAACACCGGGATGTATTTCAGAATTTCGTGAAATCCAGTGGATTTTGGAGCGCAAGTGTAAACTTGGCATTATGATTTCAATACATCTTTCGATGCATTCCACACGGAGTTATGAAAAATGCACTCAGCTCGATACATTTTTGAAGCACTCGCCTAAAGATACCTAGCCACGGAAGCCAATTTTTTGATCCCTAAAAATGTCGCAGTCTTTTTTCTGAACACAAGAAAGAGTGTCTAAAACTATAAGAATTTGTTTAAAAAAATAAAGAACTACAAACTAAAGTTACGAACATTGCTGTAATTCACGAGACGCAAATTATTTTTGAAGTGGAGTTGAAGTTTTTTTGGAAATCTGAACTGGAGCAGGAGACAAAATTAAAAACCATTTGGATGATGAAGCAAAATCAGTTGCGGTGTCATAAAATGCGGAGCAGAGGAGTAAACTCAGTTACGATTAAATTTAATGCAGCATTTTTATAATTTGTGTTAATGTAATAAAGATAATATGTGTTAATGTAATAAAGTTAATATTCTTATTGTTACGGAATTAGATTTAACTAATCTCCGTGTAGACGTTGTTTTATTTCCCAGTACGATTTTACCAAATAAAACAGGGTTCGTTTTAGATTACGTTTCTACAATGCTTTATTTACTTTATTACACTTATTCGGAACCGACTTTAATTACTAAGCACACAGCAAGTCTCTAGTTAGCACGCAGCTATTCTTTAACCGATCTGTTCAGTTCAACGCTTGAAACACAACTCAACTCTCATTGCCAGTTCCCCTGTATTTGTACCCCAAAGTCTCCCTGTTCGAGAAATATCTAGAACATATGGCAACACCTCGAATCTGTACAACGAACACACAGACGCACATTCGCACTAAGCGAACAACCATACTCACATACATACATGGGGGAATACAATTGGACGACAAGCACAGTAATGACGTAACTACAACAACAAACAGATGCAAGAAATAAAGAAGTGACAAACTAAACAATAATTACATGACTATGGCAAAACAAAAAAACAAAAAACCCCGACTGATGTTGGTGTGGATGCCTTGGCACCCTCAGTCTTCACTTCCACAAGCGCAAGTACCTCTCTCTCGTTGACGATTAGGAATATGGACACGGACAACTTTCATTTAATCTCCCCCTCCACTTCACGTGGTACCCCAACCAGGGGTAAGGTCGACAGCCCTACGTTAGACATAATTAACGACAGTCTAAACGGACAGAGCAGGGTCCTCCTATCCAAAATAGATGAGAACTTTCTCACATCAACAAATTTGGATGACGAACAGGTCGACGAGGTAAATGACTCAACTTTAACCAACGAGGAAGAAATGATGGAAACCACCATTATTCCCTCCACAGGTCAAGCTGAGTCGTCACCTCTGTCCGACAAAATCGTTCCTCCAGTTTGTTCAGGAGAAAAACCCTCACAGCTTCTTAGGCAAACTGCGGTTGATGAAGTTGTCGGAGAGTGCGACGCAACCATGGAACTAATGGATGAGTCGCAAAAACCCACAACCTCAAAACGTGCAAGCAAAGAGGCTATGGATAGGAAAAACTATCGCTTTGCAATCTCGTATTGTGGGCGATTTGTCGATAAGGACCCCAAGACCATCACCGAAAGGGAATTTAAATTGATTAGGAAAAACCTAAAGTTTGTGAGGAGATTTGAAAGGAAATATCCTCACCTAACGATTAAGGATTTCCTAATCAATAAAATTCCCACGTCGAGTGAGGGAGGGTATTCTGCCGTAACCCGTACGGATGTGACGACAGACCACCCTCCTACTACTATACCCACCGGGGACCTGGCAAAATCACAGTCCATACAGACTGTGAAGAAGCCAACAAGGTCAAAAACCAGGCCCAAAAAAACCGCTGCCTCCCCAAACCCCTCTGCTGCCCCTTCTTCTAAGCCCATAAACAAGGTGATGGAGGTGGGTCGGCTGATGGGCAGGGGGAAGCTCGAAAAACGGGATGAGAAGTCAGTGGACTTCTTCAAAGACCAGAAGTCAGGAAGACTTCTTCAAAGACCAGTGGTACCTCAAGGACAAACTCCACCGAACCCGTAGTGGTGAAGAGGATGAGGTCCTCTGAAGAGCAACCACCGGCTGCGAAGAAGTCATCCCTGTCACGACCGATCATCTCGCAGACCTCTGCTACACCGGTAATCAAGGTCAGTGCAGGTGCCAGTAACTGTGGGGCTACACACTCCGCAGCTACCGCCACCACGCAAAAACCTTGCGAGCCGAAGGTGATCAAGGAGAGTGTGAAGGACAACACAGGGAAGAGTAATACTTCCACAATCGTTGTCCCTTCACAAAAACCTTGTGAACCAGCCAGCGGGTCTCAAGAGAAACCTTGCACATCCAAGCAGGGTGACAGTGCGTTGCGACGGACAGTTCCGGATGACCTGAGAGTGGCCATCATTGACAAGGCTGACCCCAATGGGAGGATCAGCACAAGTCATTGGTTGCAAATCGAGGGTCATCTTAGAGACGTCCTCATCTCAGACGAGGTGGATCGCAGTAAAGTGAGACTCGGTCAGTCTGCCCACTATAAGGGGGTTGTTTATGTAGAGCAATGGTGGGAGAAACAAAAAGAAATAAAAACACAGCGGTATCAATTCTTTGGTATAAAATAATTAGGAGGTTTTATTGAGTTTAAGCTTGGTATGTTTTCATTACAACAACAAAATTACCTTTGTAATTTAATGTGGCGACAGAGGCCTTGGTGCTTTCGCTTTCAATGCTAAACGACAAGTGATCGCATAGGATCTAAGTGATCGCAGAGGATCCCTTGTCTATTACAAATACATTTACAAACTATTCCCGTGAGAGGGAGAAAATACAGGTGTACCAAGGTGAGCAAACCAACAACAACCACTGCCCAGCGGCGATCCGCACACTACGGTATCCGCTAAGGGAAGTGTAGAGGAGATGCCAGTGCGTCAATCAGCATCCGTGATTGATCGAGCAGGGAAATTGCGGGACAATGTATCTAACTTATACATTGCCGCCCACCTTGATACATATAGGTGTGTATCAACAAAATTATGAATATTTAGAATGAATACATATGCATATATATGATAATAATAGTTCAGGACGTAAGTTCAGTTCATTTTGTGAGCATTTATTTAATTCAAGTTAATTCATCAACAAAAATATCCATGTACGTAATAAGTCTACAATTATAAGTTTACAGGGCCCGCAATTACCCATCCAAATGATGTGTATTGGGCTGTAGGAAGACCCGGTTGAGTTATCATGCGGGGGGACAAAATTTTATAATAGATTTCTGGACCCAATACCATAGCTAGTGGCCCAGAACGATCAAAGGCAGGATCGGCGAGTTCCAATCCAACAAAGGATTCCCGTATGTTGGTAGGGACGGACATCGGTGGTGTAATGCCTCTAGTTATGTTTGCGACACGTGCAGTAACAAATTGTTTTTGACCCGAATCAAACCTCGACATTATCAAAAAATCTGCATATGTCATATCGTTTACTTTCGTGGTCGGCCATTGCAGTTCGGTGATCAACGACGCGCAAACCTGACTTACGGGACAGCAAGGATCTAGTAGTGCACGCACCGGGATAGTGGAGTCCGGTAGACAGAGCCGCACCAACACCGTTGGGGACAAAGAGAATACGCGACCTATCGGGAAGACAGACGTCGGTAAGATGTGGGGTGGTGGCACTGCGTAGATACCTCGGGGAACGACCGCTCGCGAAGTTGTCGGAGTCACATTGGTACTCTTATCTTCGTGCAAATACGTATGGTGCTTTTTAGCGCAATACTTGCATCGTTGGGGGACCGGACAAAATTTTGAAAGATGATCCGAACGCAGACAATTGTAACAGTAGCGGTGGTAAGCTACAGCGTGCACACGCTTTTCGAGGGACATTCTTTTAAAAACTGTACATTTGGTCAACGGGTGAAGCTGGGTACATAACCGACAGGGAACCGGCGCATTAACCGATGACGATGCTACGCGCTTAGACACGGTCTTAGCAGCTACACTAGGAGGTGGAGCAATTTGAGGAGGCCTCATATCAGCCGTTTTATCGGGTTTGTTAGAAGTGGTGGTAGCGGGGACGTCGTCAACAGCTGGAACGACCTTCGGTTCCGGCATAGCCGGGCTGGTGACCATCAACTCTTCCTCGACTTCTCGGTCTGACATCATTGCATCATCATAGTCGGACAAGACAACTTCGGGAAAAAGTTCTTTGGACGCCATGGCTATTACAAAGGGAGAGCACGACAACACACAAGAGATGAAAGTTATTTAGAAGAAACTTAGTTTGGGAGAACTACTAACTTAACGACTGGTCGCCTAATAATACCCTGACCAGTTCGAACATCTACGACGCGAACCTTTCCATCATTGCCGGGATGAGTTTCTACAACACGTCCTAGTTTCCACGAGGTTGGTGGTAATTTCTCATTTCGAACTACAACCATGTCATCGACCTCAACATTCCTCTGGGGATATTTCCACTTGTAACGATTATTTAAAGTAAATAAGTATTCTTCTTTCCACCTGATGCAAAATTGGTGCGTTAAAGCTTTCAATTTCCTAAACCGATTAACTAAACTCAGCGGTGATTCTTCAAGCAAGGGTTCCGGTGGAGAAAGGAGGGGTGCCCCAATGAGAAAGTGGCCAGGAGTGAGCGCTACTAGTTCCTCAGGATTATCCGACATTGGACACAGGGGTCGAGAGTTTAAACATGCCTCAATACGAGTTAGAATGGTGGTAAACTCCTCGAACGTATAGGAAAACGACTTTACATGGCGATACAGATGTTTTTTAAAACTTTTTACAGCTGCCTCCCACAGACCACCCATGTGGGGAGCGCCAGCTGGTATAAACTGCCACGTAAGTTCCTCATAACCTAAAGCAGAACAAACGGTATCACGACTTTCACGAATAAATGTTCGAAAATCTTTTTCAAGCTCGTGAGAAGCACCAACAAAATTAGTCCCGTTGTCCGAAAATATGGACTTAGGACAGCCACGACGACCTATGAAACGATAGAAGGTAGCCAGAAAAGAGGACGACGTTAGATCAGATGCTGCCTCTAAATGCACAGCCTTGGTCGAAAAACAAACAAAGACGCACACGTATCCTTTAGTCATACGACAAGCACGACCCGTAAATGACTTTATATTAAAAGGACCAGCAAAGTCTACCCCAGTTGTAGTGAAAGGCCTATTTATCGATGTTCGTTCGGGAGGCAGTGCAGCCATAATCTGCGAGCATGATCGATTTTTCTCAAGCCAGCACACCTTGCAACGATTAATTACTGTGCGGATTAAAGTTTTGACACGAGGAATCCAAAACTCCTGTCGAATAATACGCATCATGAGCTGATTTCCGCCGTGAACAGTTTTTGAATGAGCGTATTCAACAAGAAGTCGTGCGAATCGACAACCATATGGTAAAACAATGGGCCACTTTTCATTCTCTGATAAGGTGGGAGAGTTTGCTAACCGTCCATTTAGACGCATAACACCAGACTCGTCTAAAATGGGGTTCAACGACAGAAGGGAACTAGAGGATGGTAAAGGTCTCTTATCTAGAAGATGTTTATATTCCTCTGCATAATGAAACTTTTGTGCCAATATGGCTAACCGAACTTTAACCATTTTAATTTCTTCCCCAGATGGAATCTGGCTAGTAAAACAATGTGCAGGTCGACTCTGGGTGCGAGTTTTATGTATGAAGCGATACATGTAAACCAATACTCGCAACGCTCTATCAAGCGAAGAAAACCTATCTAAAATGTCTTCAAATTGCGAAAAAAATGAAAAATTTGCTTTAATGCTACGAGCTTCTAAGTCAGTCTCGAGCGGTGTGACATTCGGAAGGTTCCACATAGAACTATCGTGACTTAGCCAACTGGGTCCCTTCCACCAAAGACAACTATTAGCTAGTTCTAAAGGCGTGGCTCCACGGCTTCCCAAATCGGCCGGGTTGTCCTCTGACCTAACATGAAACCAGTGACCATTCACTACGTTTTGCTGTATTCGACAAACCCTATTTGCCACAAAAGTAGTCCAGGTGGTGGGAGTTTTTCGCAACCACGCTAGGACAATTGTCGAATCAGTCCAACAGTAGATCTTATCAATAGGAATTTCCAAATCGCTTAAAATAGGTTTTAGAAGTTCCGCACAATTCTAAACGAGGTAATGAGACCGACTTAATAGGCGCTACTCTTGTTTTAGAAGCTAGCAAATGGACCCGAATTTCACCATGCGCATTTTTTATTCGAATATAGATTACCCCCGCGTATGCTTTCTCTGAAGCATCAGAAAACACATGCAATTCTGCCACAGAGTGTGGTTCATAATGAACCCAACGCGGAATTTTGATTGAGTTCACTTTAGGATAATTGTCAACGAAAGTTTGCCAAGAGTTTTTCGTAGCCAGAAGAAGCGAATCGTCCCATCCCGTATTATCCAGCCACACTTTCTGCATAATAATTTTAGCTACGACAATAACGGGAGATAACCAACCCACGGGGTCAAATAATTTGGCTATATGTGAAAGAACTTCCCGCTTCGTATAGTTAGTTTTCTGAGGGATGGGATTTACACAAAAGTAAAAAGCATCTAAACTTGCGTTCCATCTTATACCCAACGGTTTTGAGCTACTTGCCTCGACGAAGGATAAAACTTGGGCGTCGACTAGATGACTGGGGGGCAAGCTATCAAGCACCGATTTCTCATTTGAGGTCCACTTCCTCAATTCAAATTTAGCAGTGGATAATGAAGAGATAAGTTGGTCTCGAGCAGACAAAGTGGAATCTAGATCATGACCGCCTGCAAGGACGTCATCAACATACATACATCTGCGGAGAATTTTTGAGGCCAAAGGATATTCTGATTCACAGTCATCAGCAAGTTGGAGCAAAGTACGAATTGCCAAATAGGGCGCACAATTTACCCCAAACGTAACAGTTTGCAATTCATAATCCAAAATGGGGTCATTGGGGGAATCTCTAAACAATATTCTCTGAAGGGGTGTATGTTGTGGGTGAACGCGTATTTGACGATACATTTGCGTTATATCACAATTAAACACAAACCGGAATAAACGCCATCTTAAGATTAATAAGACTAAATCAGCTTGGAGAGTAGGTCCCACGTGTAGAATGTCGTTTAGACTTACGCCGTTAGACGTTTTATTTGAAGCATTAAAGACGACACGGACTTTAGATGTTTGCTTTTCAAGATTAACTACTGGGTGATGGGGTAAATAACAAACAAGTGGCGCTTGTGAGGGGGAAACAGAGCACATGTGACCTAAGTCAATATACTCACGAACAACGGCATCGTACATTTCTTTGAGAGAAGGTTTGCGCAAAAGGGAATTCTCATTTCTAAAAAATTGACCGAGGACATTCTGACGCGAATCACCAATTTGCAATGTTTGAGGGAATTCAGCACGAAGGGGGAGCGTTACAACGTAACGACCATCTGAGTTCCTCGTAGTTGTGGACCTATAGTTCTCTTCGCAAAACTTGTCTGATGGCGAAAGTATTTTGCGTTTGGGAACCTCCTCTAGTTCCCAAAACCGCAGAAGGGTTTTGTTGAGGCTGTCTTCCTCACTAAAACTCAACGTAGTTGTAAAGGTCTGCAAAGGGGAGCAGGGAATTGGACCAGAAAGGATCCAACCAAAGACAGTATTTTGCGCCAACAGAGAACCTAATATGTTGTGTTGTACCCCAGGCAACAATATTTGAGGATATACGTCCGCACCCAACAACATATCTACCGAGCGACTATCAAAAATGTTTGGATCAGCCAAACGAAGATTAGGCAAATTCCGTGCCACAGCAGGGTCAACAGTAAAGGAGGGAAGTTTACCAGAAATCTTAGGGAGAACAAAAGCATCGGCTTTCAGCAAAATTGAAGCACTTAGACGAGATCCTATACAAATCCTACAGTTTTTCGTGGAGGTAACAGATGACGAACCATTTACCCCAGAAATGTTTGCAATGGTAGATCGTGTCGATAATTTTAATCTATGCTGAAGGTTCTCCGTTATAAACGTAGCCTCAGACGCTGGGTCAATGAGAGCTCGAACAGGGTAAGAAGTTCCTTCATGAACAATATTTACAATCGCAGTACCCAGAAGAACATTAGAATTGTGAGACGTGTAATTAACTTGACGGTTTATTACAGTCGGATTGGCACCAGTAGAGGTGGAGGCAACATTATCTAAATCAGAATTTGATTGAGTACTGGTGGCGGGAGGAGTTGCATTCGAAATGGGATTACCTGCAGGGGCCGATCTACTTGGTTTGTGCATAAGGGTGTGATGCCTTTCATGGCATACGTTGCAATTACGGGTGCTAGTGCACTTATTGACGGAATGTCCTCTACATAGACAATTGAAACACAAGTCAAGCTTCTTCACAGCAGCTTGTTTTTGATCAAAGGTTAACCGTTTAAACCGAAGACAAGAGTACAGAGTATGATTTTGATTAGAACAGAAGACACAACGATGTTTAGAAGAAGATTTTACCGCATCCAACGACGTGTTTGCCAAATGGGCCTTAACGTTGCGCTGATTCGAAGATTTGGAGGAATCTATACCTTTTATATCACGCAAACAGGTGAGCGTCTGAATTCTTTCCGTGAGGAAAGAATCGAGCTGAGACCATGACGATAAGGACGACTTATCGGTGAGACTCTGTTCCCAGAGTGTCACGGTAAGTTTTGGCAGACGCTGAATACAAATAAAAACTAAGATTGGATCCCACTGATCCGTAGGAACGTCATAAACCGACATGGCAGACAAACAGCCGTTTATGCCTCTCTGTAAAGTTTTTAGACCCGAACTCGATTCATGGGTTAACGATGGAAGATCAAACAAAATTTTTAAATGATTATTGACTAGGATTCTTTGGTTGTCATATGTATCCTTCAGGGCTTTCCACGCAAGAGCAAAACTTCTTTGAGTTAGAGGAAACTTAGCCACTATTTCCTTAGCTTCGCCTTTTGTTTTCTTAACCAAATGACATAGCCGCTCTATGTCACTAAGCCGGGAATTGTTGATGAACATAACTGTAAAAAGGTCACGAAATGTTGGCCAAGTGAGGAAGTCACCATGAAAATCATCAATATCGCACGGTGGTAAACTGAGATGGTGCATTGTATCGGAGACATAAGGTGGCAAACTCCAGTTAGAAATCGGAGTATTTATGGGATTCTGAATATCATGCGAAACTGCATTGGTCAAACATTGGGGATTCAAGCTATTAACAGTTTCATTTCTCAAATTAGAAATTGCTGACCGATTGGACTCCCTACCAAACGATTCATGGTTTTGAGCATTCTGCAACTGAGTATTGTGAGGTGTGCTATTATTTCCTAACATAGGAGAGGAAGGGGGAGATTTCTCCGACTTAAGTCGTTGCAGCTTTTCTTCAATATCCGACAAACACTCCTCAAAGTTCTCATAAGTGGCCTGGAATTTTGCATCGGCAGAAGCAATGTCTTGGGAACTAACACCCTCCACAGTTATCAAATGATCAAGATACTTATCATAAGTATCTTTTGCTTTTCGCCACAAGTCCTTTAGTTCGGTGTTTCGAATTTCAAGATTGAAAGTCGTATGATTTTCGGGCTTGCTAAGCCTAAAACTTGCAATAAATTTGACAACGTTGTCAGAAGCGCGAATAAATTGAGTCAGTGCGGAGATCGACATTCTGTAAGACTATACTTCTACTGTAAATATCAATAAATTTTAACAAACTGAAGATAGAAGACGTAAAACTCAACGATTTATTCAGAAAAACGGTGGCTTAAAGTCACGAAATGAACCTAAATTCAAGGATCAACCCACACAAACTGTAGCAAACCCAAAGAAAAGTCACAAACGAATTCGGTGGAAAGAAGAAAGCACAAATATTTTGAAAAGCACAAATATTTTGAAAAATAAGAAAGAGAAAAATGAAAATGACAACCGAAATTGCACTTTTCTCTAACGAAGCGAAAAATTTGGGGCAAATTTTAACTAAAAGGTGTAAATAAATATTCAAATAATAGCTATAAATATTTAAACGATGAAATTCGATTAAAAATATTAAATACAACGACAAAAATCAATTTTTCAATATGTACCTGGTGTAGGGTGCACGAATCTTTAACCGAATTTAATTTATATATTTTCAAATACTTTATTTAGGACACGCTTACGGCAGTTTTTCCAAATTAAGAAAAGATTTTTAATTTAAAATTATATAAAAACCGATTTTTTCTCTCACAAACGGCTTCGTTAAAATGTGCTTATTATTTGCCGAAAGTAGGGTGAATTTGTTCCAAAATGCAAAAAATGTTTTTATCACTAATATTTATTTCAAATAAAATTGCAAAAATATTTAAAAAAAATTAAATTTTAAAATTCATAATATTCCACTTCGACCCACTGTGCCGTGGTGAATAACGAATACCACACAAAAGGGAAAGACAACACACAAGTAGTGGGGGTATGTGTGTATGTAACTACCTCGCTACCAACAGACCAACGACAACGACCAAGCAAGCAGTGAGAGTTGGAGAGGCAAATATTGTTGGTATGTTTATTAGGGCATAGACGGACGCTATCAAAAAATAAAAAAGGCGCTTATTCTTGTTGTTGTATTACACGACAAACAAAAAAATAACCAACAGTGAGAGCTGGGGAGATAAGTATGTTGGTGGTATGCTGGAATTTCAATAACAAAGGGCACTGGGAATATGAATATTATTATTGTTGGGAGAATTAGAAAATATGATCTCTCAACAGAACAAATGTGTGGGGAATTATTGCAATAAGCAAAAGAAAAAAAGGCACACTACAGCGGCAGATTATTTCAATTAGAAAAGTATATTTTTTTGTGTTAAATATTAAGAAATTAGCACAGATTAATGAAAACGTTCGATTATTTCGCGACGAAATGGAAATTAATGCAAACACGACTCGATTTCAAAATAATTTTAATTGATTTGTATGGAAATTAAATTCTAGTGGACTGTATATTCGACGATACCGCGTAATAGGGTGAAACAAAGGCGACCAGTACCGCGGAACAAACTAAAAAACAACACTTTTTCACTTTTTTCCGAAAAATAGCACTGTAAAGCTCACAAAAACAATTCACTGAACTTACGTACCTTGTTTTTGGATGATGATGATGATATGAGGAGATGAATTTGTGATGCAGCTTATGAGGGGGGATGCGTTGTTGGTGATTTTTTTCCTTTGTAAAAGAAAAGAAAAAACAATTATTCCGGGCAACTTCTCAGGTTTTGCAAATCCGACTCGATGCGACCAAATGTTTATGTAGAGCAATGGTGGGAGAAACAAAAAGAAATAAAAACACAGCGGTATCAATTCTTTGGTATAAAATAATTAGGAGGTTTTATTGAGTTTAAGCTTGGTATGTTTTCATTACAACAACAAAATTACCTTTGTAATTTAATGTGGCGACAGAGGCCTTGGTGCTTTCGCTTTCAATGCTAAACGACAAGTGATCGCATAGGATCTAAGTGATCGCAGAGGATCCCTTGTCTATTACAAATACATTTACAAACTATTCCCGTGAGAGGGAGAAAATACAAGTGTACCAAGGTGAGCAAACCAACAACAACCACTGCCCAGCGGCGATCCGCACACTACGGTATCCGCTAAGGGAAGTGTAGAGGAGATGCCAGTGCGTCAATCAGCATCCGTGATTGATCGAGCAGGGAAATTGCGGGACAATGTATCTAACTTATACAGGGGTCATGGTTGTTAACTGCGAGAATAAGGAATCTGCGGATTTCCTTAGATCTACGGTTAACAACCTTGATTTTCTTTGGGAGGGGAGTGATTTGGCTGCTGTCAGCATTGCTGAGATCCCGTGTGGGATGGTGACTTCAGTATGGGTCCCCCCTCCATCTATGGAGCTGGACAAAATACTGAAGTTAGTCGAGAGGCAGAACGTCGGTCTTCAGATGGAGAACTGGAGAATTCTCAGCTCCTATCCGAAGAACGGCGTTCTTGTCATTCGCTTTGCAACGGATGTTAGCGGGGAAGCCTATTTACGTAGTCGAGAGGGGTTGCTTAACTTTGGATTGGGAAGGTTATGCTTCAAAATCCCAACAAAGCAACAGTAGGAGGTAGGCGATAGCAGCTCAGTGTGGTGCAGATTAATCTGCATCATTGTAAAGCTGCTGCTACCGAACTCCTATTTACTCTCTCGACTTCCAAGATTGATATTGCTCTAGTCCAGGAGCCTAATTTATACAATAATAAGGTTGCTGGACTGAGTAATAACAACTACACTGTCCTCGCTGCCTCGAACGGAGACAAGGTGAGAACATGTGTAGTCGCAAAAAAGAACCTAAAACTAATGCTTCTCTCTAATTTCAGCAGAGGAGATATCACCACTATAAGGATGGACAGAGGGCATGGAAAACCCTTTATAATGGCCTCTGTCTACATGCCCTATGAAGCCCCCGACCCACCCGGCGGTATCGTAAATAATCTAATGGACGGCCACATCATTCTTGGATGCGATGCAAATGCTCATCACTTCCATTGGGGAAGCAGCGATACCAACACTAGAGGTGAGTCAATTTTTAAATTTATTTTGCAACATAATTTAAGAATTTGCAATAGGGGCACCACACCCACTTTCCAAAATAGAGTTAGAGGCGAAGTAATTGACATCACCCTAACCAATTTGGAAGACTCCGAAGTTATGGACTGGAAGGTATCCGAAAAGTGCTCTTTTTCAGATCACAAGATGATACTCTTCAAAGTCCCCATAAGTTCGGAGAAACAAAAACCAACCATCTACATCAAAGGAAGTCGAGGTTGCTGTAAAAGATCTAAGTAAGTCCCTCCTGAGGTGTTACGAGGATTCCTGCCCAATAACCTACCCTGGGAAGAAATCTCAGCCGGTATGGTGGAATAAAGACCTGGCCAGTCTTCGCAAGGCGGCCAGGAAATCATACAAAAAAGCCAGCAAATCTTCTCTCAGTACAGATTGGGATACCTACAGGGTTAATTTCAATAAGTACAAGAGTGAAATTAAAAAGGCTAAACAGAGATCTTGGGCTTGCTTCGCTGAATCTATAGAAGGAGTAAACGAAGCTGCCAGGTTTCGTAAGATTCTATCCAAGGATCCCAAACCCATGGGTAGCATCAAACGAGAAAACGGCACGTGGACTAACTCTGGTCTAGAGACCCTAAATCTGCTGTCTGAAGTGCACTTTCCAGGCTGTACAGACCTAGAGAGTGACTCGCTACAAACGAGTCAAAATCAGGGCTGCACGGCACAGGACGAGCAACTGATTGACAGCTTAACTAGCATCCCAAGAATAAAATGGGCGATAGACAGCTTCCAACCCTATAAGTCTCCTGGACCGGATGGCATTATCCCGGCTATGTTGCAGAATGCAGCTGACTCGGTACTGGCAACCATAAAGGAAATTTACAGGGCCTGCCTGCGTCTGTCGTACATACCTAACTCATGGAAGGAGGTAACGGTGACTTACATTCCTAAAGCTGGGAAGCCTAGTCACACACTACCTGAAGACTATAGACCTATTAGTCTTTCTTCCTTCCTCCTTAAAACTCTAGAGAGACTACTCGACCACGACATACGGTCTCATCTAGATTCCAATACTATAAGCAACTCGCGCACGCCTATATTAAGGCAAGTCGGTGGACACCGCCTTACACGAGGTGGTTGGATATATTGAGAGGAATATGGAGGGTTCGTGCTTCACACTTGCAGCCTTCCTCGATATTGAGGGAGCCTTCAACAATGTGAAGCTGGAATCCATTCATAATTCGCTCACTAACGCAGGAGTTTCCTCTATCCTTGTTAGGTGGGTTGATGAAATGCTGAAGAGCAGAATCATCAACTCCCATCTAGGAGAGAGTTCCGTAAGGAAAAAGGTTTGCAGGGGTACGCCTCAAGGAGGAGTCTTATCGCCCCTCCTCTGGCTCCTTGTAATTAACGAAATTCTTGTGAATTTCAACCAACTAAGGACGAAGGTGGTAGCCTATGCAGACGATGTTGTTATCCTTATAAGCGGCAAATTCTTGTCGACCATATCAGACCTTATGCGGCGTGCTTTAGTGCAGCTGTCTAGCTGGGCTCGCACCAATGGACTTGGTGTGAATCCAACGAAGACCGAACTCGTACTCTACACGAAGAAGCGCAAAATTCCCGATTTCCCGCTACCAGAGCTGGATAGTGTTGCCCTAAAACACTCATCAGAAGCCAAATACCTCGGTGTTATCCTGGACCAACGCTTAAATTGGAAAAGGAATACTGAGGAGAGGGTTAAGAGAGGTTTTATGGCACTCTATTCCTGTAAGAACTCCATTGGTAAAAGTTGGGGTCTCAAACCAAAGATCATACACTGGTTGTATGATACCGTGGTTCTCCCAATTCTTACCTATGGTGGGCTTGTATGGTGGCATGCACTCGGGAACAGTGCACTTCTGTCCAAATTATCTAGTGTTCAAAGAGCTGCATCTCTGCTAATCTCTGGTGCCATTAGAAGCACACCTCAAGCCGCCCTGAATGTGATACTGGATCTCCAACCTCTAGACATCACTATCAACTTTCAGGCGGCGAGAACGGTTTTCAGGCTTAGAGAGGCAGGTATGTGGCAGTGTTCACGATTTGGACATGCAAAGGTCCTTTTCCCCTTCACCGATTTAGTTGAGTCCAGTGGACCTGATCACATCAGTGATTATATACCCACTGTGCTCAACTTCAACCAAATTAACGTCACAATCCCAAGCAGAGATGCCTGGTCTAGTGGTAGCCCTCCTCTTAGCGGTCTGGCCATCTACACAGACGGTTCAAAGATGGAGGCTGGCACAGGTGCCGGGGTCTTCTGCGAAAACCCACATATTAAGCAATCCTTCAAACTCAACGATAACTGCAGCGTCTTTCAGGCAGAGATTTTTGCAATTAGGAAAGCAGCGGAGATGATCAAAGAACTTGGGAGTGTCCTTAAAGGACCGGTGACTATTTTTGTCGATAGTCAAGCGGCCCTTAAGGCTCTCAAGTCATGGACCATAAACTCAAAAGCTATCCTCGATTGCAAAAACGCTCTGCTTGAAGTACGCGACTTCGTTGATCTTTGCTGGGTTCGAGGACACAGTGATATAAAGGGAAACGAAGAGGCGGATGAACTAGCACGGGGTGGCTCTCAGTCGACTGACTTACCAGTTGAGTCATCTATCAGACCACCAAAGTGCTACTACATCCGGAAACTTCGCGGTTACTTCCTTGAGAAGGCGGGGCAAAGATGGCAAATGGAAACTGGCTGTAAAGTATCCAAGGCAATCTGGCCCAGCTATTCTCAAAATAGAACCAACTCTCTTTTCTTACTAAATAAGTTAGGGATAAAGACCACTGTAGGTCTCATTACCGGTCACAACATGGTCAGGTCCCTAACTTCTAGATGGGACAACAGTGGTGTAGACTACTGTAGGCTATGTCAAGATCCGGAAGAAACAGAGACGGTCGAACATCTACTATGTAGATGCCCCTCGTTACTCACGAGAAGACATCGATTCTTCGGTAGATATGAGATAAATACTCTGACTTTCTTCTCCGACATAGACCCCATCTACTTGTACCAATTTGCCAGAAATCTCACATGGCTGGCAAACAAAACTAATTAATCATTGTTTTTCTCTCTCCTTCACACAGGGGGATAGAAATCGGCTCAACACTGAACAACACCCTCAGCGGCAATACACCCACATCACATTCACTACATCAACAACTTTGCCAAAATCACAGCAGTCGCGCAACCATATCCATTACTCACCACACCCATCACACCAAGCCACTTTACATCAACAAAGCGACAATAGCCCAACCACCTCACATTACTTCAGAATAAACCAGTCACCAGTTTCAACACCCACCTTATAAATCAGCATCCACCACTATCCACCATCACAACCTCAGCAACAACCTATAAAGTCACATCCATCATCACAGCATCACCTACACACTCAACTTCACAACAAATACGCAATAATCCAGCATCTATCATCATTACATATAGTCCAACTACAACACACAGTTTCTTTAAGGATGATCACAATGGACCTCAAGGTCTCCGAGTGAAGTAGGTGCCAACAACGGTAGCTGCGCGTCCTAAAACCAAACCAAACCATGGCAAAACAAAATAAAAGAGAGTTCTACATGGTAGTTGTTGTTGCTTAAATAAAGTAACTGCATAAAAAAACTTTACGTTACAATTCAAATTTTTAAATTAACGGAAATTAAACTAAACTAACTTAAACCTATCAGTTACATTCGTAACATTATTTTACACAAATAAGAAATGTATTTTATTTATTTTGGGATATTTGCAATGGCTTGCATTTTATAGCATCTTTAGACTGCATTTAAATTTAATCCAAAACACTACATCAAAGGCTGTGATTTGGTTCGAAAATGGAGTGCATCCTAGCTGTGTGCCGTGGAAACAAAATGGAGTGCATCCTAGCTGCCCGCTCTCTAGTAAAATTCATAGGAAAAGATGTACTCCAGCGGCAATTGTTCTAGTGATCTAACTGCATCCGCGGATGCAAACTTTTTGCTGGGCATTGTCAGTTTTGAATGACAGCTTTGTTGTTGCTTGCTAGTGTTGCCGTTCATTTTTGTCCTTCATCATGCAACCACAAAATATTTTGCAAACAATCTTCATTCAAAACTGACAATGTTTACTAGAGCTGGCAAAAAATCGATGGCACTATCGATAATATCGATTATTATTTAAAAATTCAATATCGATAGATAGTTTTGCCTATCGATATTATCGGAATAAAAACCCATAAATGAAATGAAAAATATTTCCTTAATAATTTTTTTTTCATTTGACAGTTTTCTCCTTTATAAAAGTTTTCATTTCACTTTTTCATAGAAACAGAATTGAGCCCCTGAAATCCATTGAAATAAATAGAAATTTTGCTGCTTTTCGGTTATGTGTGTGTAAGAAAGTAAGTCCGTAGTCACACGTACACATTTTTCGGTAAAATAAAATGTATTTTTTTACATTTTTATAAAATAGAAGCAGTTGTTTATTCTCCTTTACATTTCTGTGAACTACTTTTGCATAATTTCAAGAAAATCATAGACATTTTTATCTCCAAATTAATGGCGATATTTTAATCGATATTTTAAAACATTATATCGAAAATATCTAATGTTGGGAATATCGATGGTTTGCCAGCTCTAATGTATACTGTACTCAAAGCGGGGTACACACTAGAGCTGGCAAAAGATCGATGGCACTATCGATAATATCGATTATTTTTTTAAAAATACAATATCGATAGATAGTTTTGTCTATCGATATTATCGGATTAAAAACCCCTAACCTAAAATTCATTGAAATTAATAGAAATTCGCGCCTTCTCGGTTTTGTGGATGTAAGAAAGTAAGTTGGTAGTCACACGTACAAATTTTTCGAAAAAGTAAAATGTATTTTTATTAAATAAAAGCAATTGTTTTTTTTCTTCTTTTTGATTTCTGTGAACTATTTGTGCAAAATGTCAACAAAAGCGTAGACAGTTCCGCCATTTTTCTTCTCAAATTAATTGTGGTGACAAATTAACGATAATATCGATAGCAATCGATTTTTTAAACTATTATATCGAAAATATCTAATGTTGGGAATATCGATGGTTTGCCAGCTCTAGTACACACTATCAGTAGTTTTGACTGTCGATTTTTCGGAAATATCGATAAATGTCAAACTGTCCGGCAACCATGGCACAATAATACAGGTACAACGGCAAAAACAGCTGATTATCACATTAGTTGTCAAAATGCATTATTGTGAATAAACTTACATACAAAAGGTAAACAAGCAATTCACAGTAATACGATATTTTGACGTTTGGTGCGGTAAATTGACCGATTATTGTTATCGATAACACCTTCTTATTTCGCCATGCCAGCAACCACAAAATATTTTGTGGTTGCCTGATGACGGCCACACTGGCAAGCAACCGATTATTTGAGCAAAACAGACAGTCAATGATCGTGTGTACCCCATTTTAGGATAACTTTTTTCATCAGTACACCAATAATTGCTCTGTTCCACAGAAACTGCAAGACGCTACTTTTTTTACTACGATAAAATTTGTTCCTTTATGTTATCGGAAAAAAATATTAAAAATTAGTAGATTCTTGCAGTACTGGAACAGACCAACGATGTCATAATGAAAGCAAACTGACGAAGTAGTGAATGTAATAAAAAGGAAAAAACGAGATGGTTTCGTGGATGATGCAAAAACGAAACAAATTTGTCTATTGTGCTAGTGGAAAAATTAAATAAATGTGCCGTTTTAATAAATAAATTCACAGGGTGACGCAGAACGTCCAAAATTCACATTTAGTACTACATATTTTTTCAACCCTGCTGACAAAAAAATTAGCGACGAAAATTATGTGTCTTCGTTTACTCAAAATTTGTACGAATTGTTACTGGAAGTTGTTCGTTTACTCTACAGTACAATGCAATAGACGTTAAGGCCTGCGTACATAAGCTGCCTTGCCTGCTTACCTTGCTTACTTCCGATAAAAGAATAAAAAAGAAAAGTGTAACCCAGTTCGAAATTTGCTCGACCTTCTTTCTTTTATTTTTATAATGTCAGAAATGAAGCATGAAAGCAAGGCAACCAGGCGATGCAGCTTATGTACGCAGGCCTTTAGTCGTTTACTGGACTTGTACTTGTATTTTACAAATTGTTCAGTAAACAAACACCCGCATTATAATTAAAGCTTTGTTCCTTTACTTTTTGTTGTGTCTGGTAGCAGAATTAAAACACGCGTTGTATTATTAAAGAGACTACATTTATTAAAATACAAATAAAGACAAAGATATGACAGAAACACTAATGTTGAACGGTAGACGGGTAGAGTTGTGTAGTTCCGGAACGAACTAGTTCCAAGGAACTATTCCGAATGAGGAACTATTGGAACTATATCCAGCTCTTTCTTTTATATAGTTCCTTTAGTTCACATAGTTCCTTTTGTTCACCTCATTCCTTTAATGTATCACCTCACCTACGTCGATCTTTTTTCGTTGCGTTAATTTTTATACCCTCCACCTTAGGATGGGGTTATATTAAGTTTGTCACTACGTTTGTAACTACTCGAAATAATCATTGTAGACCCACTGTAGCGGGCTATGTAGGTCCACGCTTTCGTATAGCCCCTATACAAAATGACGCGTGAGATTCTCGTTGCAACCACCGAAGAGAGAACATCAAAACAACAAGCGGAGAATACATAAAATTTGTGCGCGTATTATTAATTATTTAATTTTATCCACCTGCTCAATATCCCTTCCATCATAGTTAAGATTCAATTGCCGGACTTTCTTATTAAAATGAATGGCTGATGTTTTGTTTATATTGAAATGTAAGATAATTTCTCCACAGCGGGAAGCAAATTCAGAAATTTTGAGATTCAAAAGAGATCTGGCAGACTCGAAATCCCTATGGTAAACCAACAGGAAAAAATCGTCCGCATATTGAAATAATATGCAATTCTCAGCCTGTATGTCATGAACCGAAATTGTGTATGCATTAAAGAGAATTGGGCTCAAGGAATTGGGCCAAACCGCCACTGACGGAGACGACGCGAGAGCCCAGGACCAGATTCCTCCTGTGCAGGAAATCTGCAATCCATGAGACAATCGCGCCATTCACCCCCAGGTTATTCAATTTAGATCTTAGTGTATCTACCCTCACACAGTCATAGGCCTTCTCGACATCGACACAAAAAACTAACACCTGATGACCTTTAGACTTTAAAGCATAAACTGTATTGATTAAGTCATTGATGCACATGGATTTGGAATGACCTGGTCTAAATGCATACGACCGCTCTGGGAAAACATGATTTGATTCAAGATAATTTTGGATAAAATCCTTCAACATAGCCTCAAGACATTTAAGGGGTACCGAGAGGAGCGAAATAGGTCTGTAATTTTCTATTTTAGTTGGGCCCTTCCCTGGCTTCAGGATAGGGGATATTTTAACAAACCTCCAATTTTCTGGGATTTCACCGCTCTTAAACACATCGCACACTATATCAAAAAAGGCTTTCAACGCGGATGGGACAATCTCTTTAGATATTCATACGATATCAGATCTAATCCTGGGGCAGAGGCAGAGCTTCTTGTCTGTAGAAAACGTCGAAAAATTTCAAATGATAGAAGTGATGAAGGCACGCTCAGGTTAGGAGTTAAAATCCTGGAATCCCCAACAGTCTCCTCCGGAGAATTCTTCCCAGGCTCAACCACAAGTTCTTCGAGAGTGCCCTCCCCTGAGTCGTCAGTGGATTCGACCAAGGACCCAACCATGGAGCCATCCACTGGCATCTCATAGGGCTCTACCAAGTCATCCGTAGATTCCCCTAAGACATCCACCTCCAAGGGATTACTCGAAGTCCTTACAGATACTATATTTGAATTAATATGGGACTCAACTTCGGCGTGTACACATGCGGAAATGCTAGTTATATTATTTGGAGTCAAATTATTTTGTTCAATGGGATCTGGCCTTGCATCATTAGATACTGTTTGATCGACCTCAGGACTATTTGCGCTGGATGATGTCGCCACTAAATCAAGAAATTTCCCTTTTTGGTCCTCATCCCATGAGTGATTTATACTTTTTGGCTGTTTGTACTTCCGTACATTTCTAACTGTATTCCAAAAGTGCTTGGTAGAGGTGCTACTGGAAAGTTCGTCAACTACTGATTCAAATTTCTCAATCTTACATTGTTGTACCTTCTTTCGAAGCGCATCTTCTGCCTCAGTATATGCCCGTAAGTCTTGAAGGGTTCTACTTTTGAAGTACTTGGCCTTAGCCGCCTGCCGTAACCTAAAAAGCTTTTGCACTTCATTATTCCACCACATTTTCGGGACGTATTTATTTTTGGGTTTTAATCTGACTGTATTTCTATTAACAATTTCACGTACTTTTTCATTAAAGTCTTGAACGGAACCCCCTACATCTATTTTTGCCATCTCCTCTAAAACCGCCCTTCTATTCACTCTTTTAGTTGCCCTGGGTGGATTCGGACCGTGGCCAAATTCCACAATTATGGGCAAATGATTGCTGTTCGTGAGTTTCGTTGAGTTAACTGACCAATAAGGTGCTGTATTGAGATTTTTCGCAAACGTTAGGTCCAAGACAGAGGCATGTCTATCCTGGAGACGGAAGGTAGGTTGACCATTGTTTAGACAATAAAAGCCACATCTAGATGCTATATCCCCCAATATAGCTCCTTGAAAGTCCGTGATTGTGTCCCCCCATGCCAGCGCCCTGGCGTTGAAGTCACCGCCAATAATCACTGGCAAAGGGATGTTTTCAAAGTAAGTGAACAGATTATTAACCATTAGCTCAAATGAGCTCCTCTGAGTATTCGGAGGAATGTGTGTTACAACAAAAACAAAATTGTTTCTAAGGTTCAGGGTTTTTATCCCCAGAATCTCCATCTCGACGCCAATGTCGATGTCGATAAATGAGAAAGAGATATCTCTTCTCAAATATATACCGACACCTCCATAGCCGTCCTGACGATTCTTAAACGCAAAATTAAAATTTGTTAAATTCGAGGTCGAATTGTCTTTCAACCACGTTTCAGTAATTAAGGCAATATCAATATTATTTTTTTCCATAAATAGTTCTAAGAGACACTTATTATTATTGTTATTTAAACTCTGTACATTAAATTGTAAAACTCGCATATTGATTATATTAGGTCATTATTATTTAGGTCTTCAAGACCCTGTGTCATTAAATCAACATCCATTTGTGCACGACTGTAATTAATTTCATCTCTGATTTTGTTAATTAAGTTTATTTGTTCTTTATTAGCTACATTTGGAGTAGATAAAACACTGTTCAAAATATTTGTGATAGCGCTAAGCATTTTTCAAATTCAGAAGTTTTTTGATTTTCTAAGGCACTAAGTGCTGAGCCGTTTGGCGCAATGTATGTTTCACCTTGGGCAAGAGCCTCGCGGTGCTGTTGTTGCGTTTTTCTAGCATTCTCTTCCTCCCGAATTCTATTTGCGTTAGGCTTTGTGACCCGTGAGTAAGATTGAATTCTATGAAAATAGCTGGAAGATTCTTGAGTATTGTTTGGGGTGGGTTTTAAACCTCTTCCCGGATTATTTCTAGGCTGTAAAGAGTTGGAAATTGTCCATTAATATCCTCATCCAACAGATAAAAACTATTTCTAAAGATAGGTGGATATTTAGTTTTCGCTTCACTATATGACAGGTTTTCAATTGTCATAACCCTCTTAATGTTAAACGCCTTAACCCTAGCAGGACAATTTTTATCCGTTGGTTTATGCTCATCCTCACACTTCGAGCATCTGACTGGACCTGGTGCGCATTTATCAGCCATTTCGTGGACAGTGAAACATGTTGAGCAAGATTGTTGTCGTTGCTTGCAGTGCTTTGCGAAATGATTGTATCTATAGCATCTATAACACTGAGCAAAAGGTATAAAATGGCGCACTTTCATATGGGCGCAGCCATATATTTCGATACTATCTGGAACGGTAAGTCCTTTAAATAGGATTCTGACACGTTTAGTGTTCACTAGTTCATCTCGCTCCCTTCTCTGAACTCTTTGAATCTTAAGTATGGGTATTTCGCTTTGGAAGTGTTGTCGCATTTCGTCCTCAGAAATGTCCTCCCCAACAGGGAATATTATACCCCACTTAGAAATAAAGTGAGCAAAAATCTTAGGTTCATAACCCGCATTTTTAATTCTTTTACAGGTACAACGGCAAAAACAGCTGATTATCACATTAGTTGTCAAAATGCATTATTGTGAATAAACTTACATACAAAAGGTAAACAAGCAATTCACAGTAATACGATATTTTGACGTTTGGTGCGGTAAATTGACCGATTATTGTTATCGATAACACCTTCTTATTTCGCCATGCCAGCAACCACAAAATATTTTGTGGTTGCCTGATGACGGCCACACTGGCAAGCAACCGATTATTTGAGCAAAACAGACAGTCAATGATCGTGTGTACCCCATTTTAGGATAACTTTTTTCATCAGTACACCAATAATTGCTCTGTTCCACAGAAACTGCAAGACGCTACTTTTTTTACTACGATAAAATTTGTTCCTTTATGTTATCGGAAAAAAATATTAAAAATTAGTAGATTCTTGCAGTACTGGAACAGACCAACGATGTCATAATGAAAGCAAACTGACGAAGTAGTGAATGTAATAAAAAGGAAAAAACGAGATGGTTTCGTGGATGATGCAAAAACGAAACAAATTTGTCTATTGTGCTAGTGGAAAAATTAAATAAATGTGCCGTTTTAATAAATAAATTCACAGGGTGACGCAGAACGTCCAAAATTCACATTTAGTACTACATATTTTTTCAACCCTGCTGACAAAAAAATTAGCGACGAAAATTATGTGTCTTCGTTTACTCAAAATTTGTACGAATTGTTACTGGAAGTTGTTCGTTTACTCTACAGTACAATGCAATAGACGTTAAGGCCTGCGTACATAAGCTGCCTTGCCTGCTTACCTTGCTTACTTCCGATAAAAGAATAAAAAAGAAAAGTGTAACCCAGTTCGAAATTTGCTCGACCTTCTTTCTTTTATTTTTATAATGTCAGAAATGAAGCATGAAAGCAAGGCAACCAGGCGAGGCAGCTTATGTACGCAGGCCTTTAGTCGTTTACTGGACTTGTACTTGTATTTTACAAATTGTTCAGTAAACAAACACCCGCATTATAATTAAAGCTTTGTTCCTTTACTTTTTGTTGTGTCTGGTAGCAGAATTAAAACACGCGTTGTATTATAAAAGAGACTACATTTATTAAAATACAAATAAAGACAAAGATATGACAGAAACACTAATGTTGAACGGTAGACGGGTAGAGTTGTGTAGTTCCGGAACGAACTAGTTCCAAGGAACTATTCCGAATGAGGAACTATTGGAACTATATCCAGCTCTTTCTTTTATATAGTTCCTTTAGTTCACATAGTTCCTTTTGTTCACCTCATTCCTTTAATGTATCACCTCACCTACGTCGATCTTTTTTCGTTGCGTTAATTTTTATACCCTCCACCTTAGGATGGGGTTATATTAAGTTTGTCACTACGTTTGTAACTACTCGAAATAATCATTGTAGACCCACTGTAGCGGGCTATGTAGGTCCACGCTTTCGTATAGCCCCTATACAAAATGACGCGTGAGATTCTCGTTGCAACCACCGAAGAGAGAACATCAAAACAACAAGCGGAGAATACATAAAATTTGTGCGCGTATTAGAAAATTCTAGTAGCGTCTTTTGATCAATCTTGTTATAAAATTCTGGCAGGGAGACAAATTGCCTTAAGTTCCTGAAATTTCTGGAATCATCTCATTGAATTCATTGGCATCAAGCATATCATCTATCAATCAACTCATTTGACGTCATTTTCATTCATATTTAACCATCAACTTTTGGCACTTTGGTATCTGCTTTCTTTTGGAATTTAGTGTGATTTCCGCAGTGGTTTTGTGAGAGATGCCGGGGGATCCAGGTGGTCCTCCACCGATTGTTGTGGAGAAAAGTGGTGCCGGGTCATAGTCATACAGAGGGAGTCAATGGTGTCGCGTCTACAAGTACTGTTTTTTGTGGTGTAGCTAATCCACCTATGGCTTTAAATAGTGCAAATGTTATTTCAACACTTGAGACAAATTCAGCCAATGTTAATAATAAACCAGCTGGTTCTGGTAATTATGATTTTGAATTAGTTTATGATATGACTCATCCTGGCCCGTTTATGGTCTATGTTGATGTTGCCTTAAAGAACAATATAAGACATCCCTTTAGCGTATTTGATTTCTCTCGTCACATTACATTCCTTGAAGTTAGAGACGTACTTTGTGTCACAAAGATTGGCTATGGTCGAGGTAAAGTTGTCTTTAACACCGCTTGGACGGCAAATGATTTTGTCAAAGACGAAAGAATTAAAAATGCGGGTTATGAACCTAAGATTTTTGCTCACTTTATTTCTAAGTGGGGTATAATATTCCCTGTTGGGGAGGACATTTCTGAGGACGAAATGCGACAACACTTCCAAAGCGAAATACCCATACTTAAGATTCAAAGAGTTCAGAGAAGGGAGCGAGATGAACTAGTGAACACTAAACGTGTCAGAATCCTATTTAAAGGACTTACCGTTCCAGATAGTATCGAAATATATGGCTGCGCCCATATGAAAGTGCGCCATTTTATACCTTTTGCTCAGTGTTATAGATGCTATAGATACAATCATTTCGCAAAGCACTGCAAGCAACGACAACAATCTTGCTCAACATGTTTCACTGTCCACGAAATGGCTGATAAATGCGCACCAGGTCCAGTCAGATGCTCGAAGTGTGAGGATGAGCATAAACCAACGGATAAAAATTGTCCTGCTAGGGTTAAGGCGTTTAACATTAAGAGGGTTATGACAATTGAAAACCTGTCATATAGTGAAGCGAAAACTAAATATCCACCTATCTTTAGAAATAGTTTTTATCTGTTGGATGAGGATATTAATGGACAATTTCCAACTCTTTACAGCCTAGAAATAATCCGGGAAGAGGTTTAAAACCCACCCCAAACAATACTCAAGAATCTTCCAGCTATTTTCATAGAATTCAATCTTACTCACGGGTCACAAAGCCTAACGCAAATAGAATTCGGGAGGAAGAGAATGCTAGAAAAACGCAACAACAGCACCGCGAGGCTCTTGCCCAAGGTGAAACATACATTGCGCCAAACGGCTCAGCACTTAGTGCCTTAGAAAATCAAAAAACTTCTGAATTTGAAAAATGCTTAGCGCTATCACAAATATTTTGAACAGTGTTTTATCTACTCCAAATGTAGCTAATAAAGAACAAATAAACTTAATTAACAAAATCAGAGATGAAATTAATTACAGTCGTGCACAAATGGATGTTGATTTAATGACACAGGGTCTTGAAGACCTAAATAATAATGACCTAATATAATCAATATGCGAGTTTTACAATTTAATGTACAGAGTTTAAATAACAATAATAATAAGTGTCTCTTAGAACTATTTATGGAAAAAAATAATATTGATATTGCCTTAATTACTGAAACGTGGTTGAAAGACAATTCGACCTCGAATTTAACAAATTTTAATTTTGCGTTTAAGAATCGTCAGGACGGCTATGGAGGTGTCGGTATATATTTGAGAAGAGATATCTCTTTCTCATTTATCGACATCGACATTGGCGTCGAGATGGAGATTCTGGGGATAAAAACCCTGAACCTTAGAAACAATTTTGTTTTTGTTGTAACACACATTCCTCCGAATACTCAGAGGAGCTCATTTGAGCTAATGGTTAATAATCTGTTCACTTACTTTGAAAACATCCCTTTGCCAGTGATTATTGGCGGTGACTTCAACGCCAGGGCGCTGGCATGGGGGGACACAATCACGGACTTTCAAGGAGCTATATTGGGGGATATAGCATCTAGATGTGGCTTTTATTGTCTAAACAATGGTCAACCTACCTTCCGTCTCCAGGATAGACATGCCTCTGTCTTGGACCTAACGTTTGCGAAAAATCTCAATACAGCACCTTATTGGTCAGTTAACTCAACGAAACTCACGAACAGCAATCATTTGCCCATAATTGTGGAATTTGGCCACGGTCCGAATCCACCCAGGGCAACTAAAAGAGTGAATAGAAGGGCGGTTTTAGAGGAGATGGCAAAAATAGATGTAGGGGGTTCCGTTCAAGACTTTAATGAAAAAGTACGTGAAATTGTTAATAGAAATACAGTCAGATTAAAACCCAAAAATAAATACGTCCCGAAAATGTGGTGGAATAATGAAGTGCAAAAGCTTTTTAGGTTACGGCAGGCGGCTAAGGCCAAGTACTTCAAAAGTAGAACCCTTCAAGACTTACGGGCATATACTGAGGCAGAAGATGCGCTTCGAAAGAAGGTACAACAATGTAAGATTGAGAACTTTGAATCAGTAGTTGACGAACTTTCCAGTAGCACCTCTACCAAGCACTTTTGGAATACAGTTAGAAATGTACGGAAGTACAAACAGCCAAAAAGTATAAATCACTCATGGGATGAGGACCAAAAAGGGAAATTTCTTGATTTAGTGGCGACATCATCCAGCGCAAATAGTCCTGAGGTCGATCAAACAGTATCTAATGATGCAAGGCCAGATCCCATTGAACAAAATAATTTGACTCCAAATAATATAACTAGCATTTCCGCATGTGTACACGCCGAAGTTGAGTCCCATATTAATTCAAATATAGTATCTGTAAGGACTTCGAGTAATCCCTTGGAGGTGGATGTCTTAGGGGAATCTACGGATGACTTGGTAGAGCCCTATGAGATGCCAGTGGATGGCTCCATGGTTGGGTCCTTGGTCGAATCCACTGACGACTCAGGGGAGGGCACTCTCGAAGAACTTGTGGTTGAGCCTGGGAAGAATTCTCCGGAGGAGACTGTTGGGGATTCCAGGATTTTAACTCCTAACCTGAGCGTGCCTTCATCACTTCTATCATTTGAAATTTTTCGACGTTTTCTACAGACAAGAAGCTCTGCCTCTGCCCCAGGATTAGATCTGATATCGTATGAATATCTAAAGAGATTGTCCCATCCGCGTTGAAAGCCTTTTTTGATATAGTGTGCGATGTGTTTAAGAGCGGTGAAATCCCAGAAAATTGGAGGTTTGTTAAAATATCCCCTATCCTGAAGCCAGGGAAGGGCCCAACTAAAATAGAAAATTACAGACCTATTTCGCTCCTCTCGGTACCCCTTAAATGTCTTGAGGCTATGTTGAAGGATTTTATCCAAAATTATCTTGAATCAAATCATGTTTTCCCAGAGCGGTCGTATGCATTTAGACCAGGTCATTCCAAATCCATGTGCATCAATGACTTAATCAATACAGTTTATGCTTTAAAGTCTAAAGGTCATCAGGTGTTAGTTTTTTGTGTCGATGTCGAGAAGGTCTATGACTGTGTGAGGGTAGATACACTAAGATCTAAATTGAATAACCTGGGGGTGAATGGCGCGATTGTCTCATGGATTGCAGATTTCCTGCACAGGAGGAATCTGGTCCTGGGCTCTCGCGTCGTCTCCGTCAGTGGCGGTTTGGCCCAATTCCTTGAGCCCAATTCTCTTTAATGCATACACAATTTCGGTTCATGACATACAGGCTGAGAATTGCATATTATTTCAATATGCGGACGATTTTTTCCTGTTGGTTTACCATAGGGATTTCGAGTCTGCCAGATCTCTTTTGAATCTCAAAATTTCTGAATTTGCTTCCCGCTGTGGAGAAATTATCTTACATTTCAATATAAACAAAACATCAGCCATTCATTTTAATAAGAAAGTCCGGCAATTGAATCTTAACTATGATGGAAGGGATATTGAGCAGGTGGATAAAATTAAATACTTGGGATACTATGTTGCATCAAATAACTCTGCAAAGGATCATGTTAAACACACCTTAGCATAAGTAGAAAGGAAAAATAAGTGCTTGAGTATCTTAGGTGGATGTAAGAAAGGCGTGGATCCACGCAAATCCCTGCAACTCTTCAGGGCATGTGTTAGGTCAAAAATAGAATATGCATCATCTACTCTCGCCAATGCAGATAAAGGTTCTATTAATAAAACTAAAACCTCAATTAACAATTGTCTGAGGAAGTCACTCGGGTTAATAAGATCAACACCTGTCCCGTGTCTGTACCACCTGGCGGCAGAATTACCCCCCGATTATAGATTCTGCCTCACAGCTGTAAAAGAATTAGCAAAGGCGTATGCATATAAACGGCCCATTATAAACACGCTTAGAAGTCTCACGCACCCAATTAACACAGGTATTTATAGAGTTCACACTAGATTCAAAGATATCCTGGAAAGGGTGGGCAAAACGTCTCCTTTAGGGACTAGGGCGACAAACATTAGTGTTGATGATGTTTTCTTTAAGGGGATAGTCTCAAAAAAGGCTGATGCAGGCAGCTCGGTAATTGAACAACTTTACAGTGGGAAATTTAACCAACTCAAATATAAGGGGTTTCAGATCTTCTTTACGGATGGTTCTGTTTCCCCTAACTTCTCTGGCTCGGCTTTTATTCATGACGGGTCTGGTGTAGTGTTTTCGTATTTCGGTAATCTAACGTTGTCCTCAATGTCGGCTGAACTTATTGCTATTGTGAAGGCTCTTGAATATGCCGTTAACAACCAAATTAGGAAAGTAGCCATTCTTTGTGATTGTCTTAGTGGTCTCAAAGCGATTAAAAGCAATTGTAAAGGCAATTATCTTATAGATAGAATTATAGAGTTAGCTTTAAAACATTTCGAAGAAATAGAACTGCATCACATTCCAGGACATAGTAGAATTCCACTTAATGAAACTGTTGATCAAGCAGCCAGAAGGGCTAGGGAAATCGGGTCGCAGATTGATACACCATTGACTATCTCTGATGCAATTAAACATATTACTCATGTTCTATGGTCAGAGTGGGGAGATGAATATAAAAACCGAGGCCTGTCCAGCTCCTCTTATTTCTTCACAATCTTTCCTGAGGTCACCAAGCGTCCGTGGTTCCACAAATCCATATCTGCTCCAGTGGACACAAAAACGTTAAACCGAATAATCACAAACCACGCTTTCTGCAATGTCGATGGTCAGACTAGCAAGGTTTCTTGAAACCATTTTCGATAAAGTTTCTTTTCAAGTTTCGTTAGTGTCCACACACGTTAACGTGAAATTTAAGATTTTTGCGTGTCCTCTTTATTTTACCATTCGCGTTTGTTGTGTTTCTCATACCAACAAAAACAAAACAAACATAAATAAACTAATAAACAACACAAAATAACTAGCAGTAATAATAAATCAATTAATATTACAGTAGAACTTCGATAATTCGTACCTCGATAATTCGTAATCTTCGATAATTCGTAACAAACTGCCGGTCCCTTGAAGCCATTTCCTTCGTGTTTTCACCCCGCTAATTCGAAATCCTCGATAATTCGTAAAAAATGGCCGGTCCCTTGGATTACGAATTATCGAAGTTTTACTGTATTAGTTAAATTTCACTACTTCATTAATTAAATGTTTTTATTAAATCTTGTTATGCTTGTTTTGTTGTTAACGTTTGCTTGAGAAAATAAAAATGAAAGAAAATGGAAGATAAAATCTTGCAACGAATAACAAGAAGAGGCAACACAACAAACACAGAAAACCATGTACATGGGTTTCACTACTTCATACCCCTCGCCCATAAACTTGACGTCGCCATGTTGAAATCGTGCTAGTCTGACCATCGACAATGCAACCTTGGAAAGGATGAATGTAGTGCCATCGCCTTTGTGTGAAATCTGTAACATCGAAGAAAGCGTTGACCACATTATCTTTCATTGTGGTCGTTTTTCAACAAAAAGAAATGCAAATCACCTCATAAAAAATTCAAGATCCACTGTGGACTTCATCAACAAAAATGGGATAGATAAACTCCCTGCCATTGCTGAATTTTTACATGAAATCAACATTAACTTATGAACAATCTCCATATCAAATATTGAATATATAGCGGATTTATCCCTTTTGCTTGTTGTGGCGTTATCTGGAAATTGGCCAAGCTCAAACTCCCGAAATTCGAAAAAAATGGCGCGTGACGCGTCGTCGTTTTAAGGAATTTTTAAGATATGTGATAGCCACATATAATTGCTATTATTAAATTTGATTTATTTTTTTTGTTCCTGTGGGAATATTTTCACTGCTACAAAGAAAATAAAAATGTAAACAAATGTCAGTCCACTGTACAGTGTTGGTAAACGAAATTTTTTTTGTTACCATCAAATTAAAATTCGTTCCATGACACATACGAATAGTAGTACGTTTACATATGCGCATATTATTATGATGACATTTAACCCTACTTACATTTGACTTGGATTAACCAAAATGTTTTTTTTAATTGCTATCATGGTAATAAAGGTTGAAGCAAATGTCAAATAATTCTAATAATTGATCGATGGGGCCAGCTGTTTTCCCACAATCTGTCAAATTAAATTGTCGAATTCGTTGTAAGAAACATAAACATATATTTAGAGGGCTTGATGGATTCTCTTGATGTTGTTGTGCTTTTTATGACCGGTTAAATGAGCCGTACATTCGTTTTATACGTATACTTGAAACAAGTGTTTTGGGAGTTTACGTCATGTCAAATAGAAGGGTACGTTTACATTGAACATTTCATCATGACGGTTATATTTTGATTGGTTGGTTGATGTTTCCATAGATTATTAGTGAAATAATTTTTGGAATAAACCAGTTCACAATAAAAACAAGGGGATTGTGAATAGTATGTGACACTTGAAGAAATTATAAACCAGTTTTCATTCTCATTGTGTTTAAAATAACTTATCCATGAGTAGAAAGAAAGTAAATTGAAATTCCGCGGCATTCTGAATAGTTGGAATAATGTTGTCATTAAGAAAATGGATATAGACGATCGAGAATGAAATTAATATTATTGATCTTTGATATTTCGAATTATAAAATATATTTGAATTACATGTAAACGATAATTCGACTTAACAATCATAGAAAATCCTTAAAAAAGTCGATTTGTATATCCCTAGTCAAAAATTAGGTTCCACCATAGTCGTAATTTGATCGATGATGACAATATATTCTGAATTGTATCACCCTGTACGTACGCCACGTTTTATCTGCCATTTCCTTCAATGAGTGAACAAGTTAAGTCGCATTAAAATTTTTATCACCACCATTAAGATAAAATTGAGGTTAATTTGTGGAACCAAAAAAACGGCATAAGCTTATTAAAATATTTCATTTTATCATATTGTGAATAAAAATGAGTGGAAAGCAAATAAATCCCAACCAAGATGAGCACCAATGAGACGAGTGGACTGTATGTTTATATGGATGAGATGTTTGTGACCTTAGCAATGTTATTCTCCAACCAAAAGGAAAATAATATTGCAATAATAGCATGAAATGAAAAGAACAAATTTCAAGAAACGTTATAAAACGTAGGTTTCTGTTTTATTTAAATATAAAAAGAGAAGGGTTAATAAAAGAGAAGAGAAGAGGATGCTCACCGTTTTGTAGCTGGATAACAAGTGAAGTTCGTTTTTAGATTTATAACAATGCTAGCTTAGTTTTGGTTACTTCGTTGAGTTTTATACAATTCAAATGGAGATTTAACGAAAGTAACCACTAGTTCTAAAATACTTATTTCTATTCACAATGGATTTTAGTGCTTAATATAATAATTCAGATACTTAACGCTAGGGTGGTAATTCAGTGTACTTAAACTATATAATTAACAATTCAAATTCAATTAAAATAAATGGCAAATTATTCAAATTTGTCCATGGCGCCGGCCTTGCACTTGTGCAACTGATGAGGCGACGCACATGACTTCAGCCAAGGATTTGATCGCCTGGGATAGAACCAACTGGTCTGGCATAAGGACACTGCTTCTTAGCGGTTTTAACTGCATGTTGCGTGGTTGAGAATGGTGAGCTTGATGGCTGTTGCGTTGACGATGTTGTTTGTTGCTTTGGGGCCGATTTTGCTGATGGCCACTTGAGCGTTGGTGATGTTGCGGCTGTCGCTGGGGTTGTTGACGTTGTGGTTGTTGATGGTGGTGATGTTGTTGTTGACGTTTCGACCGATGGGGTTGTGGGTTACGGTGTTGGCGCTGTCTGGACTTCGGTTGCTGCCTAGGTTAAGTGCGAGAGCGGCTATCTTTAGACCTCTGGTGTGTATGGCTTTGCCTTCTGCGTCGACGGGGGGAGTTGGGCGGTACTACCCGTTCATGCACCGTTGGCCTTGATATTGCATCGGACTCTTCATGGCGAACGATGGCAGTGGAAGAGGGCTCCGGGTGAAGCATGGAGTGGTGCTGGCTGCCACATTTTTTGCAGAAAACCTTGGAGTGACATCTTCGAACTTGATGGCTTCTCGCAAGGCAATTGATGCAGCAGTCATTATCCCTGACCACCTTTCTCCTGTCTTCCACCCGCATTAGAATGAACTCCGGACAGAATCGCAGGGCATGGCTTCTGTCACAGATAACACACTGGTACAGTTGCCGGGTGATTGAGTTGCGACGGGACCTACAATGTAAAACATTGTTAGTAAAATGTATTGGTATGGTGGGATGGAAATGAAAATGTGGATGTATAGTAAATGAGTCGAGATGATTCAATAAACGGATGTATAATTTGTAGTTTAAAGAAAAGCATGAGACGAGCTTGATTTGAGAATGAGGCGAGTTTGAGTAAAATTGAGAAGAGCATTTTATAGTAGAAGGTGATAAGAGTTAGAGTAGAGAATGAGATGAATTTGAGCATTGAAGGAGAAGAGTTTGAGTTATACGTTAGAATTTTATGAATCTGAATCGAGCAGAGGTAAGTAACAAAGTTTTACTATTGGTCTTTTAATAATTCCAGAGGATGTTTTAATATCAGCCACTCTAACATGGCTATCACTCCCAGAGTGTGTCGTTACGACTCTACCTAAGCGCCATTCGCTTGGTGGTAGTAAATCGTCCATTACGACAACTAAATCGTCAGGTTTTAGATTGGGAGTAGAGTTTTTCCATTTGTATCGTTTAGGTAGAGATTTTAAGTAATCCTCTTTCCATCTTGTTGCGAATTGCTGATGAATAGCTTTCAGTTTAATCCACCTATTTACAAGAGATAGATTTTCAGAGATTGGTTCGGGTAGAGCCATAATTGGGGAACCTCTAAGGAAATGTCCTGGAGTTAAGGCGGTAATGTCAGAAGGGTCTTCAGAGACAGCAGAAATGGGGCGAGAATTGAGAACACCTTCGATACGAGCTAAAACAGTAGCAAATTGCTCAAACGTAAATCTGTGTGCTCCTGCTATTCGTTTAAAATGGTGCTTAAAGCTTTTTACAGCGGATTCCCACAAGCCACCCATATGAGGTGCATGTGGTGGAATAAATCGCCATTCAAATCCATGGGTGGAATATTTACCAGCAATATCACTGGGAACAACTTTAATAAATTGTGAAAACTCTCTAAGCAATTTTCGACTAGCACCAATAAAATTCTTCCCATTATCAGAAACTATCCGAAAGGGTAGTCCTCGCCTCCCAACGAATCGAGCAAAGGACGCCTCGAAAGCCACAGAGGAAAGTTCGGTGCATGGTTCCAAATGGATCGCTTTGGTGGCAAAGCACACAAATAAGCAAACATAGGCATTAAAGATAGGAGCGTTTCTCAAAGAGGAACTTTTGATTTCAAAAGGGCCTGCAAAATCAATACCAGTTATATGAAAAGGGGGAGTCAAAGCGCATCTTTCTGGAGGTAATGGGGCCATAATCTGGGTACAAGGTCTCTTTTTGAAAATTATGCATGTTTTGCACTTATGAATGATGCTTTTCACTCTAGGTTTGAGACGAGATATATAAAATTCGGTTTGGACCATCCTGCACATTTGATTACAATCTGCATGAGCTAAACACAAATGTAAATGCAACAAATATAGTCGACAAAAACGAGAATTTCCAGAGACAATCATGGGATATCGCTCATTATAAGGGAGATCTGCGTTGGCCAACCTGCCATTAACACGCAGAATATTATTATGATCCAAAAATGGATTGAGTGATTTTAAAGGGCTTTTTGGTGAAATGTCTTTACCTTCTTCCAAATCTTTGCATTCTTGTTCGTAAAATTTGCGCTGATAAAAATATAGAAGTCCGTATTTGGCAGAAAAGGTTTCAGAGTGAGAGAATTGAGGGGAAGTAGTTTTAGCGAGATTTCTAAGTCTGCTTAAGCAATTGTTAACGAACCGGTATACATACGAAAATACTCTCAGGGCTCTATGGTAAGTAGAAAATGGTTTTAAAAAATCGATATCTTCTTCTTCAAAGGCTACCATAGCTTGTACGTTTGCGCGTTTTCCCATATCTGGGATAGCTATTGGATTTTTCTTGGGCCATTCAGAGGGGGGGTTTGTGAGCCATTTGGGACCATTAAACCATAAAGAATTTGTCACTAAATCTTGAGGTCTACATCCTCTTGTGTCAAGATCGGCTGGATTGTCATGCGTAGGTACATGACGCCAGATACCATTTGGAACTTATTCCAAAATCTGAGCCGTGCGATTGGCGACAAAAGTTTCCCATGACCAAGGAGGTTTTGACATCCAACCCAAAACAATTGTTGAGTCTGTCCATAAAGTTATACTTGTGAAGTTAAAATCGAAAGTAGAAATCACATAATTAACCAACTTTGCGAGGAGAACTGCTCCACTGAGCTCATGTCTTGGTAAACAGACAGGTTGAAGAGGAGCAACCTTGCTTTTTGCAACTAGCAAATTGGAGAACACAACTGACTTTTCGTTTTGACATCTGATATAGACACATGCGCAATATGCAGCTTGGGACGCATCAGAAAACCCATGGATTTCCACATAATCAGTTGGATAATACTGAATCCACCTAGGAATCGTAATTGACGATATGATTTGGAAATCAGAGACGAGCGTGTTCCATTTTGATTGAGCATCTGGACTTAAGTTTTCGTCCCAATCAATACCTTCTAACCATAACTGCTGCATTAAAACCTTTGATCTAATAATAATTGGTGCTATCCACCCTGCGGGATCGAATAATTGTGCAACAGCTGAGAGAACCATACGCTTAGTCATAGAGGACTTTGTCGAAATTGAGCCAAGGGAATATGAGAACTGATCTGAGAAAGCATTCCATTTCATACCTAAAGTTTTGGTCGAACTTGATTCATGTAAGCGGAGAAAATCGCAATCATATAAATCTTCGGTTTCAATATAAGAGAGAATTGTTTGGTCATTAGCGGTAAGTTTTTTCAGAGGAAATCCAGCACCTTTAAGAACGTCAATTAGATCTTGTTGCTTTTGAATAGCTTCTTCAATTGAAAAACTGCCCGATAGAATATCGTCGACATAGGTTTCTTGCCTTAAAATTTTTGCCACATCAGGGTATTTGTCTTCGGAGTCTTTTGCCAATTGCAAAAGTGTGCGGATCGCCAAAAACGGCGCACAATTAACACCAAACGTTACAGTCTTAAGTTGATAATCTTTTATGTGGCCTTCGTCACCTTGGCGGAATAAAATGCGCTGATAGGGTCTATCATGAGGATGTACTAGTATTTGTCTGTACATTTTTTGGATGTCTCCACTGAAGACATAAGGGTACTTTCTCCAATTCAAAATGACAGACGTTAAATCTGTTTGGAGAGTGGGGCCGGTATGGAGAACATCATTTAAAGAATAACCGGACTTTGTTTTGCGAGATGCATTAAAAACAATTCGTACTTTTGTTGATTTGTGTTCGGGGCGAACAACAGCGTGATGAGGAAGATAATAGGAGTTGTATTTGTTATCAATACAGACTTCTCGATATGAGGTTTCTTCTAAATGATCTAATGTGACATATTCGTTTAAAACCGAATTATATTCGGTACGTAAGTCAAGATCATTAGACAAAGTTTTTTCCATTCGAGTATATTGTGCCAATGCAATGAGACGAGACGAGCCGAGATAAATTGTGTCAGCAAATTCCTTCTTAAAAGGCAGCCGAACAATGTAACGTCCATCAGGTGAATGAGAAGTGGTTTTATTATAAAAATTTTCACAGAACTGGTCTGCTGTGGAGACTTTTGGCACATTTGGAACTTCTTCTAGTTCCCAAAACTTCCTTAACAATTCGCTTATTGGAGGTTCATTTTTTTCAATTATTGTAGTGGAGAAGAGTTGAACACTTTCGGTTTTAATGGGCCCACTTAAAACCCAACCGAATATAGTTTTATAAGCGGAAGTATTGCCACAAATATTCTTTTTAATGCCTTCAAGATTTATAAATCTGTCGGCGTCATTACCAAGTATGAGGTCTATTTGTGAGGACTTATTAAAGTGTGGATCTGCCAAATCTAGATCTTTGAGATCAGATGGGTGAGCAATTTCAAAGGAAAGAGCCGGCACTGGCTTTGTTACCTTGGGAAGGATAATAGCAGATATAGAGAATCGAACATCACACTTTTTAGATCATCAATATGGGGTCCCAACTTTCAACATTTACATTTAGAGTTTTCAAAGTACTGAGGCAATCGGAAACGGTAGAATGTATTTTCTGAAGTGATTCGCTACTTTCATTTGTGGCAACTGGAATATTAAATAGGATTTTAAGCTGATTGTCGACCAAAACACGCCTATTTTCATACCTAGCCTTCAGAGCATCCCATGCCAATTTGAAATTATCGTCACACAAAGGATATCTTTTGACTATCGCACCGGCAGGACCTCTGGTTTTATTCGTAAGATGATACAGTTTTTGAGCCTGAGACAATTCGGGATGGTCTGCGTAGACCGCCGTGAACATATCACGGAAAGACGGCCATTCTTCGTACCCTCCTTTAAATACCTCGATATCGCAAGGAGGCACTTTGATACAGACGCTTGACTTTGCAACGGGGGCTTGATTTATAGCTTGCGAAAATTGAGGAGGGACAATACTCTGCCTTGCTTTTAAATTATTTGCACCTGATATCCTAAGTATATCTAAAATCTGTGATCTAGCAGTATAGTAGGCCTCAGTGGTTGCATTTAAATTTACCATAGCATTCTCTTTGAAATCTTTGATACCAGCCGCTTTTGGGGAAAGTATTAAATTCTCATAGGCATTTTGAACACGTTGCCATCGTTTTTCTAAATCATCCAATTTAACCTCTAAAACGGTATCAGTTTGATCAGTAATGTCACTAGCCTCGAATTGAGTACAAAAATTGAGCAGAAGGTCACATTCAAACAAAAACTTACTTTGCTCTGGACATGTGTGTGCGGAACTGACTGAAGGGCGAGCAGCGCCGTCTGAAATTTGGCTATTTGAGCCTTCGGATGTAGAAGCGTTTAAACTCATTTTAAATAGAGTGCTAAAACCAACAAATTAAGCTTTTTCGAACAAAAGACAGGGGGAGTTGCTAATAGAAGTAGTAGTAGTTTTAAGGGGTGACTACGAAACCAAAGCTATAGTTTTAAAGGGTGACTATATAACCTTTAAGAATAAAGAGCGGGGGCAATTCTCTAAAGCAACTTTGTTGAAATTAGCTAAAATTGTATTAAAACGACTTTCAAAATCCAAACGTAGTTTTTTCGAATTAAAAAATCATAGCAACTTTTTTTTCAAAGGAAAAAATTCTAAATCCGACCAAATCTTTAAAATCGACCAAATTTTAATTTTTGTAAATTCCGTGCGAAATGCTTTGACTTTCACAAATAATCAATTATGTGTTGCAGGAAACCCAATTTATTGAAAAAATGTGACAACACTTGCCGTAAATAAGTATATATTCGACCAAAAAATCGCTTACTCCAAACAAAATTTCCAAAAACTTTAAAAGTACTGCAATTCTGCCGAACTTCACCAACAAGTTTCCAAAAATAATGTCAAAATGTTTTGGAGACTGTTCAGATTATCAAGTGAATAAATAACTTTAGAAAGTTTTAAATTTTAGTGAAAATAGATAAAATGACTAATTGCCGAAATCTAACGACTTGGCAACTCTTTCCAGCGAATATGGATTCACACCATCAAATTATAATAAAACTTTCCCACCGATCAGGGCATGATACAATGATACAAGGTAACCTCACGCTCGCAGCTCACAGAGTTGTATTCATATTGCCGTCCCTTCATTGACAAAGTGATTTTGACAAACTTTGTATGTATATGTTGAAACATACACTTATGTGTCAGTTATATTTACATTTTGAAATTTAGACACAATTTTATTATTTCAAATTTATTAATTTAAATTAAAATGTTTAAAGGAATTTCGCAAATTCGTATCCTTACCCTTTGGACAGCTGAACTTTAGTGGAAAGTTGTTAAATATGTAACATTTAATTTTAGTTACTGTTTTAATATATTTGCAGTAGTAATGATGTTTTGGTCTCAAATGCAAATGACAACAGTTTTGGTTTTAATATCTGGAATTATGCAGAAAAACGGTTCTAATAGTCACCACTGAAACTACATGCGACACAAATCTGAAAACGATCACAAACCAGGCCTTACTCTAACCCCAAATGAACTTATCCATGATATTACCATTGTTGCAAAAATCATGCGCACGATAACTCTCGAACAAATCAACTGATTTAGTTCAAAAATTGTTCCTCGTAATATTTCTTCCGGACATGGTTTAAAGGCATCTCTCGGATAATTGTTAAATTGTTTGAAGCACGTTGTCCTGGCGATCTTTAAACAACCTGCCGGTACCAAATAAAATGAATGATGAGTACGATTTCGTACGAATTGAGTATCCGATTTGGCTGAAACTTCGTGTCTTCTAAACGTACATCAAGTTCCAAGAAGTTTATATCGGATAACACCTCCCGGTACCTCCCTCTCAAATGTTCAAAATGTTCGCGTATGTGTAGTTAAAGGGCTTAGTAGTAACCCCTTATTTACAAGCGCAGTTCGCGTGAATTATGTGGCTACTTTTTGACCACTAGAATAAGTATTTAAATAAGTAGACACTAAAAGTCGTAAGTACTTATATAACTACTTATCATATCCAGTTCTAAGATGGACTATGGCGTGTGGAAAATTTAACAGCGAATATTCATTGTAATCATGACTACAACATTACCTTGTTTTGTTAGGGGAGGTCAATTCTGAGATGCGGGTCTCAAGATGACACAATATTTAGACCATTAGATTTGTCAATGGAAAAATTAGAACCATTTATTATAACATTTATTTTCAAAATTGGGGTTATGTTCTTTAGGCCCGCCATTCATTTATTGTATTTTTGTACAGTCACAGGCTCTCCTACTTTTATTCGTTAGATTTATTTGTATATTTCAGCACACAATACGAAAACTCTGAAAGAAAGAATGCAAGTTGCAAATGAATGAACAAAGTTGGCTATCACCTGAATCAAGTGTACATTTTCAAGACCCTTGACGATACACTGGAATATCAAAAGACAGTCAAAGCTTTAAGGAGATGTCGGAGATGCTATTCTTATGTTTGGATATCAACACCATCGTAAATTTAATTTTGTATATTTATTACTTTTTCTTTCTGAACACATTCAAAATACATGAAAATTTAATCTACATTCTTGCGCAGCGGTGGCTTTATTCTTTCTATTTTCAAAGGTCTTCTGTGGCATTTTAGCACGGTCGGCAGAAGCTTTGCCGGAAACATCAGCAAAGTGATTCCTTGCCAATTCAACGTTGCTTTTGGCCTTCGCGACAGCATTGGTAAATGGTACACTTGTCAGCCGCGATGCACCTGCGGAGCAGCATAAGGATTACAACTTGATGAAATGACGAACATTAGACAATGGGTTGAGATGATGGACATGACGTAAGACCTTCTTACATGGGTCACGAAGCTATGTCGATGTTGGTCTATCTTGGGTTGAGAAAGAGTTCGTTGAATGCGGACTACGTACAAATTACGAAACGACCAACATAACATGACCATCATAAGTCCATCTTGTCAACACTCATAGTTTCAATGTCGGGAAGTTAGTTCCGTTCCGCACTAGAGTAGTTTGATGAAAGAAATGTCATGGAATTATGAGCTCATAGATACGATGAGTTGTTCTCGAGGGGGGATGCAGCAACTATAGAGCATGGTACCAGCATGGAAGCGTTGGGAATTGTACACCTACAAAAAGGTAAGAATTGCCTAAGATTAGGGGGTTTTAATTTATTTGTACGCTCAATTTACTTACCACGTTAAAAAGTTTTCAAAACTTTATAATGGAACGCAATATATTACAACATCCACTACGGTTACATGTTACCGAATACACCCTGGCCAGAGCGGTGAGTACCAGCACCACGGACACGAGGAATGCGAGAAACAGCTTTAGGAGTACCCTATGATGTAGCAGAGGTTTTTTGATGGCCTGTAAAAACCAACACACGTTCAGCATATAAATATCAACAAATTCATCTCCGTCGCAATTACTTGCCTGTTCGCTGACAGCATAAGGTGAATTGGAGCGATCAACACTGCTGGCAAGCAAATTCTCTTTTCTTTATCTTGTTCATTCTTTTTCGAATATAAGGAGATCGGTGGTTTTGCGTTTGATGAATTCTGCAATAACATATCCGATTAACAATACGAAAACATTAAAGTGAGAACTTTTTTCACATTGAACCGAGAAACAGAAAAACCAAAATCTTTTGATATACTTTTACACAGTTATTTTACAAAATTTCGTTATATACACATTGGTCGATATATCTCTTTCTTTTGTACACATTGCTAACAATTTTTCTAGGCAATTTTCTTCTAAAATCGTGGATATTTTATTGTTGGAAAAACAAAAATATAGAACAAATAGAATGTAAACAAACAGTATGTTGTTTTTGTTGTCATTGACATGCAATAACAAAAACAACATTTATGTATACTGTTTCGACACAGGGTTGTATGTGACAGCTCAAGGACGGTTTTTTGAAATGAGATTACCTTGTATCATTGTATCATGCGATCAGGGTATTATCAAAAAATTAGACCAAAACTATGTATAAAAAGATATGTGAGTATATTATGTGTAAATGTATGTGCATATATTATGTGTAAATGTTCACCATTTATTAATATACTTCGCTGCTCACTTTTTCCTTTATGTAATCTTCTGAAAGGCACATAAGTACCGCTTCTTTATATTCCGATAATAATCTCACAATTTTTAACGGGAATTATGTAATTTTTATTCGGACAGACGGCAATTTATTGGCACTTATTTTTAGATCGCTCACACACAAACACTTTAACACACAATTTCCACCAACTTATTTATCCTTAATTCTCGAACTGCACACTCTTTTGACACGCACTGTAATATTTTCGTATGTTTAGTTGCTGAATATTTTTTGTTGTTAGAGTTTTTTTTATGTTTCTACTTCGCCAAACACAAACCACTTGTATATATATGTACGTTTGTATGTTTACCGAATATTGCAATTTACTTTTTCTCTTTCACTGTTTCAATGATATTTTTCTTTTTTTCTTTTTGAGATGCTCTTAATGAGATTTTTGGGCACTTGTTAAGAAATCTGTATGTACATATGTATGTATGTAATTTTGTGTATTTTTTCTCATAGATTTTGTCACTTATATGTTTTGTGTTTGGCGTTCACTTTCACTAATAAAGTAAAAAAAGCGTATCACTTACCAAACCGCAGGAATAAATAACAATGTTTGTACATATGCATAGAAGAGTGATGGTCGATATATCTCTTTCTTTTGTACACATTGCTAACAATTTTTCTAGGCAATTTTCTTCTAAAATCGTGGATATTTTATTGTTGGAAAAACAAAAATATAGAACAAATAGAATGTAAACAAACAGTATGTTGTTTTTGTTGTCATTGACATGCAATAACAAAAACAACATTTATGTATACTGTTTCGACACAGGGTTGTATGTGACAGCTCAAGGACGGTTTTTTGAAATGAGATTACCTTGTATCATTGTATCATGCGATCAGGGTATTATCAAAAAATTAGACCAAAACTAAAAAAAAGAAAAAATCGACCAAATTCAGACAAATAGATAAAACGGGTAATTATCCCAAAAAATTATGAGTGAAGTTTCAATTATCCAATAATTTTGATTTTGGAAAAAAAATTTAACCAAAAAAATTCAACAAAATTTTCGACCCCAAAATTATTTTATAATTAAATTGATCAAACGTAGTGGCAACTCAATCGCACGTAATGTAGCTTGTTGCTCTCCACTTGGAATAAATTTTTGATGAAAACTTGGAAAAAGTCTATTAAAAATTTCGACCAAAAAAAATTTAAAAAAAATCGACCAAACTAAGTAATGGGAAGGACTGGCAACTCTAGTGTTATAAGTTATGGGTTAGAACTTGATAACAAATAGATTGCTCACTTCGGGTAATCAGAATTGTAATAAAAATCTCGGATTAAATTCCCATAAAAAAAGTTTGAATATTTTTCAATTCGACCAATATGTCGTAATTCCCACAAGAATTTATCAAAAAAGGGCAGTAAATTCGCCAACGAATTTACTAACCACTTTTCGCACAGACATAAAATGTAAATGTTTCAAAATATTTTTAAGTTCCACTTACCACAAAAAACGGAAAGTTTTTTGTATTATGGCAACCCTTATAAGATTGTAAATATGTATATAGAAAATGTATGTAATGTATGTATACTACACATGCGGGTTAGTTAATTGTTGTTAGTTAAAATTTGCGATGAAAAAATTCATGAGATATAAAAATTTTTAATTTCGGTTGTCTGGGTTATTTCCCCTTATTAAAAGAAATATATTTTCTCTTATATGTTGTTTTTCTCTATTCTAACTACATCGCTGGATTGGCGCTCTCACTAATGTAGTTAGAATATTTAGCTATTGCTTGTAGGTATATGTTGTGTGTATGATGGGTAACGATGCGTGTTGTTATTGTTATTTCTATTATCTCACTTTTTATATTTTCTGTTTACAGTGAGTTTTGAAGGAGCGTATATGGTGTATTAATACAGTGAGTTGCAAAAGAGTGTATATAGTGCATTAATGGTTTTATGGTGTATTTTTTTTAATGTTCAAGTGGAAATTAATAATTTTGTAATCTTCTGAAAGGTCTTCTTCTTCTTATTTTGCTCTTATATATTTATGTGGTTCACTGACCCTTATTGCACATAAGTACCGCTTCTTTATATTCCGATAATAATCTCACAATTTTTAACGGGAATTATGTAATTTTTATTCGGACAGACGGCAATTTATTGGCACTTATTTTTAGATCGCTCACACACAAACACTTTAACACACAATTTCCACCAACTTATTTATCCTTAATTCTCGAACTGCACACTCTTTTGACACGCACTGTAATATTTTCGTATGTTTAGTTGCTGAATATTTTTTGTTGTTAGAGTTTTTTTTATGTTTCTACTTCGCCAAACACAAACCACTTGTATATATATGTACGTTTGTATGTTTACCGAATATTGCAATTTACTTTTTCTCTTTCACTGTTTCAATGATATTTTTCTTTTTTTCTTTTTGAGATGCTCTTAATGAGATTTTTGGGCACTTGTTAAGAAATCTGTATGTACATATGTATGTATGTAATTTTGTGTATTTTTTCTCATAGATTTTGTCACTTATATGTTTTGTGTTTGGCGTTCACTTTCACTAATAAAGTAAAAAAAGCGTATCACTTACCAAACCGCAGGAATAAATAACAATGTTTGTACATATTGTTACGAATGTAACTGATAGGTTTAAGTTAGTTTAGTTTAATTTCCGTTAATTTAAAAATTTGAATTGTAACGTAAAGTTTTTATTACGCAGTTACTTTATTTAAGCAACAACAACTACCATGTAGAAATATCTTCATCATTCTAGTTCTTTACCTTTCATTAATGTGTTTTTGTTTTGCTTTGCCATAGTCATGTAATTATTGTTTAGTTTGTCACCTCTTTATTTCTTTGCACTTGTTTGTTGTTGTTACGTCATTACTGTGCTTGTCGTCCAATTGTATTTCCCCATGTATGTATGTGAGTATGGTTGTTCGCTTAGTGCGAATGTGTGTCTGTGTGTTCGCTGTACAGATTCGAGGTGTTGCCATATGCTCTAGATATTTCTCGAACAGGGAGACTTTGGGATATAAATTACCGGGGAAACGGCAATGAAGTAGTAGTTGTGTTTTAAGCGTTGAACTGAACAGATCGGTTAAAGAAGTGCTGCGTGCTAACTAGAGACAAGCTGTGTGCTAGTAATTAAAGTCGGTTACGAATAAGTGTAATAAAGTAAATAAAGCATTGTAGAAACGTAATCTAAAACGAACCCTGTTTTATTTGGTACAAATCGTACTGGGGAATAAAACAACGTCTACACGGAGATTAGTTAAATCTAATTCCGTAACAATTGGTGTCAGAAGTGGGATTACGATCATCCTACAATGAAGTTTAAGGATCTACGAGTGGAAGACTTGAAGAAGGAGCTAAGTAAGTTGGAGTTGTGTTCTACTGGCAACAAGGCCGAACTACAAAAACGCTTGTTGGAAGAGTTCGAGCGCCGTGGAATGAACATCGATGAATATGAGTTCGACGGTAAGGAGGAAGTCGAGTTATCGGCAAAGGGCGAATCCAGCGTTGAGGAAGTTTCGTCGGTAGCTGCCAGGGGTGACGATTTGAAATCAATGCTGGCTATGATGATGCTGGAAATGAAATCTGACAACTGTAAAATGATGGAGAAATTAGATGCTAAAATGGAAGAAAATTCCAGAAAGAGCGAAGAAACTTCCAGACTTGTGATGGAAATGAAAGCAGAAAATTGTCGAATGAGCGAAGAAAACTCCAGAAAATTAGAGGAAAAGTTGGAGGAGAATTCTAGAAAAATTAACGAGAAACTCGAGAACATCACGATAGTGATTGAAAAGAGAGTAGAAAACATGGAGGTGCAAATTAAAGAGTTGGATAAAAAGATTCTGTCTGTTGACGAGAAATTTCTGGCCCATGACGAGAAATTTGTGAACCTGGAGAAGAAAATGTCGGAACTGGAAATCAAAGGTGGCCCAGTGAGAGCTATTCATAACACGATAAAAATCAAGCCTACAGTGTTCGACGGCTCAACCTCTTTAAATGTGTTCAAATTACAGTTCGAGACATTGGCTGCTAGAGATTCTTGGAACGACAACGACAAGGCGGTATCACTCCTTATGGCATTGAAGGGTGATGCTGCTGACGTATTACAGAGTATTCCCGCCGCTTCTAGAAACAGTTATGGAGATATAATGGCTGCTCTTGAACGTAAGTACGGTAGTGAACACAAGCAAGAGATCTACCGAATGGAACTGAGGGGAAGAGTCCAGAAGCCAAATGAGACTTTACAAGACTTTGCGGCTGATATAGAGCGGTTGGCGCAGTTGGCATATCCAGGAGAGACACATCCATTGGTGGACCGCATAAAGATTGAGACATTTGCAAGTGGTATTCGTGATCCAGAGATAAAATTTGCGACGTATGCGGCACCGATAGGAACATTTGCAGAAACCGTGTCATTTGCCCTGGGCCAAGAAACCGCGAAGATGCTGGTGAAACCTAAAGCTTACAACGTGCGGAGGCTGGAAGTTGAGGACAACAATTCCCAGACCGTTGTCGACCTGCTGAAAGATGCACTAATGCATGTGAAACGAGGGGCTCCTAGAACGAAAAAGACTTGTTATAACTGTCGGAAAACTGGACACTTGGCCCGAGAATGCAGAGTGAGACAAGCAAGGCCCAGATCCACCTCACCGCCTTCAAAAAGCAACGACCAACCGGTGGCCAAGAATCTGCAAAGAGAGACATCAGGTGAATCAGATACAGCAAGTTCTGCTAATCACGAGGCGCCGGTGGCAGAGGATGAAAACGATGGTCCCACAATTTCTATAGCCATAGTCCAGCAGAAGAATCACAACTTGACGGTTAAAGGCTTCGTCAATGGTGTATTGCGTACCTTGACATTGGACACCGGTGCAACAAAGTCCATTATTAGACCAGATTTGGTAAAAGGAAAGGTATTGCCGTTAAATGGAGTTAAATTGCGGACGGCCACAGGCGAGACTACAACGGTGCATGGAAAGGCCTACCAAAGACTGAGCATGGGTAGAAAATCGGTAAATTTCGATTTTATAGTGGCCGATATTGTGGACGAAGTTATACTTGGTGTAGACTTTATGATTGCCTTCGACATCAACCTGGACATAAAGCACCGTGTGATGACTTGGTCCAATGTGGAAATACCGCTAAATGTGGGCTACAACGAGAAAAGCAAGCATCGCCAAAGTGCAGAATCCGACGAGATCGCTGTAGATGTCCGTACGCTGAAGGTGGAAGCCGCTGACAATTGGCCCGTAGGAAAGTGGAAAAATCTCGCGACGAGGAGGAAAAAGAGAAGATGTACGTCGAGGAAAGGTCTATCGAAAAGCGGCCGTACAACAAGGAAGGGCAAGTCCGATGAAGACCAGGTGGCACTTAGGAAGGTGACCACAAAGAAAGAAGGTATAACGTCAAGATTCCTGGAGAGAAAGCGTCGTCCAGAAGAGCAAGAGTCCAAAGCTGACGCAGTAGAGGGTACATCTAAATCAGTTGCCACCACTACAGAACGAGAACTGCATCTAGTCAAGAGGAACAGGCTTAAGCGGGAGGCAGTGTTACCAATGCCCATACCACCGAGAGGGAACTGTGCCTATTCGGGACGAACAGGCTTAAGCGGGAGGCAGTGTTACGAATGTAACTGATAGGTTTAAGTTAGTTTAGTTTAATTTCCGTTAATTTAAAAATTTGAATTGTAACGTAAAGTTTTTATTACGCAGTTACTTTATTTAAGCAACAACAACTACCATGTAGAAATATCTTCATCATTCTAGTTCTTTACCTTTCATTAATGTGTTTTTGTTTTGCTTTGCCATAGTCATGTAATTATTGTTTAGTTTGTCACCTCTTTATTTCTTTGCACTTGTTTGTTGTTGTTACGTCATTACTGTGCTTGTCGTCCAATTGTATTTCCCCATGTATGTATGTGAGTATGGTTGTTCGCTTAGTGCGAATGTGTGTCTGTGTGTTCGCTGTACAGATTCGAGGTGTTGCCATATGCTCTAGATATTTCTCGAACAGGGAGACTTTGGGATATAAATTACCGGGGAAACGGCAATGAAGTAGTAGTTGTGTTTTAAGCGTTGAACTGAACAGATCGGTTAAAGAAGTGCTGCGTGCTAACTAGAGACAAGCTGTGTGCTAGTAATTAAAGTCGGTTACGAATAAGTGTAATAAAGTAAATAAAGCATTGTAGAAACGTAATCTAAAACGAACCCTGTTTTATTTGGTACAAATCGTACTGGGGAATAAAACAACGTCTACACGGAGATTAGTTAAATCTAATTCCGTAACAATATGCATAGAAGAGTGATGGGATTACCTCATTGTTATTGTTGCTAATGTTTCAACGATCACTGCTTCTTTACGAACGGTTGCGGAGGACCATGAATAAAAATGAGTGGAAAGCAAATAAATCCCAACCAAGATGAGCACCAATGAGACGAGTGGACTGTATGTTTATATGGATGAGATGTTTGTGACCTTAGCAATGTTATTCTCCAACCAAAAGGAAAATAATATTGCAATAATAGCCTGAAATGAAAAGAACAAATTTCAAGAAACGTTATAAAACGTAGGTTTCTGTTTTATTTAAATATAAAAAGAGAAGGGTTAATAAAAGAGAAGAGGATGCTCACCGTTTTGTAGCTGGATAACAAGTGAAGTTCGTTTTTAGATTTATAACAATGCTAGCTTAGTTTTGGTTACTTCGTTGAGTTTTATACAATTCAAATGGAGATTTAACGAAAGTAACCACTAGTTCTAAAATACTTATTTCTATTCACAATGGATTTTAGTGCTTAATATAATAATTCAGATACTTAACGCTAGGGTGGTAATTCAGTGTACTTAAACTATATAATTAACAATTCAAATTCAATTAAAATAAATGGCAAATTATTCAAATTTGTCCATATTGTGAACCTGTTGCATAAAGAAATTATATTTGAAGACGAAAAAATCTTCATAATTTTCATTATAATTAGTTACCAAACATCATCTCGGGTAAGCAATGCTCCTACGATATACCATTAGATCTTTCATGTAAGGTAATTAAATGTTTTTTTTTATATTCCTCATTAAGAATATTGTGGTTTCAATCTTGTGAACATTATATTAGGATTGACCACAATATTCCATAAGGTAAACCTAACATCACCATTAAAATTAAATCTGTGGTCTAAAATAAGATGTATAGATGGTGGCATCAAAATACCACATGAGACACCTAGTTATCAACACAATCATCATATCACATTATTTTGAACAAAAATCGATCAACACCAGAAGGAAAAGTTGCAAAACTACAATAACAGCGTGTTTTTGTAAAAAGTTTTTGCCCATTCGTTCGTCAATTTCATGAACGAAGACACAATTTGGTTTTCATAGCAATTGACGTTTGTATTCGTGTGACAAACAAATGAAAGCTTTTTATTTTCGTATTTTTTTTGGTTTTCGTAACAAAATCAGACGAACGAATACGTCAAAAATAGACGAATGGAAAAGACCAATCGTTTTGAATGAAAATTAAATAATTTGAGTAATAGGTGACACAAAACACATGAAAACTGATGGGGAATGCAATTTTATTTATTTCCATAGAACCACTCGCGGATATGTACATCCGTTTCTTCATATTATCACAATATTTTTTGGACAAATTTGTTTACATTTTTTTCTTATATTTTGTTTGTCATCTGTTTATCGGGGTTGCCATCAAGTCACACCAACCAAATTTTGAACGTATACGTTTTAGTACGAACGGTTCGTGTGACAAGCAAGCATTTTTACAAAAACACGCTGTAAAAATTTGATGCCATAATATGCCGCCAGAGTTTAAAGTGAACATGAGTGAGTACAGAAAAGCTATATAACAGCGTTATTTGTTATAAATATAACACATAAATTCCCCTCAAAAACATATTGCAATAGAAAAAGTCATACATTGAAGATAAAAAAGTAGACCTTTATCTTCATCTCCTTGAAGAAAAATAATTTATGTTACTCAATCATATCATTCGTTGACACGTGGTCAACAGCTTCCACCGTAACCTTCCACATCACTTCTAAAAACAATTTGCAAAACTATCTGTAAATTTCAATCAACAATAACTAAAGCATATTTTTAGGCGCAAACATTTCATTTTCATAAATTGTGTTATATTTACACCAAAAAGATAATCCCTGTATATTATAAATACATAGAACTAAATTCTAGAGAAAAATTGTGAATATATTGATAGTTTTATAGTTCAATGATAAAAATAGATAAATAAGGATAATGAATCTGGTATATAAATAGCATAATAACTACATAAATAAATAAGGTTATTATAATATAAATCGAACTATAAAAATATGAATATGATATTAAATCTTTCTGCCTAAAACAAGATTAGAATGTTATTATAAAAAAAATTGTAAAATACATGAAATCATATAAATAATTATACCTAAGCGAATTGATTATACAATATAGAATATTATCATAAAAAAGTATATATGAACATAATACTCGATATAATTGTTAGTATTAAATGTGTAATTGATTGCATATAAAATATTTAAAAATGATTAAATATACAAATTTATATATAAAGTCTTGAAAATTAAATGGATTTTTATAATGATTGAGTAAATTCCTAAAATGGTCTGAATAGGCATCATATAGTTGATTTACATCTATGGGGTATTTCTTATTGATAATTTTGGCGCCAGAAATACCATGGATGGCTGTAAAGTCATAAGGGGCGGGTAGCCAAATGAGGTAAATCCATCACAACCTCAACAGATGGAAATCTGCAATGTAGATATTATGAACAAAAAGGTAAGAAAGTTTGTATTTGGATGACATACGGTTTCCCTCTTTACCACTATTTATCTTTTTATTCACAAATTTAAAAATCCGTTAGAGAATTTGCATTCAGGTACAAAAATTTTATATGTACAGTCGATGCAGAAACAGAACCTACCCATCCGGCGAGCTAAGCCGCAGCCAGACCATCTAGTACATCTGCACAAATGACTATTACATATATGGCGCCCAACTTCCGAGCCACCCAAAAGTTTAGATTTTTTTCCATATCCCAAACTCTGCATTGACTATATCTTGTAGGTCGGTATCCCAGCAGGATTTTTAAGATCCATACTATGCCGTACCGATATACAGATATAGAAAAATGTAGATTTACCAATTGAGTTAGTGATACTACAATGGGAATGGAATCATATTTCATGGCTATATAGCTAAGTATATATTAGTTACTTTTCTGGCGTAGTTCCCACGAACTTCAAAAGGTACAAACCACCCAATTGTTTTGTTATTTTCAATATTTTAATCTAAGTACTGCCTTCTAAGAAAATTCCACCTTTTCCAATAAAAAAACAACAGGATTTTGTTCAAAATAATACATACACTGTTTATCTGTTTATTTAAAAATAGACAAAAATAAATATATTTAAACAATTTTATTTTCTTGTTATTTATTTTTCTAATATTAATTAGAAAAGCCTAATATGATAGAAAATGTTTGAAAATTGTATACAGATTTCCATAAAACAAAATTAATTGAATAAAAATAATCACTATATGATGACCTAAATTCAGTCCAGAAATATATACAAAATTATCGAAAATATAAATATTAAAAATACAATTATTATTGAATTAATATTTTTATAAAAAAATCAAAGTAAAGAACACAAAATATTATCCAAAAGAAAACCATCAAATACAAGAACATATACATATATACAAAATTATAAAAAAAACATAAAAATTATACAAATATTACTAAATATTTAATAATTACCTGAAAAGAAACAGAAAGAAAAAGAAATCAAGTATTAATATTCTATGTCAATATCTAATATGTCAATATCTAATCATACAACTATGTCAATATCTAATCATACAACTAAATAATCAATTGGATATATAAAACACAATTAAATTTCCATAATATATTGCTAATACAATGCACAATAATCGGTTAATAATTCTGAATTCAACTGCTTTTTGTACTCAGATTTATCTTGAAAACATTTTTCTGACAATTTCTACAATGCCTAACAAGAATACGAATGCAATACCTACAAGATCTTCTAGTAGAATTGCAGGAAAAACTAATCCTACTGGAAACACATTACATATCCCTAGGGCTAGTACATCTAATGAGGCCATTCTGAATAATTTCTTTCATCCACCAGTCAGTAATCCTACACCTAGCAATACTAATCCCAAACCAACGAATAATATCTGCAACAACATGAATGCTTCCCAATCTTCTGCACAAGATGCAAATAATACAATTGTTGGTATAGGTGTACCACCAGGTCCACAAAATTCTTCCTCACCAGAATCCTCGACATCAGTTACGAGACCGTCCTATAGTAGCCTCACAGCACAAAATGCTTCTCTCCCAACCCTAAGTGAAAACGTCAACCTTGAAGCTCCTATTAACAGCAATGATGGTCCTACTTTGAGGGAGTATATCAGTGCTTCTGTGAGGATATCACAATCTGACCATGGAAAATAGGTTAGAACGTATGAGAGAATCTATAGACTCATTGAGAAATCTCTCTCTTAATATGACTTTAGATCCCCAAAGGCCAGGACAACCGGCACCTAATTTTCAACAACAAAATAATCATTAACCGAGGCCAAGACAGCAGGTGCCTAACTTTCAACAACAAAACAATAATTTCCCAAGGTTAGAGCCAGGAAATCCGTTACCAAATTTAACACAACAAAATAATTTTCCAAGATTAGAGCCAGGAAATCACGTTCCCAACCCTCAACATCCAAACTATAACTCTCAGCAACAACAACAACCAGCCCAAAATGAAATTCCTAACTATTTTAGGGAGACTATGGTTTTAAACCCATTACACCTTTGCAAATGCAAAAATGGGGGTTGAAATTCGACGGCACTTCCAAAACAATAAGCGTCGAAGAATTCATTTTCCGCGCTGAATCATTACGATTCGATTATATTTGTCTTTGGGACATCTTCTTAAAAGGTTTTCATCATTTGCTCTCAGGCAGAGCATATGAGTGGTTTTGGCAATTCCGACAACAGAACCCATTTTGTGACTGGAACCATTTGAAATATCATTTTACTAAAAAGTTTAAGAATTTCGAAAGCGATTTCGAAATCCAAAGAAAAATAATTGATCGTAGACAACTTCCGTCAGAAACGGCTGATATATTTATATTAGAAATAGTAAAATTGATAAACCAAATGCGCATTCCCATTCCTGAGTTCGAAATTGTCAGGATTGTCAAAGATAACCTCAAAGAAGGCCTGGTCCGATTAATATACGCTAAAAATATTGACACTATTGATGATCTCATCGAAGAGTGTCGACGAGCAGAGGTCACCATCTCAAAATGCGTATCCTACCGGCAACAACAACAACATACATATGCCAGAAGGGTGCACGAATTAGATCTCAACAATTCTGAAGAACAATATCCAGATATTGAGGCAATTCACAACACTAACATTCCAACAAAACAAATTACATGTTGGAATTGCAAAAATATTGGCCATTCATTCATCGAATGTGAAATGGAACAACGTAACATATTTTGTTACAAATGTGGGTTCAGTGGTGTTACTTCGCCCAAATGTCCCCATTGCGTGGGAAACCTACAGAAGAACATGGGCAAAACTGGGACCACATGTTCTCAGAAAGATTTAGCCCAGTAAATATAACAAAACCTGACATAAAAACAACCAACAATGACAATAACCAATCAAAACATACCCAGCATGCATTTTTTCCAAAATTAAGACAATACCCAGCAAACCAAATAAGAAACCTTAAACCAATAATACCTTATGAAGAAAGGCTACGAAAATATAACGAAAGAAGGAATGACATTTTCAAAGACTTCATACCTGAAATTAGTAAAAAAGTAGCTAAAGCTAGAACAGGATATGTAAAAAGAAAAACTGAAAGGAAAGAAATAGCGTCAGCCTGCATTGAAGTGGATAATGATATCAGAACCTATTTAGATATAAGTTTAAATGGCGTCAAGTTTTCAGGCTTGATGGACAGCGGTGCTTCGGCCAACTGTATCGAAAATGAAGAAAAGATAAATGCACAAATTTTGAATTTTAAGTCGTGCATTAAAACTGCCGATGGAAAACAACAACAAATTGTAGGTAAAAAAAATGCCAAGGTACATTGTGGAAACAAGGAGAAAGAGATGTTGTTTTATTTACGATTTTTGGAAGGAGTTCAATGTTAGAATTTCTTTTGAGCCTGAAGTCAAGGAATCGGAAAAACAAATACTTGAGATAGAAGAGGATAATAAAGTTCACACTCTGTCATATGAAGACACCATTAAGTTAGAAAATGCTAAGTTAGCTTTTCGGTGCTACACCAAATATGGCCTAGGTAAAACCCATGTTGAGAGCCATTTCATAGATATCGGAAATGCACCAGCAAAGAAGATGAGGTACTATCCGGTGAGTCCGGCAGTAAAGAAGCTTATGTATGATGAACTAGATCGGATGTTAGATCTAGATGTCATAGAAGTTGCTAAAAATGCTGAGTGGAACAATGGGTCATTTTGGTCATAAAGCCTAACAAGAATCGTCTATGTCTCGATGCACGGGAATTAAATAAAGTAATGCGGAAAGACGCATACCCACTCCCGAACATAGATGGATTGCTTGCTAGGTTAGGTGACACTCATTTTATATCCGCAATAGATCTAAAGGACGCATTCTGGCAAATTCCTCCGGAGGAATCAAGTCGCCCATTGACAGCATTCACAGTCCGAGGAAGGCCACATTACCAATTCAAGGTAATGCCCTTCGGACTGTGCAATGCTGCTCAACGGATGTGCCGACTTATGTACAAGGTGATTCCTCCAGAGTTGAAAGACCGAGTTTTTGTGTACCTGGACGATCTATTGGTGGTTTCTCAGAGCCTTGATGTTCACGTCGAGATGTTAAAGACCGTAGGCAACAGTTTAACAGAAGCTGGCTTAACCATTAATATGGAAAAGTCCAAATTCTGTTATAAAGAGTTGAGGTACCTCGGATATATTGTTGGAGCAGGTAAGCTCAAACCTGACCCAAGTAAAATTGAAGCGATCATTAATATCAAACCTCCAAAAACGCAAAAAGATGTGCGAAAGTTTCTAGGTACAGTCGGATGGTATCGTAGATTCATCCACGACTACTCCACACAAACAGCGGCATTAACCGATTCTCTTAAGAAATCTCCTAAATATCAATTGACTAAAGCAGCCTTAGAATCGTTCGAAAAGCTTAAACTTTGTCTTGTTTCTAGTCCTGTTCTCTCTAGCCCAGACTTTTCTAAAGCATTTTATGTGCAATGTGATGCATCAAATTTCGGCGTTGGGGCTGTTCTTTTTCAGAAAGATAATGATGACATGGAACATCCCATAGAGTATTTTTCAAAGAAATTGAACAGTGCCAAACGAAATTATTCGACTACAGAAAAGGAATGTCTTGCGGTTATACTGGCTATAGAACGTTTCAGGCAATATATAGAGCTGATGGACTTCACAGTCATCACCGATCATTACAGTCTACAATGGCTGATGAGCCAAAAAGACCTGAATGGACGATTAGCAAGGTGGAGCTTAAAACTCCAAGGTTATAGATTTTCTATTGAGCACAGTAAAGGCGTTAAAAATGTAGTATCTGACATGTTGTCTCGTCTTGATATGTACGAAATAGACACGGATTCTACTACGTATATAAATTTTGATTCCGAAGAGTTCAAAAGCGAAAAATATATAAATTTAGTGGATACAATAGAACAAAATAAGAACCGGCTACCAGACCTTAAAGTTTCCGATGGCATAGTTAAATTTAATAATGCTGACGTCGAGAATGAGGAAGAATGCTGGAGAATTTGGCTTCCAGAAAAACTGACAGAAGAAATCATAAAGAGGTCACATGAAAAAGACACTTGTCATAGTGGGATAGGAAAGACGCTACATAACATACGGCAATACTTTTATTGGCCATCTATGGCTACCAATATAAAAGAGTACATACATGTATGTAAAGAAAACAAACATCCCAAACAAGTATTGAGACCGCCAATGGGAAATGAGCTTGTAACTCAGCGACCCTTCCAAAAGATTTACATTGATTTTTTGGGACCATATCCCAGAACAAAATCAGGTAAATCTTATATTTTTATTGTTTTAGATCATAAAACGAAATTCGTTTTATTAAAGGCAATGACGAAGGCTACCACAGTTCATGTGAACAAATTTCTAATTGAGGAAGTCTTCTATAAGTTTGGCGTGCCGGAATATATACATTCTGACAATGGAAATCAGTTTACGTCAGAAGCATTTAAGGAAATGTTAAAATTATTTGGCATAAAACATATTAGGACTGCCATACACGCCCCTCAATCTAATGCGAGTGAGCGTGTTAACCAAAACATCCTCAGCAGCATAAGAAGCTACCTAAATGAAGACCAAACAAAATGGGACGAAAAACTACCAAAAATCGAATGTGCGTTAAGGTCAACGCTTCACACCTCAACAGGCACATCGCCATATTTTGCCCTTACTGGGTATAACATGGTTACACATGCTGATGCCTATAAAATCCTTAAGAAACTCAATGCTTTGGAAGACGGTACAATGAACATTTTACCTGTATCCGATAGAATGCAAATTTTGCACCATAAAATAAACAAGAAGATTCATGAGGCATACGAGAGGAATGGGAAGTCTTATAACAAAAGGTGTCGAGTAGTAACATTCAAACCTGGCCAAGAGGCCTTTAGAACGAATTTCGTGCAAATTAACTTTGCCAAAGGTATAAATGCAAAACTGTGCAAACATTGTCTGAAGTGCAGAATACGAAAGGCACTTGGAAATTATTACTACGAAATCGAAACACTAAAGGGTAAACTAATTGGCACTATTCATGCCCTACATTTAAAACAATAAATTACCGCAATTGTATATACAATAAATTTTACCATAGCATATACTCTTATAGTATGTCTCACCGATATAAATCCATTGTGGTACATAATCCATGCAGTTGTTGACTTGTTGCAATAAAACTCAAATTTGCCAATAAATCCATTTTTACACAGCCGTCTGAATTCAGGTTAGTTATATGGAATCTAAAAAAATAATAAAGTAAACATTAATAACAAACCAAAACGATAATTTATCTGAAAAGAAAAAAGGAGATATTAGTATCACTAAAATTCAAAATGCAAAAATTACTTATCTTTCTGTCGCACAAGACGATTGTAGAACAACAAGGACATTAATCTTTCACTCATTCTGACATATCGTCAGGTAACAGCACCCACAGACAAATTTTGTCCTTTTGCACTCCATTGATGGTGATTGTATTGCCACACAGACTTTTGCCATACAAGGGAATTCTAAAAAGGCACGCATGTCATAAGCCTAAAATAAAAAAATACTTGTTCAGAAAATGTTCTTATTTAAACAATTCAATTGGAAAAATACTGAATAAAATTAAAACAATATCGTCACAAGATTGTTCATAGTGCGTAACAATGCTGTAACATGGTAGTGGTACAGATGAGTTGCAAATTTCTTATGTCATTACAGATTTTTCTGTTGAATTATGTCCATAAGCATAACAAAATGAGATGCAAAGCAATAACACCATGAATAAAGTATCAATGGCAAATCTCAATATGATAGTCAGGTAGAATTATTTTCTCCCTCGCAATGGCATTCCATCTTGTCTTATTTGTTTAACCATTATACGACTCCACACAATGTACATAAGGTCATATACTTGGGTGTCCACATATCGTAGTTATTGCGTTCATACATCCTTGCCCATTACGCACAGATAACAAAACGTAGTGTTCTTGTAGAGAATAACACAGGCAATATGTATCTGAAAAGAAAACAATTCAATATATTAGGGTCAACAAAATAATTCGAATTGGATTATACTCTCCTGATGGTTTAAACGATGCATATGCAGCCACCTCAAAAAGAAAACAAATGCATCTTGTGTGTATGTGTGTGCGCACAAAGAAAAAACACGCATCAATGAAATGTAGTCTTTTTCCAAGAATCCAATGTCTGGTCAGAGCAAACCGTATCCTTTTTGCATGATGCATGTTGATGGCAAATAATTTGCAATGTTTCCTTCCTTTATGTTGGTATCCCATTGTAGCCATAAACACAAAACACCTACATACAATAAACACAACATTATAGCCCGTTTCCACGGTACGTCGTTCGTTCTCTATTCGTCGTTCGACCCTCAAATACGAATAAATTATTTGATTCCCCATACAAATTCTGAGAACGAACGAAGATTTTTCTATGTTGTTCAAGTAGAAATACTCTCAGAACAACGATAAAATATGTCCCATCCCTAACAAATGAGAGAATTTATCGAAAAAAATAATTATGACATGTCTAAATTCAAAATTGAAAAATTTATTGAAAACACAAAAACTTTTAGAAAAAAGGGAAAAGATGAATGAAAATTAATGAACTAAACATTTTATATAGATGCAGAAGGAAGATGGTTGTGTTTCTTTCTTAATTACACACCTTTCTTGTCCATTAGTTTAAAATCGCGTAAGAAATCAGAAACAAAAAGGAAACAAATAATTGAAAGTCTGTATACACAAACATTGCTTTGAAATGTCTCTCTCTTTAATTTTGAAAATAGAAAAATATAAAAATATATTGAAAATACAAAATTATTCTGAATTAATGGAAAAAATGAATGAAACGTGTGTAGATAAATATAGAAGATACATTTGATGCAAAATCTATTGTTTTTCCTATTCATTTAATGTATATTTTATGTGTTTTCGGTTCAAATTTTCGTGAAAACAAGGAAACAAATATGAAGGAAATTCGTTCGACAGGCGAACAACGTAATTGAAACGCTCGTGTGAACATGACATTAGAAACAATTTGTAGTTGAATATGCGAAATACTTACCTGCGCACAATATAACGCTGAACCCAATTCATTTACACTTCACGGGTTTCGTGAAATGCAATTGGCTTTGTGATGCCACATATAATTGCTATTATTAAATTTGATTTATTTTTTTGTTCCTGTGGGAATATTTTCACTGCTACAAAGAAAATAAAAATGTAAACAAATGTCCGTCCACTGTATAGTGTTGGTAAACGCAATTTTTTTGTTACCATCAAATTAAAATTCGTTCCATGACACATACGAATAGTAGTACGTTTACATATGCGCATATTACTATGATGACATTTAACCCTATTTACATTTGACTTGGATTAACAAAACTGTTTTTTTTTTTAATTGCTATCATGGTAATAAAGGTTGAGGCAAATGTCAAATAATTCTAATAATTGATCGATGGGGCCAGCCGTTTTCCCACAATCTGTCAAATTCATTAAATTGTCGAATTCGTTGTAAGAAACATAAACATATATTTAGAGGGCTTGATGGATTCTCTTGATGTTGTTGTACTTTTTATGACCGGTTAAATGAGCCGTAGATTCGTTTTATACGTATACTTGAAACAAGTGTTTTGGGAGTTTACGTCATGTCAAATAGAAGGGTACGTTTACATTGAACATTGCATCATGACGGTTATATTTTGATTGGTTGGTTGATGTTTCCATAGATTATTAGTGAAATAATTTTTGGAATAAACCAGTTCACAATAAAAACAAGGGGATTGTGAATAGTATTTGACACTTAAAGAAATTATAAACCAGTTTTCATTCTCATTGTGTTTAAAATAACTTATCCATGAGTAGAAAGAAAGTAAATTGAAATACCGCGGCATTCTGAATAGTTGGAATAATGTTGTCATTTAGAAAATGGATATAGACGATCGAGAATGAAATTAATATTATTGATCTTTGATATTTCGAATTATAAAATATATTTGAATTACATGTAAACGATAATTCGACTTTATAGGCCATTTAGATATGACTTCATTAGCCGGATTTAGTTCATTATCAGGTTTTATTTGCTAAATCCGGCCAAAATCTACCAGATTTCCCATACAAAAATAAATCCTCGTATTGGGTGGATTTGTTTTAAATCCGGCATAAATCCTCGTATACAACTCCGTTTTTTGCAACATGTTGCTAGAAAATGCAAAAAGTTGTAAGCTGGGACAAGAAACAAGGTAGATACATCGATGAATTGCTATTACAAAAATAATTAAAAATGTCAAAATTTGTAAACGATACGAAAAAAATAAATTTGATTTGATAGACAAAGATAATTTTAATCAACCAAGACAAATATTTGCAATGTTTGAACGATAAAATAATTCTTTATTTGCTCATTAGTTAGCATTAGTAGCATAATGTGCTAAAATATTAAACAATAAATTTGTAATTTGCCGTATGTTTTTTGAGACGAGTTCAATTTACAACAACTTCTTCTGACGTTTCAAATTCGATCGGATGGGCTGAGGCATCTACCTTGGTAATTGTGCTATGAACAAAAATCAGCTGATTGAAATTTAAATCCTCCAAAAGGTATATCTAAATGCAATGAGATTTGTACTGGATTTATTAAATCGAGTTGAGGATTTATGGCTAGTCTAAATGAGCTATTACAATCATAGAAAATCCGTAAAAAAGTCGACTTGTATATCCCTAGTCAAAAATTAGGTTCCACCATAGTCGTAATTTGATCGATGATGACAATATACTCTGAATTATATCACCCTGTACGTACGCCACGTTTTATCTGCCATTTCCTTCAATGAGTGAACAAGTTAAGTCGTATTAAAATTTTTATCACCACCATTAAGATAAAATTGAGGTTAATTTGTGGAACCAAAAAAACGGCATAAGCTTATTAAAATATTTCATTTTATCATATTGTGAACCTGTTGCATAAAGAAATTATATTATAAAGACGATAAAATCTTCATAATTTTCATTATAATTAGTTACCAAACATCATCTCGGGTAAGCAATGCTCCTACGATATACCATTAGATCTTTCATTTAAGGTAATTAAATGTTGTTTTATATTCCTCATTAAGAATATTGTGGCTTCAATCTTGTGAACATTATATTAGGATTGACCACAATATTCCATAAGGTAAACCTAACATCACCATTAAAATTAAATCTTTGGTCTAAAATACGATGTATAGATGGTGGCATCAAAATACCACATGAGACACCTAGTTATCAACACAATCATCATATCACATTATTTTGAGGGAGCTTTCTGTTAGACCAAAGCACTATCATAAACAAAAACCGATCAACACCAGAAGGAAAAGTTGCAAAACTACAATAAAAATTTGAGTGAGTACAGAAAAGCTATATAACAGCGTTATTTGTTATAATTTTAACACATAAATTCCCCTCAAAAACATATTGCAACAGAAAAAGTCATACATTGAAGATAAAAAAGTAGACCTTTATCTTCATCTCCTTGAAGAAAAATAATTTATGTTACTCAATCTATCATTCGTTGACACGTGGTCAACAGCTTCCACCGTAACCTTCCACATCACTTCTAAAAACAATTTGCAAAACTATTTTTAGGCGCAAACATTTCATTTTCATAAATTGTGTTATATTTACACCAAAAAGATAATCCCTGTATATTATAAATAAATAGAACTAAATTCTAGAGAAACATTGTGAATATATTGATAGTTTTATAGTTCAATGATAAAAATAGATAAATAAGGATAATGAATCTGGTATATAAATATCATAATAACTACATAAATAAATAAGGTTATTATAATATAAATCGAACTATAAAAATATGAATATGATATTAAATCTTTCTGCCTAAAACAAGATTAGAATGTTATTATAAAAAAAAATTGTAAAATACATGAAATCATATAAATAATTATACCTAAGAGAATTGATTATACAATATAGAATATTATCATAAAAAAGTATATATGAACATTATACTCGATATAATTGTTAGTATTAAATGTGTAATTGATTGCATATAAAATATTTAAAAATGATTAAATATAGAAATTTATATATAAAGTCTTGAAAATTAAATGGATTTTTATAATGATTGAGTAAATTCCTAAAATGGTCTGAATAGGCATCATATAGTTGATTTACATCTATGGGGTTTTTCTTATTGATAATTTTGGCGCCAGAAATACCATGGATGGCTGTAAAGTCATAAGGGGCGGGTAGCCAAATGAGGTAAATCCATCACAGCCTCAACAGATGGAAATCTGGAATGTAGATATTATGAACAAAAAGGCAAGAAGGTTTGTATTTGGATGACATACGGTTACCCTCTTTACCACTATTTATCTTTTTATTAACAAATTTAAAAATCCGTTAGAGAATTTGCATTCAGGTACAAAAATTTTATATGTACAGTCGATGCAGCCAGACCATCTAGTACCACATCTGCACAAATGACTATTACAGATATTTGTCACATTTTACCACCGAATTAGTTGTAATTTGGTATTTTGTGTCTCCAGAGGCCAAAAAACATTCCTACCAAAGTTGGGTTGGTTTATTTTAATATATTTTGAATGTATTAAATCCCATTTGACAAAAGAATCGGTTGTAACTTTGTATTTTGCATTTCTAGAGGCTAAGAAACATTTCTACCATAAAATGTTTATATAGATCCACGTTTTGATATAGCCCCATAGGACGATATCTCCCGATTTTCGGTATTTTGAAGGTTTTGGCCTCTTTATCACACCGAGATGGCTTAAATTTTGTATTTAAGCGCTCCGCACATACGGTGCGTTGCGGTTGAAAAACTACAACATGGCTGACGCATTAAAGTTAAACATATGTGCCGAGGGCTTAACAATAATATGTGACAGAGAAATGATTGGTCTGTTCCTTTACTTTTAAAAATGGTAACAGTGGCAGAAAATGGTAAAAGTGGCGAATTGCTCTCATATACATTTTATGCTTTTTAAAGTAAAGGAACACGTTGCAGGTTAAAAATGGTAAGAAATGGTAACCTCAGGCAAGTAAAGGAACAGAGCAGATAAATACATATGATCGTAAAGACATAGAAAAACAATGATGCAAATAAACAATTATTAAATCAGTGATGTCAACTCGAGACACTACAATCTCCCACGCTAATAATTGACGTCGTCTTGGAATCTTGCTGGCATTCTTCTAGATCTGGTCGAACGTCTGATATTTGATGGCGTCTCTGGTGGTTGGTATCCGGATTCGGCTTGAGGTTCTTATTCGGGACGTACGCAAGGCTGTGAATAGGTTTGAGAATGATGTTGTGAACTGGTCGTGGCTTGATGTTGTGTATGGGTGGGGACTTGCGGATGTGGCTCGGCGATATCTTGGCGGTGCGATTGATTCCAATGCATTATGATTTCTTCTATGATAGGTTTCTTTTGTGGTGGAACTTCTTTGGAACAGTAGGCGAATCTTGATGGTAAACGTTCGTTTTATATAATTGATTTATGTGACGCTTAATAACGTAGTTGTTGTCAAGTTTGATTTTATAATGGAGATTCCCGAGCTTTTTCAAAACGTTGCCAAATTTCCATGTGGGTTTACCTTTATCGTACCAGCGCACTTGAACTCTTTCCTACATACGAAGACTTCGAACTTTGTTTTTCATCTTAGATTTTTCCAATTTAACAGGTCGAATTTTGCCAATTTTTATTGCATATTTGCGTAAATTGGCTATTTGAATGTGGCGTTGCTCTGTACCTTGTAACGATTTCTTGCACTTTAAGCCGATTTCTTGCACTTTTCATTTTCCATCGCTTTAAAATTCCTTTTTAATGTCAGAATATGTCTTTCTGCTAGGCCATTCCAGCTACCAATGGCCTAGCAGAAAGACATATTCTGACATTAAAAAGGAATTTTAAAGCGATGGAAAATGAAAAGTGCCCTGGGTCTATAAATTTTTCAATAATGTCATTATTTTCACAAAAATGTTTAATTATGGTGCTTTGGAATATTGTGGATTATCAGACACTATAACTTGAGGAAGGCCGTGTGTTGCAAATATGCTTTGTAACAAATTTATTGTAATCTCTGAAGTTGGAGCTTGTTTACTTACTCTGATTTCAGGCCATTTGAACTTACCCAGCAAAAAGTTTGCATCCGTGGATGCAGTTTAATCAGAACAAGTGTACAGTATAATTGCCGTTGGGGTACATCTTTTCCTATGAATTCACTTATGAATTTTACAAGTGAGCGCGCAGCTGGGATGCACTCCATTTTGCTTCCACAGCACACAGCTAGGTTGCACTCCATATTCGATCCAAATTACAGCTTTTGATGTAATGTTTTGAATTGAATTTAACCCAGATATGCCTAGAGTACTACTATTTGCAGGTTTCTGAGCTTATTTTACGTTAAATTTTCTAATAAATTTGATAAGGCGCTACTGAACATAACGGTGAACAAAGCGTACTTTGATAAGGTTTGTCTAAAGTAATCGCTTGTGCGTATTATTTGTGATCAAAGATTTCAGTTTTGTGAAATTTGGAAAAGTGTGAAGATGCCACGCAATCGGAGGGGAAAAATGTTATATGCATATTTTATTTTTGTTGGTTTTCTACATTTTTCTAATTTTAACAGTTGTAAAAATCAATACGTAGCAAAAGTATATGCCAAAAAATTAATTATATGTGATTTTACTTGACATATTTCCTTGCGTACTACATGTAGTACGTTCGGCACTTTTGCGTAAAAAATAAAAATATTATTACAGATTTTTATCACTAAATAACATAATAAAGTCCTTAGAAGAAATATTTGAACAGTTTTCTACACGATTTTTATGGCATCGCAATTGTACCCGCCGAAGGTGTGAATACGAGGGCTACTAGATAAGTTTCTGGCCTAGCCAATATCGTCAAAAACGGCCGTTGTGACAGAAAATATTGATGTCGTGCAAGAACTAATAATGCAAAATCGTAATGTGTTATACGGTGAGATAGAGGCAGCCTTGGTCATTCCTTACACCAGCATACATTCGATATTGCATGAACACCTGTCCGTAAAAAAGGTTTTGTTATTGTTGGAACCTCCACAATTTGACAATCGCTAAAAAAGACTCGTGTCGATTGGTGCAAAGAAATGTTGAAAAAATACGATAGCGGTGCTTCACAAGACGTTTATATGGTCCTTACAGGTGACCAATTGTGGTTATAAGCGTATGAGCCTGAAACAAAACAGCAATTGACCATGGGGTCTACGAAGACGAGGCAAATCCAACAAAAGTTGTTCATTGAAGAAGCACTTCGCAACAAATGCTCGCCTGTTTCTGCGGCTTAACTGATCATATGGCGAATATGTGCCTAGAAACCCGTATGACGATATATTCTGTGTGGTGTGGAAAAAAAGGTGTGGTCAACGATTTTCGTCGCCAGAAGATGCTGTTGAAGCGTTCAAAACCCATGTTTTGGAGATGTCTCATCCGGAGTGGAAAAAGTGCTTGAACAATTGGTTTGAGTGCTGCCAAAAGTGTATAAATCATGATGGAGAATACTTTAGAAAACAACAGAACTATTTTTGATGATAAATATTCGCGTTTTCATTAATAGGTCAGAAACTTTTATAGAAGCCCGCCTAATTACATTTTAGATGAAGATCCTGGAGTAGATGAAGCGAATTTTAAAAAAATATCTCCTCCATTATTAAATGTTGAAGCTGAAATCTTTATTCCATTGTTTCAGACAGCGATGACGATATTGCACTTGCGTTATTTTAACAGATCTTGCTTTGCTCTTCTCACTGACGGTTTGATACGTCAGTGAAAAGAGCGAAGCAATATCTGGAAGACACCGATGCTATTATTTCAGCATGTGATAGGGAAATTTTACCTTAAACCCTGAAATTGTTTTAAAAAATTGTTGATGGTGATTTGGTGCATGTTATTACTCAATTCTCCAGTGACTATGCCCCAAACATGATAAAACTAATTTTTTTTTTGCATACGTATATGCCGAGTGTACTACATGTAGTACGGCCTTAAAATCCAAGTTAGAAAATATTTTTCTTTATTTTTTCTTCAGTTTTGTAATATTATCTGTCAGAATAACATTATTTTGGAAAATCACGAAAATTGCTGCATTAGTTTGCCCGTCGGCATATCCGGGTTAAAGGCACTTTTCGGATTGCATTTTTAGTCAGTCTAAAGATGCAATAAAAATGCAAGCCATTGCGGAATATCCCAAAATAAATAAAATCCATTTATTATTTGTGTAAAACAAGAACTTAGAGAACTTTATTATCTTTGTTATATAAACACAAATTTATTATATTAACACAAATTTAAAAAAAAAAAAAAGTTTCGATTAAATTCAATCGCATTTGAACTTACTTCCTCCGTTCTCAATTTAATACAAGCGCATCTGATTTTGCTTCATCATCCAAAAGGTTTTTTATGTTGCCTTCCCATCACTAGTTCAGCTTTCGAAATGGACTCCAACTCCGCTCCATTAAAAATTTCCGTCTCGTGAATTACCGCAAAAATGTTCGCAACTTATGTTTTTATTTCTTAATTTTAAAACAAATTCTCCAAGATGTATACACTCTTGTTTGTCTTTTGAAGAAATGTGTAGGGATCAACAAACTGTTTTTTTTCTGTAGGGATATCTACAGCAACTGCTTATAACATGCATCGAACGGAGTGCATTTTTCATAACTCTGTTGGACTACATCGAAAGATGTTGTGAAATCATAACTCCAATTGCACAACTTCCAAAATTTTTTGCTGGGTAGCGTAAACTAACGCAAGGAAATAGTGGTTTTGGAATGGCCCTGCGTAATCAATGTGCACTCTTTGACAATTTTCGACTGGATCATCCCACTGGTGAATTTCTACCTTTGGAGGGCTCTTCCGTACCATTGTACAATTCGGACAAGACTTAGCTAAATTCTCAATATCCGAGTCAATTCCTCTCCAAAAACAATATTTCCTTATCAGCTGCTTAATTTTTAGGACTCCAATATGTGTATGGTGTAACTCACGTAACAGTGCCTCACGTAAAGTCGTTGGTATTATTACGCGCATCCCCTTGAATAAAACTCCATCTTGTATAGAATACTCAGGATCTGCAATTTTACCGCTTAATAAATCTTCTTTGAAATTTTTGAGATAAGAATCCTTTTCTGTTTCCATTGCTATCGATTTTGCTGTAATTGAAAATGAAGATATTTCGTTTATAGTTTGATCTTGGATGACTTTTGTTTCCCTATCAAGGAAATGTGAAAATTTTGAATTCGTTGTTAAAGAAGCTCTTGATAAACAATCTACAGCAAGACCTCGCTTTGCGTCTTTTCACTTTGCGTTGTTTTCGAAGTTGCGTCGTTGCTTAGTTAATGCCTATTTTCAATATGCGTCGTTCGATTTTCGTTGTTGCGTTGTTTTAAATTTGAGTGTCTAATATTTTTATACCCTCTAACATATGGTCTGTTCCTTTACTTTTGAAAATGGTAAAACCGACAAAAGTGGTAAAAGTTGTAAACTGCTCCCATATGACTAGCATGGTGTCTGAAGTAAAGGAACGCTTTTCGAGTAAAAAGTTGTAAAACTTGAAGATTCTTGCACGTAAAGGAACAGAGCTATAGTATAGACGGTATATAAAGTTTGTTTTTCCACTTGAAACACATTGAAATATTCATTTGCGATCATATAAGCTGATTTAGCCATTTTTGTCTTACCGTCCGTCCTTTTGTTAATCACGCCATCTTCCGAATGATTTGAGATAGATGGCTGAAATTTTGTAGACATTTGTATTTGGTCTGAGCTTAGATCAAGTTCGAAGATGGGATACATCGGTACCGCCCGATTTTAGTTATGTTGACCATTTTCGCAACATCTTCAGCCCGAATGAGCTATAATTTAGTATTTAGTGTTCCCAGTGATGTTGAAACTTCTCCAACAAAAATGAAGAACATAGATTAACGTTTTGTTATATCCCCCGTCATATAACGATACCGCCAGATTTCAATTATTTTGTTTTAGCTACATTTTCTGGTCGAATTGGACCAAAATAACTGTAATTTAGCATTTAGGGTTCTTATTTGCTCATGTAATTTCTCTACCTACAATTGTGTGCTTAAAAAAAATTGTTTTTCACCCTGGAACCTATCTCCGAACTTTACATGGCTTTCCATAGAAAATCTTAATTCGCTTTGCGTCGTTTCACTTTGAGTCGTGTTTTTGGAACGTATCTACGACGCAAAGCGAGGTCTTGGCGTACATGTATTATTTGATCAGCTTTGCGATGCTCAATTTTGTAATTAAATCCTTGTAGGAACGATGCGTATCGTAGTAATCGTTGTGATGTCATTGCAGGTGTTTTAGCGTTTTGATGGAAAATCCTTCAGTGCGGGCGATTATCAGTCACAAGTGTAAATTCTCTACCATGCAAATACATAAAAAATGTATCAACTGCGAAAATTATTGCAAGAGCCTCCATTGACCATACAAACTTTTTTCCTTTCTCCAGTAAATTTCTCAGAGGATATGTCAGGGTTGCCATGTGCTGAATATTTCATCTATTCGCTTTATTGGATAATGGGCTGGCTTTAATTGTGGATTGACACAGACCTTATAATCAACACAGAGGCGAACATTGCCATTCGGCTTCGGTATAACAACGAGCGGTGATCCCCAATTACTAGTGTTTACTTTCGAAATGATGCCTTCGTTTTCCAAGGAGTCCAATTCTCGTTCTACTTTTTCACGCATTGCGAATGGTACTTGCCTTTCTTTAATGAATGCTGATTTTGCACTTTCCTGCAATTTCAATGAACATATTAAATTTGGGATGCACAACACTTTTTGTTGAAAAACTTCCGAATATTTTTGTATTATATTTGATATTGAATGTACACGTAAATTACTGACTCCATTTACCTTTCAACGATCCCGGTCCACTTCATTCAAATCAATTTTAAGATGTCTAATCCAGACACATCCAAGTAAAGCAGTGTGTTTTGCATCCACAACAAACATTTTTTCCTTTGATTGTCTTCCTCTGTATTGTACATTAACATCAACAAAACCCAGTGGCACAAAAATATCTCAGGTATAAGCTCGAAATGCAATGCTGTTTTTTTGTAATTTTGTTTTCAGCTTCAATTTGTCGAAATCGGTTTTTGGAATTAATGGCTATATTACACCATATGCTTTTTCACATGTATGACATCAGCTGGCCTGTGTTAGTATACTCAAAGTGACTACATACATGTGTGTTTGTACTTTACCTTTTTTGGTTACCTTTTTATAGAGAAGATTTTTTGTTTCACTTTTGTTCAATTTACAATTCAATTTTATTGAAAAATTCACTAGGGTTTAGGCGGTAAGTATTTACATATGGTACAATTTTCAAATGGTAAGTATGTATTTTCTTCTTTTTTTTAGGTATTTTTTCCAAGGTAAGTATTTGGTTATAAATTCACAGGTAAGTAAAAGGTTTGCAATGTAAGTATTTGGTTATTAATTAACAGGTAAGTAAAAGGTTTGCAAGGTAAGTATTTGTACAATTTTCTCCTTTTCAGGTATTTCAATGAAAATATGTATATTTGTATGTAATCAAATTCACTTTTCTTTAACTTTCTTTGAGTATACAATTTGACAATTTGTATGTTAACACTTTTGTACTTTTCACTTTGTCACGACGGGGGTGGTGCGTGTTGATCGTTTTGATGCTCAAACATCGATTGAATTCTTCTTAATGGCAAAGTCATAAACAACCTGTTTTGCATTCCAATTGTTTTGGAAATGCAGAAACAGAAATGACAAAATATACAAATTATGTTCTCGCTTGCTTGTTGGTATGTGTGTATGTACTAAAAGCATACCGCTATGCTACAGTAGTGTACCAAATAAATAGCACACTTAATGGGCAACAAAATAGCACACCTTTATAATAATTTTTTTGGACATTCGTGTACACATGTGAAAAAGCATATGGTGTAATATAGCCATAAGGTGTAGCCGGCTCCTGAGTCTACTTCAAAAATTTGCTTTTTTCCTTCAATAAAAACAGCTGTGTAAAATTTTTCTATTTCTGCAGGGACAACTTCTGATTTATTGTAAATATCGACAATTTGATTTATTCCACCATTATCACTGTCGTCACTATTGTCGTATTCATTCGTTCGATCGGTGATTATTCAGCCCACATCGCAAACACAACCCCTCAGGTCCTAACTGTCGATAATTAACTTTTGATGATGTATATCGATTACTTTTTTGATATCGATTATTCACTTGTTTTCGAGAGAATTGTTGTTTTATTTTATTTATCTCACTTGTTGATGAGTTTTGTGTGATTTCTTTGTTATTTATTTTCGCCGCTTCCCATGTTATTGCCTTCTCAAAGATTTCCATAAAAGTTTCATCAGGTTTTTGTAGCAATTTCTCGCGAATGGAATTATCCCGTAATCCTCGTATAAATTGGGCTCGACAAAATATGTCAGACACTGATTTTTTACAATTACACACAAAATCACAAACCGCTGCTCTCTTCTGCAACACAATCACAAAGTCAGCAATACTTTGTTCTTCATTTTGAATTTCATTTAGAAATGTATGTTGTTCGACAAGTATATTCTTCTTAGGCCGTCATCAGACCATCTGTATGACATCAGCTGTTCTGTATATTAGTATACCCAAAGTGACAACGTACATGTGAAAAAGCAGATGGTCTGATGGCCGTCTTAAGGCATGGGTACATAAGCTGCTTTGCCTGGTTGCCTTGCTCTCCTGCTTCATTTTTGACTTAATAAAAATAAAAAAATAAAGGAGGGCGAGCAAATTTCGAACTGGGTTGCCCTTTTCTTCTTTATTCTTCTATCAGAAGCAAGCAAGGCATCCAGGCGAGGCAGCTTATGTACGTAGGCCTTTAGGGCAGAAATAAGCCTGCAATTGTTGTAAAATTTCATCATAGGTTAGCTGGTTAACGGTCCCACCAAATTTGTAAGTATCGTATAATTTGGTGCGCCCACATACTGCAGCAACAATTTTGCACACATCACCTTGTCTTGAAAAAATCCCTTTAATTGCAAATAAATTTCCAACCGTTCCTTGTAAATCTCGAAAGATTCCGCTTCTTGCTTAAAATGATCGAAATTGGACAATACATTTACGCTGGAAATATTCGTTTGATGTGTCTGTTGTTGTTGCAGAGCATTCGTCATTGTGTGCTTGCAATAACTTCTGACATTTTTTTGTATTTTTTTTTTGCAATTTTTGTTGTTTGCAGTTTCTTTTAATCTGCTTTCATCCTCGTCGCCAATTTGTTGTGTCTGTTAGCAGAATTAAAACACGCGTTGTATTATAAAAGAGACTAAATTTATTAAAATATAAATAAAGACAAAGATATGACAGAAACAATAATGTTGAACGTTAGACGGGTAAAGCTGAAACCACATCCAACGTTTGAGTAAAGTTTTGTGTCATTTCTGGTAGAGGAATAAAGAAAAATTATAACTTGGCAGACTTGGCAGCACTTTGTCTTTTATTCTTCTACCAGAAATGACACAAAACTTTACTCAAACGTTGACTGTGTTTTCAGCTTAAGCGCTTACTGTAAGGTCGGATAAGGTCTTTTGCATTGTACTGTAGAGTAAACGAACAACATCCAGTAACAATTTGTAAACATTTTGAGTAAACGAACACACATAAGCTTTGTTCCTTTACTTTTTTAATGGTAAGGGTGGTAAAAGAGAAAAGTGTCAAAATTGCTCAAAATTGCTCTCTCATGAACATTTTTACCAGAAAAGTAAAGGAACAGAAAATGGTTAGATCTGGCAGCAATGTCAAAAAGAAACATAAAAAATCAATTTTCGTCTTTTATTTCACAGTTTTTAATTTAGTTTTGTCAGCGTTCGACTTTTTCTTCTGTATTTCGAACATTATCTTTTTCATAGTGAAATAATCGTCAAACAAAAGTCGAAAAATCAGTTCTGCCATTTTTTACCTGCAGAAATTTTGCTGGTAGCCTGTGGTAGAAGAGAAAGCCATTTTCGCTCTCTCTCCACTCTCACTCTCTTAAAAATTGCTTCCAGTTTTGCCACTTTTCGGGGTTAAGGAACGCTTTGCAGGTTAAAAATGGTAACAAATGTTAAAAATGGTAACCTCAGGTAAGTAAAGAAATGATGAATACATATGATCGTAAAGACATAGAAAAACAATGATGCAAATAAACAATTATTAAATCAGTGATGTCAACTCGAGACACTACACTTTTTAATGGTAAAAGTGGTAAAAGAGAAAAGTGTCAAAATTGCTCTCTTATGAACATTTTTACCAGAAAAGTAAATAAACGGAAAAATGGTAGATCTGGTGTCAATGTCAAAAAGAGACATAAAAAATCCATTTTCTTCTTTTATTTCACAGTTTTTAATTTTGTTTTGTCAGCGTTCGACTTTTTCTTCTGCTTTTCGTTCATTTTTTGTTCATTGTGAAATAATAAGAGAGGCAAAAAATTATTTAAAAAATTGCGAAGATCCTTCCTGGCCGCTTCTAAAAATTAACCGGGCCTTTAATATTAATCTCGGAACCAATGTCTTGGATGAAGTATCCACAAGGTTCCAAAATCCAGAGATATTGATGGTTATGTAGCAAGAAAAAAATAGAAAATATAGAGAAACAATAATCCCTTTCCATGACCTCTGAAGTTATAAAATTGGATTTAAATATATTTGCATCGGATGACCTTCACATGTTGCGGGAGAATATTAATAAATAGCAATCTATTTTGTCTTATTTATTTCAATAAATATATGTTTTTTTCTAGCCATAATCCCCCGAAGGTATAACAATCTTGGCGCGATGCGGGGGCTTGAAGCCACAATCTGTTCATTCAATTTCTTTTAGTGTTGAATTGGGGGATTGTTACCGACGAAAGGCTATCCACTTTTTCTTATCGCGAACCGACATAATGCACTGAAGCCTCACGGTGTATTCTTGGTCAAGCGACATAGATTTGGTAGTGATCTCCTACCAATATAATTTGAGATCGCCTAACACCGGGGTGTTAAGGGATCTCGTGCTTATCGGAATTTTTAGGCTTGCAGTCAGGGTACCGACTGTATTATAACTAGACATCGGATTTTTGCATATTTTTGAAATTTCAACCAATTGTAACTAGGTTATTATACAGAATTCTATCTTTCTACTGATAGAAACACGATGTACATTGAACATAATCAATGATACGTACGAAGCCCCAGCTTCTATTGTTTAATAAACGAATTATTTGCATTATAATTTTCAAAAGAAAAAATGCAAAAATCCGATGTCTAATTATAACGGAGCCTCGTTGATACCTGGGCGAATCAACGAGCAGCAGGCTTAGTTGTCAAGCCCTAATCATGGTAGTGGAGGGCTATGCCATAATTGTCCTCAGCTCCCCCAGGCACAAATCTTCTTATGGATGATCAAAAATATAAAAAACAGATCCCACTGATAACGACCACTGCTACTACCACGGACATCGGTGCACCCAGTGCAACCAACGGAAATTTGGCCGGGGACGACTGATCCACTCCAACTCTGGACAGAATTAGCGACTTTATCAACTCACAGAGTAGTGAATTACATAATCTCTTGAGGGAAAGTGCGGCCCTGAACCTGAGCCGGGAAAGCTCTCCTATTAGCAACTGGGAGGATATTCCGCTGTCGGATGACGAGATGGATACCACGGTTATCCCATCCCAGACGAATAGGGCGGTGTCCCCGTCGGTTGCTTCGAGGAGTGCTAACCAGGAAGAGCAGGGAGTAACTCCCTCAAGGGATGGAATGTCGGTCGGTACCGACAGGCCGATTCTTCCCAGGCAGGACGCCTTGATGGAGGAGGCTACTGGTGAAGAGATTGAACAATCTCTCACTTCCCCCTCCATCAAGAGTAGTAAGGCCAGGGAAAGAAAGGACAAACATGGCTACAAGAGAGCAGTAGATTACTGCTCTAGATTTGTAGACAAGTCACCACAAGAGGTCTCTCAGGCGGAATTCCGGGAGATAAGATTGAAGCTTCGCTCTTTGAGGAGGATTGAGAAGAAATACCATCACATTGAGGGACGGCCACCCTGGCTTCATCTGCCCCACCGACACGGTCCCCGAAGTCGGAGAAGCCAAAAGGGCATGCAAGGGCGGAGTTGCCAAACAAGCCCCCAGTTACTGCGACAGCCCCGCCGGCGAATGCCACTAAAGCTGCTGGGGAAAACAGGGGCGGGAAATGCTCTGACGGTTCATCAACCTCAAAGCTGGCTAGCGGCCAGAAGACAACCTCTTCCTACAATCGAGTATGAAGAGAGTGAGGTCTTCTGAGGACCCGCATCCAGATGCGAAGAGGTTGGGTGATCGCCAGTCTGATAGTCGACCGGCATCGTATGCAAAAATGGCCGATCGACAGCCAGTTAAGGGAGCTCAACCAGGGAGGGCCTGCAAAGGCGAGAATGACAGCCCCAGATGACCTTCCGGTAGCAATCATTGATAGAACTGACCCTGAAGGTAGGATCAATGACGATCACTGGTTGCTGGTAGAGAGCCTTCTGAGGAAGGTCATTACTTCCGACGATGTGGATGAAAGAAATACCGGCTTTGGCAGGACAGCCGTATAACTGTAAGGATGAGGAATCGCGTGATTTCCTCACCCAAACAGTAAATGGCTCTGATGCTCTGTGGGACGGTTGCAGGCTGGCTGCGATTTCCATCGCCGAGATTCCATCCAGAATAGCGGCAACAACACGGGTGCCACCTCCTGATTCGGATGTAGCACAGGTGTTGAAACTTATCAGGAAGCAGAACAGGCCCATCCAGACCGACAGCTGGAAATTGGTGAAATCCTTCCCAGAAGGAGGAGGTACGGTGATGAAATTCACCATGGATAGTTCGAGCGCCGAGTTTATTAAGAATTGTAAGGGAGAGCTGAACTTCGGGTTGGGTTGACTTCGGTTCCGCTTCTCGCAGTCTCAGTAAGAAGTTCGGACAACAGGGCGTTCGTGTGGTGCAGATCAACCTGCATCATTGCAAGGCGGCGGCTGCAGAACTCCTTCTCTCCCTTACAAAGTCTGAAATAGACATCGCTGTGGTGCAGGAACACTATTTATTTAAAAATAGGGACTAAACTATGGACGATACTCCCTTTTCTATACCTCGAATGGGGAGAAGGTAAGGACTTGTATTATAGCGAAGAAAAGGTTAAATCTTATTCAACTCAATAATTACAGTGATGGCGATACGACAGTAGTGAGGATGGAAGTAGGCTCTGAAAGAGCCTTGGTGGTAGCCTCGGTCTACATGCCGTATGAGGTACCTGACCCACCAAAGTAGATTGGTGCGTAAGCTGGTGGATGACTTTTCGGGCAGTTGCAACCATGATGAACTTATAAGGTGGCGTAAAACGGCCAGCTGATTGGTTTCAATCTGTCAAATATTTTGTTATTGTGAATAAATTGTATGAAAACGTAAACAAACATTTTTACATATTGAAGAATTATCGGCCAAAATAGAGTTGTTGTTGTGCTACTTACGTGACCTGTTAAATAGATCTTGGTTGCAACATAATAATGGGCTGTGATGCAAATGCCCACCACTTCCACTGGGACAGCAGCGATATCAATACGAGAGGTGAGTCCATATTCGATTACATTTTAATTAATAATCTACGAGTATGTAATGGGGGAAACACGGCCACCTTCCAAAATAGGGTAAGGGAGGAGGTAATACACCTCATTCTTACAAATATGGAGGATGCTTCCATAACAAAGGAAATCGAATTGATTTCATTAGAGTTTTCATTTGACGTATACACAAAGGAATTGACAGTTTGAAATCGACTCTATTTCGTAATGTAAACCAGCTATAAGTCCCGGTCCACACTAGAGTGATTTCACTGGAAATATTTCATGAAATTAAGTGTTCTTAGATTTTCTTAGGATTTGCTAAATACAGCATAGTCGAAATAAGCTATTTGTGTCCAAAAAATACTTGTCTTAAATCGACTGGATTTTATTTGACGTATATACTATGGAATTTTGTAAATTTAAACGTACTAAACATGGCAGAACTACCAGGTAGTGGTATCACACCAGCTGATCGAATATGAAAAGTCAAATCCCTTTTTAAACAAATTATTTTTGTTGTAATTTCCCCAACAACATAAAGAAAGTTTTGACATAACATATTCAAAATTTTACGATGCCACTACCTGGGTAATTGTGCCATGATACTAAAACACTTTTCCAATTTAAACGACGTTTGCATTGGAGTTTTTTTCGGGTTAACATCCTTTATGAGGATTTATTTGACGTTTGCGCTATGGAATTAACATTTGAAACCCAGTAGGTTTATTAAATCCGTATAAATGAAAACGCATCATTTTATAAATATATGTATGTAATTATTTTTATAAAAAAGGAACAGAATAAAAGAATAGAAGAAAATGCATTGATTTGTCGTCAGTCATAAGATGTACATATATCACCCTTATCAATAAGAAGATGTTAACGCGAAATAAATGGTGAAGAAGAAGAATATGGCCCACTTGGAAACCAGAAAATTGGAAACATTGTTCTACGAAAAACTAAAATTTAACATTCCTAGTAAGAGGAAATGTTCTCTGGGACTCTATCAAATTTTGACCACCACTTGGAAACCAGAAAATTGGAAACTTTGTTCTACGAAAAACTAAAATTTAACATTCCTAGTAAGAGGAAATGTTCTCTGGGACTCTATCTTTAATTCCATGTATTCAGTTTGGACCAGGTTTGTGTTCCAGAGGCAATACTCTGTCCTGACCTCCAGTTGGAAAACGGAAAATCGACAACTTTGTTCTAGAAAAAACTGAAATTGAAGATTCCTAGTATAAGGAAATATTCTCTGGGACTCTGTTTTTAATTCCATGTATTCAGTTTGGACAAAGTTTGTATAGAGAAGATTCCACAGTCAATTTTCTGTCCTGACCACCATGTATTCAGTTTGGACAAAGTTTGTATAGGGAAGATTCCACAGTCAATTTTCTGTCCTGACCACCAGTTGGAAAACGGAAAATCGACAACTTTGTTCTACAAAAAAACTGAAATTGAACGTTCCTAGTATGAGGAAATATTCTCTGGAACTCGGTCTTTTATTCCATGTATTCAGTTTGGATGAGGTTTGTATAGGGAAGATTCCAGTGGCGATACTCTGTCCTGACCTCCAGTTGGAAAACGGAAAATCGACAACTTTGTTCTACAAAAAAACTGAAATTGATCATGGTATGAGGAAATGTTCTCTGGGACTTTATCTTTAATTCCATGTATTCAGTTTGGACGAGGTTTGTATAGGGAAGATTCCACAGTCAATTTTCTGTCCTGACCACCATGTATTCAGTTTGGACAAAGTTTGTATAGGGAAGATTCCACAGTCAATTTTCTGTCCTGACCACCAGTTGGAAAACGGAAAATCGACAACTTTGTTCTACAAAAACTGAAATTTAACATTCCTAGTATGAGGCAAATGTTCTTTGGGACTCCTTCTTTAATTCCATGTATTCAGTTTGGACGAATACATGTCCGGAAAACCAGTTGGAAAACGGAAAATCGACAACTCTGTTCTACAAAAAACTGAAATTGAAGATTCCTAGTATAAGAAAATATTCTCTGGGACTCTGTTTTCAATTCCATGTATTCAGTTTGGACGAAGTTTGTATTGTCAATTTTCTGTCCTGACCAAGATCTATTTATAAGGTCACGTAAGTAGCACAACAACAACTCTATTTTGGCCGAAAATTTTTCAATATTTCAAAATGTTTGTTTACGTTTTCATACAAATTATTCACAATAACAAAAATATTGACAGATTGAAACCAATCAGCTGGTCGTTTTACGCCACCTTATAATTTCATCATGGTCCTGACCACCAGTTGGAAAACGGAAAATCGACTACTTTGTTCTACAAAAAAAAAATGAAATTGAACGTTCCTTGTATGAGGAAATATTCTCTGGACCCGGTCTTTTATTCCATGTATTCAGTTTGGACGAGGTTTGTATAGGGAAGATTCCAGAGGCGATACTCTGTCCTGACCTCCAGTTGGATAACGGAAAATCGACAACTTTGTTCTACAAAAAACTGAAATTTAACATTCCTAGTATGAGGCAAATGTTCTTTGGGACTCCTTCTTTAATTCCATGTATTCAGTTTGGGCGAGGTTTGTATAGGAGAGGTTCCAGAGGCGATATTCTGTCCTGACTACCAGTTGGAAAACGGAAAATCGACAACTTTGTTCTACAAAAAACTGATATTTAGCATTCCTAGTGTGAGGAAATGTTCTTTGGGAGTCCTTCTTTAATTCCATGTATTCAGTTTGGGCGAGATTTGTATAGGGAAGATTGCAGAGGCGATACTCTGTCCTGACCTCCAGTTGGAAAACGGAAAATCGACAACTTTGTTCTACAAAAAACTGAAATTTAACATTCCTAGTATGAGGCAAATGTTCTTTGGGAGCCCTTCTTTAATTCCATGTATTCAGTTTGGGCGAGATTTGTATAGGGAAGATTCCAGAGGCGATACTCTGTCCTGACCTCCAGTTGGAAAACGGAAAATCGACAACTTTGTTCTACAAAAAACTGAAATTTAACATTCCTAGTATGAGGCAAATGTTCTTTGGGACTCCTTCTTTAATTCCATGTATTCAGTTTGGGCGAGGTTTGTATAGAAGAGGTTCCAGAGGCGATATTCTGTCCTGACTACCAGTTTTAAAACGGAAAATCGACAACTTTGTTCTACAAAAAACTGAAATATAACATTCCTAGTATGAGGAAATGTTTTATGGGACTCCTTCTTTAATTCCATGTATTCAGTTTGGGCGAGGTTTGTATAGGAGAGGTTCCAGAGGCGATATTCTGACCTGACCACCAGTTGGAAAACGGAAAATCGACAACTTTGCTCTACAAAAAACTTTGTTCTACAAAAAACTGAAATTAAACATTCCTAGTATGAGGCAAATGTTTTATGGGACTCCTTCTTTAATTCCATGTATTCAGTTTGGGCGAGATTTGTATAGGGAAGATTCCAGAGGCGATACTCTGTCCTGACCTCCAGTTGGAAAACGGAAAATCGACAACTTTGTTCTACAAAAAACTGAAATTTAACATTCCTAGTATGAGGCAAATGTTCTTTGGGACTCCTTCTTTAATTCCATGTATTCAGTTTGGGCGAGGTTTGTAAAGGAGAGGTTCCAGAGGCGATATTCTGTCCTGACCTCCAGTTGGAAAACGGAAAATCGACAACTTTGTTCTACAAAAAACTGAAATTTAACATTCCTAGTATGAGGCAAATTTTTGACCACCACTTGGAAACCAGAAAATTGGAAACTTTGTTCTACGAAAAACTAAAATTTAACTTTCCTAGTAAGAGGAAATGTTCTCTGGGACTCTATCAAATTTTGACCACCACTTGGAAACCAGAAAATTGGAAACTTTGTTCTACGAAAAACTAAAATTTAACATTCCTAGTAAGAGGAAATGTTCTTCTCTGGGACTCTATCTTTAATTCCATGTATTCAGTTTGGACGAGGTTTGTGTTCCAGAGGCGATACTCTGTCCTGACCTCCAGTTGGAAAGCGGAAAATCGACAACTTTTTTCTACAAAAAACTGAAATTGAACATTCCCAGTATTAGGTAATGTTCTCTGGGACTCTATCTTTAATTCCATGTATTCAGTTTGGACGAATACATGTCCTGAAAACCAGTTGGAAAACGGAAAATCGACAACTTTGTTCTACAAAAAACTGAAATTGAAGATTCCTAGTATAAGGAAATATTCTCTGGGACTCTGTTTTTAATTCCATGTATTCAGTTTGGACGAAGTTTGTATTGTCAATTTTCTGTCCTGACCAAGATCTATTTATAAGGTCACGTAAGTAGCACAACAACAACTCTATTTTGGCCGAAAATTTTGCAATACAGTTAGTCAACTTAATTATTGCAAAACCAAAATGATTACAAAATTTTAAATAAAACGTCATTTTATTGGTATAAATAAATATCATTATTAATATTTTTGTTAACAATACAATTCGTAAACACATGTTTATTAATATACAAAAATAAAAAGTAGCTAAATTTCACTAAACATTTTCTTAAAATTAACAAAAATGAGTACAACTCATTATTTACACTGTCAACTAAAGAATTGCAAAATTCACAACTTTTTAGTCTTTCACGGTATTTTTGGAAAAGTTGGTTCTAATATTTCGTATGCACACATTTGGCATCAAAAACAGATTATAAACGTATCTGAATTTAATAAATAAGTTTCGGAATGTCATATTCCAATGGTTTTTTTTTAGCCATTCTTGTTTATTGCATTTTATTTAGTCCCCCAGGTTAGTGGGCGACCTATTCCCGCATTTTTCCTTCAGGTGTACCTATGAATTTTCGATGGGGTTAATATCTAGACACTGGAACGGGATGTAAATGACTTTGGTACAGTTGTATAACAACCAAGTCCTACATAAATTAGATTTATGCTTAGGGTCGTTGTCTTGGTAGTACTTATATTGCAATTTGTTTGAATATTCAGGGCCAACAGGCCCAAATTTCTCGACGCTTTTGGTTAAATCTTTTCCTAAAACGTCTAAATAAACCTCCTATGTCATTGTTTCTTCCAAAATCAGGATTTTGCCAACGTCATTGCTTGGTATACAACCCCATACCACAACTGCCAGTTTTCCGAACTTTGCGGCATGTATTAAATTTTTGTTTTCCATGGCTTTCAAGGGTTTTCCCAATACTTTTTGAGGTCCATTGTGATAGTACAACATAAATTTAGTCTCATCAGAAAATATAACGCCATCCCAATACTAAAGATGACATGAAAAGTTGTCTATAACAATTCTGAATAGTTTCTATATATTCTGATGGGAGGGCAATGGTTTTTACCTAGTCACTCGTCATGAGTGCTTGTTAATATGTATCACTTTTCTGACTTTTCCATGTGACACACTTACTCCAAAATCATTTTTAATTTGCAAAAAGCTAGTTTCTGGTGCTGCTTTGGGGTATTTCGTTAATTTCTTTAATCATTCTACAGTCAATTCGTGTGGTTACTATTTTGGACCTGCCATGTAACGCCCTCAGTTTGAGCCTGGCTTCTTTCTCGGTGCGGTATATGATATTGTATACACTTCTCAGCTTACGAGAGGTGATTTTAGGGATTTCTCTTTCGGATTTACCATTATTATAATTGGAATAGACCAAATGTACCATATTTTCCCAAACCGTTTACCTGATTTTCTCTTTTTCTGAATTTACCGTCTAAGCTACACACACAAACATTAATTTATGATCAAAAATTATGGATCTACATGTTCACATACCATAAAAGTCTTAAAAATCCTTAAATGCAAAAAATCGAGGGGAAACCCCACGATTTTATTGCACATTAATTCATTGTGCAATTATTTAGTTGACACCACAAAAACCGGGTACCTATCCTTTTTGTCCTTGTTTTTTGTTATTTCCAACCGATTTCTGCATTTATTGGCTTGATGTTGTCAATAACAGGTAAATCAACTGATATTTACAAAAAGCCCAACATTATTGAACGAATTTCTTGTAGTAATTCCTAATTAAACATCTAAATTTCTAAAAATTCATCGTTTGCAATAATATAGTTGACTAACTGTATGTCAAAATGTTTGTTTACGTTTTCATACAAATTATTCACAATAACAAAAAAATTGACAGATTGAAACCAATCAGCTGGTCGTTTTACGCCACCTTATAATTTCATCATGGTCCTGACCACCAGTTGGAAAACGGAAAATCGACCACTTTGTTCTACAAAAAAAAAACTGAAATTGAACGTTCCTAGTATGAGGAAATATTCTCTGGACCCGGTCTTTTATTCCATGTATTCAGTTTGGGCGAAGTTTGTATAGGAGAGGTTCCAGAGGCGATATTCTGTCCTGACCTCCGGTTGGAAAACTAAAAATCGACAACTTTGTTCTACAAAAAACTGAAATTTAACATTCCTAGTATGAGGCTAATGTTCTTTGGGACTCCCTCTTTAATTCCATGTATTCAGTTTGGGCCAAGTTTGTATAGGAGAGGTTCCAGAGGCGATATTCTGTCCTGACCTCCGGTTGGAAAACGGAAAATCGACAACTTTGTTCTACAAAAAACTGAAATTTAACATTCCTAGTATGAGGCAAATGTTCTTTGGGACTTCTTCTTTAATTCCATGTATTCAGTTTGGGCGAGGTTTGTATAGAAGAGGTTCCAGAGGCGATATTCTGTCCTGACTACCAGTTGGAAAACGGAAAATCGACAACTTTGTTCTACAAAAAACTGAAATTTAACATTCCTAGTTAGTATGAGGAAATGTTTTATGGGACTCCTTCTTTAATTCCATGTATTCAGTTTGGGCGAGGTTTGTATAGGAGAGGTTCCAGAGGCGATATTCTGACCTGACCACCAGTTGGAAAACGGAAAATCGACAACTTTGTTCTACAAAAAACTGAAATTTAACATTCCAACTAAAACACAAAGGAAGACTTCATCCCCCCTAGTAAAGTAGGTCATAAATATAGGTGACAAAACATAACACCATACCAGAAAATATTATGAACATTCAACATGAAAATCCTCTTACAAAAATTCTATCGAAACTGGAAGCGATCGAATCCTTCAACAAGGTCCTAGATGCTCGCTTGAGCGCGCTAGAAGAGAGTTTTTTCTGTACTAAAACTCGTGCGCCAATGAAATTTATCAACCTCTTACAAAAATCTTTAATTATTCTTTAAATAATGGTTACTTTCCAACTTTCTGGAGATCGAGCTTCATTATTCCACTTCACAAATCTGGTAATAGATGCTTTGTTGAAAATTATAGGTGTATAGCAAAACTTTGTGCCAAAACTTATTGAACTTTTAGTTTCTCGAAGACTATCTCACTTTGTTAAATCTATAATTTCACCTTTTTAACATGGATTTATGAATGGCAGATCTACAATTACTAATCTCATGGAGTTTGTAACTCATGTCTATAAAGGACAACAGACAGACGTTATTTATACCGATTTTAGTAAAGCCTTTGATACCGTAGCGCATAAACATTTGCTTTATAAACTTAATATCATGGGATTTCCACAATCTTTATTGAATTGGATTTCCTCTTATTTAAGAGGACGCACCCAAAAAGTTTTATTTAACGAGTAATTTTCCAAGGACTTGTTCGTTTCTTCCGGCGTGCCGCAAGGTAGCCACCTGGGCCCACTTTTATTTGTACTATATATTAACGATCTTCCTTCAGCTATACGTTACTGCACAATTTTAATGTATGCTGATGATGTAAAGCTACTCTTTCAACTGAATTCATTAAATAATTCAATATATCTACAAGATGATCTGCACTCTCTTACTAATTGGTGTTACACAAATGGGATGACTTTGAATCTCAAAAAGTGTAAAAAATTGTCTTTATCTAGATCAATTCCGTTTTTTCTCCAATTATTATATTGGTTCACATCAATTGGAAAATGTTGACTCTTTCCTAGATCTAGGTGTTTTACTAGATCATAAATTGCGCTTCAATTTGCACATTGATTCTTGTGTTAATAAAGCTAAATCGTTATTGGGTTTTATAAAACGTTGGTCTAAAGAATTTGATGACCCATACGTTACGAAACGTTTATTTGTTAGCCTTGTCCGTTCTGGAATATGGTTGCATTCTATGGAGCCCTTATTACAAATCATACTCTGATAAGATTGAGTCGGTTCAAATCCAATTCCTACTGTTTGCCCTGCGTGGTCTGCACTGGGACACGACCGCGCTACTCCCACCTTATGAAAGCCGTTTAATGTTAATTGATCTTCCTACTCTTGAAAAAAGAAGATTTACACTAAGAGCGCTATTTTTTATTAAACTGATAAGTGTATTCTACACGGTATGTTTTTTACATACTTGTGCATACCAACTGTCACTTTTTACAAATCTGAATTTTGTACACATGGTGTGAACCATACAGAAATTTCAATGCATCAAAGTGTTATGTGCATACATATGTATATTTTTCGAATAGAACGCGCTCTATTCTCGTCTGTACAAACAAAGGAAAACAGCTGTTTTGTTTGTTCGCGATATAAATAAAGAAAACAACAGAAAACGAATGAAAAATGAAATTTTGCCGTGCAGAAGGAATTACATATGGGCAAAAAAGTGACAGTTGATATGCATGAATATGTAAAAAACATACCGTGTAGAAACCCCATTACGCGGCTTAATTGACTGTCCGTACTTGATAGGAGAAATATATACAATAACATCTATAATACGATACCTTTAACTGAACCATTACATACTTTAAAAAAATTAATATTGCATTCACAATGTATAAACAAGCAGGTGGCCAATCCTCTTTAATGTAGTATTCACATTTTTAGTAACTTAGTTTAGAATCTATTGTTCTGTAAACTACTTGTGTGTGTTAAGAACCCTTCAGTTCAGCATATGTATATCTACAACTCCCACTGCGGAACAGTAGAACACAGCTAGTGAGCAGTAACTATTTTTAATTTATGTCTATCACCCTTGTTCGTTCTAAAGTGAGTGTCTAAAAAGTTGAGCTCTGTTTAACGGCAAACTACATCTCTCTCAGCGGAACCAGTAGTATTCAGCCTAAAGAGCTTTTAATGTAAATACATATTAATTTCCCTAATTGAATTATGTTGTTGTTCTAGTTTGTAATTAAATTTTTATATCGGCTGATATAATTTGTAGCCGGTAGTTTTATCCCCAACTAACCAGTCATTGACCGGTCCATGGTGTGTACGTGCTCCCTACGTAAGGGGAGGTGGCCGCCTCCGTCGGCAGGGGCGGGTGTGAGAGGCGTGGGAACAAACGAAAAAAAAGAGTTCCAAGCTACAACAATATCTATAACCTTAAATGGTAATCCACTATCCATTACGTCGGTGTATAACCCAACTAGACATACATTGAAATCCGAGCAATATATTGAACTTATCAACTCCCATAAATATAGATTCATAATGGGAGGAGACTTCAATGCAAAAAACACTCAATGGGGATCAAGATTAACCACATCAAAGGGAAAAGAACTGATGAAAGCAATAAAAAGAAGGGGATGTCAAGTCGCCACGACTGGCAAACCTACATATTGGCCAGCGGATCCAAAGAAAACCCCAGATCTTATAGATCTCTTCATTACTTGGAAAGTTGATATGAATAAGATTTCTGTTCATGATGGCTACGGCCTTAGCTCAGACCACTATCTATACATATAAAAGAGTAGTGAGGTGAGTGACTGACTGACTGATTCATCAGCGCCCAGACGAAACCGCTGAAGCTAGAAAGTTGAAATTTTGGGTGTAGGTTGCTGTTGGTGTGTAGGGATGAGATAAGGCTGGGTTTTTGGAAATTCGACCTAGAAGGGTACGAAAAGTACTAAATATGGTACCCTTTGTATTAGGCAAACGGTAAGAGCTAGAATTCTGAAATTTGGAATGAGGGTAACTGATGGGGAGCTAGAAAGATGTACCAAAGGGTTTTTGGAAATTCGAAAAGTTCAAAAGGGTACTAAATTTAGTACAATTCAGATTTGGGTGAACAGATATAGCAGGACTCCTGAAATTTGGAATGAAGGTCACTGATGAAGAGTAACGATGAAAGGTTTTTGGAAATTTGAACTATAAGGGTACAAAAAGTACTAAATGGTACTAAATTTAGAACAATTTGGATTTCGGTAAACGGATAGAGATGGAATCCTGAAATTTGAAATGAAAGTCGCTGATGAAGAATAACGATGAAATGTTTTTGGAAATTCGAACTATAAGGGTACGAAAAGTACTAAATGGTACTAAATTTAGTACAATTTGGATTTCGGTGAACGGATTGAGCTGGAATCCTGAAATTTTGAATGAGGGCCACTGATGGAGAGTAAGAAAGAAAAGTTTTTGGAAATTCGAACTGTATGTGCACGAAAAGTACTAAATATAGTACAATTTGGATTTGGGTGAATGGATAGAGGTGGAATCCTGAAATTTGAAATGAGAGTCGCTGATGAAGAATAACGATGAAAGGTTTTTGGAAATTCGAACTATAAGGGTACAAAAAGTACTAAATGGTACTAAATTTAGTACAATTTGGATTTGGGTGAACGGGTAGAGCTGGAATACTGAAATTTGGTATGAAGGTCACTGATGAAAAGTAACAATCAAAGGTTTTTGGAAAGTATACCTATTAGTGTACGAAAAGTACTAAATGGTACTAAACTTAGTACAATTTGGATTTGGGTGAACGGATTGAGCTGAAATCCTAAAATTTGGAATGAGGGTCACTGGTGGAGAGTAACAAAGAAAAGTTTTTGGAAATTCGAACTGAAAGTGCACGAAAAGTACTAAATTTAGCACAATTTGGATTTGGATGAACGGATAGAGCTGGAATACTGAAATTTGGAATGAAGGTCACTGATGAAAAGTAACAATGAAAGGTTTTTTGAAAGTCGGCCTATTAGTGTACGAAAAGTACTAAATTTGGTACAATTGGGATTTGGGTGAACGGATTGAGCTGGAATCCTGAAATTTGGAATGAGGGGTCACAGATGGAGATTAACAAAAGTACTAAATGGTACTAAATTTAATACAATTTGGATTCGGGTGAACGGATAGAGCTGGAATCCTGAAATTTGAATTAAGGGTCACTGGTGGAGAGTAACAAAGAAAAGTTTTTGGAAATTCGAACTGTAAGTGCACGAAAACTACTACATTTAGTACAATTTGGATTTGGGTGAACGGATTGATCTGGAATCCTGAAATTTCGAATGAGGGGTCACTGATAGAGATTAACAAAAGTACTAAATGGTAGTAAATTTAGTACAATTTGTATTCGGGTGAACGGATAGAGCTGGAATCCTGAAATTTGGAATGAGGGGTCACTGATGGAGAATAACAAAGAAAGGTTTTTGGAAATTCGAACTAAAAGTGTACGAAAAGTACTAAATATAGTACACTTTGGATTTTAATTAACGAAAAGTGCTGAAATTTGGAATAAGGGTCACTGATAAAGAGTAAGAAAGGTCTAAAAGTCCAAAATGGTAGTGACTTTAGAATGATTTGGATTTGGGTGAAGATAGAGCTGGAATCGTGAAACTTGGAATTGAGATTACTGTTAGAATGTAGAATTGAGATATGGAGGTAACTTTAGAAAATCATACTAATGTGCACTAAGCAGTACTAAATGCTACTAAATTCGATATAATTTGTATTTGCATGGACAGATTACTGTTGGAGTGTAGGATTGCGGTTACTTTGGAAATTCGTACAACCGAAAAAGGGCTAATTGAAAGTTCATTGGCTACAATTTGGATTTAGGTGAACGAAAGAACTGAGTTATGCAAGTAGTTTTTGAAAGTCGTGTACGATAAGTGGTAAATAGTACAAAATTTGGCACCTTTTGGTATTTCCTATATGGTACAGAATTTTGTACAATTTGTGATTTTGTAAAGGGCTAGAACTGGAATTTTTAGATTTGAAATTCGGTATTAGATTAGCAATTGTTGTTTAGAGTGGAGGTAGGATGAAGTTTTGAAAATTCGCACTTATTTATACAAAAAGTACTAAATAGTAATATAATTGCTTTCAGCGGAACATATAAATCTGGAAAAGTGAATTGCGGTAGGGATATATGTTGAGTATAAGGAAGTAAGCTTTGAAACGTTTAATTATGTGTAGGAAAAGTTTGGTAACATGTTAGAACCAAAACCATTTTGGTATTGTGTAAACGGTTAAAGTGAGAAATACCTACTATAGGTGAACGAAAAGTACTAAATGGTACTAAATTTGGTGTTGGGTGTAGGAATAAAGCTTGGATTATATAATTTGGACAAAAAATACGAAATGGAAAAATATTTATTATGAAGATCACTCTGAACTTTGAGATAAAGTTCGGAGTTCGGTTGGAAAATGTGCATAAAATCTTCAAAATACTCTAAGTCTTCAAAATAAAAGTGGATTGAAGTAGACATTTCTTAAAGCTTTTATATCCTCTGAGTATTCAAGGTCCAAATGTAAAGAAAATTGGACAGTATAGATTTGTTCTATTTTTAAAAAACTCTAAGTCGTGGGGTACCCTTATATGGGGATATATTCCTAAAATTTTACGAACCTATTCGGGTTCTTGGCGAAACCGCTGAAGCTAGAACCATGAATTGTGAATGTGCGTTATTGTTGTTGTGAAGGGGTGAGATAAAGTTTAGTGTTTGGAAATTCGTATTGGGAGGGAATGCTGTGTAAGTGAAGGAGTAAAACCAGAAGTCAAGTCTGAAATTTGGAATATGAGTCGCTGTTGGTGTATGTCTGTGATATGAGGTCGTAGTTTTATCCGAAATAAAAAATATGGTAGCTGTGTAGGAGTGCGATACGGAAGATATGTTTTTTTTGGAATTAAAGGAATTAAATCGATTAAATGTTGGTATTAAAAATAGGTTTTAATACAACAGAATCGTCAGTGTTCACCACTTCCACATTAAATATTGTTCATATATATTTTATGCCCTTTCCGCATACGAAGTAGCGGGCATTTGCTAGTCCAATATATTTATCGTATGATAATCAAACATTATTGTCTCATCCATACTCTGCACTAATTAATAAACGAACTAATTGGCATAAATTCCAAGACCTAATAAATAAATCAGTTCAACATACACTCATCGAAACCGAAGAGGACATCGAAAGAGAGGTGATCTCTTTTACAAATTGCATTCAACGAGCTGCATGGAATAGTACTCCCATTTGAAATTACCAGTTAACATCCCATCATATCCAGGCCATATAAAGGACTTAGTTAAAAACAAACGCAGAATTCATAAAAAATGGCAGAATTCCCGATCTCCAACCGATAAGAATCTCTTCAATAACATTACGCAACGTTTGAGTAGAGAAATCAAAAAACATAATGAGAAAAATATGCGCACTTACCTCACAAATCTAACTTAGGATAACAAAACCTTGTAGGCTTAAAGTCGCTTCGTTCTTCAAACATACCCGGTCCAGATGGTGTTACTACTTATATTCTTAAATCTTGCGCCAATGAAATTTATCAACCTCTTACAAAAATCTTTAATTATTCTTTAAATAATGGTTACTTTCAACTTTCTGAAGATCGAGCTTCATTATTCCACTTCACAAATCTGGTAATAGATGCTTTGTTGAAAATTATAGGTGTATAGCAAAACTTATTGCTATCCCAAAACTTTTTGAACTTTTAGTTTCTCGAAGACTATCTCACTTTGTTAAATCTATAATTTCACCTTTTCAACATGGATTTATGAAAGGCAGATCTACAATTACTAATCTCATGGAGTTTATAAGTCATGTCTATAAAGGACAACAGACAGACGTTATTTATACCGATTTTAGTAAAGCCTTTGATACCGTAGTGCATAAACATTTGCTTTATAAACTTGATATCATGGGATTTCCACAATCTTTATTTAATTGGATTTCCTCTTATTTAAGAGGACGCACCCAAAAAGTTCTATTTAACGAGTAATTTTCCAAGGACTTGTTCGTTTCTTCCGGTGTGCCGCAAAGTAGCCACCTGGGCCCACTTTTATTTGTACTATATATTAACGATCTTCCTTCAGCTATACGTTACTGCACAATTTTAATGTATGCTGATGATGTAAAGCTACTCTTTCAACTGAATTCATTAAATAATTCAATATATCTACAAGATGATCTGCACTCTCTTACTAATTGGTGTTACACAAATGGGATGACTTTGAATCTCAAAAAGTGTAAAAAATTGTCTTTATCTAGATCAATTCCGTTTTTTCTCCAATTATTATATTGGTTCACATCAATTGGAAAATGTTGACTCTTTCCTAGATCTAGGTGTTTTACTAGATCATAAATTGCGCTTCAATTTGCACATTGATTCTTGTGTTAATAAAGCTAAATCGTTATTGGGTTTTATAAAACGTTGGTCTAAAGAATTTGATGACCCATACGTTACGAAACGTTTATTTGTTAGCCTTGTCCGTTCTGGAATATGGTTGCATTCTATGGAGCCCTTATTACAAATCATACTCTGATAAGATTGAGTCGGTTCAAATCCAATTCCTACTGTTTGCCCTGCGTGGTCTGCACTGGGACACGACCGCGCTACTCCCACCTTATGAAAGCCGTTTAATGTTAATTGATCTTCCTACTCTTGAAAAAAGAAGATTTACACTAAGAGCGCTATTTTTTATTAAACTGTTAAGTGTATTCTACACGGTATGTTTTTTACATATTTGTGCATACCAACTGTCACTTTTTACAAATCTGAATTTTGTACACATGGTGTGAACCATACAGAAATTTCAATGCATCAAAGTGTTATGTGCATACATATGTATATTTTTCGAATAGAACGCGCTCTATTCTCGTCTGTACAAACAAAGGAAAACAGCTGTTTTGTTTGTACGCGATATAAATAAAGAAAACAACAGAAAACGAATGAAAAATGAAATTTTGCCGTGCAGAAGGAATTACATATGGGCAAAAAAGTGACAGTTGATATGCATGAATATGTAAAAAACATACCGTGTAGAAACCCCATTACGCGGCTTAATTGACTGTCCGTACTTGATAGGAGAAATATATAAATATATACAATAACATCTATAATACGATACCTTTAACTGAACCATTACATACTTTAAAAAAATTAATATTGCATTCACAATGTATAAACAAGCAGGTGGCCAATCCTCTTTAATGTAGTATTCACATTTTTAGTAACTTAGTTTAGAATCTATTGTTCTGTAAACTACTTGTGTGTGTTAAGAACCCTTCAGTTCAGCATATGTATATCTACAACTCCCACTGCGGAACAGTAGAACACAGCTAGTGAGCAGTAACTATTTTTAATTTATGTCTATCACCCTTGTTCGTTCTAAAGTGAGTGTCTAAAAAATTGAGCTCTGTTTAACGGCAAACTACATCTCTCTCAGCGGAACCAGTAGCATTCAGCCTAAAGAGCCTTTAATGTAAATACATATTAATTTCCCTAATTGAATTATGTTGTTGTTCTAGTTTGTAATTAAATTTTTATATCGGCTGATATAATTTGTAGCCGGTAGTTTTATCCCCAACTAACCAGTCATTGACCGGTCCATGGTGTGTACGTGCTCCCTACGTAAGGGGAGGTGGCCGCCTCCGTCGGCAGGGGCGGGTGTGAGAGGCGTGGGAACAAACGAAAAAAAGAGTTCCAAGCTACAACAATATCTATAACCTTAAATGGTAATCCACTATCCATTACGTCGGTGTATAACCCAACTAGACATACATTGAAATCCGAGCAATATATTGAACTTATCAACTCCCATAAATATAGATTCATAATGGGAGGAGACTTCAATGCAAAAAACACTCAATGGGGATCAAGATTAACCACATCAAAGGGAAAAGAACTGATGAAAGCAATAAAAAGAAGGGGATGTCAAGTCGCCACGACTGGCAAACCTACATATTGGCCAGCGGATCCAAAGAAAACCCCAGATCTTATAGATCTCTTCATTACTTGGAAAGTTGATATGAATAAGATTTCTGTTCATGATGGCTACGGCCTTAGCTCAGACCACTATCTATACATATAAAAGAGTAGTGAGGTGAGTGACTGACTGACTGATTCATCAGCGCCCAGACGAAACCGCTGAAGCTAGAAAGTTGAAATTTTGGGTGTAGGTTGCTGTTGGTGTGTAGGGATGAGATAAGGCTGGGTTTTTGGAAATTCGACCTAGAAGGGTACGAAAAGTACTAAATATGGTACCCTTTGTATTAGGCAAACGGTAAGAGCTAGAATTCTGAAATTTGGAATGAGGGTAACTAATGGGGAGCTAGAAAGATGTACCAAAGGGTTTTTGGAAATTCGAAAAGTTCAAAAGGGTACTAAATTTAGTACAATTCAGATTTGGGTGAACAGATATAGCAGGACTCCTGAAATTTGGAATGAAGGTCACTGATGAAGAGTAACGATGAAAGGTTTTTGGAAATTTGAACTATAAGGGTACAAAAAGTACTAAATGGTACTAAATTTAGAACAATTTGGATTTCGGTAAACGGATAGAGATGGAATCCTGAAATTTGAAATGAAAGTCGCTGATGAAGAATAACGATGAAATGTTTTTGGAAATTCGAACTATAAGGGTACGAAAAGTACTAAATGGTACTAAATTTAGTACAATTTGGATTTCGGTGAACGGATTGAGCTGGAATCCTGAAATTTTGAATGAGGGCCACTGATGGAGAGTAAGAAAGAAAAGTTTTTGGAAATTCGACCTGTATGTGCACGAAAAGTACTAAATATAGTACAATTTGGATTTGGGTGAATGGATAGAGGTGGAATCCTGAAATTTGAAATGAGAGTCGCTGATGAATAATAACGATGAAAGGTTTTTGGAAATTCGAACTATAAGGGTACAAAAAGTACTAAATGGTACTAAATTTAGTACAATTTGGATTTGGGTGAACGGGTAGAGCTGGAATACTGAAATTTGGAATGAAGGTCACTGATGAAAAGTAACAATCAAAGGTTTTTGGAAAGTATACCTATTAGTGTACGAAAAGTACTAAATGGTACTAAACTTAGTACAATTTGGATTTGGGTGAACGGATTGAGCTGAAATCCTAAAATTTGGAATGAGGGTCACTGGTGGAGAGTAACAAAGAAAAGTTTTTGGAAATTCGAACTGAAAGTGCACGAAAAGTACTAAATTTAGCACAATTTGGATTTGGATGAACGGATAGAGCTGGAATACTGAAATTTGGAATGAAGGTCACTGATGAAAAGTAACAATGAAAGGTTTTTTGAAAGTCGGCCTATTAGTGTACGAAAAGTACTAAATTTGGTACAATTGGGATTTGGGTGAACGGATTGAGCTGGAATCCTGAAATTTGGAATGAGGGGTCACTGATGGAGATTAACAAAAGTACTAAATGGTACTAAATTTAATACAATTTGGATTCGGGTGAACGGATAGAGCTGGAATCCTGAAATTTGAATTAAGGGTCACTGGTGGAGAGTAACAAAGAAAAGTTTTTGGAAATTCGAACTGTAAGTGCACGAAAACTACTACATTTAGTACAATTTGGATTTGGGTGAACGGATTGATCTGGAATCCTGAAATTTCGAATGAGGGGTCACTGATAGAGATTAACAAAAGTACTAAATGGTAGTAAATTTAGTACAATTTGTATTCGGGTGAACGGATAGAGCTGGAATCCTGAAATTTGGAATGAGGGGTCACTGATGGAGAATAACAAAGAAAGGTTTTTGGAAATTCGAACTAAAAGTGTACGAAAAGTACTAAATATAGTACACTTTGGATTTTAATTAACGAAAAGTGCTGAAATTTGGAATAAGGGTCACTGATAAAGAGTAAGAAAGGTCGAAAAGTCCAAAATGGTAGTGACTTTAGAATGATTTGGATTTGGGTGAAGATAGAGCTGGAATCGTGAAACTTGGAATTGAGATTACTGTTAGAATGTAGAATTGAGATATGGAGGTAACTTTAGAAAATCATACTAATGTGCACTAAGCAGTACTAAATGCTACTAAATTCGATATAATTTGTATTTGCATGGACAGATTACTGTTGGAGTGTAGGATTGCGGTTACTTTGGAAATTCGTACAACCGAAAAAGGGCTAATTGAAAGTTCATTGGCTACAATTTGGATTTAGGTGAACGAAAGAACTGAGTTATGCAAGTAGTTTTTGAAAGTCGTGTACGATAAGTGGTAAATAGTACAAAATTTGGCACCTTTTGGTATTTCCTATATGGTACAGAATTTTGTACAATTTGTGATTTTGTAAAGGGCTAGAACTGGAATTTTTAGATTTGAAATTCGGTATTAGATTAGCAATTGTTGTTTAGAGTGGAGGTAGGGATGAAGTTTTGAAAATTCGCACTTATTTATACAAAAAGTACTAAATAGTAATATAATTGCTTTCAGCGGAACATATAAATCTGGAAAAGTGAATTGCGGTAGGGATATATGTTGAGTATAAGGAAGTAAGCTTTGAAACGTTTAATTATGTGTAGGAAAAGTTTGGTAACATGTTAGAACCAAAACCATTTTGGTATTGTGTAAACGGTTAAAGTGAGAAATACCTACTATAGGTGAACGAAAAGTACTAAATGGTACTAAATTTGGTGTTGGGTGTAGGAATAAAGCTTGGATTATATAATTTGGACAAAAAATACGAAATGGAAAAATATTTATTATGAAGATCACTCTGAACTTTGAGATAAAGTTCGGAGTTCGGTTGGAAAATGTGCATAAAATCTTCAAAGTACTCTAAGTCTTCAAAATAAAAGTGGATTGAAGTAGACATTTCTTAAAGCTTTTATATCCTCTGAGTATTCAAGGTCCAAATGTAAAGAAAATTGGACAGTATAGATTTGTTCTATTTTTAAAAAACTCTAAGTCGTGGGGTACCCTTATATGGGGATATATTCCTAAAATTTTACGAACCTATTCGGGTTCTTGGCGAAACCGCTGAAGCTAGAACCATGAATTGTGAATGTGCGTTATTGTTGTTGTGAAGGGGTGAGATAAAGTTTAGTGTTTGGAAATTCGTATTGGGAGGGAATGCTGTGTAAGTGAAGGAGTAAAACCAGAAGTCAAGTCTGAAATTTGGAATATGAGTCGCTGTTGGTGTATGTCTGTGATATGAGGTCGTAGTTTTATCCGAAATAAAAAATATGGTAGCTGTGTAGGAGTGCGATACGGAAGATATGTTTTTTTTTTGGAATTAAAGGAATTAAATCGATTAAATGTTGGTATTAAAAATATGTTTTAATACAACAGAATCGTCAGTGTTCATCACTTCCACATTAAATATTGTTCATATATATTTTATGCCCTTTCCGCATACGAAGTAGCGGGCATTTGCTAGTCCAATATATTTATCGTATGATAATCAAACATTATTGTCTCATCCATACTCTGCACTAATTAATAAACGAACTAATTGGCATAAATTCCAAGACCTAATAAATAAATCAGTTCAACATACACTCATCGAAACCGAAGAGGACATCGAAAGAGAGGTGATCTCTTTTACAAATTGCATTCAACGAGCTGCATGGAATAGTACTCCCATTTGAAATTACCAGTTAACATCCCATCATATCCAGGCCATATAAAGGACTTAGTTAAAAACAAACGCAGAATTCATAAAAAATGGCAGAATTCCCGATCTCCAACCGATAAGAATCTCTTCAATAACATTACGCAACGTTTGAGTAGAGAAATCAAAAAACATAATGAGAAAAATATGCGCACTTACCTCACAAATCTAACTTAGGATAACAAAACCTTGTAGGCTTAAAGTCGCTTCGTTCTTCAAACATACCCGGTCCAGATGGTGTTACTACTTATATTCTTAAATCTTGCGCCAATGAAATTTATCAACCTCTTACAAAAATCTTTAATTATTCTTTAAATAATGGTTACTTTCAACTTTCTGGAGATCGAGCTTCATTATTCCACTTCACAAATCTGGTAATAGATGCTTTGTTGAAAATTATAGGTGTATAGCAAAACTTATTGCTATCCCAAAACTTTTTGAACTTTTAGTTTCTCGAAGACTATCTCACTTTGTTAAATCTATAGTTTCACCTTTTCAACATGGATTTATGAAAGGCAGATCTACAATTACTAATCTCATGGAGTTTATAAGTCATGTCTATAAAGGACAACAGACAGACGTTATTTATACCGATTTTAGTAAAGCCTTTGATACCGTAGTGCATAAACATTTGCTTTATAAACTTGATATCATGGGATTTCCACAATCTTTATTTAATTGGATTTCCTCTTATTTAAGAGGACGCACCCAAAAAGTTCTATTTAACGAGTAATTTTCCAAGGACTTGTTCGTTTCTTCCGGTGTGCCGCAAAGTAGCCACCTGGGCCCACTTTTATTTGTACTATATATTAACGATCTTCCTTCAGCTATACGTTACTGCACAATTTTAATGTATGCTGATGATGTAAAGCTACTCTTTCAACTGAATTCATTAAATAATTCAATATATCTACAAGATGATCTGCACTCTCTTACTAATTGGTGTTACACAAATGGGATGACTTTGAATCTCAAAAAGTGTAAAAAATTGTCTTTATCTAGATCAATTCCGTTTTTTCTCCAATTATTATATTGGTTCACATCAATTGGAAAATGTTGACTCTTTCCTAGATCTAGGTGTTTTACTAGATCATAAATTGCGCTTCAATTTGCACATTGATTCTTGTGTTAATAAAGCTAAATCGTTATTGGGTTTTATAAAACGTTGGTCTAAAGAATTTGATGACCCATACGTTACGAAACGTTTGTTTGTTAACCTTGTCCGCCCAGTTCTGGAATATGGTTGCATTCTATGGAGCCCTTATTACAAATCATACTCTGATAAGATTGAGTCGGTTCAAATCCAATTCCTACTGTTTGCCCTGCGTGGTCTGCACTGGGACACGACCGCGCTACTCCCACCTTATGAAAGCCGTTTAATGTTAATTGATCTTTCTACTCTTGAAGAAGAAAGAAGATTTACACTAAGAGCGCTATTTTTTATTAAACTGTTACGCGGCTTAATTGACTGTCCGTACTTGATAGGAGAAATAAGATTTAATGTTCCTTCACGTATAACCCGTAATTTCTTGCCAATTAATTTGCCTACTGTGAAAACTAATTATGAAGATAATAACCCATTACGTTCATTGTGTGATATATACAATAACATCTATAATACGATACCTTTAACTGAACCATTACATACTTTAAAAAAATTAATATTGCATTTATAATGTATAAACAGGCAGATTGCCAATCCTCTTTAATGTAGTATTCAAATTTTTAGTAACTTAGTTTAGAATCTATTGTTCTGTAAACTACTTGTGTGTGTTAAGAACCCTTCAGTTCAGCATATGTATATCTACAACTCCCACTGCGGAACAGTAGAACACAGCTAATGAGCAGTAACTATTTTTAATTTATGTCTACCGTCGGTGTATAGCCCACCTAGACATACAATAAAATCCGAGCAATATATTGAACTTATCAACTCCCATAAATATAGATTCATAATGGGAGGAGACTTCAATGCAAAAAACATTCAATGGGGATCAAGATTAACCACATCAAAGGAAAAGGAACTGATGAAAGTAATAAAAAGAAGGGGATGTCAAGTCGCCACGACTGGCAAACCTACATATTGGCCAGCGGATCCAAAGAAAACCCCAGAACTAATTGGCATAAATTCCAAGACCTAATAAATAAATCAGTTCAACATACACTCATCGAAAGAGAGGTGATCTCTTTTACAAATTGCATTCAACGAGCTGCATGGAATAGCACTTCCCCTTTGAAATTAGCAGTTAACATCCCATCATATCCAAGCCATATAAAGGACTTAGTTAAAAACAAACGCAGAATTCGTAAAAAATGGCAGAATTCCCGATCTCCAAACGATAAGAATCTGCTCAATAACATGACACAACGTTTGAGTAGAGAAATCAAAAAACATAATGAAAAAAATATGCGCACTTACCTCACAAATCTAACTTACGATAACAAAACCAACTACTCTCTATGGGAAGCAATGAAGCAAAAGAAGAGACCAATTCTCCAGAAAGCGCCTATTTTACAGGAAAACTACCGTTTTTATGGGCAAAAAGCAATGAAGAAAAGGCGACTACATTTGCAGACCACTTAAGATCTATATTTTCAGATACTATAAGTAACCCAACTGACATCACAGAAGGTCAATTCCTCTCTCCAAACATACAACAAAGCGAACACGATGTTGAATTTGAAAGGATAACGTTAAAAGAAACATTAATGGCAGTGAAAGAACTTGATAACAACAAATCTCCTGGATTCGATTTAATAAATAGCAAAGCTATATTACTTACTTAGCTGGCCCATTACAGAACATTTGTTCTATAGGCCGAACTAAGAAGAGATCTCCATTCCTCTCTATTTGTTGCTTCGCACTCTGGAATACCGCGCCTTTTCATCTCATCATCCACTTGTTTGCGCCATCTATTCCTTGGCCTGCCAATTCTGCGTGCACCGCCAAGCGGTCCGTATTTATACGCCTTTTTAGCGGGTTCATCATCGCTCGTTCTTATGATATGGCCTAGCCAACGCAATCGCTGCATCTCGATACGTTTAACAATCTGATCGGCCCATGATGTCTATATCATCAGCATAAGCAAGTAACATGTGACTATTGGTGTAGATTGTGCCACTTCTTTTGACGTTTGCCTCTCGTATAACCTTTTCTAGCAGGATGTTGAAGAGGTCACACGAAAGGCTGTCTCCTTGTCTGAAGCCTCTTTTGGTACCAACCACTTCGGAGAGGTTCTTTCCTATTTAACTGAGGTCATTTTACAAAGCTGGATGCGCTTTGCGGGGATACCAAACGCAGCGGACTGTCGATGGCTGCTTTATAATCGACAAAAAGGTGGTAGGTGTCGATCTGCATCTCTTGGGTCTTCTCCAGGATTTGCCGCAGGGTAAATATCTGGTCAATGGTGGACTTGCCAGGTCTAAAGCCGCATTGGTATGGTCCAATTATCTCGTTGACCATAGGCTTTAGTCGTTCGCACAATATCCCTGACACGATCTTGTAGGCAGTAGGGAGTAGACTTATGCCCCTACAGTTAGAGCATACAGTCTTATCTCCATTCTTGTGACGGGGCACAGGATACTCAGGTTCCAATCGTCGGGTACTCATTTTTCCTGCCAGATGGTGCTAACTAGCTGATGAATACACCTTATCAGCGTGTCGCCTCCGGTTTTGAACAGCTCGGCTGGTAAGCCATCGGCCCATGCTGCCTTATTATTCTTCAGCCGATTTATTGCTGTCTTTACCTCATCTTGGCTGGGCGGTATACATTCAATACCATCTTCTGGGATTGGGACTATGGTATCTTCGTCGTCTTCGCTGCTATTAGATACCAATAGATTTGAAAAATGTTCTTTCCATATCCTGAGTACACTATCTGTATCAGTTACCAAATTACCTTGCTGGTCTCTACAGGAGGATGTGCCTGTACCAAAGCCATCAGTTTGATGCTTGACTCTGGTAGAATTTTCGGACTTCATTCTGGCTCCTGTACATCTCGATTTTTTCACACTCCCGCTTTTCCATCTCTCTCTTTTTCCTGCGGAAAAGACGTTTCTCCTCTATCCTTTTCTCCCTGTATCTCTCGCGTGCGCTACGCGTTGCTACGGATTGTAAAGTAGCCCTATATGCCGCATTTTTCTCTTCGGTGGGAGCACGACACTCCTGATCATACCATGGATTCCTTGGTGGAGGTCTCTGGTATCCAAGTATGAATTTTGCGGTTGTTTGCATGGAGTGGGCAATGCTTTGCCATTGCGCTGATATGTTATCGGGATGAGGAGTGCTTTGATTAAGCAATTGGGCTAGTTGAGTGGAATATGCTGTGGCTATCTGTTGTGATTGCAGCTTACCGATGTCTATCTTTCGTGTTGTGTCTGTTCGTACTTTGTTTGCTACGTTTAAGCGGGTGCGTGCATTAAAATCGCCTAGAATGATTTTAATGTCATGGGCAGGGCAACGGTCATATGTTTCTTCTAAGCGCTCGTAAAATATATCTTTGGTCTGTTCGTCTTTTTCTTCAGTGGGAGCATGAGCGCAAATAAAGCTGATGTTGAAGAATTTAGCTTTTATTCGAATTGCAGCAAGTCTTTCATTCACTGGGGTGAAGCTGGATACCAGATGTTTTAGTCTCCGACTAACTACGAATCCACAACTAAACTCATGCTTTACGTCATGGCAGCTATAATACAGTGCGTCACCTTTAGGTGTTGTTGTGACGCTTTTCCCAATCCATCGTATTTCCTGTATGGCAGTAATATCGGTCTTGTACTTTTCAAGTACGTCTGCCAATGCGAAGACTGCACCTTCTCTATAAAGAGTGCGAACATTCCAGGTGCAGATTCGCAGATCATGGTCCTTAAAACGTTTGCGGGGTTCGTCAACTTTAGAGGTTTTTTTTCCTTTTCTTTCGTTTTTTTCATAGTAGGCTGTTTTTTCTAGGGGAGGGTTACTCACCCGACGCCCAAACCCAAGTTTTTAACGTTCTTATGGGTGAACGCGCGGCACATGTTAGCACACTACCTTTAACGGGTGTTAAAGGCAGTTCCCCAGGTGACACCACTGGGAGGTCAGTGTCCACTTGGGATGAAACAGCAAAGCTATATACAATTTTTAATTCGGTCTTAAAATTCAAATACATTCCAAGCTATTGGAAAGTGGCGGAAGTTATTATGATACCAAAACCAAGCAAAAATCCAAAAGAAACCAAGTCTTATAGACCAATATCTCTGCTCCCAGTTATTGGGAAATTATTCGAAACATTATTTTGCAATTCAGCTTTCGTAAAAAACATTCAACCGTTGAACAAGTGCATAGGGACGTGCACGCGATCGAAAACGCATTCGAGACTAAACAAACCTGTTCGGCAGTATTACCGGACATTTCCCAAGCATTTCACGGAGTGTGGCATTGGGGATTTGTACGAAAGATAAAAGGCTCTTACCGCCAATTTATGTGGGCATAATTTCTTCATATCTCGAAGATAGATTCTTTAGAATTAGATGCGAGAATGCATATTCTAATTTATACCCGATAACGTCAGGAGTCCCACAGGGAAGTATTTTGGGTCCGATACTTTATCTTATATACACATACCGGCTCACGAAAATTGTTTTATTGGAACATTCGTCGACGATGTGAACCAATATTAAGGATTTTACTCGAATTTTAGAAAATTTAAATTCGAGTTTTGAGAATAAAAAAGCTCAGATTTCACTATAAAATTTCTTCACACAAAATTTATTGAATAATGTAAATGCCGATTTGCATTTACATATGCTCAGAAGTAAAGTTGCTGAAAGTAGAAGAAAAAAATAATTAGTGGAAAAATACTTGCTGCTGTGATGTTGTTTGGTCTGCAGTTAAAAAACAAGAGGGCGAATGCAAATTTTGTCACGTCCATAGAACCCAAAATTCCTTACAAAAAAAGTAGTTGAGATTAAAGTGTTGAACTTCACCAGCCAAAACACCTGAGCCTCAAGTCACGGTATGAAAGTTTTTAATACTTGCACAGTAGTGAAACTTTAAAACAATCATATCGTTAAGTGGGACTAATGTGTTAACGAGGGACAAGCACAAAGCAAATGCAAAAAATACCTCTCTTTGTGTCGAGGGACAGAGCAGGTAGAAAATATTAAAACATCCCATACAGCAACAGTAGCAACGCAGGTTGGGCTGCTGAATAAGATCCACATATTTTTTGTTCTACCTTCAGCAATTACACTGTTAGTAATACAATATATAAATTAACAATAATAATTAATAATTATTATTCAAAGTAAATATTCTATTAATATTTGTCAATTTAATGTTATGATTTTAGAATATGAGAAAATATGAAATATTATATTATAAAAAATATTATATTATTTAATATATCGTATTATAATCTATTTCCACAACAGGATTAAATGGGGCCTAAAACTCACAACACACTGTTTATAAACTCGGACCAAGTTCCGTTTGCAAAATCGGCCAAATATGTATCTTGGAATAACCTTAGCTACAAAACTCACCTGGAGAGATCATATAAATAAAAAGAGAGAGGAACTTAATATGAAGTACCATAATTTAAGCTGGTTAATAGGAAGAAATTCTATTCTATCAACAGACAATAAGTTAATGATCTACAAGCAAGCAATGAAACCAATCTGGATATACGGTATCCAGCTATGGGGATGCTCAAAAGACCAACACATTGAGAAAATACAACGATTTCAAAATAAGGTGTTAAGAAATATTGTCAAAGCCCCTTGGTACGTCCGAAACAGTGATTTACACCGAGACCTAAATATTAATACTGTCAAAGAAGAAATATGCTTCTACACCAAGAATTATTTCTCACGACTTCATCAACATGTCAACGTTGAAGCAACAAATCTACTTCAAGTATCTAATGTGCCTAGAAGACTCCAACGCAAAAAGCCATTAGATTTGCTGTCACTTCAGATTTGAAATGCCAATATCTTTATTCTTCCATTATACACATTCTTAATTTTACAAATTGGTTAAGAATTTTTATCGCTTATTTATCAGAAATAAACTACCAGTTAGTCACATTTACTTCTGGAGACTAGTCGTAGTATTAGTTAAGCATACATTGTATTATAAATTGCTTAAATAAATAATAAAAAAAAACAGTTGGAAAACAGAAAATCGACAGCTTTGTTCTACAAAAACTGAAATTGAACATTCCTAGTATGAGGAAATGTTCTCTGGTCCTCTGAAGAGGATTCCAGAGGCGATACTCTGTCCTGACCTCCAGTTGGAAAACGGAAAATCGACAAATTTGTTCCACAAAAAAACTGAAATTGAAGATTCCTAGTATGAGGCAATGTTTTTTGGGACTCCTTCTTTAATTCCATGTATTCAGTTTGGGCGAGGTTTGTATAGGAGAGGTTCCAGAGGCGATATTCTGTCCTGACCACCAGTTGGAAAACGGAAAATCGACAACTTTGTTCTACAAAAAACTGAAATTTAACATTCCTAGTATGAGGAAATGTTTTATGGGACTCCTTCTTTAACTCCATGTATTTAATTTGGATGAAGTTTGTATAGGAAACATTCCAGAGGAGATATTCTGCCCTGACCTCCAGTTGAAAAACGGAAAATCGACAACTCTGTTCTACAAAAAAACTGAAATTTATCATTCCTGGTATGAGGAAATGTTCTCTGGGACTCTATCTTTAATACCATGTATTCAATTTGGACGAGGTTTGTATATGGAAGATTCCAGAGGCTATACTCTGTCCTGACCTCCAGTTGGAAAACGGAAAATCGACAACTTTGTTCTACAAACAAACTGAAATTGAAGATTCCTAGTATGAGGAAATATTCTCTGGGACTCTGTATTTAATTCCATGTATTCAATTTGGACGACGTTTGTATAGGGAAGATTCCACAGTCAATTTTCTGTCCTGACCACCAGTTGGAAAACGGAAAATCGACTACTTTGTTTTTCAAGAAACTGAAATTGAACGTTCCTAGTATGAGGAAATATTTTCAGAGACTCGGTTTTTAACTCCATGTATTCAGTTTGGACAAGGTTTGGATAGGGATTGAGCATTCCTAGTCTGAGGAAATGTTCTTTGTGACTCTATCTTTCATTCCATGTATTCAGTTTTGACGAGGTTTGTATAAGGAAGATTCCAGAGGCGATACTCTGTCCTGACCTCCAGTTGAAAAACGGAAAATCGACAACTCTGTTCTACAAAAAAACTGAAATTGATCATTCCTGGTATGAGGAAATGTTCTCTGGGACTCTATCTTTAATTCCATGTATATTCAATTTGGACGAGGTTTGTATATGGAAGATTCCAGAGGCGATACTCTGTCCTGACCTCCAGTTGGAAAACGGAAAATCGACAACTTTGTTCTATAAAAAACTGAAATTTAACATTCCTAGTATGAGGCAATGTTCTTTGGGACTCCTTCTTAATTCCACGTATTCAGTTTGGACGAGGTTTGTATAGGGAAGATTCTAGAGGCGATACTCTATCCTCTATCCTGAAAATCGACAACTTTGTTCTACAAAAAACTGAAATTTAATTCCTAGTATGAGGGAATGTTTTATGGGACTCCTTCTTTAAATCCATGTATTCAATTTGGACGAGGTTTGTATAGGGAACATTCCAGAGGAGATACTCTGTCCTGAACACCAGTTGGAAAACAGAAAATCGACAGCTTTGTTCTACAAAAACTGAAATTGAACATTCCTAGTATGAGGAAATGTTCTCTGGTCCCCTGAAGAGGATTCCAGAGGCGATACTCTGTCCTGACCTCCAGTTGGAAAACGGAAAATCGACAGCTTTGTTCTACAAAAAACTGGAATTAAACATTCCTGGTACGAGGCAATGTTCTTTGGGACTCCTTCTTTAATTCCATGTATTCAGTTTGGGCGAGGTTTGTATAGGAGAGGTTCCAGAGGCGATATTCTGTCCTGACCACCAGTTTGAAAACGGAAAATCAACAACTTTGTTCTACAAAAAACTGAAATTGAACATTCCTAGTATGAGGCAATGTTCTTTGTGACTCTATCTTTCATTCCATATATTCAGTTTGGACGAGGTTTGTATAGGGAAGATTCCAGAGGCGATACTCTGTCCTGACCTCCAGTTGGAAAATGGAACTTTGTTTGAATCTACAACTTTGTTCTACAAAAAAACTGAAATTCATCATTCCTGGTATGATGAAATGTTCTCTGGGACTCTATCTTTAATTCCATGTATTCAGTTTGGACGAGGTTTGTATAGGTAAGATTCCAGAGGCGATACTCTGTCCTGACCTCCAATTGGAAAACGGAAAATCAACAACTTTGTTCTACAAAAAACTGAACATTCCTAGTATGAGGCAATGTTCTTTGTGACTCTATCTTTCATTCCATGTATTCAGTTTGGACGAGGTTTGTATAGGGAAGATTCCAGAGGCGATACTCTGTCCTGACCTCCAGTTGTAAAATGGAAAATCGAAAACTTTGTTCTACAAAAAACTGAAATTTAACATTCCTAGTATGAGGAAATGTTTTATGGGACTCCTTCTTTAACTCCATGTATTCATTTGGACGAGGTTTGTATAGGGAACATTCCAGAGGAGATATTCTGTCCTGAACACCAGTTGGAAAACAGAAAATCGACAGCTTTGTTCTACAAAAACTGAAATTGAACATTCCTAGTATGAGGAAATGTTCTCTGGTCCTCTGTCTTTAATTCCGTGTATTCAGTTTGGACGAGATTTGTATAGGAAAGATTCCAGAGGCGATACTCTGTCCTGACCACCGGTCAAAGCTGAGTTCAAAACTATGCGTAATTTGATATGGTTTGGTAACGTTGATGAACATTAAACTCTTGGCAATTACTTAAGTTTTATCTATATATATAAAAAGAAATGATGTTAGTTACTACGCTTATAACTCCAGAACAGCTGAACTGAATTTGACAATTCGCACCAATTCGGAATGGTCTCATGGCAGATCTATATATCGTCACCATAAATGCCGGAAGACGTAACCCACAAAACCAAAACTTTACAGGAGAAGCAAAAAACGTTATAAAGTTAAAACTGTTTTATGGAATATTAATCTTATGAAGGCGAGTATATGGGATATTATCGATCATATACGAAGGGGAATTAGTAGTGAAACCAAAACCGCTGAAGTGCATAGTTTTGAGATCCTCCATTACAACAAAATCTGCAATATTATCCCATTTTCCGAAATGCCATTTCTTGAATAGCATCGTTGTTTTTGAACGTAGAAGCTTGAAATTTTGCCAGATCATGTATTTTAGCTTTCGGTATCAGATTTCGTCAAAAAACAAATTTCGATTTTCATGTCGGTTACGTCTTCGGGCATTTATGGTCACGATATATAAAAGGAAATGATGTTAGTTACTACGCTTATAACTCAAGAACAGCTGAACTGAATTTGACAATTCGCACCAATTCGGAATGGTCGCATGGCAGAAAAGGACAAAACCTAAAAAAATCGCGAAAATCTGAGAAAAATTTGCAAAAATAGTTTTGACACATTTCTGTGTAACTTCATCATATATATTTTTAAACCGTATGTAAAAACATCTTCGAAAGATCAACTTCCGATTTATGTCGTATAAAATTTAAGCAGTACCAGATATACATTGATACAGTCTAGGTCCTGCCATGTTACTAAAAAAATTGTATCCCGCAGAGCTGGAACGCAATTGCAAATGGTCAAATACATACATATGTATGTATATCGAAAAAGTATGATATTTAAAATTGGAAAGAAACATGTAAGAAAGTATCAGTCAGCTGTACCCTCAGCCTTAGACCAAAAACAAAACAAACACAAGTTTAAACAAGTTTGGAAAAAATGTTTGAAAATTGTAAGAGTTATCCTTTATACTAGCAGTAATAGGGATCGTGAAAACAACCTTCTGCAAAAAAAAAATCAAATAGATCCGAGACGAGTCCTCAAAGTCTACTTTTCCCAAATTTTGTGTAGGAGGTACCCGAAGGACTGGACCGACTGGACTGGATGAAATAATATGATGTGCAAAATTTGGAACTCCTTGCGAGAGCTATCTTCAGGATTTGGCATTTTAGATAATGCCGTCAGGGTTTATTGGAGTTTTTAGGCCATTATCTCAGGAAGTATCGACATGCCCCTGAAAAAATTGTACCTTGGTAAAGGGGCCGCAAGGACAAACTGCTGAAAAAATTTTAGAAAAACCATCCGAGAGAAGCTCCTAAACTTCCTTTATTCCGAACGAATTTTGGGTGGTAGGTACACGAAGAAATAGACTGATATGGTCCATATTCGATATGGTCAACCCCGATCTATATCGGGAAGGAGTAATACGATTTGCAAAGTTTGGACCAAATCGATTGCGTTCTTCGGTAGTTATTGTTCACAACATTTTACAGAAATTTTTCGAACGTTTGTGGGGGAGGTACCCGAAGGGGTGGACCAATATGGGTCAACTTCGAACTTAAACTAAGTTTGGGCAAGGTATTACGAATTTAAGGATTTGATTCGGTTGATCCGTTCTAGAGTTATCGTGCGCACCAGCCAGACGGACAGGGCTAAATCGACTGCAAATTGTCTGAAAGAACTTCGACCAAACAATCTTCGACCAAATATCATAAAAAACATTGTGACAACTCAAAGTGCGAAGCAGTTTGGATACTGAACTGAACTATAATTCTTGTGTGTAAAGCAATTATTGCATTCAATTTCTTCGTTTTTTTATTTGGTGCTGAAACAGATATTTCTGTTGTTTTGTGATTCTTACCAGAGACACACACAAACAGCTTTTTTGTCGTTATTTTGCATCTTCTTCTTTGTTACATATGGCGCCTGCTACAAAAACAAGATCTAAAACCACCGGCACTGAAGACAGTGGTAGAAGTATATGCCCAATTTGTTCTCTTGGAAATTCTAATGGAGTTTATAGTGTCGGTTGCTTTGGATGCGCTAATTATTTCCATCCTAAGTGCATTGGTAGTTCTACGGCTGAAGTCAAAGCCAACAAAAATTGTACATACACTTGTAGAGCAAACCCGTTCGTTGGTATTGATATGGTTACGAAGTTTTTCGGCAAATCACACACACGCGACCCGAACGCAAAGTAAGAGAGCAAATGTTTTGATTTTTTTACTTCAGTCTTGTACTGAATGTCATGCAAGCAGGTTGATGCCGCTTTATTTGTTTTTTTTTTTTTTTTTTTTTTGGGTACACTGAAAAGATTTTGCAGTTGTACAGCAAATATGTGGAGGGAAGAATTTCAAAATGATTTTTTGTTTTGTATTAATATTTTTAATGACGCAGAATGCCTCGTCTGCAATGCATCAATAAAAAATGTATGTATGCTTAGAAAGTCTTAAAAAATCATTTTTATATACAATTTGTTTTTTCTCTCAAAAAAATTAACATATGAAGAAAAAAAATACTTTTCAAATTATGATGTTATTTATATTATTTTTAATTTAAGTCATACAAAGCGAACGCGCCAACAATATATTTTTCATTTCACACTCAATATGATAATCATCACCCTGTTCTGTCAGTGTAATTTTACCCACACATAAACAATTTAAGCGCTCGCTCTTCTTGGTCGGCTATGTTGTAGAGTGTGCAAGTCAGGTAGTGGTGGCTGCGCTGTTGCTGTCGTCAACACTTCGACTATGGATCCACAAGACGATGTACCCTAACTCTGCTACGTCGCAGCTGAATATTGTATCGGCAACTAATAATAACGGTGATATGCAAACCTGGTTCGATAACCTAGCTGCTGAAAGGAAGAAAAAAATAGATACTCAGATCCAAAAATGTTTTGATGATGTCCAGTCAGCTGTTGTTGATGTTGTTAGCTCATTTCGAAACGAATTTTTTGATGCTCTGCGTAACGTGAAAGATGATTTAAGTTCATGCCAAGGAAAAGTTGATGATATTGACCAAAATGTTCGTGAGTTAAAGGGTGATGTGGAGGCATGTAAACAAGTTTCCTCGACTGTTAGTGATCTACAGAGCAAATAGGATAGTATGGAGAGACAAAATAATGTACTGCAAAGGCCCTTGAACAGAGCAATTATTATAATTAATGGATTGCCTCAAGGGTTAAAGGATATTAGTCAGGCTGTTATAAAATTGTGTAGCCTTTGTAATGTAGCTCTGAATGTGTCCGATTTGCAGCACTGTTGCTATTTTGCCAAAGGTAAATCTATCATGGTGAAGTTCAACTCTGTGTTGACCAGGGACTTGGTTATGGCGAGCTACCATCGTGCGAGCAAAATTAAAGTTAATGATGCCATTGGAGGTGAATTACTGTCGAGGGTCTACCTTAATGATCACCTTACTCCTGATGCTGCTAGGCTTTTTTATATTTGTAGTCAGCTGATTCGGCGTAAGCAGATAAAAAAATATAAGCTCATAAATGGTGATGTACCGAGAGTAGAAATTTCTTATTCTGATAAGCCAAGTCAAACACTTAATGTGAGAGAATGCGAAAGTATATTTGGAGATTCTAATAATGAATAATTATGTGATTTTGTATTAGAACTTTTCGATGTATGTATGTCATTAAATTAAAATTTTCAGGAACATGTTTATGAATATTTTTGAATTTGTTTTCATGATTTATGTTTTGTTTTTCAACATTATTGTTATAATGGTAAATTTTTGGTTCCCCAGCAATTTTTTTTACACTTTTCTCAATGGCACATAATGTAAACATTGGGCCCATTGGTTAATAATGCGGACTTTTTTAAAAATTCTCTTCGCAAGTATAAGAATAACATATCCTTTGCACATCTGAACTGTCAAAGTATCTATCCGTCAAATTACAACCTGAAGTTTTTAGAGGTTAAAGATTTGATTAATGGGAGTAGTTTCGATATTTTTGGTCTAGAAATATGGTTAAAGGAGCATATCTGTTCGAGGTCTATATCCATTCCTGGTTACTCTTTTGTAAGAAACGATCGACCTACTTCTCGAGGAGGGGGAGTCGGAATGTACATTCCCACAACTTGAAATTTCGTGTAGTATATCGGTGCCAGGATCCTTTTCGGAGTAGTTTACTTGCCACATGGTCAAGTAAATGTTTTTGAAGAATTTCATGATGAGCTTTTTGCCAGGTATTCGAATATAGTCGTGGTTCGAGACTTTAATTATAACCTATGTTCACTGAATGTTTGTGTGCCTCAGCGTGATGCATTCATTGAATATCGTGATTATAATAGAATTAAATGGGATGATTTTCACCAGTTTTTATCGACTGTTAATGTCGATTCTTTATCTTTTATAGCAGATGCCAATGAACGGCTCGAAGTTTTGAATTATATTATATTAAACCTGCACTCATTTGTACCTGTTATTAAAAAGAAAATAAGTTGTTCGAATGATATGTGGCTTAAGTCCAAATCCATTTTGTTATCGAAGTCCTTAAGGGATCTAGCCTACAAGGAGTATGTGCGTCGGCCTACACCAGAAAACTGGGACATCTTCCGTTCATACAGAAACAGAGCTAAATCTGTCCTTCGTCGTGATAGAAAAAATTACTTCACTAAGTTGTTTAGAGGATTAAATCCATCACAGATTTGGAGTAGGTTGCGGGCAGGTGGTTTAATTGGTGATGATGCTGGATGTGTTGGTAGTCAATTTGATGTTAATGAACTAAATGATTTTTTTGTCCAGTCTGCGTCTGATCCAATTGCTGAGAGAGTAGACTTGTCTGGGTATATTGGAGAACATCCCTTTTTTTCTTTTGCGCTGAATGCTATTAAATCTCAGTCCTTGGGTATTGATGGAATACGAATTTCTTTTATAAAAATGATATATCCATATCTGTCAAATTTATTTCTTCACTTTTATAACACAATATTTACAACATCAGTATTTCCTACTGCATGGAAGGTTGCCCGTGTAGTACCCATACCCAAAACTAAAGGTTGTTGCTCTGTTGACAACATACGCCCAATAAGTATTCTCCCTTCACTTTCCAAGATTTGTGAGCATCTTATGAAAAAACAAATGTTGAATTTTATTGAAGACCATAAATTACTAAATCCATTTCAATATGGTTTTAGGCGTCGGCATAGTACGGTTTCGTACCTATTGCATCTTACAGAGACAATTAGGGAAGCAGTAGATGTTGGTAATAGTGGTGTATTGATTTCGTTAGATTTGTCTAAAGCTTTTGACAGAGTAGACTATTCGACCCTTATCCAAAAATTAAGTAGGGATTTCTTCTTCAATAATACTGCTTGCAGACTTATTTTTTCTTACTTAAATAGTCGCTCTCAATTTGTTGATTATAATGGGTCCGAGTCTACAGTACGTAGTGTTAGTAGTGGGGTTCCACAAGGTTCAGTTCTTGGCCCCCTGCTGTTTATTTTGTACATTAACGATTTCAATGTTTCCGTTGATATGAATACCTGTCTTCCGTTTATATATGCTGATGATATCCATTTATTTTTTCAGTCTGCTAATACTATTAGCTTGCCACCAACAATTAATACAACTTTAAATATAGTTGCTTCTTGGATGCAGGAAAATAATTTTGTAGTTAACGTTAGCAAGACAAAGTCGTTACTATTTGGTCCCGTTCGGCAGAGTAGCCATATGTTTACAATGAGTATGAATGGTAATGTGGTTGAAATTGTTGATAAAATAAAGTGTTTGGGTATTTGGGTTGACTACAAACTTGATTTTATTGATTGATACTTTATTTCCATTGATACTTTATTTCCTAAAGTTATATCTATATTACGTAAACTTCGTGGTACAAATTTTTATCTGCCACTTTTTGTAAGGAAACAGCTTGCGCATGCCTTATTGATCTCCACTGTGACTTATGGCATTGAAGTTATATCTGGCACGAGTCAATTATGCTTAGATAGGATTTTGCGTATTATTAATATGGTAGTTCGTTTTGTTTATGTATTGAGATATCGTGATCATGTTTCGAACTATGTCATGGAGTTTTTGGGTGTCTCCTTTCAGTCGTATGTTAATGCTCGTGTTATGACTTCTTTCTATAAAATTATAATAAATGGAGCTTATGAAATGCTTTGTGAGAAATTCTCTTTTTCTCGGTATATACGCAATCCACAGGTGCGGCTTCCTCGTTTTGGATCTGTAATGTGTGATCGATCATTCGTCGTAAGAGTGGCTAGGGTGTGGAATTATCTTCCTCTCAATCTACGTAATTTCGCCAGTTCTCCTTATACATTTAAACGAAATTATTTAATGTACCTTCTTCGACATCACTCTGGTTCACTTCTGGTTAGGGTCAGCATTTTAACTATGAGTCTTTTTTTATTTTCATATATATCTTATTGGCTGGGGAGCCAAAGTTTTTCCAATGTTACATTTATATACATATATATATTTTTGATATTTTTATCTTATTTTTTTCAATAATAAGTATAATCTAAATAATTTTCCTTAAAGAATTATATTTGGTCATGTACATATGCTGAATTTTTGTATTCTATGTAATGCTAAATTTGGTCTGAAAGACTTACTGGCATTGTAATGTATGAATAATAAATGAAAATGAAATGAAATGCGCTCTCCGTGTTCACATATGATTTTATTCCGAACTTTCGAGATCACTTTAAACAGAGAAGTCAGAAAGAAAAGCAGACGAAAACGTTTACTTTTATCAAGTATAGGAGAAATCGGATCCCTCTGTTCAAAATAGGTTAATTGATTAAAACGCAAATTTAAATGAGTTCTACGATCTAAGGTACATTTTTCTGGTTGGTTGTTTGTTTCAATTTTGACCGGTTTTGATATCTGTACACTAAAATCCGCGAATAATAGTGACCTTGAAGATGATGTTGAATAGATTTTATGTGTTCACAATTATTATTCTTTAAGAAAAGAGCTACAACTTTTCCTCTACGAGTAAACCCAAATTCTTAGCGGTTTAGAAGATATGTGCCTGACAAAATGATCTCTTTTGATATCAAGGCCTCAGATCTTTGGGGGTCCATAACCGCGAAAGTTGAAGTAATAGGGAAAAACGCTTATTTTTGGTCTTCTATCACGCTGCGGTGTCAGAATATGGTTAATAAACCATGACTCAAAAAATTACACACAGTGTAATGCACAATTTACAAATTACTCGAAACACCTTTTATAACTTCAAACATTCTACGTCGTCCTAACACATCAGATCAATGAATTAACTGCAATATCCATTTGACCTCTGCAACGTGATAGTGAAATTGCTATCAGAATGAGTATTTGAACTCAAATAATCGATTTCAATACCCGTCGACGAAGTTCGCCGGGTCCACTAGTTATTTATAATTAGCTTTATGATTTTTGGAGTCTTTCATTCATAATTTTATTAAATTATTTATGGTATATTTCAGCACTGCAATGCTAATTTTGACTATTTTTTCCGATAACATAAAGGAAAAAATGGTATCGTAGAAAACAATAGTACCTTCTTGCAAGTACTTTCAAAAGACGTTGTTGTTTATATAGTAGAGGCATTAAAAAATGACTTGAAAAACCCCACAGATCAACAGCAATACAGTCACTCCTTAGAGTCTGTGCTGCTATAAGATTTTTTGCAGAAGGAAGCTTTCAAAAATCCCATGGCAATGACTTTAACCTCGGGATGGCTCAGCCCACATTGTCAAATGTATTAAGTGAAGTTCTGGAGTTAATAGAGGAAAAACTGTGTAAAATTTGGATTGTTTCCAAATTAACAGAAGAGGAAAAGCGTCAAAATAAAAAATATTTTTATTCAATAACAAATTTCCCGGGCGTTGTTGGAAGATGTTCGCCATTTATATCTGAATAGACATTTTTTGAGACATGTTTTTCTTTAGTTTCGATTTAAAATGGGTCCATACTCTGTGCCATTCATCTGGTGTACGAACACAACTATTTAATTGCTCCGCAACATCCTTCCACACCTCATCAGAAGTGGCGTTAGTTTAGTCTGACTCCACGAGCTACGTTTGGGTGGGCTTCCATTTTTTCAAGTAGCATTTCAAATTGCTGTTTTGTAGTAATTTTTACCAATATAAGTACTGAAAAACCAAAAAACGTACATAATATTAAATAAATTCACCTAAAATAAATGAAAACGTTACTTACGTTTCAATTTTTCGTTTTTGTTCGTTTGTATAAATGCACGGCGACAGCTAATTTGTTGTCGCCGGAAAATGAACTTTATGGCGACAGAATTTGATGTTGTCGGGCAACTTTTGCCATACATAATGAAAAAATTGCAACTGGCAACGGGATACGACTCGCGTCGCAATACGGAATCGACCCATTAGTTACGATCAAATTTATTGGAGAGATTTTATAATTTGTGTTAATGTAATAATGTTAATATTCTTGTTTTACACGAATAAGCAATGTATTTTATTCATTTTGGGATATTTGCAATGGCTTGCATTTTATAACATCTTTAGACTGCATTTAAATTCAATCCAAAACACTACATCAAAGGCTTTGATTTGGATGAAAATGGAGTGCATCCTAGTTGTGTGCTGTGGAAGCAAAATGGAGTGCATCCTAGCTGCGCGCTCTCTTGTAAAATTCATAGGAAAAGATGTACTCCAGCGGCAATTGTTCTAGTGATTTAACTGCATCCGCGGATGCAAACTTTTTACTGGGTATCTACCTTTATTAACGTGTCATTGATAATAGGTGTGTACGATAACTTCGCAAGTAAAAAGCAAGCAGCAAGTTCTCAGTAACCTTTCCCCTACCGAGGAATAACAATCTTGAAGCGATGTAGGGGCTTAAGTTTGCAACTCTTCTCTTTACCAAACAATATGCCTTAGGTATATAGTTTATATACCTCAAGCATACTGCCTGTGAAATAGGAAGTTGTGAACGACCAAAGGTTATTCCAGGTTCTGATCTCTTGCCTCAAAAGAGATCCCCTAACACCGGGGTGTTAAGCGACCTCGTGCCCATCGGTGTTCTCATGGTTTGCAGTTAGGGTACCAACTGTATTTGAACGGAGCCTCGCGTGATACCTGGGCACCTCAGCGAGTAGCTAGCGCCCTAGTCATGGTAAGGGAGGGCTATGCCATGACCTGTCCTCAAATCCCCCATTAAACGTTCCCCTTATGAATGACAACAAAATTAATAAATCCACAACAACCCAAACCAACTTCCACCCGATATCGACCCCAGCTACGACCACGGACAATACCGCACCAAGTGCGACTGTAGAACCTCATGAATCCCTGGGTGGGGACGTGACCCCGACGACCTTGACGATGGACCAAGTCAGTCAAGACATTTTAAACCAAAGCAGGGAATTGCTTGATCTCCTAGAGCAGAGAGAGACTTGCAGACTGAGTCAGGAGAGCCCCCCCCCCCCCCCCTTGGAACTGGGATAACGACTCCCTCATGTCGGACGAAGAGATGGACGTCACGGTGATCCCATCTCGGACACCCAGGAGGCGCCTTCCTCGGTCCAAGGAGGGGTCTCGAACCTTAACACAGCAGGTCCAACTCCTCTAGGGGATGCTTCATCAGTCGGTACCGATAAGCCTACTCTTCCGAGGCAGGACGCCATGGAGGAAGAAGCCGTGTTGGAGGAAGCGACCCCCTCTACCACGACCTCGACCAACAAGAGCGATAAGACCAAGGAGAAGCAGGATCGGCATGAGTACTAAAGAGCCGCAAAGTATTGCAACAAATTTGTTGGCAAGAACGCTACTGACGTAAGTCAGGACGAATTCCGGTTAATCGGAGTGAGGCTTCGAGTTATGAGGAGACTTGAGCGTAGGTACCCTCATATGGAGAAGATCCCCGTTCTGGTTGACCAGATTCCAACTTCTGGAACGGCTGAACCCTCCAGCTCAACGGCTGTCATGGGTGCAGTCGCTACGGGAAACTTACCCAAACGGGGAGTATCAGGCTGCTCGGACTCCTTGCAGACACCAGTGGTGACCGCGGCGGAGACGAGCAGAAGGATGCCCCCGGCCCCGGAAACATCAAGACGCCTGCTGCCCCCGAAGGTATCAACCGTCTTGTCGTCGGAGCAGAAAATGGGACAGTCAGGGACAAAGCAGATGCACAAGGCGACTCCGAAAGCATCTGCCTCGTCGGTGACTGCCCCCACATCTGCCGGGGTAAATAGAAGCAGCGACCTCTTGAGAACCTCGACGATGCAGAGGCCTGGTAAACAGGCAACTGAGGCGTCGAATGATCCCAAGAAGCCCTGCTCCTTAAGAGATGGAGGAGCGCCGGTGACGCGAAAGGTCGGATGGCTGGGGTGATAGATGGTCCCTCAACCTCTAGGCAGGCCAGTGGTAGACCAAAGACCTCTCCGCAGCAGTCATGCGTAAAGCGGGTCAGGTCTTCGGAGGATCCACAGCCAACAGCTAAGAGGATGTTGGACCGACATCAGAGCATCCATCCTCCCACATTCGCTAAGGTGGCCGCTCAGCAGACGGCAACTGGGGTTGAACAGGAGAAGACCTGCAAAGGTAGCTCCAGTTCGGCGCCCCAGCAGTCATCTGCCGGGGGGACATCGAAACTAGCGAGGATCCCGAAAAAGCTGGCCTCAGTGGATCTTCAAGTAGCAATCATTGATAGGGCCGATTCTGAAGGTAGGATCAGTGAGGATCAATGGTTGCTGGTTGAACGTCTACTGAGGAAGGCCATAATCTCTGACGAGGCAGACGCCAGTATGACGGGCTTTGGCAAGGCAACTTTTATCAGAGGAGTTAAAATCATCAGCTGTCAAGATGAGAAATCGAAAGATTATCTCATCCGAACGGTTGATAGCTCGGGCGCACTCTGGGAAGGTTGCAAGCTAGCCGCGGTGCCTACTAGCGAAATACCACGCAGAGCGTCAGCCACAGCTTGGGTGCCACCTCCGGATCAAGAGGTGGCGGATGTGCTGAAGATGATCCAGAGGCAGAACAGAGGTCTCTCTACTGCCAGCTGGAGACTTATTAACTCCGTGAAAGAAGGAGGAGTTGCGGTGATGAAATTCACCATGGATATGAAAGCGCGGACTACATCAGGGATTGTGAGGGAGAGCTGTACTTCGGTTCTGGTTGGCTTCGGTTCCGAGTCTCGAAGCCACAGTAGGGAAGCTCAGCAGCAAGCGCTCCGCGTGATGCAGATCAACATGCATCATTGCAGAGCTGCGGCTGCTGAACTTCTCATCTCCCTCACAAATAGGGGGAATAATAGGGGAAATACTGCCACTTTCCATAATAGGGTAAGGGAGGAGGTGATAGACCTAACCCTTACAAATATGGAAGATACTTCTATAACTGACTGGAGAGTATCGGAGGAGTGCTCCTTTTCGGATCACAGAGCGATACACTTTCATGTCTCTTATAGAAGTAAGTGGCAACCGCCTCATAGAAATCCAAGAAAAACCAACTGGGACTTTTTCCATTCTCTTGCAACTTCCAGGCTGTGTGAAGTTCCAGAACCTCGCACAGTAGGAGAAATTGACATTCAGGTGGGAAATCTCACAAAGGTTCTGAGGGAATGCTATGAGATGTCTTGCCCATTAACGTATCCCGGAAGGAAAGCTCAGCCCGTCTGGTGGAACAAGGACCTAGCCGATCTAAGGAAAACCAGTAGGAGGGCATATAACAAAGTTAGTGGGACCAAACTCAGTACTGGTTGGGATCTCTATAGAGAATCCTTTAATAAGTACAGAAGTGAGGTTAGGAAGGCCAAAAGGGACTCCTGGAGTTAGTGCAGCGGCAAGATTTCGCAAGGTGATCTCAAAGGACCCGAAAACCATTGGGAGCACTAAGCGGAATGAGGGCACCTGGACTAACTCAGCTCTTGAGACTCTAAACCTGTTGGCAAGTACACACTTTCCTGGCTGTCAAGATGCTAGCACGTGTCGACCTAGCGAAGATGCGAGCGGAAGCTACACCACAGCAGAGTGTGACCTTGTCGACGGTGTAATAAGTAATCCTAGAATCTCATGGGCGATCAGTACTTTTCAACCCTATAAATCCCCTGGGCCCGATGGTATCATCCCTGCGATGCTTCATAATGCGCCTCGAGTGTTGATATCAATGCTAAGGAAGATTTTTAGGGCTTGCATTCTGCTGTCGTATATACCGGCGCTATGGAAGGAGGTGACTGTGACCTACATTCCCAAGGCTGGGAAACCTAGTCACACCTTGCCAAAAGACAATAGGCCGATAAGTCTTTCCTCTTTTCTACTTAAAACTTTAGAAAGGCTACTAGATTTGGAAGTTAGATCATATATAAATAATGACCTTGTAAGCAATTCGCAACATGCTTACGTAAAAGGGAAATCGACTGACACAGCGTTACACGAGGTCGTGGGTTATATAGAGAAAAACATGAATGACTCGAGCTTCACTTTAGCTGCCTTCTTAGACATAGAAGGTGCGTTTAACAATGTGAAACTCGAATCCATTCACTCGGCTCTAGAATCACTAGGTGTCCCCTCAATTCTAGTCAATTGGATAGATAGAATGCTCGAAAGTAAAATTATCAATTCAAATACAGGAGAGAGTTCTATTAAGAAGTCGGTCACCAGGGGCACACCACAGGGAGGAGTTTTATCACCCTGGTTGTGGCTTCTGGTACTGAACGGGATACTTTTAGAATTTGACAGGTTGAAAACCAAAGTAGTTGCCTACGCTGATGACGTAGTCATCCTAATCAGCGGGAAATTTCTATCAAAGCTGTCCGAACTTATGCAGGGTGCTCTAGGAAAGCTCTCACGCTGGGCCCACCAAAATGGACTTGGTGTGAATCCAGCGAAGACAGAGCTGGTACTATTCACCAGGAAGAGGAATACTGCTGAGTTTGTTCCACCAACTCTCGATGGTGTGCAATTAAGCCTCTCCACTGAAGCTAAGTACCTAGGTGTGGTACTAGACCATAGGCTCCTATGGAAAAGGAACACCGAGGAGAGAGCTAAAAGAGGGTTAATCGCACTATATTCCTGTAAGAACACCATAGGTAAGAGCTGGGGTTTAAAACCACATATTATACACTGGTTGTATAAGACTGTGGTTTGTCCCATCCTAACCTATGGTTGTCTTGTGTGGTGGCACTCACTCAGCATAAAATCAAATCTTTCTAAGCTAACCAGGGTGCAACGTGCCGCGTCAATTCTCACTACTGGAGCTATAAAAAGCACACCTCAAATGGCGCTGAATGCTGTTTTAAATGTTCAACCTCTGGACATTTTGGTTCAGCTCCAGGCCTCCAGGTGTGCTTTGAGGCTTAGGGAACTTGACATGTGGCGATGCTCAATGGCTGGTCATGCAACTGTTCTGCGGCGGTTTAGTAGTCAGGCAGTGATTGGAGATAGAGGGGGGAGACTGACTATATTTCACCGTCTCTGGACTTCAACACACCTGACGTCTTAATACCCGATAGGGGAGAATGGGTTCAGTGCAGACCAATACCTGATAGCCTATCCATCTTCACTGACGGGTCTAAGGTGGAAGACGGCAAGGGTGCTGGTGTGTACTCCGAAGAACTGAACTTCAGGTACTCCTACAAACTTAACGACAACTGTAGTGTTTTCCAGGCAGAAGTCTTTGCAGTATTGAAGGCCTTAGAGGCACTAGTGGGAAGAACAGACTTAGCAGACAGGGCGGTTACTATATATGTAGATAGCCAGGCTGCGCTTAAAGCTCTAGGATCTTTCAGTATTAAATCTAGGATCGTTCGAGACTGTAGGTCTGTTTTGAAGACCTGCAGACTGCCAGTAAGACTTTGTTGGGTACCTGGTCACTGTGGTGTAGAGGGAAATGAGATTGTGGATGAATTGGCAAGGCGGGGTTCGCAATCAACCGACATGCAAATGGAAGTTGGAGTACGAACTCCGCTTTGTCATTTCATTGACAAACTCACAAGGTTCTACGTTGAGAAAACCAAAAGAATTTGGCAAGATGCTCCTGGTTGTCGGGTAGCAAAGTCAATCTGGCCGGAGATCTCGGCACGTAGAACTGATTCCCGCCTCTCGCTATGCAAGTCGGAGATCAGGGTTGTTGTAGGGGTAATTACTGGCCACTGCAACATCAGATCCATGACATGCAGATGGGAGACCAATAGCAGTGATTATTGCAGGCTGTGTGAAGATGCAGAGGAGACGGAGACGATTGAACATCTACTGTGCCAGTGCCCCAGATTGGCGGCCAAGAGATATAGGCTCTTTGGCACACACATAATTGAATCGCTCTCTCTGTATACAACCACACGCAATCACATCACCAACAACCACTACCATCGCCAAACAATAACCTAATCCATAACTATCTAAGCTCATCACCATACCCACACCCACACAATCACCACCACATACATATCATCTATAATCAACACACACCCACAATCATCACCACACCCACATCATCAACAATCATCACCACACCCAGCACCACATACAGAACATGAAATAACACCAACAACAATACCCGGATTTACAAACCAGGATGATCACAATGGACCACAAGGTCTCCGAGTGGAGTGGCTGCTATATACAGCAGCTGCGCATCCTATAACCTAACCTAACCTCTCTCCACCAATTTTACTCATTCGAAGCAAAAAATTTGCAGATTGTTATCGAACAGCAATTTGCAAAAACTTGCAAGAAGTCAGCTGACAAACAAGAAGTTGGCGGAAAAGATTAAATTTAACGTTTTATCTTTCCTTTACCGACTCACCTCAGAAAATTATGAAAAAATTACCACAGATAGTGCTTTTCATCCCGATTCCAACCATGTATTGCTTTTGATGCGGAAATGTGTACTACCCGAGATATAGGCCTCCAAAGTTCCACAAAGGACCTTGTATAAAATGTTGGCAAACCACCGCAGAAAATTATTAAAAAATTACAACAAATAGTGATGTTTATACTGATTTCAACGATGTATTATTTTGTTCCCGAGATATAAACCTCCAAAAATATCTATATTAAAAGAAAATGTCGTTCCCATTCCCGAGATTTGCACCTGTCTATAGGAAAAGTCTTAAATCCCGGCCGAAGGCCGGCTATTTAGAGAAGAATAGGTTAGGGCCTTTGTGGATCTTTTCAGCCCCATATCTCGGGAAGTATACATTTCCGCAACAAAAGCAATACATGGTTGGAATCGGGATAAAAAGCACTATATGTGGTAATTCTTTCATAATTTTCTACTTTGGATCTGTAAAGGAGAGGAGTTCCAATTTAACATTTGAAGGTGTCTACCATTTTTTTTATTTTCCATTCAAAATTCTTCGATCCATAAAATCTTGTACACACTTAACAGCTATATTATTTGATTTTGTGTCAACAGATGTGAAAATAATCTTCTCTCCTTCTCTGGCCTTTCCTACATCTTGTTCTGAGTGAGACAATAGTTTGTGAGGTAGCGCAACATGGAAATCCAAGACACGAAAATCCAATGATGTTGTAGCTTGTGCCTTCAAATATAGTGGCTCTCCTTCCACGTTCTTATTTCATAGTGGTCGATTGACTTATGCAGGCAAACCCGTTGACTTGACTTGCGCCAATGATCCGGAACTGAGTTCCACCCGGCTATCGTGTTAAGGCCTCTGGCTGAAAGCATTTCTGCCTCTTAGTCCCGGTCCACACTAGATTGAATTTCATTAACAATTTCATGAAATTAGGTGTTCTTAGGTTGAATTCCCCACTACAGCAATTTCATGATTTTACTCTTCTATGGAACTCGATCTATAGACGCATAATTTTATGTCAAAATTTCAATTAAATTACTCTAGTGTAGCCCGGGACTTATGTGACGAGGCCCTTAGTTTCTACAACTATAATTCCCTTTCCTATGCACAAATATAAAACATACTGGAACGCAGTGCGATGTTTGGCATACATATTTATTGATATCGTTGGGAATACCTGGCCGTCTACATTGTGTTTCTCCTACTCCATGGATGCACTGCTTTTTGCTGAGATTTGATACCTTTAAAATAAAAAAATAGTCACCAAACTACAAAATAAGTTATTTTACTTACATTACCGTTTTCCATAATTTATTTAATAATTTTTTCCCTTTTTTATATCTATTTATTTTAATAGTCAAACAATGGTACAATAATTCTTAGGTAGGCCACAGCTAACAGCTGATTACAATTTTTTTTTGTTATGGCTTAATCTGTCAAAACCGTGTTGACATGCAGAGTTGATATTTATTATTGATCAGCTTTTATTATTAGAATTTATCTTATGTACATATTTTATTTTAATACTTTGCGTATCCGTTTTCACTAATTCAATTAGTATTACGAAACATATGCTTAAATATTTGAATTTAACAGCTAAAAATGCAACCATGTACATATTTTGTAAATAGTACTATTAATTACATCTTTGATCTTAATACCTTTTTGTACGACTAATACTATTCGCGTCTCATCCTAAGGCCGCCATCAGACCATCTGCTTTTTCACATGTATGCATCAGCTGTTCTGTATATTAGTATACCCAAAGGGACAACATACATGTGAAAAGCAGATGGTCTGATGGCCGCCTAAGTACTTAAGTAAATCAAAATTTCAATAAAATCGCTCTCATTCTTTAGCTAGAGTTGAAGGCTTAACATCAATACCACGCTTGCCCAAGTTGATGGACCTAGATGTTTTGCTGGAAATAATAGCTAAATGGAGAGTCAAGTACCATTTCAAATTAATTTTGTTGTTTTGTTTTTCTTTATTGACGCCCAACTTGTGGCCATGTAACACGACCACTCTATCATCAACAGCCGAGGACAACAACAACATTGAATGCGAAGCGTACTTATCTGGTGAAGATCAGTTGGCACAGTTGACAAAACTTATCCAGGCAATTCGTTATGATGGCAATCCCATGCGTTTTGTACTAGGCGATCCCAGAAACATAGAGATGTCTCTGTTGTGTATCAGTTTTGAACAACATCCATCGACAATCATCCGGATTACGCAGCAAATTTGTGGATTGGCGTAAACAAGAACGTCAACTCCTTCGATCAAGCAAAGGCATTGATCAAAAACACATTTACGTACAAGTATGAATGCAAGCAGCAAAGACGACGCAGGCGCATTCATCTGTATGAAAATGAGGGTTGAAAAACAACATTGTGATGATGTACTACAACAACCACACACAAAACATCAAGATGAACCGACGCACATCAAGCAAGAACTACAACGTCCGCACACATCAGCTCAAAATGTGCGTAACGTTCAGCCGAGAAAATCAACGCTTGCTGTGTTTGTCGTGCATATTGTGTTTACAAGCAGAACATCAATAACGCGAATATTAGAAGATCCCAGCAGAAAGATGTTTATCCAGGCAATTTGTGACAATTGTAACTGTGTACTTACTGTTGAAGAGATTATCGCTGTATTGGACAACCTTAGCAGCCAGAAGATTCGCAGTTGTTATTCAAGATTCTGTTGACTGCCAACCGATGACCTTAACATATCATAGCTTTTTCCGACGAGTTTTACCAGGTTGTTTGGAGAACCAACAATTCGTGGAGCAAAATAACTCTAGAAGGAGATTATGAGGAGTTTTACCAGCTTGTTTGGAGAACCAACAAGACTTGCGCAGCTTTACTCCAGGGGGAGGTTTCGATGACAGTTTGCTATACCGTATGGACATGCAGTAACAACTCCATCTACACACCATTATTGCAGTGTTATTGAGGACATACCCGATTCAACAACCCATAAAAATCATGCAGTTTACCGCAGCAGATTCAACAACTCATTGTTTCTGATGCTTAATCGGGACGATTGGAGCATCAGAAGGGGGAGACTGAAGCGGATCAACTTTTATTATTAGAATTTATCTTATGTACATATTTTATTTTAATACTTTGCGTATCCGTTTTCACTAATTCAATTAGTATTACGAAACATATGCTTAAATATTTGAATTTAACAGCTAAAAATGCAACCATGTACATATTTTGTAAATAGTACTATTAATTACATCTTTGATCTTAATACCTTTTTGTACGACTATTCGCGTCTCATCCAAATTACTTAAGTAAATCAAAATTTCAATAAAATCGCTCTCATTCTTTAGCTAGAGTTAAAGGCTTAACATCAATACCACGCTTGCCCAAGTTGATGGACCTAGATGTTTTGCTGGAAATAATAGCTAAATGGAGAGTCAAGTACCATTTCAAATTAATTTTTTTATTTATTAATTTTGTTTTGTTCTTCTTTAAACTCTGTTTTGTTTTCATTTCAACATTTCGTTCTTCTTCTTCTTTGTTTACTCATCCGTTATCATTCATCAAAACAATTTTGACGTTTTACGCCATAGCGACAGGGTTGTATTTTTTTGGCGATTCTCATACCTGGCCTACCTATGAATTATTGTACCATGAGTCAAACGTTTGTTTATTGCTCTGTTCCAGAACCTGCAAGAATCTAACATTTTTACTCCGATAACAATTTTTCATTTATGTTATCGAAAAAAAAGTAAAAAAATGCAGTTCGGGAACAGACCATATGTTTTTGCCAAGAAGTCCGCCACAAAACATTCGAATTTATATCAGCTGATCAAACTTGCAAATTCATAAGAAAAATTTTCCTTGCAAAAACTTGTAAACAAAAGTCTCCAAAACTCTCCAATATTCTCTCAGAATTGTCTCCAAATTCTCTCTCTTTTACTTTGCAAGTTTGTTATCGAACAGCATTTTGTAAAAGTTTGTGCAAATTTGCACAAACTTTTGGGTTATCTTACAGACCTAATATCGATATTCGTTTTCACAAAAAGGTATCGTACAATCGTTTTTTTTTTTGACAGCTCACTAGCTCAAACAAACAAATTTGTTGGTTTTCTTTGTACAAATGTAAAATACAACTTGAAAATAAATGTACTGCATTCTATGCATTCTAAAAATTATAACGACTAAAATTCAGAGTAATGGCATGTTCCTACGACCATTGGAATTAATTTATTCGCCCGTGAAATTACGTTCGCGAATTAACTCGTTACAGCGGCACCATTCACATCCTATTGAAGCAGCATTCCTATAACTGGTAGAGTTGTGTCGTTCATGAACGAACCGGCTCATAGGAACGACTCCGTGGAAAGAACGAACGGATCCGTATCCAGCTCATTCGTTTATATCGTTCATTTAGATCGCTGATGGCCAAGACTTTGCTGCTTAGGGGTACTTTACACGGTATGTTTTTTACATATGAGTTGTCACTTCTGCCATACAAAATGTATATGCAAAGTGACAACTCATATGTAAAAAACATATCGTGTAAAGTACCCATTACAAAACAAAACCACCACCGTTGGCTGTGCACACATTTGCACACACAAGCAAGCAAGAAAAACAAATGCATATGGTTTTCAGAGTTGTGTCGTTCTTTTATATCGTACGTTTTTTGAACTGAATCATCTCGTTCAGTTGGCTCCGCTCGTTCTTTTTTGCTTATCTCGCTCTTTTTTCTGTTCTCGTTCTTAAAGCTCTTGTTTTTTCTAGTTTTTAAGTTGAACGTGTGTTAATTTTCGCTCAATCTATCCCTTACGATGAAAACATTTCGTTTTTTTTTTCTTCTTAACATCATTACGCGTTGGTGAATTAAAAAATAAATATCTTGTGTGTCGAATGTAGTGTTTTTTTAATTTATAGGTATAAATTAAAAATATATCGAAATTATATTCAAATAAAAATTAGTTTTTCTATATTGAATGGAAAGAAACATTTTTGGATTATTTTTAAGACTGATAAGACTGAAATGTTTTATTGAACGAAAAAGAGCCAAAGAACGAAATGAAAGATCCGGATCTTTTTGGTGAACGGAATGAAAAAGATCGATCCGCTCAACGAACGAGATTGCCCAACACTAATACCTGGAAATAGTGCAAGTTCAATTTCAAAATTATTTTAAGCCACTTATATTTCTTGCTTGATACTCTTTGTTAAAAATTTGTCGACCTGAAATATTTTGCATCTAATAAAACAAGTGGAAATTAATACGCACGATGTTTTGATATTCCTTAGATTTCTCGTACACTCGTGCGTGTTCAAGTTGCATATCCTTTTGTTTTTGCAATTTTCTTTTTTATTTTTAATATTGGTTGGTGTACAAATTGTTCTGTTTATTATCAGTAAGTAAGCTAATTTCTTGCTGGTTTTTGCTGTACGTGTACAGTACAAAATAAAACGATTTTGCCGCGGCGAATACAAAAAAAAACGATTTTGCCGCGGCGAATACAAAATAAAAAGAATTCAGTAAGTAAGCTAATTTCTTGCTGGTTTTTGCTGTACGTGTACAGTACAAAATAAAACGATTTTGCCGCGGCGAATACAAAAAAAAAACGATTTTGCCGCGGCGAATACAAAATAAAAAGAATTCGTTCTAAGTGTTTTTAGAGTGGCAAATTTAAAAAAAACAAGTAAGAAAAGCGTTAAGTTCGGCCGGGCCGAACTTTTTATACCCTCCACCACAAATTTCAGCCATTTCGGTGGATTAATGTGACCACAACCTTCAAAAACCTTCTATGGGGGCTATATAATGGCGTGGACCTGTACCTACAAATTTCTGGGGAAAAGTTTTATAAGCCTAAAGAAGACTATATACCAAATTTCAGCCATCTCGGTGTGATAATGAGGATAAAACCTTCAAAATATCGAAAATCGGGAGATATCGTATTATGGGGGCTATATCAACACGTGGACCTATATAAACATTTTATGGTAGAAATGTTTCTTAGCCTCTGGAAACACAAATACAAAGTTACAACCGATTCTTTGGTCAAATGGGTCGGATACATTCAAAATATATTAAAATGACGCGTACTTTATAAGGGGCCTTATGTGGGGGCTATACCAAAACGTTGACCTATATAACCCAACTCCAACTTGGGTAGGAATCTTTTCTGGCCTCTGAAGACACAAAGTACCAAATTACAACCAATTCCGTGGTCAAATGGGTATAATACGTTCAAAATATATTAAAATGACGCGTACTTTATATGGGGCCTTATATGGGGGCTATACCAAAACGTGGACCTATATAACCCAACTTTGGTAGGAATGTTTTTTGGCCTCCGGAGACACAAAGTACCAAATTACAACCAATTCGGTGGTAAAATGGGACAAACATCTTAAAAATTCCTTAAAACGACGACGCGTCACGCGTCATTTTGTATGGGGGCTATACGAAAGCGTGGACCTACATAGCCCGCTTTCAATACCAAAAGTCCTACGTACATATAATATATTTTCCCAAAGTTTCATCAACCTACGTCAATCCGTTCGGACGCTAGAGTGATTTCCACAGACGGACAGACGGACGGACATGGCTATATCGATGTAGAATTGCACGCTGATCAAGAATATATATACTTTGTATGGTCTACAATGATTATTTCGAGTAGTTACAAACGTAGTGACAAACTTAATATACCCCCATCCTATGGTGGAGGGTATAAAAAAAAATAAAAATACAATTCCGTTTGCAGAATCAAAAGTGGTTTCATTCCGAAAAAAATTTTCGTTTTTCGGTTTCAAGAAGCTAAATGCGGAAACAATTCCACTTTCGGTCGGAATTGGTTTGGTTTCTGTGACATGCCTGAATATTTCACTATTTATTACCGATGCTTTTAACCATGTTTCGGATAATACTATAACATTATAATCAAAACCAAACCATTCAGTAAACAATGGAATCAATTTTGTATTTAATCCCCTCGCATCTGATAGCAAATAGAAAATGAATTACTCAGTTTTTTGATAATGAAGCTGATCATGGAGACAAGTGATTTAAATAATCAGTTCTCTCTCACAAATTCCTTAACAAATGCTTTAGCAGGCCAAAATTTTTTTACACACCTTTATATTTTCTTTTATGCTTAAAGCTATACAAGGTTTATTATTTACAATAGGTTTGATGTTGTCAGAGACTCGAAATCACGACCAAAGTTGTTAAAACTCTCGTCGTTATGTTGTCTTACATTGTACCTAGCTCGAAACTTCGTTCAGACACTGCAATAAAAAGGAAGTCCCAATAATCGAGCTAAAAATTGAATCGGACTGCACTCTTTGGTATTCATAGCGATCATGAATACTCACGTAGCTTCAGACGACAAGAAAGGAGCGAAAAAAGTTAATAAGGGTTCACAAGTTGGAAAATTAAAAATAGTGCCGCATTTTGCGAACCCTTGAAAATATAATTTGTGTTGCCATATCGTTATTTTATTTACAAATAATTTTGCAATAACAAAATTCGTAATTTTTTTTATAAAACACTACTTTATTTTAAATTAAATTAATATTTCTAAAACGAAAAATACTTTTTTACCAACAATCCACTTTAAAAATACTTGATAATTGATGAAAATATTAAATGTTTGATATGTGGCAACATCTGTAACAGCTGTTTTTTTCTGCTTTTTTTTTTTTTTTTTTTTTTTTTGTTTTGACAGATGCAATGTAAAAATTGTTTATTTACGCCCGAAGAATTTCTGCACTTAGCAAAAAAATGAACAAATATCGTTTAGAGGTCATTAAATGGCAAAAAGAAATGAAAATGTTTAATATTGTATTTTGGAAGATGACCGAAACGACAAACGCTGAGGAATACAAAGAAAACCAAGCAAAATTTTTCGGAAGTTGTTCCATGAGATGCCAATAGGTCTGTACGATAACCCAAAAGTTTGTGCAAATTTGCACAAACTTTTACAAAATGCTGTTCGATAACAAACTTGCAAAGTAAAAGAGAGAGAATTTGGAGACAATTGTGAGAGAATATTGGAGAGTTTTGGAGACTTTTGTTTACAAGTTTTTGCAAGGAAAATTTTTCTTGTACCAATTTGCAAGTTTGATCAGCTGACTTAAATTCGAATGTTTTGTGTGTGTGTTTTGTGCGCTGCAGCCAGCCAGACAGACAGACGGACGGACATTGCTAGATCGACTCAAAATTGTCTGAAACGGATATCGTATAAACATACTTGGGGTCTAAAACCATTATTTCGATGAGGCACATTTTTGGTCGTATCAAAGTGTAAATACCCTCTTTGATGATTGAGGGTATAAAAAATGGAACAAAAAAAAAAAAAAGAAATGGTCGACACCTTCAATTGCTAAATTTAATCTTTTCCGCCAAGTTTTTGTTTGTCAAATCAGCTGACTACTTGCAAGTTTTTGCAAATTGCTGTTCGATAACAATCTGCAAATTTTTTGCTTCGAGAGAGTAAAATTGGTGGAGAGAGGTTACTGAGAACTTGCTGAGTGCTTGCAAGTACTTTTCACTTGTGAAGTTATCGTACACACCTAATATCTCACTGGGGATCTTGTGTATTAGTTCAAATGAAGTTGTGAAAGATCCCATCTTCAGCATACGTGAAACATCCGATCTTTTCTCCAGCATTAGCAGCATTAGGACCAATTTTATGAATGCTAAGTACAATTCAATTAAATTCCTTTCTTCAACATTTAAACCAATTTCATAATGTTAACTTTCTATTTGTTATGTTTTTATTTATATTTTTATATTTTACTTTATGAATTAAATTCTTCTTGTTCGTGGCATATGACATGCCAAAGCGTAGTGATGCCATGCCAAGTTGTTGGTTAAGATACCATTCCACTGGCTATTCTTGGCTAAAACAAAGAAGAATCAAAATAATAACACAACAGGTGTTTTGTTTGTTTTGTGTCAAATTTGTATAAATCATGGTACAATTAGAAAGGTAGATGCCTCAGCCCAGCTGATCGAATCTAAAACGTCAAAAAACTATGAATTCGCCATGAAAAATCAAAACAAAAAACCATATGATTCGGAAGTAAGAGATAGCATGTCTACACTTTATAGACAAACACAAGCGATAAAAAGAGACAACAAGAGAACATTTGGCGAAAATTTTGACAGTTTACATTACAAAAAAAGTTGCTTTGTTGTAGCAATTCGCCGATGCATCTACCTTTCTTATTGTAGCATGGTATAAATCAAGCATACCGAAACGCTGAAATTCGGCCGCCGCAGCCAAAACTGACCGCGCCGCCTTGGGCATACAAGTGACTGAGTCGCCGCCGCCGAAAAAAGCGAATCGCTTCGTTGTCTGATTTAAGTAGTTGATATATCTGTTTTTGTTTTCCTTGTACAAATTCCGATCCAAAATGGGTGATATGTGCCAGAGTTTAGTGGAATGGTTTAAAACCCTTAATTTGGTAGCTCCACATGATACAGCAGAGAAGTTGTCGGATGGCGTTGCAATGGCACAAGCCCTTAATCAATTTGCTCCTGAATCATTCACAGGTTTGTAATCAAAGTAAACTGTTTGAGAGAAGTCAGTGGTGTAGTTATGGAATAAAATTCAGTTTACGGCCAGCACTAGGAAAAATGGCATATCGTTCCTTACCTGACTTCCAAAGATGCAGTCCGTTTCTGATCCCAAGCATGTCATTTTCACTAATATGGGATAGAATGCTGTCTATTTTTCTTTCACAGCACATCTTTTGATTGAGTGTTCTGAATTAAATATAAAGAATTACTTCGGAATTTGCCTTGGCTTAATCCCAGGGAGCAATTTGAGTTATGCTCTAAGATAAGGCATAACATTCATAAATCGCGCGACCTGCCGTTTTTTGTCTTTCAAGGTCCATATCGTCACCTGTGCTTAAAGACGTAACCCTCAACGTAACCCTTTGAGGTGACGATATTTAGGGAATAGGGCGGGGCGATTTGTGTGGAAGGAAAAAACCCTTAATGGGCGGGTCGCGTTTCTGATTCCTGGGATTGTACTGAGCAAAAAAGTCTACTAGAGCAATCCCACGGCAGCGGGTTCTTTCGTACCGGATTGACCACAGTGTTTCGGCCAGCGGCTGCCAACCCAGCATCAAACCTATGCTTCCACGTAGGTTGCGGCATAAGATGAATGTAGTGGCTGGACTCAGAAAGTTTTGAGATTTTGTCCTAGGTCTTGGAATGCTGATTACGCCAATATGTATAGGGTAAGTGCACCAGTAGTCGGCACTTTAAGGATTCTCGTATCTTTAGCCGTATGTAATTCCGAGTCTAAATGTCCAATCAAATTGAATTAAAGTTGTTATGATTCGTTATTTTGTGTAGTTTTAGATTATATAAACATTTTTTTGACAATTTCTGTTCAACATGCAAAAATTAAAATTTTAGTGAAACACTGTTTTTTCACCAGTAGCCGGCACCATTACCCAATAGTCGGCATGATATGATCCAGTAGTCGGCATGTTATATTTAAATAAAGAAAAAATGCATACTTTATATTTTTTCCTAAATATTTGAAAGAACAATATCTTAAGCATTAGTTATTTATACATTTCTAGTTTATTATATACATTTCTATTGATTTTACTTCAAAAAATAAGGAAATTTAAACATATTGTTTAAATAAATTAGTTCGTACCAATAGTCGGCATCTATTACCCACCCAGTTGTCGGCACCCCACAACGTACGTACTTCAAATCATGGCTAATATTGCTTAAAATCGCTAAATTTCCTTTCAAATTGAAACAATTTTTTTTATTAATTAGCCTTTAAAGTATTTATTTAGTATTTTTTATAATTTTTAGCTAAAAGTAATCGATAAAAACCAATGTTTATAATCCATGCCGACTTCAGACAAATTTTATATTTTTTTGTCCCTAAAGTCGGCATCAGCAAAAATTGCACAATTATAAATATTTTTAAAAATTTCTTTTTCTAAAGTGTTCTTTTAACTGTTCTCTACCTATATAACAAAAATGTTGTGGAAAATGTCTTTATTTAATATAATTACAGAGCTTATAAGGTTAACATCTCCACAATTTTTTTCTTAAGAAACATGCATTTTCGGTTGTGGTGCAAACCCTTCACTGACAAAAACTTAAATTTCGATATAAAAATTGGTCCTAGCTCAATGAAGTTTTATATAAAGTTAGCTGACAATATTGTTAAAGCATTTTTAAGATTATTTTCCTATTTTGTTTTCTTAATTTTCAGTTATTAGAGTTCAAACTCAAAAGGTGCCGACTACTGGCACATGCCGACATTAGGTGCACTTACCCTATCATGCATGGGAATTCCGTATTTCCCGAGGAGAAAGTCTTAAATCCCGGCCGCCTATTTTCGACAAAAAATTAATTTTTGAAAACTTTTTGTGGAAAAAGTTTCTAATCCAGCAACTACATTCAACTTGCTCCCCTTTTGCAAAAATCTTCCAAATAAAGTTCTCAATAATTCTTTAGAACATTCTGAAACTCTAAAATGCTTACTTCATGTTGTTTCAGCGGTATTTTGCATCACATCTTTTACAACATGTACATATTTTAAACACAGTTCACACCAACCGTTTATTATCGCATTTCGAATTTCACCACATTATTGACATTTTTGTTAAATCGTCGTTGAAAAATGTACTAAAAACAACGGGATACAACAATGACATGTTCTGACGAGTTGTGTATTACATTCCAGGGAATATTTTTCCAAAAAAAAAAAAAATAGAAAAATTAACGGTTTTGGAGATACGGCGCGGAAATGTATAAAAATTGTGGCATGTTTGCATATATTTTAAAATATGAGGCCATAAATGTAGTTTTTTGAGTTCATTATTTCTCCAAATATTTTATTCTTGTCCTTATGTTGTTGTTGTTGTTGTAGCAGCATATAATGCTGGGTTGGCAGCCGCTGGCCGAAACACTTTTAGTTTCGGGTCAATCCGGTACGTAAGAACCCGCTGCCGTGGGATTGATTCTTGTCCTTATCTACAAATTTGCTTCAGAGGCCTTTTGCGCTGCATTTTAACAAAACCTTTTGGTGTAGAATAGGATGCAGTCCAAAACACGTGTTTGATACAGGCATTCTGCGGAATGCGTGCAGGTCATTGCAAAATATCCCAGGACAAATAAAATGCATTTATTATTTGTATAAAACAAAAATATTAAGAACTTTATTAGATTCGCAACCATGCGTGTTTCCTCTGCTCTCCATTTAATCCAAGCTGAACCGTTTTTGCTTTATCTGCTTAATGGGTTTGTATATTGTATTCCCATCCCCAGTTAAGATGTTGACATGTACTCCAACAGTACTCCATTAGAAAATTTTCTTTTCGTGACTTACCGCAAAAATGTTCGCAAATTGTATATTTTTTATTTTATAGTAACAAATTTTTGGAAATGTTAACACGATTTTCTGTTTTTGTAGTGATATAGCAAGTGTTAGTAAATTGTAACGAACGAAGTGCCTCACGACTCCGTTTTACCTGCATCAAAACATGCCATGAAGGAACTAGTCCACATTGCACTACTTCCAACTTATTTTACTGGGTAATTAAGAGCTACATTTTGAAATTTTGGGTTTCCAGTGATTAATAAACTTCTGCACCTATTTTGACGTTTTTAGAACAAAATCACCATCATTTTTTGTGGAGGATTTTCTTTTGTAGCTAAAAATATCAAAATAATAATAATTGTTCCACAAACATGCCAGGCCGGGCAAGGGAGAGAAGTCTCCTAAAATAAAATATCTCAAATATATCGAAAGATATAGTTTTGTGCGCTCCTCGTTTAAAAATTGAAAAATAGTTTTTCATTGTGAGAATTTATCTTACTTTGTCTATAGTTTATTAGTACTATAGATTAGTATACTAAATTTATGTTTACTTGTTTGTACACGCAGTGAATTTGTTTTAAAGTAATAGTATATGTTCGATACATTGGTTACGCCAATGTATACGTTCGATACATTGTTTCCCCTTCTACAGCATTCCAATTACCCACGTTAATTGGCCGCTCTCACGAGTTCTTTGCACTTATTCCAGGAGCCTTATTCGCCTAGTTCGGATTGTAGGAGAGAGTTCGCTCTTTTCTACTACCTCTCCTGGAAGCTTTATTCGCATAGTTCGGATGCAGAGGGGCGCTTTCCAATGCTGCAGTCGTAGTTGATGTCACGGCCTTGTTAACGTTATTCTGCCCACCGGCAACTTCACTTGCTATCTAACTTTCGAAGGAGTCACACTCCTATTGCAATATCGTTTCGTAGTCGCGCACTCAAAATGTTACCGTTTCTTGTACCAAGAAACTCATTCTTACCAACAATAAATCGAAAATATTTGAAACTGATACACTTGTTTGTTTTGTCTTTTTTATTTCTTCTCTTTTCATCCTTGAGCTATCGACGGTCAGTGGTATCACGCCATGTTCTGTTCTAATAAAGCTGTATGAATCCTGTGGATTCCAGAAGAACAATTGAGTGTTGGCTTTGCCTAAGTAACTCTCATGCTAGTTGTGCTGGAATTAATGCGACAATTGATGATGCTCTTAACCATGAGTTTATTGGTTTATTTGCTCGATGAAACAACTGATAAAAATAGGGAAGTCTGGAATGCTTACCTACGCCTATCTAAATGCAGCGGCAAATTTGAGATGTATCCCAATTAGGAAGAATTTGTTTCGTCACCAGCTGCGCCTGAACCAAAACGGTCAAAGAATAAGATGACTTCTAAAAAATCTAAGTCTTCTGATAAACCTGGCGTTTCGGAAGGCAGGGGTTTCAATCCACGGACTGCTGATAATCCAGCTGCGGTGGTCGCTGGAAGGCAAGCTTCCGCCGCCACTGTATCGGGTTCGGTAAAAAATCAGGCTCTATAATAGATTATTCCAATTATACCATTGCTAGATCCAAATTTACAATTGAGTCTCGTAGATCTTATCAAATGTATCTAGATAAAATTAAAAATAATTTTAAAACGGTTCCAAATATTAATATGAAAAGGAAGTCATCAACTAAACCACGCTTGTTATAGTCTAACAATTCTGTTTTTGTCGGCGCAATTTTTTTTGTCTCATAACGAATGCCATTTAAATACTCCATACCCTTACCAATTATCGCGACTAGATCATAGTTCATTGCCATATCTTCAAACCGTATAGTATAGTACTAAGTATAGTATAGACTTAAACATTGTCATACTTGGTGTGTTCCAGTACTGCACATTTCTAAACATTTTTACTATTTTTTTCGATAACATAAAGGAAAAATCGGTTATCGGAGTAAAAATGTGTAGAAATGTGTAGTGCTGGAACAGACCAACTACCTGGCCACGCCTTTGTCTTTGCTATTTAATCAAATCAATCAAAGTTGATTAGTGTTCCATCTGGTGTTCGACAAGGGAGTCACTTATGTCCAGTTTTATTTGTACTTTTTGTATATTTTAATGTTTGTATCCAAAAAGATCATCATATGTGCAAGAAATGTCAGACTGTATATTTGTTTGTAGTCTAAAAAGTACTTGAATCATGAGTGCAAGTGACTATTTCTTTTTACGTGAAAGAAGTCATGATTTTTACAAGGGCATGGTGCAGCTAAGATTCAATCAATTTTAGATGTTTATCACCTATTTTGCATGACTCTATGCAAGAAGCGTTTTAAGATGTTTTTGGGTATTTTTGAGTAATAAAAGCTAACTTTCTAGAATAAAAGTATTTGATTTTTATTTGCACTCAGTCGCTTTTTAAAATGATTTATTTGAGATATTCCATTGTTTTATATTCATTATTGCTCTGTTCCAGAACCTGCAAGAAGCTACTATTTTTTACTACGATAACATTTTTTCCTTTATGTTATCGGAAAAATAGTAAAAATTATTAGATTCTTGCAGTTCAGGAACAGACCATATATTTCAATTTCATTAACCCCCATTATTATAATTATTAGTTTGGATTTAGCGAACATATTTATAGCGTTACGGTTAACTTAAAGTTAAATGTGATGATAAAATTTTAAAGCTGAAAACACATACAACGTTTGGGTAAAGTTTTGTGTCGTTTTGGCCGTTTTACACTGTTGGACATTTTGCCGAAAAATTCAAATTCATTTGAAATATATGCCGACAAACATATAAACGCTGCACACTGGTCCCAACCTGCGACAAAAATCGAAAAATCGATATCAGCAAATCTCTGCGACAATTAAGCAAATTTTCTCTAAACATATCATATTTTAATATTCCAGCACTGTTTTTGTAATTTATAACGGTTTTTAACAAAACAGAAGAAATTGACATTTACGTATGATCTCTTAAAAACTTTAAAAACATCAGTAAGGTTGTGACTTCTTGTAGGGCAAATAACTCAAAATTGAAAGGATAAAATAATTTTTTTTTTTTCAAAATGGAAGTTTTATTATAATGTTTCCTAATTACTTTTACATAAACATGTGTACACATTATTCGCATAAAATGTGCTGGAAATCACATTTTTTATAATACTTTTTTGCGGATTTTTTTTCCAAGTCCTAAAAATTGAAGTTGAGTTTTACTAACTTCGCCATCCTTCGCTACTCTCTAAATTTTTTGAAGAATGTTCAAAATAGTGTGAAGTTTACAAAAAATTTGGTTCTAGCTGCATATACATATTTGCATTTCCGTGTGTGACATTAAAAATACTGACGATGCCTCTGGTCGTTTCAGTGAATATGCCGTATTGCTGTATTCTCAGTTTCTTCTTTGTTTAGTGTTTTGATTTTTTTCTTTAAAGATTTAGACATTTTTGTTTTGGGATCTACTTACGAATGTATCTTTTACATTTGTATATTTTTGATATATGTATGATGCTATATATAATATGAAAAATAAGTAAAAATGTAAAGTTCTGTGGCACCGAACTTTTTTATATCCCCTACCATGAAATATTCTGACCTCAAATGGAATAATTTTTTTCCCTTCCTGTCCACGATACCAATCGGAGACGTTTTTTGACCACTAAGAACTCCAAATATCAAATTACAACCAAGTCGAACCGAAAATGTAGATAAAAACCTCAGAATAACTGAAATAGGGAGGTACCGTAATATGAGAGCTATACCGAAACCTGGACCTAAGACCAGAATTTTTGGCGCAGAAGGTTTTTGATCATTGAGGACTCTAAGTGGCAAATTACAACCGATTAGGGCTGAAAATGTCGATAAAATCTTCAAAATACCTGAAATCGGGAGGTACCGTAATATGAGAGCTATACCGAAACCTGGTGCAATGGTATGCACACCCGCCTTGCACGCTAAAGGTCGTGGGTTCGATTCCCAGGCCAAACAACATCAAATTTTCAACGGTGGCAAAATACCCCTCAGTGATGTTGGCGACATTTCCTGAGTATTTCAGCCTTGTAAAACTTCTCTACAAGTGGTGTCTTAGGACACGCCGTTCGGACTCGGCAATAAACAGTAGGTCCCATATCATTGAGCTAATATGAATCGGGGTGCACTCATTGATATGAGAGAAGACTCCCTTGTCCCATCTGGGATGTTTGTGGAACAATTATTATTATATTATACCGAAACCTGGACCTAAGACCAGAATTTTTGGCGCAGAAGGTTTGTGACCATTGGAAACCCCAAATACCAAAGTGCAGCCCATTAGGGCCGAAAATTTAGATAAAAGCTTCAAAATACCTGTAATCGGGTGGTACCGCTACATGGGGGCTATAGGAAAAACTGGACCTACATATATTGATGATTTTTTGGCTAAAGTATTTTTTACTTATTTTTAGCATAGGTATACTGAAAAAATCAGATTGATCCGACGATTATAAATATTTTTGTCGCACCATCTTATACAAGTGGGACCACTGTGCGCTGGACTTTGGTATCGGCGTCAGGGGTGCCAAGTTGGTGGCTTTCCCACTACTTGTGGTGATTTTTGACGTACAAATACCACTGTTTAAGCAAGAATGTCGAATGTTTTAAGGTAAAAATCGTTACAGACCTATGGTGCGTATGTGGCTGTAGCGATTTTTGCCTCGGAACAGTTGGCATCCCTGATCGGCGTCGCCTTGTTGTTGTTTTTTTCTCGACGCCCAACACAAAACTTTATTCAAACGTTGTATGTGTTTTTAGCTTAAGGAGGAGCTTCTTGGCATTAACTTTTAATGTATATTATATATTTTTTTATTTTTAATGCCTCCAAATTGGTTTATTTTTCGTTTTCAAATACATCCGAGAGTAAAAGAAAACATATAATAATGACCCCAAGACTATCGAACTATTATCAAACTACTGTTTTTTTCAAACAAAAATGTTCTACAAAGTCATGAGTTTGGTAGTAATTTGAACGAAACTAGAGGAAGAGGCCATAAATATCAGTTAGAAGTTACCACAACTCTTTCAAACTTTTTTCCAAATGGCCCTGAGGTCTCAAATCAGTGAAAATCCTCGCTTAATAGATGTTAACTTGTCCAATATCCTCAAAATGCATGCTTGCGAATCAATTTTTAAATGAATCGAAAAATCAAATCAAAATACATTCCGTGGAATGTATATTTATTCACTACAAGGAACTAATGCAAAATGTGTGCTTAAGAAGCAAATTAGAAAGTATCCTCACTGCACCATGCCCTTGTAAAAATCATGACTTCTTTCACGTAAAAAGATGTAGTCCGAAATCACTTGCACTCATGATTCAACTACTTCTTTGGCTACAAACATTTTGCTGGGATACTCATAAGTCCCAAGCTCCGACGTAGTCAGAGGTGGGGCCCGGTGTTGTTTAAGTCTTTAATCGTAATTTTAGGCTGACTGTAAGTGTTATTGAGTTCAGAAAATGACATTTATTTGTATTTATTGAACGTTTGTAGCATATTACGTCCAATACTTTGGCTTATAAACAACATCTAGGAAAAACATTCTTGCGATTTTTTGTTTTTGAAATTTTTGATAAGAGCAATAAGTATGTATATAGTCTCTAACACGTTTTTGTAATGAACTTTTTTGAACATCATAACAATTACAAATTCTTTATTATGTTTGAAATTTGCAAAAAAACATTTTTTATCCAGCGCGGATTTTATGGCCCCATCTAAACATGGTTAAATATTGAGTTTTTAAAGAAATTCGGGGCTATATCTCTGAAACCAATGCGAATCTTCTTCTGACCTCTGAAGCAAATTTGTAGATAAGGACAAGAATAAAATATTTGGAGAAATAATGAGCTCAAAAAACTACATTTATTGCATCAAATTTCAAAATATATGCAAAAATGCCACAATTTTTACACATTTCGCACAGTATCTCCAAAACCGTTAATTTTTTCTGAATATTTACTTCTGGAAAAATATTCCCTGGAATGTAATACACAACTGTTTAGAACATGCCATTGTTGTAAAATGCCTCTATCCGGTGGTTTTCAGTACATTTTTCAAAGACGATTTAATAAAAATGTCAATAATGTAGTGAAATCCGAAATGCGAGAGTAAACTGTTGGTGTGAACTGTGTTTGAAATACGTGTTGTGAAAGATATGATGCAAAAATACCGCTGAAACAACATGAAGTAAGCATTTCAGAATATTCTAAAGAATTGTTGAGAACTTCATTTGGAAGATTTTTGCAAAAGGTTACTTGGTTCAACTCCCAATAGTTTAGCCGATACTGACCAGAATTTCAGCAACTATGTAAAATTTTCTATATTTTATAGATTTTGATGCTCTAGATGGAGTTTTTCTTATGCGGGTTTTTCAAAAGATAAGTTCTACTAGTTTTGGGCTACAATATTGCTAAAGACAGCAAGGCCAAATTCCTATTCGTTTCTGAGATAAAGGCCTGATAAATGCAAAAAAGTGTAGATTTAGCCCGGTTTAGATGAGGCAATAAAATCCGAATTGGATCTGACAGGACAAAACCCTACTAGGGTTTTTGTAGTCTAAATATGTACTTTCAAAAAATGCATACTAGAAGTTGTTTCATTTTCAGTGATGCATAGTGTTATTGGAAACTAGTCTCTTCCTACAAATTAGTAACTGTCTTTTGTACAAGAAAGGATTTTTCTGCCGTATTTTAGTGTTTTGTTCGACCTTTCGAATGTTAATAAAATCAAGATTATTGAGATTGAGTTCAATGTTTATATTTTATTTATTGCATATTAATTCCAATATTTAGAAATTACACTGAATTTCATTTTCAGGAATTTTTCTGTCGATTACTCTTTCAATGGATGCACATATCTAGAATTGTTCCTTCTTCGTTCTTCGGCAAAGGACTTTATGACGACAAACGAAATAAAAACAAAACTGAGTCTATGGGAACTGAAACTTTAATCTATGGACAGATCGAATAGCGGTACCTGAAGAAATGGACCGGATGACATAGTTCATTTTGGAAGCAGATCTTATTTTGGGAGTCATTCCTTTTAAAAGATATTGCGCCCACCAGTCATTTCAGTGCATCACAGTATATTTTTCAGTTTTATTTTTTTTCTGGAAATATGGACTTGCACACGAAACACAACAGACTTTAAACTGCATTATACAACTATTTTGAAGTTTTGTTGCGATGTATGCAGTGTGGTCCATTTTCGAGCTTGTAGCTAAAATTTTTTGGCCACTGTAGCTAAAATTCTTGAAATTTGGGGGGAAATACCAGAAGGAGTAGACCGAAAATCACCATCTATGAACTTTATATAAGGCTCGCAGAAATATTACTATAAACAATGTTTGGACCAACGCAGTATCCGGTTCGAAAGTTGTCGTGCGCGCCAGCCACTACACATGATGGCCGAGGTGTTCCTTACAGGTTTTGCGCCATTTTCTCTGGAAGTATGGACTTGTCCCCAAAAAACTTGTTCTGTTGTAATAGGGGCCCCGAGAACAATTATTGCAAAGCGTTTCCAGAAAGGTATTTTTATTTATTAATTAATTTATTTCATATTTTTATTTATAACTAAATTATTAGCATAAAGGAAGTGAAGCCATGACTACTGAGGTCTTAAGCTTACACTGGTATATTTACTAATTATCCAAAGATGTCTTAAACTGCACTTCTCTGAAAATTTTTGAAATACTCTGTGGAAGCTTATCTGTTCGAGAATTATCGTGTTCTCCAGGCAGCCACCCAGACGGACGAAAATAGCTAAGTCGAATCCAAATTTTCTGAAACAGATTTCTTCCAAACACATTTTGGCCCTAAAACCATTATTTCGATGAGGTACATTTTGACTTAAGGCTGAGAGTATAAAAAATGTAGATTGGGAAAAATTTTGTTTATGGATTTTTCCTAAATTTCTGGTCCCAGAATTTCATTTTAAAAGTATTCAATACTGACAAGACAAGAATTTTCCTAGTTCCTGATAAATTTATGAGAAAAACCACGATAGGAAAACAGAATTTCTATAAGAGAAGTCCGACGATTGGACGCCAAAATAATCTATTGACAGATGCACGTTGGGGCGACTGAATTTATCATTACACACTCGATGGTTTGCTTGTATTTCATAATGGATAGACTCACTATTGCTCAGCATTAGTTCTCTATCAAGAAAACCAATATCGGCCTTCAGAAATTCCTTGTGATAAGATCTACGATTGGACACCAAAATATCTTTAGGGAAATAACTACAGTATAAGTAACAGCGATTGGTCGCATGAATTTCCGAAATTGAAAAACTGACCATATTCTGACGCCGCAGCGTGATAAAAGACAAAAAAGAAGACACGTGTCTCGGCGTTTTTTATAACTCGTAAATCTACCTCCAAATATTAAAATACTAGTGAATAACGCCATGATATCCGAACGTTCCCTCTGCATAAATCTTCTTCTTCTTTGTTTGCAAATTCGTTTTCCGAATGTTAGCGAGCAATATAATATAAATATTTTTTATAAATACAGTCGGACCTCGATTATCCGTGAATCGATTATCCGGGAACCTCCATTATCCGTGATAGAAAAGAAATGTTGGACTTTTTTCCATTTCTTCTATTTTTCGTTATAAACTTCGTTGCTCGGGAGTAAAAACACACTTTCCAATTAATCTCATTAAGCAAACAGAAGGTAAACAAACGAAAAATGGAAATTCTCCCGTATTACACAATTTGTGTATTTATGGTATCACAAAAACCATGGGGCAAAGTCCATTCAGATGAATCTGATGATGATGATATTATGTATCCTTCTAAAATTTGGTGGATTACCGTAACGAATTTAATAAAAATTGCAGATTTTCGTATTATTGTACAATATAATGTCATTTTTACTTAAAAATATATTCAAAAACTGCGTAAAAGCATTGCCTCCATTATCCGGGAAAATCGATTATCCGTAATGCCTCCGGTCCCGACCATCACGGATAATCGAGGTCCGACTGTACCTATGTAAAATAATTATATGTGCAAACTAATATTATGATATTTAGTGCCGAAAACAAAATATATTTCCAATATTCTTTTTACATTGTAGTTAGTGCTTACGATTGCTTTTAAAATATAAAAGAAAATTGCGTTCTTATTAATTTCATATTAAAGAAAAATAATATATAAAAAAATTTTCATAGAAAATATTTATATGTGCAATAACGAACATTTTTAAAAAATGCATAATAATGAACAAAATTGATGTACATTTAACATGATATTGTATTGCCCTTGTAGATTAGGACTTGTTGTAGCCTTCGTGTCATAGAACCGACTAGGTTTCTTAAGGTGTTAGTCGTGATATACTCCCATTCCGCCAATAATGCACATTTCAATTCTTTGAGCGTCGTGCACTCCTTTGACTTCGCGAAAACTTTGGCAGATAGTATGTCCCGATGGTCTTCACTGTGTTTGTGGCCATGAGTTACAGCTGGCCACTCCAATAACGGTACATTTCGTGCTTTTAAAAACTCCTTTGTAGGTCGAACAGGGTGATTCGGGACAATATCCTGCTGGAAAGTCTAATTATATCCGTACAGTTCTCCAGCAAAATTTATTAAGTTGTTCTCTAACAACTCAACATATGTTTCGGCATTTATTTTTGTCGGAACAAAACTTAAATTATTCTTTCGTCCAGCTCTGAATGCAGCGCATACCATAAGAGATCCTCCGCGAAAAATTCCCAATTCTCAAATAAATTCTAACGGTATTATATTTCAATTTTTTCTACATTTTGCTTATGTCCTGTCAATTTTTGCTTAGTGGTAATATCTTCCTTGGATTTAAATTGTAATCCCGTTAGTTGGGACATTCGATTTTAACTTACAAGCCAATAAAAAATAATTATATGAGAATTATAAAACATTCGCGTCTGTCACGTCATAAAGGGAACACTTAACATCGACGAAAGTTTACTTTAAGTTTTGTTCCGACAAAAATGAGTGCCGAAACATAAATTTAGTTGATAGAGAACAACTTAATAGATTTTGCTCGAGAAATGTACGGATATAATAGGACTTTCCAGCAAGATATTGCCCCGAATCACCCTGTTTGACCTACAAAGGAGTTTTTAAATGCACGAAATGTACCGTTATAGTAGTGGCCAGCTGTAACTCATGGCCACAAACACATTGAAGATCTTCGGGGCATACTATCTGCCAAAGTTTTCGCGAAGTCAAAGGAGTGCACGACGCTGAAAGAATTGAAATGTGCATTATTGGCGAAATGGGAGTATATCACCACTAACACCTTAAGAAACCTAGTCGGTTCTATGACACGAAGGCCACAGCAAGTCTTAATCCACAAGGGTAATACAATATCATGTTAAATGTACAACAATTTTGTTCATTATTATGCATTTTTTAAACATTTTTGTTTTTGCACATATAAATATTTTCTATGAAAATTTTTTTATAAATTATTTTTCTTTAATATGAAATTAATAAGAACGCAATTTTCTTTTATATTTTAAAAGCAATCGTAAGCACTAACTACAATGTAAAAAGAATATTGGAAATATATTTTGTTTTCGACAATAAATATCACAATATTAGTTTGCACATATAATTATTTTACATAGGTACATATGCATACAATATTTGTTTATAGATTGTTTAGTATATCTGCAAACGCATCTCTAGTCTTTGATAATAAAGTTGTAATGTATCGGATGCCAGTCCATCTGCAATGTTATCGATCCATGTCGTCTCCTTTCTTCTTCTAACAGGGCTTCCTTCTATCTTTATGCGGCTTACATTTTGCAAGAATTTATATGTTTGATTTCGCATTATATCCCACAGGTATCCTGTCTTTCGTCTTTTTATAACTGAGATAAGTTCTCTTTCGCAGTACATCCTTCTTAGCACCTCGGCATTTGTTATATGGACTGTCCAAGGAATTTTGAGTATTCTCTATAAATCCATATCTCAAAAGCTTCCAACCTTTTTATATCAGCAGTTTTAATTGTCCATACTTCCGTTGCATACAATAACACAGACCAGACATATGTTTTGATAAAACGAATCTTTGTGTCAAGATTAATGTCATGACTCGTAAATAGTCTCTTATATTTTGAAAATGCTTTTCTGGCCAGCTCAATTCTGCATCTAATTTCTTTTGAGCACTCCCACTGTTCAGCTATTGTAGCTCCCAGATATTTGAAACTTTTCACTGTGTCAACGTAGGTGTTGTGAATTTGTCAATTATCTACTAATCCCATTTTCCTTCCGTAAATTACTCAATAAAATTGGAGTGGAAAATAGAAGCCGTGATTTTGAACTTTTGTGAAGTAGGAAACAAAGGAAAGGTCCTCAACATTCCATGTAAACAACAAAATTAAATGTTAAGATATTTCTTAAGTTTTCCGATTGTATACTCCTTCTTTTGGTCTTACCGAAGTGATATCACTGAATTACACAACATTTACTGTAGTTGTGTGTAATTTGATAAATGATACACCCAAAAGTATATGCGATTATTAATATATCCATTGTTTTGAACATATATTAACTCTGATATATTGTCAAAAAGTTCTGAAATCAAGGGGAAATTGGCCAAGAAGTCTTACGTCGTTTTAATTAAAAAATAGTAATGAAAATTATTTCATCAGTAATATAAGTATAAAATAAGTTTTACATCATTGCTAAATAAGAAATTTTCGCTAAAATGGACTTTCAAAATGTTGATCAGGTGGGCGGTGGGTGAAAGTATGATATGAAGCTTGTTATGGATGAGATGTGTTGCTGTGTGACTGCAGATTATGATGATGTGTGGCTGGTGGCTATATGGTGATGTGCATTGCAGATGATGATGGTGTGAAGAAACGTATGATGAGATGCATGTTATGGATGATTTTATATGGGAAAAATAAGAAGAATGAGTAACTGTAGAGGAGAAAATCAGATTGTTTTAAGAAGAGAGATTTGTTAAGAAATATTTTCTAGACTCTTCTAAGCCTAAATGACCCGCCCCAGAGCCACTTAAGGCTCTTGCAGTAAACAAACAGTACTGTAGGGTCAATAGAGGGGAAGTAAGAAAGAGATTCAATCACATGTACACCAAATAGTCTATGTCCTTTGGCCATCAGTCTAGGACATCTACACAGAAGGTGCTCAATTGTCTCCGTTTCCTCCTCATCTTCACATAACCTACAGTACTCAACGTTATTGTCAACCCACTTGACCCCTACATCGATTCTGATTTCTGACTTGCACTGTGAGAGGAGGGACGAAGTTCTACGCCCTGAGATTGCCGGCCAGATTGACTTAGATACCTTACAACCAGGTACGTCCTGACAAAGTTTAACGGTTTTCTCTGTGCAGAGATTACTGAGCTTATCGAGGAAAAGGCAGAGAGGTGTCTTGACAAAATTCTCCACCCTGAGGTCCGAGGATTGGGAGCCTCGTCTTGCTAGGTTAGGTTTGGGGATGTGTAGCCACCATAGTGACTGCGCCACTCGGAGACCTTTCGGTCCATTGTGATCATCCATAAATCAGAGAAAGAAGTTGAGAGGTACCTCAAAAGACAAAAAGAAATGAAAGAAAATAAAGAAAAAAGAGGGGGGATGTTGGGATAATAATAATAAATAGATTATTAAAGAGGAAAATGACATGTAAGAAAAAAGGAAAGTGGTGTTATATGTGATGGTTAGAAAACTGCCAGAGAAGTATTACGCTTATGGGTTGCGCCGTCCCAGCCAATTTAAATTTTATGATGATGTTATTAATGATTGTTGGCTCCATGTTTGAGTAGAAGGTTAAGCTGGGAGCAAAGCATACTGCAATTAAACTATGTCGCTTTCGAGCTGTCATCGGGCAGCGGCATAAAATAAGCTCGATAGAGCCTCCTTAGATTCTCCATCAACATCCATTGACTCGGTGGCAATCTGCCTCCGAAGCATAGTATCGGCAAGTGCCGATACAGGACCAGACTGAATCGGGTTTGTCAGAGTTTGCGAACCTAAGTCCACACCCTCTTCGACCACATCACCGTCAATAGACATGTCATCAGCAGACTTCCTAGTAGACTCAGCTGGGATCACCGTGGTGTCCAGTTCGTCGTCAGTGAGGCTGAGATTGTTTAACATGTCCTTTGGTGGCATGGTCGGAACAAGTCTCTCCAGTTGGTCGAGGAGTTCCCTACTCTGTTTCTCAAGACTGTCCCCGATGATTTTGAGATTTCCGTGTAGGTCGTCCCCGCCCGATACTACGGTCCTGTCAGCCGTGGACTGATTTACACCAGTCCTGGCTAAAGCGCTGTCCTTTGGAATTGCCGGTTCATCAACTATATTCCTGATCGAATTTTCTGCACTTGTAGCAGATACAGCTGTAGGTGCCAAGGCATCCACACCTAAGACAGCCGGATCACAATCGCATGATCTCTACGGCACGTGGCTTGTGATCTCACCAACGCTTACCGCCGGTAAAGGGTAATTAACTTCCTTCACCGTAACTTTTTTCCTCTTTTGTATGTTACCCATCTTACTTGATTGATATAGGGGAACTACCCCGATCCATTTTGGTCCACGGGGGGTTTAAAGGGAATAAACCCCAGAGTTTTTGAGATATGTGACGGCAGAACCACCTTCGGTTACCCTCAGGCGGTACCGGCTCGACATAACTCAGAAACCCCCTTCCCATCCGCCACCCGGGAAGACGTGCCCAGTAGGAGATTGGCAAATCCCGTGGGAGTTTCCCTCAACATTGCAATGTCCTGGCAATGTTTTTAAGATAGACCTAGAACTTTAACCAGTCCTAGATTTTATAGTGTATGACCTTAACGCTTTTAGAGCAGCCTGACTGTCCACGTAAACAGTGACCATCTAATCTACAAGGTCCGTCATTCTGACTAGTACCTCCAGGGCTTTCCAAATCGCAAAAACTTCTGCCTGAAAAACACTACAATTGTCATTAAGCTTATACGAGTTCATGATATTTAGTTCTTCACAAATTTACCAGATCCCATGCCTTCTTCCATCTTCGACCCATCGGTGAAAATTGATAGGCTATCGGGAAGTGGTCTGCCTTGTTCCCATTCACTCCTGTCGGGGATTATTACTTCAGCTATGTCAAAGTCCAGGTTTAATGATATGTAGTCAGTCTCATCTCCCCTGTCTTTTAGTCCAATCTGACCACATATCCGCTGTAGAACACTAGCATGTCCAAGATGTGAACATCGCCACAGATTTAGCTCCTTAAGCCTCAAGGCACATCGTGATGCTTGATACTGTACAAAAATATCCATGGGCTGGACGTTCAGTATGGCATTCAATGCTGCCTGAGGGGTGCGTCTTGCTGCTTCAGTAATAAGAATATACGCAGCTCGTTGCACAGTAGCTAACTTGGACAGATTGGAATTAGGACATGCCACCACACGAGACAACCATAAATCAAAATGGGACAGACCACTGTCCTATACAACCAATGTATTACATGTGGTCTGAGACCCCAACTCTTGCCTATGGAGTTCTTACAGGAATAGAGCGCGATCAGACCCCTCTTGGTGCGCTCCTCTTTGTTCCTTTTCCATCTTAGCCGATGGTCCAGGACCACTCCCAGGTATTTCGCCTCCGTAGAGAGATCTACCGCACACCATCCAGCATTGGCGGCACAAATTTGACAATATTTCATTTTCTGGAGAATAGTACCAGCTCAGTCTTGGCAGGGTTCACCCCAAGACCATTGTGGTGAGCCCAGCGAGAGAGCTTTACCAGCGCACCATGCATCAGTTCTGACAGCGTCGACAAGAATTTTCCACTAATTCAAATGACAACGTCGTCAGCATATGCTACTACTTTAATTCCTAAATTATCGAATTCCTTGAGTATCCCGTTCACCACTAGAAGCCGCAGTAGTGGTGATAAAACTCCACCCTGTGGGGTGCCCCTAGTGACTGGCTTCCTTACGGAACTCTCTTCAATACTGGAATTGATCAGTCTGCTCTCCAGAATTCTATCATTTCAGTTAATTTGGATAGAGGGGACACTCAATAGCTTCAGAGAAGAATGAATGGATTCAAGCTTCACGTTATTGAACGCACCTTCTATGTCTAATAAAGCGGCCAATGTGTGATCCATGATCTTCTCAATATAACCCCCTACCTCGTGTAGCGCTGTCTCTGTAAATTTCCCTTCATATAAGCATGCTGTGAGGTGCTTATAAGGTCACGATTTATATAAGATCTAATCTCCAAGTCGAGCAGCCTTTCTAAAGTTTTCAATAGAAGAGAGGAAAGACTAATCTTTCTGTAGTCCTTCGGCAACGCGTGGCTTGGTTTCCCAGCCTCTTTCCACAGTGCCGGTATGTGCGACAGCAGTAGATAGGCCCTAAAAATAACCTTCAGTATAGTGATCAAAATCGGCGGTGCCTTTTGAAGCATAGCCGGAATGACACCATCTGGGCCAGGAGATTTGTAGACCTGAAAAGTGCTGTTCGCCCAAGAGATCCTTGAGTCGCTTTTCAACCTGTTGACAAAGACCTCCTTGTCAGGAGTATAGTAGGGATACGTAAAACCGATTTCGGTTAATCGATTATTGGCCGTAAAATTTCTAAAAGGTCGTAGTCGACTATTGACTGTGCGAAAACCGAATAATCGATTATTCTTAATCGACTTTCGAAAGACGGAGTCAACTATTATTCGTAGTCAATTATTATTCGTAGTCTTTTATTATTCCTGGTCGACTATTAATCGTGGACGACTATTAGTCGTAGTTGACTATTGGGTGTGCTAAAACCGCGTAATGGACGGTACTTTTTTATACTTATATATGTACATCACGGATCGCATTAATGAAAATTATCGATTATAATCGGTTTTCGGCGGTTAACGAATAATCGAAAGTCGATAATCGACTAACCGAAAATTGAGTTTCAAGTTTTTCACGAAAACCGTATAATCGAAAAACCGATTATTGTATTTCACTGCGTATCCCTAGAGTATAGGTTCTGTTCGAATCCAGACTTGGATAAGAGTCAGCGTCCTTGTTTGGTCCTGTTCGCTTTGGTATATGCTCTCCTGCTAGCCTTCCTGAGGATAGCCAGATCTTTATTCCACCAAACTGGCTGTGTTCTCCTTCCTGGATAAGATAATGGGCAAGTCTATTCATAGCAATCACGCAAAATCGTTGTTAGGTCCTCAACCCGCCTGTCAACTTCTCTCTCTGTGTGAAGTTCTGGAATGTCACACAGTCTTGAAGAGGCCAAAAAGTTAAATTCCTTCCAATTGGTTCTCCTGGGATTCCTATGTGGTGGTTGCCTTTTTCTTCCACACGAGACTCGAAAGTCCGAAAAAGAGCATTCCTCCGATACCACCAGTCTGTTATGGAAGCATCCTCCATATTTGTAAGAGTGAGGTCTATTACCTCCTCCCTTACCCTATTCGGGAAGGTGGCCGGGTTTCTCCTTCTACATACTCGTAGATTATTAATTGAAATGAAATCGAATATGGACTCACCTCTCGTATTGGTGTCGCTGCTGCCCCAGTGGAAGTGGTGGGCATATCGCCATCACTGTAATTATAGAGGTGAATAAGATTTAACCTTTTCTTCGCTATAATACAAGTTCTTACCTTCTCCCCATTCGAGGTATAGAAAAGGGAGTATCGTCCATAGTTTAGTCCCTATTTTAAAATAAATAGGGTTGTCCCTTACAATTCTTAATAAACTCGGCGCTCGAACTATCCATGGTGAATTTCATCACCGTACCTCTTCCTTCTGGGAAGGATTTCACCAATTTCCAGCTGTCGGTCTGGAGGGGGCTGTTCTGCTTCTTGATCAGCTTCAACGCCTGTGCCTCATCCGAATCAGGAGGTGGCACCCATGTTGTTGCCGCTATTATGGATGGGATCTCAGCGATGGAAATCGCAGCCAGCCTGCAACCGTCCCACAGAGCATAAGAGCCATTTACTGTTTGGGTGAGGAAATCACGCGATTCCAAGAATATCCATGGGCTGGACGTTCAGTATGGCATTCAATGCTGCCTGAGGGGTGCTTCTTGCTGTTTCAGTAATGAGAATTGACGCAGCTCGTTGCACAGTAGCTAACTTGGACAGATTGGAATTAGGGCATGCCACCACACGAGACAACCATAGGTCAAAATGGGACAGACCATTGTCCTATACAACCAATGTATTACATGTGGTCTGAGACCCCAACTCTTGCCTATGGAGTTCTTACAGGAATAGAGCGCGATCAGACCCCTCTTGGTGCGCTCCTCTGTGTTCCTTTTCCATCTTAGCCGATGGTCCAGGACCACTCCCAGGTATTTCGCCTCCGTAGAGAAATCCTACCGCACACCATCCAGCATTGGCGGCACAAATTTGACAATATTTCATTTTCTGGAGAATAGTACCAGCTCAGTCTTGGCAGGGTTCACCCCAAGACCATTGTGCTGAGCCCAGCGAGAGAGCTTTACCAGCGCACCATGCATCAGTTCTGACAGCGTCGACAAGAATTTTCCACTAATTCAAATGACAACGTCGTCAGCATATGCTACTACTTTAATTCCTAAATTATCGAATTCCTTGAGTATCTCGTTCACCACTAGAAGCCGCAGTAGTGGTGATAAAACTCCACCCTGTGGGGTGCCCCTAGTGACTGGCTTCCTTACGGAACCCTCTTCAATACTGGAATTGATCAGTCTGCTCTCCAGAATTCTATCATTTCAGTTAATTTGGATAGAGGGGACACTCAATAGCTTCAGAGAAGAATGAATGGATTCAAGCTTCACGTTATTGAACGCACCTTCTATGTCTAATAAAGCGGCCAATGTTTGATCCATGATCTTCTCAATATAACCCCCTACCTCGTGTAGCGCTGTCTCTGTAAATTTCCCTTCATAGAAGCATGCTGTGAGGTGCTTATAAGGTCACGATTTATATAAGATCTAATCTCCAAGTCGAGCAGCCTTTCTAAAGTTTTCAATAGAAGAGAGGAAAGACTAATCGGTCTGTAGTCCTTCGGCAACGCGTGGCTTGGTTTCCCAGCCTCTTTCCAAAGTGCCGGTATGTGCGACAGCAGTAGATAGGCCCTAAATATAACCTTCAGTATAGTGATCAAAATCGGCGGTGCCTTTTGAAGCATAGCCGGAATGACACCATCTGGGCCAGGAGATTTGTAGACCTGAAAAGTGCTGTTCGCCCAAGAGATCCTTGAGTCGCTTTTCAAACTGTTGACAAAGACCTCCTTGTCAGGAGTATAGTAGGGATATGTAAAACCGATTGCGGTTAATCGATTATTGGCCGTAAAATTTCTAAAAGCTCGTAGTCGACTATTGACTGTGCGAAAACCCTATAATCGATTATTCTTAATCGACTTTCGAAAGACGGAGTCAACTATTATTCGTAGTCAATTATTAGTCGTAGTCTTTTATTATTCCTGGTCGACTATTAATCGTGGACGACTATTAGTCGTAGTTGACTAGTGGGTGTGCTAAAACCGCGTAATGGACGGTACTTTTTTATACTTATATATGTACATCACGGATCGCATAAATGAAAAATGTCGATTATAATCGGTTTTCGGCGGTTAACGAATAATCGAAAGTCGATAATCGACTAACCGAAAATTGAGTTTCAAGTTTTACACGAAAACCGTATAATCGAAAAACCGATTATTGTATTTCACTGCGTATCCCTAGAGTATAGGTTCTGTTCGAATCCAGACTTGGATAAGAGTCAGCGTCCTTGTTTGGTCCTGTTCGCTTTGGTATATGCTCTCCTGCTAGCCTTCCTGAGGATAGCCAGATCTTTATTCCACCAAACTGGCTGTGTTCTCCTTCCTGGATAAGATAATGGGCAAGTCTATTCATAGCAATCACGCAAAATCGTTGTTAGGTCCTCAACCCGCCTGTCAACTTCTCTCTCTGTGTGAAGTTCTGTGAAGTCCTTCCAATTGGTTCTCCTGGGATTCCTATGTGGTGGTTGCCTTTTTCTTCCACACGAGACTCGAAAGTCCGAAAAAGAGCATTCCTCCGATACCCCCAGTCTGTTATGGAAGCATCCTCCATATTTGTAAGAGTGAGGTCTATTACCTCCTCCCTTACCCTATTCGGGAAGGTGGCCGGGTTTCTCCTTCTACATACTCGTAGATTATTAATTAAAATGAAATCGAATATGGACTCACCTCTCGTATTGGTGTCGCTGCTGCCCCAGTGGAAGTGGTGGGCATATCGCCATCACTGTAATTATAGAGTTGAATAAGATTTAACCTTTTCTTCGCTATAATACAAGTTCTTACCTTCTCCCCATTCGAGGTATAGAAAAGGGAGTATCGTCCATAGTTTAGTCCCTATTTTTAAATAAATAGGGTTCTTCCTTACAATTCTTAATAAACTCGGCGCTCGAACTATCCATGGTGAATTTCATCACCGTACCTCTTCCTTCTGGGAAGGATTTCACCAATTTCCAGCTGTCGGTCTGGAGGGGCCTGTTCTGCTTCTTGATCAGATTCAACGCCTGTTCCTCATCCGAATTAGGAGGTGGCACCCATGTTGTTGCCGCTATTCTGGATGGGATCTCAGCGATGGAAATCGCAGCCAGCCTGCAACCGTCCCACAGAGCATAAGAGCCATTTACTGTTTGGGTGAGGAAAGCACGCGATTCCTCATCCTTACAGTTAATAACTTTGACGCCCTTGTATACGGCTGCCCTGCCAAAGCCGGTCTTTCTCTCATCCACATCATGGGAAGTAATGACCTTCCTCAGAAGGCCCTCTACCAGCAACCAGTGGTCGTCATTGATCCTGCCTTCAGGGTCAGTTCTATCAATGATTGCTTCCAGAAGGTCATCTCGCCTTTACAGGCCCTCCCTGTTTGAGCTCCCTTAACTGGCTATTAGACTGGCGATCACCTAACCTCTTAGCATCTGGATGCGGGTCCTCAGAAGATCTCAATCTCTTCATACTCGATTGTAGTGAAGAGGTTGTCTTCTGGCCGCTAGCCAGCTTTGAGGTTGATGAACCGTCAGTCCCAATCGCCCGACCTCTAACAGAGCCAGTATTCCCTTTCTGTCCGTTTTTGTTTTTACCCGAGGGGCTGGATTTGTTCCCCGCCCTGATCCCGCAGATGCCTGTTTTCCTGTTTGTTCCGCAAATCAGTTGCTTCAGAGCATACCCCGCCCCTGTTTTACCCAGCCGCTTTAGTAGCATTCACCGGCAGGGCTGTCGCAGCAGCTGGGGGCTTGTGTGGCAACTCCACCCGTGCATGCACTTTTGGCTTCTCCGACTTCGGGGACCGTGTCGGTGGGGCAGATGAAGCCGGGGTCTCCTCCCTGCCGCAGACACCTTTGGTGTCCGCAAGGGCTTCGGACAACCCGAGCTTCCGGCTTGATTCGGAGTTATCAACCCGGTCGTTGGGCTGGTGACTATCTCCGAGTCAGGACGCTGAATCCGATCGATAGGCAGTGGAAGCTTCTCAATGTGAGGATACTTCCTCTCAATCCTCCTCAAAAAGCGAACCTTCAACCTTATCTCCCGGAATTCCGCCTGAGAGACCTCTTCTGGTAACTTGTCCACAAATCTAGAGCAGTTATTTCCTGCTCTTCCTGGTTAGCAGTCCTCGAAGCAACCGAGGGGGACACCTCCCTGTTCGTCTGGGATGGGATAACCGTGGTATCATCAACCGAATATCCTTCCAGTTCCTAATAGGAGAGCTTTCTCGGCTCAGATTCAGGGTAGCATTTTACCTCAAGAGATTAAGTAATTCCCTACTCTGTGTGTTGATGGAGTCGCTAACTCTGTCCAGAGTCGGAGTGGAACAATCGTCCCCGCCCATATTTCCGTTAGTTGCACTGGGTGCAGCGATGTCCGTGGTCGTAGCAGTGATCGTTATCAAGAGGATTTGGTTTTTGTTTTTAAATTTTATTCATCCATAAATAATAGTTTCACTCCGTGGTGTGATTTTAACAACATGGATTTAAACCTAAAAAAATGTAAACATATGTGCTTTACCAGGAATTCTCCCATTTCAGGGTATTATAAGATTAATGGGACAGTCTTGATGTCTGATCCAAAATTAAATTGTAATAATCACATTATATCAATGGTGAATAAAGCTAATGGTGTATTATGTTTTATAAAACGATGGGCTAAGGAATTTTCAGACCCATATGCCATTAAGCAATTATTTGTTTTCCTTGTTAGGCCTATATTAGAATTTTGGTCGGTAGTGAGGATCCCACTATGCAATTTATGCCGATAAAATAGAATCCGTTCAAAAAGAGTTTTTACTCTTTGCCTTGAGAAGTTTTCATTGGAATAGTGACTTTGTTCTTTCTTCATATACTAGCAGGCTAAAAATAATTCGATTACCCACATTAAAAAGCAGACGCATAATGATGAACACTATTTTCGTATTGAAAATTTTAAATGGTGATATACCTTCAGACTTCCTTATTTCTTCTAATAGATTAAATATTCCTATTAGATCTAGTAGAAACTATCAAAAATTATATACTGATTTAAATCGTACAAATTATTTATCATGTGAACCTGTAGGTTAGTTTAGGTTTGTGGATGTGCAGTCACTAATTTGTGACTGCGTCACTCGGATACTTTCCGTTAATTGAGTAAAATTGAAAAAGTAGTTAGCAGTGTTCGGCAACAAATAGTACCTTATCATAAGGTACCGTACATGTACACAAAGTTTACACTTGCGCTCCAAAATCCACTGGATTTCACAAAATCCTGAAATACACCCCGGTGTTTACACTTATTTTTTGTTGATTTCAAACATATCACAATGATCAAGGTAGATGCATATGCGCAGCTGATCGAACATGAATTTTCAAAACAAGTTGTTGTAAATTGAATTAAACATCAAAAATATACGACAATATAGAACTTTACAACGTATTTCGAAAATTATCGTAAAATTATCAATATATCGTATTAATAGTGTATAGTACCAAGAAATAAAAAAAATAAATAATAATTTTATCGTTGAGACATCATAATTATAAATTTTGATAGATAAAAGTTGTGCTCAGAACCTGCAAAATATTAGTACTTGCAGTAGTTTTCCCGTTTAGTGCTAAAAATTCGTTCCCGTGCACCGAAATCTAGCAAGACTTGCACTTCTCTTTAAACAAAAATAGCGCCGAATAACACCCTCTTCTCCTGTTTTCTGCCATAAAATTTTGGCCTAGTAGAAACTAGCAGCAAGCATGTTCATATGTTCATTGGTATCTAATATTATAACTGATATGCTGATTTTGACATTTCTGTTGGAGTTTTTGCAATTTCCGTAATTTTTACGTTCCCGTATTTTTTAGGAAATTTGTATGGGGAAGCAATTTTTGACAATTCGCTCCATTTTCTAAAATTACCATAAAAAAGTACGGGAACACAACGAAAAATAGCATTGTAACAAAGTAATTTAATATTTTTTCACATTGTTTACAAATTTTGATACTAAAATTTTTTGTTGCATCAATTCGCACATCTACCTTGTTTATTGTCATACGTGAAAAGTGTTGCAACTTTTGGTACTTTTTTAGGCAAAAGCAAGGTTGCATATCATGTGTACTGTGATTTCGAAGTTGATTTCGCTGAAATCACGAAATGAGATGATTTCATTTTTGTACGCAAAATCATGATAAATTTTGCTTGATTTCGCGCGAAATCACGAAACGCCTACGAAATCACGAAACGAAGCCCAATGTAAACCAAGCAAAACACTAAAAAAAATTATAAAGTTTATGTCACGTACACAAACATAAAAAATCCTTTTTAGTGTTTGTCAAACACACATGTTTGGTACGCAACCTCCATCGTAACAACCTCGTACCCAACCAAAAAGGTTGCGTACATCAGCGCGTACATTAAAAAACCACGTAGAGCACATCATAATGTACCTTTAGAAAGAAAGTGTTGGTAGGGTACGCTTACATTTGTATTAAAAATTTTTAAAAATTAAGTATTAAAAATATTAAGTTTAATTTTTGGGGAATATATAGAAATGAAATAGAAGTAAATATAAGTGAATATGTATCTTCAATTAATTATGACTATAAATGCCATTATTTAAATGTCATAAATACATATGCAAGAAGTTAGTAATGCCTAAACAAAACGCTCTCATTGAATATCTGAAATCTTGACATTTTTCAAAAGGGTTGCTATAGGGCTGTAGGTTATGGAGGAGTTTTTTATTATTATTAAAAATCAATATTTTAGCATTGTCAAGAAAGCATCGAAGAATTAGGTGGAAATATTATTCCTCGCACACCAAAACCATAAAGTACCTATCCCTTTTTTTGACATCATAAAAATTATGAGTTAAAAAATTGTAAACCACAATACTGGTTTTTACTTTTCTTGTGTATTGTAATAAATTATAACCATTCAGGTACCACATGAATGATCTAGTTGTTGAGTTTGTTACACTCGTAGCCTTATTGTATAATTTACGGAAAATTTCGCGGAAACCCTTTGGAATAGTTGCAGGTAATTTAATTTTTTAAGAAAATTCATTTTTTGCAAACTATATATGCAAAAGAACCCCCGCAAATGCTATTTAGTTCATTTTTAAACGTTAAATTAAAATAATTATAAAAATGCCAAGACCAAAAAATATTGTTCTTCGTGATATGTTCAGTACAAACGAATCAAATCAAACAGTGTGTAATTTACGAAATTGCGTCAACAATGTTTTAAATTGGCATTCCGCAAATTTAGAGCGACATTTGAAAAATGTGCATCCCGATTTGTATGCGAACTATATTTATCAAAAGCGGGAAAACCCAAATGAAAAAAGTGACATCAAAGTATTATTAAAAAAAGTGTGAATCCAAAAAATATTGAAACAGCATTGGTGAAATTTTTTCCAAAAAATGGACGTCCTTTACATATGGACGAAGGTAAAGCCTTCAAAGTTCTTATAGAACCCGTTTTAAGTGTACTCGGGATAACGGTAAATGAACATAACGTAATGGAACGAATTATCGCTTTCTCAAAAATATTAAAACGGAAATCTCAAACGATCTTAAAGGGATATTATTTTCCCTTAAGATGGATGTCGCAACAAGGCTGGACTTAAGTATGCTGGGTATTAATGTTCAATACATTAAACATGGTAAAATCGTTGTTAAAACGTTGGCTATAAAGGAACTTAGATCAAGTCACACTTCTGAATATTTAAAAACAGTTATATTGGATGTTCTAAAGGAATATGATGTTGATTTACGTAATATTTTAACGATTACAACCGACAACGGATGAAATATGCTCAAAACTGTATGAATCCTGAACTCTGAAATGCAATTGTCGATAAATAATGATACCGTGGATTTCGAAGAAGATGAAGATTATATCGATTGTCAATAGCTAACACAATTGAATCAATTGATTTTAACATCTCATCGAACACAATTACTAGCATTCGTTGTGGTGCTCACACTCTCCAACTGTGTGTAAACGATGTTCTGAAACAGTCGGCAATAAAAGACAATGTCGATAAGATACGATTCGTGGTAAAAAAACTTAGAAGTAAAATGATTTTAAATTTTCAAAGAAGTGAACTCTACAAAAAACCTATCACTGATTGTGCAACACGTTAGAATTCAACATATAAAATGATTGAATCCTAGAAATGAAGGAAATTATAAATACACTAAGCAAGGATTATCCTGATTTATTTCCCGAATCTGAAGAATGGTCTTTCTTAACTGAATTCTTGGCACTATTTTAACCTATTTACAATGCTACCGTTATGTTACAAAGCGAACAGTTGTGCTATAGTGTTATTGTTATGGATATAACATTTCAAATTGACGCTTTACCGGATAGCAACATGAAAACTCTTCTTAAGGTATATATATATATATATATATATATATATATATATATATATGAGGAAAAGTCAAAATTTTTTAGTTTCCATGAAGCCAAGGTTTGCACTATTATAATACGCGAACTATTGTAGTTTACCAGTAACTATGACTATTGCTGGATTATTTTAGATGTTTTTGTACAAAGCTCAAAAATTTAGCAAAAAAATTTAATTTACGTGGTAGTTACGACCGCGTAAAGGAAAAAACATAGGTAAAAACACGTTGAAGCTAAACAGGTTTTTTACATTGCTATTCGATTTCTGATTAAACCATTCAAATGACGGACATCTGTCCAAAGTAAAAGTAGGAGAATACAAAATGAAGATTACACTTCTAATGTATCACTTTCCAAAATTTCCACTGCATCCACCTTTTATGGATGCTGACATTTTGAAGCCGGATTTCAGGTGTTTTTGGTATTTTTTACGTAACTGGGACGCGCATTCGGATATTTCGAAAAACCAATTATAGGATTAAAGAACTCGCGATTTCGCATAATCTGATATGTATATTGAGTATGTAGCCCACACAGCAGCAGAGTAATCTACTGCCATAGGCCAAAATTTAGTGTGATATTTTTTCTAAAAAACCTATTTTTTGGGTACAGTATTTACAATATCGTTTTGAGTGTGCTGGTACCCCGCGATATTTTAGTTTTTCGACGATCCGGATCATATGAATAACAGATCATAAAAATCCATCTACTAGAACGGCGGAAATGGCTACTGCAAAAATTGAAAAATTTGCGAAAAATATTTTTCAAAATATCGCTGACTAATTCGCGTTTTATGTGGATCGTTTCCATTTCAATTAAGAAAGTGAATCATCACTCGCGTTTGTAGGAAAACAGCGGTTTGAAAAATTTAGTGGCATGGGAGCTGTATCCGATTTATCCAAAAAATACTGTGTGATGCTACATCCACGGTTCTTGATGGATTTTATTGAAATATGTTTAGATCGATGTATTTTTTCACGGTTGATAGTGAAATCGGATGCGCATAAAAAGTGTATGCACTTTGCGCAAAATATAAGCGTTATACAGTTTGTTGCACACTAAACTGCAGACGATGGTACATCTTAGCGGCCAAAGTAAATCCTGGCAAATGTGTACAAAATTAAAAGAGAAGAATTCGCTGTATTGGTAAACCGCATGCGCATCAAGTGATTTTGAGGATTTCGCGATTTACACGCATTTCAAAATGAACATTACCCGATACAATTTTATTTCAAGATTATACCCCATTAAAAGGAACCCAACATTTATTTGAAAGATATCCATATCTTCTGCTAGATGTTAGCGTGTTTTCGAGAAGTGATTAGAATAAAAAATGTGATTTATTGCGTGAAATTTAACTAAAATAGAAGAAAAACTCCGACCTATTTTTCTTACATTTTGTTCAACTAACTCACAAAATAAATTTTAATAAATATTTTCTCTTAAAAAAATTTTATAAATTTCCTCAATATATTTTTTTGTTTTTGCTATAATATGAAAACCACTAAACGGATTTGTATAGTTTTGGTTTCATTTGAATTTTCGCGATGTATAGATTACGTACATATTTTTTATATATTTTTCAGAGGCATAAGCAGGTTGAATTTTATTAAAACAAGTTGCAAACTACCAATTGTTTGCAATTCTTTCCTAATTTCCGCGAAAATGCACAACTTTTTCACTAAAGTTATGGGACCTCAGTAAACATATAGTATGTAGGGAGCCCCTAATTAAGAGAGTTTCTCAATATAATGATTAGAGTCTTTTAAAGATTTTTATCTTTTTATCAGAATTGAAACCGCCATAACTTTTGCGCGCAACAACCAAAATTAGTGTCACGAACAGATTTAAGAATGGAATTTTTTTTCCAATCTATGTACCAAAAATCTTTCATGTAGCTTAAAAAAAAATTTTAATTTTTTTTTTATGGAAAACTAAAAAATTTTGTCTTTTCTTCATATATATATACTCTCAGAAAACCATCATCAGTGAGATTTCTAATATTGTACAGGCACTACCTTCAACCCAAGTAAGCGTGGAACGCTTATTTTCTGCTACGAAATACATATTATCTGATCAGCGCAACCGTATGTCAGCAACAAATCTTGAACATATATTAATGGTAAATGTAAATGGGGATTTCAATTATGAAAGTTGAGCTTTCTCCTGTTAAATTCTATTTTCTTTAGTATTTTATATAATCTGTTACATATGTTTTCACATGTTAATCTTTTATATATTCGTTAATTTTTTATAAAATAAATAAATGTTTTCATATTTACTGGTTAAATATAAATATAGATACTTTTGTATTTTATTTATACGATATTCACTCTTATTTTTATGGTTGTATTTTTCCTCATGCCATTCATATTTAATATCTCTTTATACGCAACCTCTTTATAAACATCACCCAGGTGTACGCAACCTCTATTTGTTTTTTAGGGTACATAATGATGTACGCTACGTGGTTTTTTAATGTACACGCAACATTTATAATGTACGTACCCAACCATTTCGGTTGGGTACGTGGTTGTTACTTTACAATGGTGGTTGCGTACCAAACATGTACGCTACGATTATCTTTGGGTACATGTACACAAACGCAAATTTTTTTTTTAAAGTTTATGTACATGTACGGTACCTTATCGTAGTGTAACTTTTCATGCCAGGTACGGTACAAAACGTTATGGTACGGTACCATAGTGTATGTTTTCGAACTCTGGTAGTTAGTTTTAAGGAAGAAAAAGTTTGGGTGATGATGGTTGGATAAATTTGAAATACGATTCACGTGTTCAGGTTGCGCTGTCCCAGCCACATCAGATTTCTGATGATGTTGTCGATTAGAGCAGGTTCCACAGTTGAATAGAAGGTTAGACATGGTGAAAAGTGAACACCACACGGGAGGTGCTCGATCGTCTCCTCCTCATCCTCAAAGAGTCTGCATATATGCAGTACCTTCTTCCATCTTGAAACAGTCTGTATAAAAAGCCAGACCGTCCAAAGGGGGTTCCGGTCGTCTCTACTAGGGATAACGGCATCTATATCAATCTCAGAACTGGTGATATATAGTCGCTTAGTTTGCCACGTTGGTTCACATTGATACCTGATTCATTCAGGATACATCCATGCCCATAGGCACAATCGCGCCAGAGATTCTGTTTATGCAGCCTTAGGGCTCTACGAGTTGCCTGACACTTAATGCTGAAGCTCAGAGGCCTTAAGTTCAGCATTGCGTCCAGAGCAGCTTGGGGTGTGTTCCTGGTGGCTCCAGTTATAAGAATCGAGGCTGCTCTTTGCACCTTATCTATTTTGCTGGATGTCGATTTTTGGCGCAGTGTATAACACAACGGTGTTATACAACCAGTGTATAGTCGATGGGTTTAGACCCCAACTTTTTCCAATAGAATTCTTGCATGAATAAAGTTCAATTAACCCTCTCTTCGCCCTCTCCTCAGCATTCCTATTGCATCGTAATTGACAGTTGTCAAACCCACTATGAGAGCAAATATCTCATGACCCATAATATCTACAGTCTCGTTTCTTACGTCTTTTGTTAAGCAAACTTTGACACACAATCCATGCAATTTATATGATGATATCGAATTCCGTTTCGAAGATAGATGCAGCATCATACAAGTCCCAGGAAATATAACATGTTGGATAAATAATATGCTAAAAAGCAGAATTATAAATGCCAATATCGGGGAGACAAAAATTAGGAAAACAGTACCTAGAGGCACCCCCAGTGTGGAGTGGTCTCACCGGAAATACAAGTCCCAGGAAATATAACATGTTGGATAAATAATATGCTAAAAAGCAGAATTATAAATGCCAATATCGGGGAGACAAAAATTAGGAAAACAGTACCTAGAGGCACCCCCAGTGTGGAGTGGTCTCACCGTTGCTGTGGCTACTCGTTAAAAATTATATTTTGACGGAGCTGGATAATCAAGGTAGCAAAGTTGTTGCCTATGCGGACGACTTAGTGCTATTGATTTCCGGTAAGTTCCCGTCCAACATTTCGGAGCTTATGCAAGGAGCCTTATCGACGCTGTCGCGTTGGGCCAAGGCTAATGGCCTTGGAGTAAATCCAACCAAGACAGAACTAGTAATGTTTACTAGGAAGCGTAAGCTCGGCGTCTTTTTTCCACCAACACTGGATGGAGTGCTACTTCAGCTCTCGCCCGAAGCAAAATACCTTGGTACAATCCTGTACTGTGTTACGAGCGAGTCAATGCAATAAAATGATCAACAATTATTTTCGACAATCTCGAATACAGGGCATGTTTCAAGTTCTAATCGGCTAGCTCTGCCGTGGCGAGGTTACTGTATCCCGGGTTATCGCTCATAACATAGATGGCGCCCAACGCAACAAAAACATGATGTAATTTAACCAACGTGAGGCCTTGATCGTTTAATTCAAAGCCAAATTTTACCCTAACTTAAAAAAAACAAATTAACTGACGTCAAAGTTAAATAGTAAAAAACGTTGTTGATTGTAGGGTAATCTTGGGCCAAGAATTAACAACATAAATTTATCATGAGATCGAATTGAAACAACCTATATTCATTTTTTTCTTGAAAATGGCTGATGATAGATGTTTCCTTCGAAGAATAGGATCATTTAAATCCAGTCATCACATTTCTGACCTTCTTTAAATCTTCAACACCCTCAATTTTGTCTAAGGGCGGTTTGTCAGTCGGTTTTTTATGATACAAAATATTAGAAGTGCTTCTGCGGCAGATACACCTTGGGCAGGGTTGAGTGGCAAATCTCGCTTCGCTGATCAGTCTGAGCTCAGTGAGTGTTAGTTACTAAGCATTATTGCGGCCAATGAGGCGAGATTTAAAAATACTGGGGATCTACTGCATAGCCTCTAGATCGACCAAAATATCCATTGTAAATATTTGATAAGGTTCAGAAATGTTTAAGTTCTAAAACTAAAGTTTTTTTTTGCATTTAGGAAATGATTTGAAAGATCATAGTATATTGCTCAAAGATCAAGTGATCGACACGTTTGATATAAACAGATGCTTTGAGCACCATCACAAATCACCCAAACCTGTCAAAAAAATGGGCAGCTGCTCTCTCTCAAAAAACATCTATTGTAAAACAGAAGAAAATAAAGCAACCACATATTCGTCTAGAAAAATTATATTAAAAAAAGAAGAAAAAATACTAGACGATAAAACAAATATACATATGTATATTAAAATAATAAAATTATATTGTTCATTAATTACATCTCTCAAAAACATATCGACGCCTCCAAACAATAGTATGCTAAGTCGACTTAGCATGTTTTCAAGTTCTTTACATTTTTACATTTTACGTCCTTTAACTTAAATTCTGTCAAATTTTGGTAATGATCGGTCAATCCGAACAGAAGTTATAAACAAATGTTTACTTAGCATTGCAAAGAAGGTCAAAGAAAATTGTAAACTTTGAGAGCTTCTCCTGCAGAACTCACTTTTCAGACTTACAGCGTGTTTTTGTAAAAATGTTTGCCTGTCACACGAACCGTTCGTACTAAAACGTATACGTTCAAAATTTGGTTCTTGTAAAATTTTATGAACCATTCGTTTTTATCTGAAAGCTTTCGTCTATTTTTTAAAAGCTTTTATATTTCAGGGTTTCCATGATACTTTTTTTGTGAATTTTGCATAGGCATCTGCACGTAAAATGTGTTACTTGATGGCAACCCCGATACACAGATGTCAAACAAAAAATAAGAAAAAATGTAATCAAATTTGTCCAAAAATAATTGTGATAATATGAAGAAACGGATGTACATATACGCGTGTGCTTCTATGGAAATAAATAAAATTGCATTCCCTTCCAGTTTTCGTGTGTTTTGTGCCATTAATTACTCAAATTATTTAATATTCTTTCAAAACGATGGGTCTTTTCCATTCGTTTATTTTTTACGTATTCGTTCGTCTGATTTTGTTACGAAAACAAAAACAAAAAAAAAAAAAAAAAAAAACGAAAATAAAAAGCTTTCATTTGTTTGTCACACGAATACAAACGTCAACCGCTATGAAAACCAAATTGTGTCTTTGTTCATGAAATCGACGAACGAATGGGCAAAAACTTTTTACAAAAACACGCTGTTAGCATACTATTATTTGGAGGTGTCGATATACATTCATTGTAAAACAGAAAAAAAAGTAACCACATATTCGTGTAGAAAAATTATATAACAAAAAGAGAAGAAAAAATACTAATATTAATAAAAATTAATAAAAATAATTTTACATGAATAATTATATTTATGAAAAACCAAGAATGAAACTTTTGTACATAAACACTATAAGTGAAGTGTGATTGCATCTAAATAGTCTAATGAATTACGCATCACCTAATATAAACTTAACTAGAATTAATAATACCTTTCCATATTGCTTTTGTCAGAATAAGATTTTCCCAAATTTCAATTGGTCAACGCATTGATTTTCCGAAAAGAAAAACGAATTAAAATTTCAGTTTCAAGCTATTAAACTATGTACCTCCGTAGTTCTGCGAATCAGTCTCCTAACAAATTGAACACGTCAAGAGGTCGCTATAAACGACCCAATACACCTAGCACATCTTTTCTAAATTCATTTGATTCTACAACCAGTAGACCACTGGTAGTTCCTTCTCCACCGGGTTTTTCTAATTTACCATTGTCCAAATCTATACTAGACGAACCAGTACCTCAATTCGTGACATCTCCTTTACCAACGACTGAAGATTCCGACTCGTCTTCCGATAGTTCAAAGTCGCACATATTAGACTCTGCTAATCCTAATATTTTGAAGATATCCCAACTCAGCCAAACATGACCTCAGCACCAACTAGAAACCTGGGAACAACTGAACCAGGCCTAAATATTAATAGCTTGTTATCCATATTGGAAAGTATTAGAGGGGATTAGCGCACCCTAGCCACCGAATTGAGTTCACTTAAAGCAACGGTATCGAATTTGCCTCAACGTCCATCACCCCCAGATATGCCTACTGATCGTAATCAGGAAGAAACGGACCCGATCCAAAACTTAGTATCATCGCCGAGAACGAATAGGCCCAAAATAGATCTGGAAAAATGGAAGATAAATTTTAACGGTACAGGGAACGTAGACGATTTTATTTTTAAACTTGACACTCTAATTGAGAGGACTCGTTGCAGTCAGGAACAATTAGAAGCAAATTTCCAAATTTTCCTTAGCGGAAAGGCAGAAAAATGGTATTGGGAATTTGTTAAGAGGGATAATGATTCACCTTATCATCTTATTAGGAATAGTTTGCTTAAGGAATTTACAGTGATCGAATCTGATGATCAACTTTTATTGAAACTGCATTCCAGAAGGCAACTGCCTCGAGAATCCTACGACGAATTCCACTCAGCTATATTGGCTATTAGCTACAAAATGAAGGAGCCTCTGCCTGAAGAGCGATTGGTAAACATCATAAAAAAGAATGTTTGTACTGAGCTAAAATTTTTGCTTTTCAAGTATCCAATTTGCATTCTCTTAGAGACGTAGCGCGTAAAGCTGAACAAATCATGAAAGAAACGGTAAATCCCATAAAAACAGTTGGTCGTCAGGTACACGAATTGGACTTAGAATCTTCTCAAGATGACAATTTAGAGAGTGAAGAGAGGACCCTCAGATAGAGGCCATCCAATTTTCAGCCCCTTCCAACAAACATGATTATTCCCTTATAAAATGTTGGAATTGCTTATCCTTTGGGCACTCTTATATATACTGTCCCGAGCAAATTCGGAATCTATTTTGTTATAAGTGTGGTGAGCGTGGCGTTGCAACAGTTCGTTGCAAGAACCCCCATCCGGGAAACCGGAAACTTAGCGAGCTGGCTTCCGGGGACACTCGTTCACCTCAACCACCCCCGAGTTCAACTTAGGGCTAAAGAGTAGTCTTCCACAGGAAGACCAATCTGCATTGCCACTATCATGTGATGATGCTTTACTAACAATTCACCAAAATTCCCAGATTGTACCCCAAATTTCCAAACGTATTCTAAATTGCCGCGAGCGATATAAGAAACGTAAGGAATACCGCCGTTTAATTGAGTCCTCTATTCTATGTGGTATATCAGATGAAAGACCTTTTGCAAAAATTTTGATACTGAATGTAACTTTTTTCGGTTTGCTGGATTCAGGAGCCAGCGTGTCTGTCCTAGGCATGAATAGTAGAGTTTGCAACTCCAAGCCGTAATGGCAGAATTTCCGTCTTTTGAAAAACTTGGTCTGGGCAGAACCACTCTTTTAAGCCACCATATTGACACCGGCGACGCTGTGCCAATAAAGTGCAAACATTACCCGCTGTCACCTCCCAGGCAAGCAGAAGTATATGGAGAACTCGATCGGTTGTTGCAATTAGGTATAATCGAGGAGTCGAATTCACCCTGGTGTTTCCCCATAGTGAATGTTCGGAAACCAGGTAAAATTCGACTTTGTTTAGACTCGAGGAAGCTAAACGCCATAACCAAGAAAGACTCTTATCCATTGCCTCATATTAATGGTCTATTGACTAGGTTGCAGGATATCCAGTTTATTAGTGGGATAGATTTGAAGGATGCGTTTTTCCAAATACCGCTCACGGACTCGTCTAAGGAAAAGACAGCTTTCGCTGTACCCGGTAGACCCCTCTACCAGTACACCGTTATGCCGTTCGGTCTTTTGGGGACACTCGTTCACCTCATTTCCTCTCGTTTAAGAGAGAAAGTATTTATCTATTTGGACGACCTCCTTGTTTGTAGCGCCACATTCTCTGACCATCTTCAAGTCCTTCGTGAGATAGCCCAACTGTTAAAGTCTGCTGGACTGACCATTAATGTTTCAAAGAGTAAATTTTGCCAAGCCGAGATAAAGTATTTAGGGTATCGAATAGGGAGAGGTTGCCTTAAGGTTGACCCAGACAAAGTCTCAGCAATTGTTGATTTTCCATTGCCAAAAACTCCCAGGCAAGTACGACGTTTTATTGGTATGGCCAATTGGTACCGTACTTTTATCAACAATTTCGCTGATATGTCTGGCCCACTAACTGATTGTTTGCGTGGTGGAAAAGGAAAATTTAATTTAACATCTGAGGCAATAGTTTTGAATTGATTAAAAAGGCCCTTAGTGAAGCACCAGTACACGCCCAACCGGATTTTTCTAAGGAGTTCATCATCCAGTGTGATGCCTTTCGTGTTGGTGTTGGAGGAGTTTTATATCAGATAGACGAAAATGGTAGGGAGAAGCCAATAGTTTTCGTATCACAAAAATTAAATCGCGCTCAGCGAAATTATACAGTCACAGAACTGGAATGTCTGGCTGCAATTGTTTGTGTGAATCGTTTTAGACCCTACGTGGAGGGATTACCTTTTAGGATCATAACGGACCATTCGAGCCTCAAATGGCTCATGAGCCAAAAAGACATGAGCGGCAGATTGGCCCGTTGGAGCCTAAAACTCCAGGGATTTGATTTCCGAATAGAGCATCGTAAGGGTTCTTTAAACGTTGTTCCAGATGCGCTATCCCGTTTTGATTTAGACGCAATAGATATTGATTTGAGCTTCCCTGAAATAAATTTATCGTCGAGCCATTTTGATTGCCCTGACTATCATGCCCTTCAGACTACCGTTAAGGAAAATCAAGATTCTTTACCAGACGTTCAGCTTAAAGATGCCAAAGTATTTAAACGCGTTAAGTTCCGCATGGGTGTTTGTAATGAAGAAGATAGCTTATGGAAGCTTTGGCTCCCAAAATCTTTAAGAGAGACTGCAATTAAGCTTGGTCACGAAGTAAGTTGTCGTGGTGGATTTTTGAAAACTTTGGCTCGCATACGGGAGAAATATTATTGGCCCTCAATTACCAAAGATATTAAACAATATATTGAATCTTGTGATGATTGTAAAATCATTAAACCACCCAACCAAATACTCCGTCCCCCTATGGGCAATTCTTTCAAAACCATACGACCAATGCAAAGATTATATTGTGATTTTTTAGGTCCTTACCCATCAACGAAGTCCAGAAATACTTACCTCTTTATTATTCTTGACCACTTCACCAAGTACATATTCCTCAAGCCCATGCCGTCTGCCACGTCCATTAACGTCATTGATTATTTTCAAAATTACCTATTCAACACCTTTGGAGTTCCGCAGTTTATACATTCGGACAACGCCAAACAATTCATTTCAAAAGAAATGCAAGACTTTTTTGAACTTTTCGGCGTAATTCATATTCGCACTGGCCTGTACTCACCACAAGCCAATGCGGCTGAACGGGTAAACAGAGAAATAATTTCTAAGATTCGTTTTTATTTAAAAGATCAACCTGATCATTGTAGCTGGGACAAATGCATTCCCCGCATCCTGGGAACTCTACGCAGTGATTTTCACTCTTCAATCGAATGCTCTCCATATTACGCCATGTTTGGTCAGAACATGTGCATGCATGGTTCCGCTTATACCCTGTTAGATAAATTAAATATCCTAGTGGATGACACTATAGTCACCAGAACAGACAAGCTTTCTGACATTAGAAATAAAATTTCTAACAATTTGGAGAAGGCACATGAAAAAGCTTCAACAATTTATAATACCAGGGTGAGGGCCATAACATATCGAGTTGGACAAGAAATTTTTCGAAGATCTCACAATCTTAGCAGATTTGAAAAGGGTGTTAACGCTAAATTTACCCCAAAATACGTCAAATGCAGAATAAGAGCAACAGTTGGTAAAGCATTATATGACGTAGAAGATCTTCAATGAAGGCTAATTGGTAGATTCCATGCTGCAAATTTCAAGCCTTAAACCATTCAATGGTCATACTTCATCTCATTTAAACCCCTGCACAATCTATAATCAATTGCTGTTTTCTATTGGTACTAGCCAAACAAAAGGTGTAAAACCTAATTATAATTATTTTCTTTTGCCCGGCTTTTCGTGGGTCGAGCCACACGTTTGATCTAATTGAAACTTATTCAATCCTGAAGTATACTGGTGTAAAGCCACTTTTAGAATTATTTTGCCCGGCTTTTCGTGGGTCGAGCCACACGTGCTCTTTGAACATTCAAAAACAAAAAAACAATCCTTTCTCCTGTTCGTTACTCAATTAAAAATTTTCATAACGAAGCAGTTTTGTTAGGGATTTGTTTTGGTCGATTATTAAAAACGCTAAAACCACGAAAAAACGCTGCATGTGCATTGACCTGGTATACTCTGCAATGATTTGATTGGCCAATCCACGGTTTTTTTGTTACACATGCTCTAAGAATTTGTTGTCGTTAGGTCTGCATTGTTTGTGCACATGTATGTGTGTCATTTTTGCTGTCGGAGAGAAACAACCCAGCAAACCAATCGTACAGACATCGTAACGAAATCGGAACAAAATTCGGACGATACGTCCGATATCTGATCCGAAATCGTAACGATATCTTAACGAAAGTTGTATAAAGTGGTTGACATAATTTCGGAACGAAATGTCGGAGCGACATCGGATCGATTTCGGTCCGATTTCGTAACGAAATCTGAAGAAAATCCTTGGGAAATTCGGAAAGGAAATTTCTTTCCGACATTCGTTCCGAAATCGGAACGAAATCGGTACAAAATCTGAACTATTTCCTCTCAGAAGAATCGTTTAGAAATCGGAACGAAATCTGAACGACTTTGCTTCCGAAATTGTTCAGACGTGTCTGACATCAGACATTTGGTTTGCTGGGAAATTAAAAAGTGGTTGGAGGCAGTCGACTGTTCTTTTGGTGTCGGAAGAAAAAAAAAGACTTCTTATTGTGCGTTGGCCAGAGGCAGTTGGTTAATATTGAATTGTCGGACAATTGAAAAAAAAAAATAAATCATTGTGTTTGACTTAAATATGAGAAAAAAAGGAAAAAAACCGATAGAAAAAATTGTTACCGCAAAATAGATACAACTTATAAAAGATTAATAACCCACTATTTCTAAAGCCCAAATCATTTGTTTGATATTGTGAACATGCAACAGCCGTTGCCGCAACATTTGTCGAAAATCTAAGAATAATATTAATAACTCATTTGTAATACCGAACGATATTGGTGAAGCAATTATGTACATACGAATACGAAACATGCTGCTACTATTTATTAAATTCATGTATTAAAAATCACCATAATAACGGAACTGATACTAAAGGGTGTTTTTTAAGCCCGATAGAACTTGAAATTGTAAAAAATAACACAAAAAATTAAATTGTAATCAAATTTTTTTTTATTCGAAAGATCAATACGTGACATTAACATTTGAAAATGATTTCGGGCATATGGGCACCGCGGCTGTTCTTGACGAAGTGCATTCTGGACGTCCAATTTTTGGCCACTTTTTCGAGCACTGCTGGCCGTATGTCACGAATAACACGAACAATGCTGGCCTCCAAGGCATCAATTGTTGCTGGTTTATCAGCATAAACCAGTGACTTCACGTAGCCCCACAGGAAATAATCGAGAGGTGTCAAATCGCACGACCTTGGAGGCCAATTGACAGGTCCACTTCTCGAAATCAACTTATCGCCAAATTTTGATTTCAATAAGTCGGTGGTTGCGTTCGCCGTATGGCACGTAGCGCCATCCTGTTGAAACCACATCTCCTCCGGATCAATGTCATCCATATTTTCAAACAAAAAATCATTGATCATGGTGCGGTAACGATCTCCATTGACCGTAACGCGAGCTCCGGCTTCATTTTGGAAGAAATAAGGTCCGATGATGCCACCAGCGTGAAAACCGCACCATACGGCGCATTTTTCTGGATGTAATGGAGTCTGTAGGGTCTCTTGTGGATTGGTCTCACTCCATATGCGGCAATTTTGCTTATTAACAAACCCGTTAAGCCAAAAATGCGCCTCATCGCTGAACACAATTTTGCGATAAAACAACGGACGAAGTCGTCTATAAGTTGCGCGAATCGACGACTGGTTTTCAAAGTAAATTTGGATAATTTCGTAGCGTTGTTCATGCGTGAGTCTATTCATGATGATTTGTCAGATATATACTGAAACAAATAAAAAAAAGTTTCATCAAAATTTAATTTTTTGTGTTACTTTTTACAATTTAAAGTTCTATCTAGCTTAAAAAAACACCCTTTATAATAAACAGAATCAAGAAAATACTAGTGACACTCAATGCAAAGATTAAACCAAAATTAAAGAAAAGAACCCCCGAAAATCAATAAAATTGAAATGTGGATCGCTGTTGATGTGCAGGTGTACTAAACTCGAGCCAGAGAGCGGCATTTTACTTGTCTTCTTATAAGCAACTACGTGGAAAAAAAGGTGACAGTCAACAAAACAGCTTGACTAATTTATATGTATATAGAAACTATATAATGTAAGAAAAATATTCTTATGGTTAATATATAATTAAACTTTTATATTCTTTATGCCAATAATATCATACAAAAAAATCAAAATTATCTAAATAATTTGTTAAAATATTCACAACAACAAAAAAATAGAAAACGAGACGAAATTGTGAACCTATCATTTAAATACTAAACAATTGTCAGTATAATGCAAAAAAAAAAAAAGAACATGGAAATTAGTTGTAAGCATGGTTAATTATATGATATTAAAAATTAATAATAATTGTTAAACGTTGAATTAAATACGAATCCCCAATTTTTTAATGAGAGAGAGAGTAGCTGGATCATTTGTGGTGTTGGGTAGGTAACGGTAAAAATGTATGGGGTAACGGTTAAAATTGTGAGTGTGTAAGTTACCATAGGCGTACTTTATGGGCGGGAAAAATGCACTCCATGCACTATAGGTAATTTGCCCAGTTTTTGAGGCAAAAAGTCGATTTTGCAACTTTCAATAATAACAATTTTGTAGTTGGCATTGAAAAAAGAACATGTCAAAATTTATTAATATGAATGTAATTTTTTAAAATAGAGTCATTATCGCTGTTTAAATTGCAGTCAAAGTGAGAATTTCGAAGAAGAACTAAAAAATATATATTGTAAGGCATATTTCAATGTATTTAAAACCGCGGAAAAATTTACCAAATATAAATATATGTAAAATGTAATAGATTGGCAATTGCGAGAGGAATTTATTTAATATATAATATAGCTTAAACGTTTTGGGTAGGGACCAAAAAACACAAAAAGTCAGAAATAAATATTTTATTTTTCATAAACTCACTTCACATAGACTTATACTAAATTGGCCGTATTTGGCCGTGATTTTGCCACCTAGAACACATAACTGAAAGTCTACTGCATTGGTATTACTACGTCTCAAAACCCGATTTTGCCCGTTTTTGGATATTTATGAGATTTTATTAGGTTACTTCTCAATAAAAAGTCCTAAAATTGTGGAAGTTTGGTTTGAGGAAATAAACAATAAATGTAAAAAATATTGTTGTTTACAATTTCATTGCAAGTAAAATAAGTAATGGCGACAAATTGTTCGGTATGTCCGTGGTTTTCTATAAGCGGTGCGGCAGTAGTAAGCTTTATTTTATCTCTCTATTACATATTAATCATTGATACGGTTTAAGGGAGTACTAAACTCGTCTTTATTAGCGTATATTAAAAAAATATACAAAACTGTAGTCGAAATTCATTGGAAAATCTGCTCGCGGAGACAAAATTTTTGTTACTTACTACCGTGAACGTTTTCAACAGTTTGTTGTGTTTAAGAAAACTTATGAAAATTGCATTGGAAAAAAATAGCTTTGTTCGTTATATACGTAGTTGCTTATAACCGTTGTTCGTTATATCCGAATTTATCTGTAAAAATCTTTGTTTTATCTCACTTTTACACATAAATAATTTAAAAAGTTAAAAAATCCTTTTATTCCGTTGTTATTAATTTTTGTCTCAAAATCGGTCACAAATGAGTTGATGATGTTCGTTTCTCAGGCCAACCGCATGTGTATTTGTTGTAGAATTTAATTATGTGGTTTTGATATAATAGGCATGTAAACTCCTACGTTACGAGGCGATAACCCGGGATACAGTAACCTCGCCACGGCAGAGCTAGCGGATTAGAACTTGAAACATGCCCTGTATTCGAGATTGTCGAAAATAATTGTTGATCATTTTATTGCATTGACTCGCTCGTAACACAGTACAGGATTGTACCAAGGTATTTTGCTTCGGGCGAGAGCTGAAGTAGCACTCCATCCAGTGTTGGTGGAACAAAGACGCCGAGCTTACGCTTCCTAGTAAACATTACTAGTTTTGTCTTGGTTGGATTTACTCCAAGGCCGTTAGCCTTGGCCCAACGCGACAGCGTAGATAAGGCTCCTTGCATAAGCTCCGAAATGTTGGACGGGAACTTACCGGAAATCAATAGCACTAAGTCGTCCGCATAGGCAACAACTTTGCTACCTTGATTATCCAGCTCCGTCAAAATATAATTTTAAACGAGTAGCCACAGCAACGGTGAGACCACTCCACATTGGGGGTGCCTCTAGGTACTGTTTTCCTAATTTTTGTCTCCCCGATATTGGCATTTATAATTCTGCTTTTTAGCATATTATTTATCCGACATGTTCAGCCCTATTCTGAACATTCCCATGGGAACTGTTTCCCATGGGAGCGAAATTTCCCATTCCCACGTTTTCCATATTCTCAACGACGTGGGAACATCAAATCATGGGAATTGAATTTTCGAAATTCGAAATTAGTTACACCAAATTATGATAGCATACTTTTAGGGGGCTGGAAATTTTGTTTTGTAATACAAAATGCCTATTTGCATTGAATTCGCGGTTTTTGAATTAGATTAGCAAAAGCACAACTTACTTAATTCAACAACCGTGCATTGATTTATGGATTTTTTAAGTGAATGGAGTCAACGATGTGTGATGTTGTTCTAATAAGCACATTTTCTTCAGATTGTGCGAATTGGTGTAAGCATTTTTTAATTAGTAGGCAAACATAATTTTTATGTAAAAAGTAATAGGAACTTTTTAAGTTTGTAACGAATTTAAAAATTGTATGTTGATACCGAGTAATTTTAGTTAGGGGTTTAACGAGTATATCGCTAGTTTTACTTATTCCTAATGATCGCTAGAACTCGTATTTAGCATATTTTTAAAAAAATTCAAAAAGATAAGTTCGGATATTTTTCTCGATTATTACATATTTTTGCTTGTTATTACATATCGTCACCATAAAAATCCGAAGACGTATCTCAAAAAAAAAAAAAAAAAAATAATAATAATAATAATAATAAAATACGTTTGTGATTGAATCTAAAACTAAAACACATGCCCTTGCAACATTTCCGGCTTCATTTTGGAAGAAATAAGGTCCGATGATGCCACCAGCGTGAAAACCGCACCATACGGCGCATTTTTCTGGATGTAATGGAGTCTGTAGGGTCTCTTGTGGATTGGTCTCACTCCATATGCGGCAATTTTGCTTATTAACAAACCCGTTAAGCCAAAAATGCGCCTCATCGCTGAACACAATTTTGCGATAAAACAACGGACGAAGTCGTCTATAAGTTGCTCGAATCGACGACTGGTTTTCAAAGTAAATTTGGATAATTTCGTAGCGTTGTTCATGCGTGAGTCTATTCATGATGATTTGTCAGATATATACTGAAACAAATAAAAAAAAGTTTCATCAAAATTTAATTTTTTGTGTTACTTTTTACAATTTAAAGTTCTATCTAGCTTAAAAAAACACCCTTTATAATAAACAGAATCAAGAAAATACTAGTGACACTCAATGCAAAGATTAAACCAAAATTAAAGAAAAGAACCCCCGAAAATCAATAAAATTGAAATGTGGATCGCTGTTGATGTGCAGGTGTACTAAACTCGAGCCAGAGAGCGGCATTTTACTTGTCTTCTTATAAGCAACTACGTGGAAAAAAAGGTGACAGTCAACAAAACAGCTTGACTAATTTATATGTATATAGAAACTATATAATGTAAGAAAAATATTCTTATGGTTAATATATAATTAAACTTTTATATTCTTTATGCCAATAATATCATACAAAAAAATCAAAATTATCTAAATAATTTGTTAAAATATTCACAACAACAAAAAAATAGAAAACGAGACGAAATTGTGAACCTATCATTTAAATACTAAACAATTGTCAGTATAATGCAAAAAAAAAAAAAAGAACATGGAAATTAGTTGTAAGCATGGTTAATTATATGATATTAAAAATTAATAATAATTGTTAAACGTTGAATTAAATACGAATCCCCAATTTTTTAATGAGAGAGAGAGTAGCTGGATCATTTGTGGTGTTGGGTAGGTAACGGTAAAAATGTATGGGGTAACGGTTAAAATTGTGAGTGTGTAAGTTACCATAGGCGTACTTTATGGGCGGGAAAAATGCACTCCATGCACTATAGGTAATTTGCCCAGTTTTTGAGGCAAAAAGTCGATTTTGCAACTTTCAATAATAACAATTTTGTAGTTGGCATTGAAAAAAGAACATGTCAAAATTTATTAATATGAATGTAATTTTTTAAAATAGAGTCATTATCGCTGTTTAAATTGCAGTCAAAGTGAGAATTTCGAAGAAGAACTAAAAAATATATATTGTAACGCATATTTCAATGTATTTAAAACCGCGGAAAAATTTACCAAATATAAATATATGTAAAATGTAATAGATTGGCAATTGCGAGAGGAATTTATTTAATATATAATATAGCTTAAACGTTTTGGGTAGGGACCAAAAAACACAAAAAGTCAGAAATAAATATTTTATTTTTCATAAACTCACTTCACATAGACTTATACTAAATTGGCCGTATTTGGCCGTGATTTTGCCACCTAGAACACATAACTGAAAGTCTACTGCATTGGTATTACTACGTCTCAAAACCCGATTTTGCCCGTTTTTGGATATTTATGAGATTTTATTAGGTTACTTCTCAATAAAAAGTCCTAAAATTGTGGAAGTTTGGTTTGAGGAAATAAACAATAAATGTAAAAAATATTGTTGTTTACAATTTCATTGCAAGTAAAATAAGTAATGGCGACAAATTGTTCGGTATGTCCGTGGTTTTCTATAAGCGGTGCGGCAGTAGTAAGCTTTATTTTATCTCTCTATTACATATTAATCATTGATACGGTTTAAGGGAGTACTAAACTCGTCTTTATTAGCGTATATTAAAAAAATATACAAAACTGTAGTCGAAATTCATTGGAAAATCTGCTCGCGGAGACAAAATTTTTGTTACTTACTACCGTGAACGTTTTCAACAGTTTGTTGTGTTTAAGAAAACTTATGAAAATTGCATTGGAAAAAAATAGCTTTGTTCGTTATATACGTAGTTGCTTATAACCGTTGTTCGTTATATCCGAATTTATCTGTAAAAATCTTTGTTTTATCTCACTTTTACACATAAATAATTTAAAAAGTTAAAAAATCCTTTTATTCCGTTGTTATTAATTTTTGTCTCAAAATCGGTCACAAATGAGTTGATGATGTTCGTTTCTCAGGCCAACCGCATGTGTATTTGTTGTAGAATTTAATTATGTGGTTTTGATATAATAGGCATGTAAACTCCTACGTTACGAGGCGATAACCCGGGATACAGTAACCTCGCCACGGCAGAGCTAGCGGATTAGAACTTGAAACATGCCCTGTATTCGAGATTGTCGAAAATAATTGTTGATCATTTTATTGCATTGACTCGCTCGTAACACAGTACAGGATTGTACCAAGGTATTTTGCTTCGGGCGAGAGCTGAAGTAGCACTCCATCCAGTGTTGGTGGAACAAAGACGCCGAGCTTACGCTTCCTAGTAAACATTACTAGTTTTGTCTTGGTTGGATTTACTCCAAGGCCGTTAGCCTTGGCCCAACGCGACAGCGTAGATAAGGCTCCTTGCATAAGCTCCGAAATGTTGGACGGGAACTTACCGGAAATCAATAGCACTAAGTCGTCCGCATAGGCAACAACTTTGCTACCTTGATTATCCAGCTCCGTCAAAATATAATTTTAAACGAGTAGCCACAGCAACGGTGAGACCACTCCACATTGGGGGTGCCTCTAGGTACTGTTTTCCTAATTTTTGTCTCCCCGATATTGGCATTTATAATTCTGCTTTTTAGCATATTATTTATCCGACATGTTCAGCCCTATTCTGAACATTCCCATGGGAACTGTTTCCCATGGGAGCGAAATTTCCCATTCCCACGTTTTCCATATTCTCAACGACGTGGGAACATCAAATCATGGGAATTGAATTTTCGAAATTCGAAATTAGTTACACCAAATTATGATAGCATACTTTTAGGGGGCTGGAAATTTTGTTTTGTAATACAAAATGCCTATTTGCATTGAATTCGCGGTTTTTGAATTAGATTAGCAAAAGCACAACTTACTTAATTCAACAACCGTGCATTGATTTATGGATTTTTTAAGTGAATGGAGTCAACGATGTGTGATGTTGTTCTAATAAGCACATTTTCTTCAGATTGTGCGAATTGGTGTAAGCATTTTTTAATTAGTAGGCAAACATAATTTTTATGTAAAAAGTAATAGGAACTTTTTAAGTTTGTAACGAATTTAAAAATTGTATGTTGATACCGAGTAATTTTAGTTAGGGGTTTAACGAGTATATCGCTAGTTTTACTTATTCCTAATGATCGCTAGAACTCGTATTTAGCATATTTTTAAAAAAATTCAAAAAGATAAGTTCGGATATTTTTCTCGATTATTACATATTTTTGCTTGTTATTACATATCGTCACCATAAAAATCCGAAGACGTATCTCAAAAAAAAAAAAAAAAAAATAATAATAATAATAATAAAATACGTTTGTGATTGAATCTAAAACTAAAACACATGCCCTTGCAACATTTCAAGCTTCTACGTTCAAAAATAACTATCCTTTTCAAGAAAAGGCATTTCGGAAAATGGAATAGCATTGCAATAATTTGGCATATATGTATGTACGCCTGTGATCTTTGTCGTGTCGTTGAGGAGACTAACACGTTTTCAATAGAACGTTGGTCGTCTGATTTAAAAAACCCGAAAGTTATATTACGAAAATGAATAAAAGTTGTAAAGATTGTATATATTATGGTTATTTTCTAATATATTTTAATAATTATTGCCAAAAATTCTTTTGAAATTGATTTGTTTTTACTTGTTGTTCTGCGTTAATAGAATCAACCATGACTCTTTTTCTCGTATTTCAATACATATGGTCTGTTCCAGAACTGCAAAAATCTACTAATTTTTACTACTTTTTTTGTTTTGTTCGATAACATAAAGGAAAATTTTTTATCGGTGTAAAACATGTTAGATTCTTGCAGGTTTTTGTATCATATAAGAATATGCAAAATCCGAAGTCTACTAATGACATATTTTACAGTACATTTTGTATGCTTTTATTAAGCAAACACTTGGCGATTATAAATATTTGCAATAATTTTGTCGTGTAGATGTCTTAAAATATGAAATTTCATAAAAATATGAAATTTCTTGAAATTTTTTTTTAAAATCCCACACTGTTTGCTGGGGAGATTTTTCCCACAAAAAGACACAAAATTCTCCCACAATTCAAGATAGAGAATGTATACTTTTTTCCCATGGGAACAAATTCCCAATTCGAACTTCATTCAGAATGAGGGGAGATGGGAAATGGGAAAAAACTCCCACAAAATTTTGTTCAGAATACGAAAATGTGGGAATGGGAAAAAATTCCCAACTCCCATGCGTTCAGAATAGGGCTGGTTATATTTCCTGGGACTTGTATGCTGCTGCATCTATCTTCGAAACGGAATTCGATATCATCATATAAATTGCATGGATTGTGTGTCAAAGTTTGCTTAACAAAAGACGTAAGAAACGAGACTGTAGATATTAAGCGTTCGACGGTGGAATTTTCTTTATTTTTTGCACCTGTAGATGTTCACAGCCAACGAAACTGGGTGGAACCCATCGATTTGCATTCACTTTCCTGAGATAAAATATCAAATTTTGGATTGGAAGGGTAGAATTTTGAATTATCTTTACCATATATTCTCTGTTTCGGACTCACAAACCTATCAAATGTGACTTTTTTGTAATTTTATTGTAGTATAGAAAATTTTGAACATAATTCAGTATAAAATTTTGTCTTTATAAATTGTTTCTACCGATTTCTTCATAAAAATATTTTTTGGAGCTCTAAGCATCGATTTTCATCAAATTTCAGGACTCCAATGCAATTTTTTGCACAATATTTGATAGCAATTAACACTCACGGCATTTATTTATAATTATAAATAGTTTTTTGTTAAAGTTTACCACATCTAACAAAGGATTTGTGTAACTTCTTAGGGTGGTTCTATCCTGGTGAACCATTAAAAATGCTAATATTTTGACATTTTTTAATAAAGCGAGTAAAAAGTACCGTTATAACGCATATGTGAAACATGTTAGGTATTGGAAATATCGGCTACTATATACTCTACATGTCCACAAAATTATAATTTACAATTCCTCTCCTTTCGTCTCTATATATATGTATATATATATATATATATATATATATATATATATATATATATATACTAGCTAAACCCTGTGCGCTTATATAATTATATAATTATATTCCCTTTTTTAATATTTTAACGTATAAATATAGGAGATATGAAGGCGTTATATACCTATTCAGGGTTGTTTTGGAGCTACTATGGTATTTTTGTATCTTTCAGGAGGTAACACTCCTCCGAAAGCCTTTCCGCCAATAAGTATTCCTAATGATTTAGATATATCATAATAAAACATACATCCTTGTTAAGTTATCATACTTAATAGCTGTAGCCTTGGTCAATTCCTTCCCAACTATAAGTACTTGTGTTAATAATGATGACTTCTACTGACTGCTAAGTCTTCAAAATTTCATTGAAATTGAACATATGTAACAAAAACATGAAATCGACCGAAAATATATATATTCCTATATGAGCCGATCTCGATATAATTTGTTAAATTTAATTTTGGACCAAATCCCGTCTCACATTCCAAATTTCACTGAAATTTAACATACATAGCGTGATTTGTGCATAAAATACAGGAAATCAGCCGAAAATATATATGGGAGCTATATTCAAATCTGAACCGATTTCGATATAATTTATCCCATTTATTTCTAGAACGAATTCCGCCACGCTTTCCAAATTTCAGTGAAATTGGATATATATAGTGTGTCCAAATCTGCACCGGTCTCGATATAATTTGGCACATTTATTTTTGGAACCAATTCCGTCAGACGTGCAAAATTTCAGCGAAATTGGGCACATATAGCTTGTTTGATGCATCAAATACACAAAATCGGCCGAAAATATATATAGGAGCAATATCCAAATCTGAACCGATTTCGATATAAGTTGGCACATTTATTTCTAGACCAAGTTCTATAACACATTCCAAATTTCAGCGAAATTGGACATATGTAGCGTGCTTGGTGCATAAAAAACAGGAAATCGGCCGAAAATATATATGGGAGCTATATTCAAATCTGAACCGATCTCGATATAATTTAGCACATTTATTTCTAGAACAAATTCCGTCAGACCCTCTAAATTTCAGCGAAATTGGACATATATAGCGTGTTTGGTGCATCAAATGTGGAAAATCGGCCGAAAATATCGACACCTCCAAATAATAGTATTCTAAGTTCAAAAGAGTGAGTTTTGCAGGAGAAGCTCCCAAAGTTTGGACATTTTTTTAAAATTCAGTACTATGCTAAGTCAATATTTGTTTATAACTTCTGTTCGGATTGACCGATCATTACCAAAATTAGACAGAATTTAAGTTAAAGGACGTTCGACACCTCCAAATAATAGTTTGCTAATTCTGAAAAGCGAGTTTTGCAGGACAAGCTCTAAAAGTTTGGAAATTTCTTTGACCTTCAGTACTATGCTAAGTAAATATTTGTTTATAACTTCTGTTCGGATTGTCCGATCATTACCAAAATTTGACAGAATTTAAGTTAAAGGACGTTAAATATAAAAATGTAAAGAACTTGAAAACATGCTAAGTCGACTTAGCATACTATTGTTTGGAGGCGTCGATATATATTGGAGCTATATCCAAATCTGAACCGATTTCGATATAATTGGGCATATTTATGTCTAGACCAAATTCCGTTACACATTCCAAATTTCAGCGAATTTGGACATATATATCGTGTTTGGTGCGTCAAATGCGGAAAATCGGCCTAAAACATATATGGGAGCTACATCCAAATCTGAACGGATTTCGATAAAATTTGGCATATGTATTTTTAAACCAAGTTCAGTCACACGCTCCAAATTTTATTGAAATTTGATATAAATAACGTGTTTAGTGCCTCAAATACATGAAATCGGCAGAAAATATATATAGGAGCTATATCCAAATCTGAACCGATTTCGATATAAATTGTCACATATATTTCTAGGCCAATATCCATCACACATTCTAAATTTCAGCGAAATTGGACATATATAGCGTGTTTGGTGCATAAAATAAGGAAGTCGGCCGAAAATATATGTGTATGGGCACGTTTATTTCCAGACCAAGTTCCGTCACACATTCCAAATTTCATTGACATTGGACATAAATAGCATGTTTGGTACATAAAATAAGGAAATCGGCTGAAAATATATGTATGTGGGAGCTATATCCAATTATGAACCGATTTGAATATGATTTGGCAAATTTATTTCTACAACAAATTCCGACACACATACTAAATTTGGAGATTGTATCTGTAATAGTTCTAACGATATTTGCATACAAAATCTACATTTTTTTGAGGTACCTCCGGTTTTGATGCCATATCTCCAGATCAACGCGAAATTTCAAAAAATTATATAGCCTATTTTCATTCCAGGCCATGCAACAATGTACCCTAAAAATTTCTGTAAGATCTGTTCAGCGGTTTTCGAGTCTATAAGGCATAAACAAACGTACAAACAAATTTCAATTTTTTATATATAGATTAAATTAAATATATACACATTAAAAGGATTTCTCATCCTGATACTAAAAATATCGTCCTTTTTCTTATAAAAAAAGTTCATTTATTTTTTGTCCCCAAAATGACCTCTCCAAATAAACCACAAGATAGAGACTTTTTCGGGGACTATATATATATATATTCGGGGGCTATATATATATATATATATATATATATAGGGTGTGTTAACTTTTTTAAGTGAGAGGATTCAAGTTCTACATTGTTGAAAGCTTCTTCTGTGTCCAGAAAGGCAGCCAACGTAAAGTTTGAGTTTTTCATGTTCCTCTCAATATAACCTACCATCTCATGCAAAGCAGATTCCACAGATTTGAGATGCGTTGTCTACATGACTCCTAATCTCCAGATCGATAAATCTTTCGAGAGTCTTAAGGAGAAATGATGATAGGCTAATAGGCCCCAGTGGTGTTAACATACTCCGATTGAGCTCAAACTCTGGCAATCTTCATTTTTAACAAAACTAAAAGTTTTAGGAAGGTGCCGCATAAAAAATTCAACATCGATTTTTAAAACCACTCTAGTACATATATAAAAAAGGTACAATTGGTAATAACGTGCATTTAGAAACTCGAAATTCGCTTCCATAAGCCATGGACGCCACTAGCGAGAATTTTATTAAATTTCATGAAATTAGGCGTTCTTAGATCGAATTCTCCACTACAGCAATTTCACGATTTTACTCTACTGTGGAACTTGATCTAGAAACACAAAATGTTATTATGTTGTTTAATGAAATTCATGCTAGTGAGGTTCCCGACAAAATAAATTAGTTTCAAGAAACTATTGTTACTATATTTTTATAATAATTTGTGTCAAATTTGTTATATTTTAGCGGTCTTTCGAAATGTATTTATATTTGTCCTAAGAACATTTTTAGAACGATCAATTATTCAATATTTTCTTTGAAATTTTGTTATCTATAATAATAATCAGCAAATAAATATAGAATGTGGTTTCTTTCCATATTTCTTATATTTTTCATTCAGGTAAAGAGATTCGTTACAATTTGACATAAGAGATTTTTTGGTACTTTAAAAAGTTATATATTACTGTTTTGTCAATTAACAGACATAGTAGTGTGTTAAAAATATCGAAATGTGCAATTAGTCATGGTTTCACAGCTCAATAGCAAATTCTGTTACATTTCAAATACATACTTCTTTTGGGGTTATGTTTGATGCTATGCTGTCGATTTTGTTCATAGCACAGTACAGCAATAGTTTTCGTTTTTGTTTTCTTGACTGCGGCTGTTTACTATGCTGTTAAAATGTCTGCAGCACAGCATAGCAATAGCATTCGATTTTGATTTTGATGACTATGCTATGCTATGTGCTTCGCAGATTTCAGAAGCACAGCATAGACCATGTGCTATGCTACTTTTATGTTCGCAGCATAGCACAGCAACAGTTTTCGTTTTTATTTTGGATGACTATGCTATGCTATGTGCTGTGAAGATTTCAGAAGCACAGCATATACATTGTGCTATGCTACGTTTATGTTCGCAGCATAGCACAGCAACAGTTTTCGATTTTGTTTTTGAAAACAGCACAGCATAGCAATAGCATATTTTTAGTGATTTCAGTGCTGTGCTGGTAGCAAATTCAAACACTGCTATAGATCTCCTCCAGGATCTGATATAAACGTGGCAATGCAAATTGAAGCATCGCCGGTGTTATACCGTCTGGTCCAAGTGATTTATATGGCTTGAAAGTGTTGACAGCCCACTTAATCTTATTTCTGCTAACCACCTTGCCAATGAGATCCGAATCCACAGCCGCTTGGATTTGGAAGTCGTCACTCTCACTGTTGACGGTATCCGCATCTTTACAGCCTGGGAAGTGGGTCCCTGCCAAGGGGTTAAGAGTCTCTGTACCAGAGTCCGTCCACGCACCATCTTGTTTCTTGATGCTCCCGATGGGTTTAGGGTCCTTGAAGAGTAATCTTCGAAACCTAGCTGCGTCGTTGACTCTTTCTATTGACTCGCAGAAATTTACCCAAGACTTTTTCTTTGCTCGCTTGATTTCACTCTTGTATTTATTGAAACGCATTTTATAGGAGTCCCAATCAATGTCGTGTTTAATTTCATGCGCCGTGTTATACAGTCGCCTAGTGGTTTTCCTAAGTTCGCCAAGTTCCTTGTTCCGCACCGGCTGAGATTTCTTCTTCTCAGGGTAGGTTCGTGGACAGGATTCCTTATGGCAGCGGAGAAGAACGTCTGTAAGATTATTTACGGTCCAATTAAGTTCTTAAGCTGTTTCTATGTTTGTATTAGGATAGGTTAGGTTGAAAATAGGGGCGAATATAAGAATCGCCACATGCCCGTATGGGACATACACTTTAGCCAGTATAGGCCTGTTGTGCGCTCTAATTGCGGAAGCCTAAGGGGAATAAATTTTTTATTGCTTAATTTATTAAAAGAAAATAAATTTATCAGTTAAGAAATTCTGTGCCATTGACATAATCTCTTAAGTTTTTGAACTCGCTTGCCCTAATTTGGTGGAGTTCTGGTATAGTGTTATTTCCTAGAAATTGGTTTCTTAGCGTCGCGAAGGCTGGGCAATGCCAGAGATAGTGTTCCAACGTTTCGTCGTCCTCTCCGCATGCTATGCATTCGCTGCTTTCTGCACAACCGATTTTGTGCAGGTGTGCTTGTAGCCCTAGGTGTCCTGTAAGGATGCCTGTCAGTCTACTAATGTCTCTCATTTGAAGGAGTTCCTTTGTTTTATCCTCGTCTGGGTTTCCCCAGAGGATTTTTGTATTTTTCCCTTTCTCTTCAGTATTCCAGAGGGATGTATGGGCGTTTTCTGCCCACGCTTTTAACTCTAGACGCGCCGCTTTTAAAGGCTTAGCATTATCTAGGCTTATCGTAGCTTGCTCTCTGGCTTGCCGGGCCAAGGAGTTGGCTATCTGGTTACCCCTAATCCCTTTATGTTCTGGTACCCATATAATGTTAACAGAACCATGGTGGGAGTAGTCGTTGATTGATTTTTTACACTGCAGGACAGTTTTTGATTTCACCGTCTTGCTTGTTATTGCTTTAATTGCTGCTTTACTGTCCGTTAGGATGTTTACAGTGATTGGTCTTGTGTTAGCTTTAAACCAGTTCAGACACTCTGTGATCGCTCGGATTTCGGCCTGTAGGATCGTATTATGATCCGGCAGTCGAAGGGAGATTCTAGTTTCCTGGTATTAGATATATAGACCCAGACCCGTTCTCCCCCCTAGAACGGCCCCATCTTGGCATCCGTTCCAGGGTTCCATCGATCAATATGTCCCTGTCTGGTATTAAAATTTCACACAAGGCGGATTCAATTGTTTCAGGTATACGGTCTGATACAATATGATCTATTGACTCACCCGTTGTAACCTGTAATATGCTTTGATGGTATGTTTGGTGGTCTCTTACGATCCACTCGCTCATCGACTTAAGTCTTATAGCTGCGATGGCTGCCTCATACCTTACCTGAATTTCTATTGGGTGGACAAATAAAATTGTTTGTTTGTTTGTATTAAGAGTCAGTTGAGAACTCGTTAGTTCCGTGTATTTATTCCAGTTTGTTCTTCTTGAGTTTCTATAAAGAGTTTGGCGACCTCCATCAAAAGAGACCTCGAATAATATCTTCATATGATCCGAGAAGGAATATCCTTTAGATACCCTCCAGTTCCTGCTGACGGATTCTTCTAGATTCGAGAGGGTTAGGTCGATGACCTCCTCTCTATCCCTAATTTTTAAAGGTTGGATCGTTACCCTTATTACATTTTCGTAGATTATATATATATATATATATACAGCTGTGTTCAAAATAATAGGAGTGCTCATTCACACTAAGGGAATGGTCGAATAAACATGGTTAAACTTACCCATTTTGGTTTATTTTGAATTTAATTAACATTGTTGACATCCCAAGAGTTAATTCATCAGCAGAAATGTGGTAATCCGTTTTAAATTATTTACTGTTTACACCAACATTATAAATCGCGTTCAAATTAGTTGTTCAAAAAAATAGGAGTGCGGAAGAAAAAAGACAATAAAAATATTTTTAGTTGAGTTTAAGATCAAAATTGTCTATATTTTAGTTGACAGTAGTGAATCCAATAGATTTTATGAGATTTGATGGCTGTTTGAAAACAAAAGTTCTTTTGGAGGTAGCCTAAAAACAGGTGATTGTCCTTGCAGCGAGTTTTTCCATAAATTGAGCACTTATTGGGTAACTTAATCAATTTTGTAGACAAAACTTTAGTGATTAGATTTTTTGATGCTCTGGCTGTTATCTCGAACAATATATAAAGATCGGTATCCCGGAAATTCGTGTATTGTGATCCTTGAGCCAAGTTAAAGCCGGTTTTCATTAACTCTTTACGTAAGGATAGGTTAAAAAAGCGTATCTATAAGGCATTAATTTCTCGATCAAGTGATGTTTTGAGGTCCTTGGCATCTTAACTGCACGCAGAATTGATTATATGGTTCATTTTTGAATAATTGGATGATTGGCACATATGAGACATTTTTCAAAACGCTTTGTTGAGAAGGAAACTTTAAACACAAACTTTTGAAGTTGGCCTAAGATTATTTTTATTAGGTTTTGCAGTTTTACAGTTTTCTAATGAAACTAACCTAAATGAAGTATTTTTGAGTGAAAAACGTAAGTTTATATTGAAAAATATATTACGGTGTATACCAACCATAGTGCAATCCCAGCCTGCCTATCACTAAATGGTTCAAAGTACATTTCAACCGTTCACGTTTTAAATATTTTTTGAATAAAAGCGAAATTGATTCCATATACAAGGTAAGCACCCTAAAGACTTGTAAATATTATTTGGTTGGGGAATAAATTCCTTATAGATACGCTTATTTGGCCGATCCTTACCTTAAGGGCTAATGTAAACTGTCGTAGAACTTGGATCAAGGATCAAAATACACAAATTTATGGGATACCAATCATTATATATTGTTCGAGATAACATCCATAGCATCAAAGAAATCTAATCGTTAAAGCTTTTGTCTACAAAATCCATTGAGTTGCCCAATAAGTGCTCAATTTATGGAAAAAAAATTCTGCAAGGACAATCGACTGTTTTTTGGCTACCTCCAAAAGAACTTTTGTTTTCAAACAACAATCAAATCTCATAAAATCTATTTGATTTACTAGTGTTAACTAATTTGATGACAATTTTGATCCTAAACTCAACTAAAACTATTTTTATCGTCCTTTTTCTTCCACACTCCTATTTTTTTGAACAAAAACTGTAAACACGATTTATAATGTGGTGTAAACAGTAAATAATTTAAAGCAGATTGTCACATTTCTGCTGATGAATTAACTGTTGGGATGTCAACAATATTAAACAAATTTAAAATAAAACAAAATGTGTAAGTTTAACAATATTTTTTGACATATTTATTTTTTTGTATGGACGCTCCTATTATTTTGAACGCAACTGTATATATATAATATATATACATATATATTTTTTTTTGATTCTTCAAAGCGACTCTCCAGGTATAGAGGCGACAGCCTGCAAAAATTTGTCGATCTTCAGGATTCGAATCAGTCGTATAGTTTACATTGAATTGTGCAGACGTGTTTTTCTTCTTTCTTTTCTTAAACTCAGTTACAAACAAAAACAATAATTACAGCTAATCCTGTAGTGTACCGGCTGCGGTACGCTACGAGTTTTTAGTGAACCGACAGCGGTACAGTACGATTATCGTAGCGTACCACTGGTCGGTTCACTAAACAATAATGTACCGCACATTTTTTGTGAACTGTGAGGAAATATTATTCAAACACGTTTTTTTGGAGAATATATGCTTGCATAGTAAATAAAATTCCGAAATATTTAAATTAAGGGCATGAATGTGGAATGCCCATCCTATTATGTCGGTTATGTATTTTGAAAAAAAAAACGTAGAAAATATGAAAATAGCTAAAATATCCAATTAATACATACTTATTTATTTTTTAAGTTTTAGTTATATATATTTTTTCTTAATTCTTTATTCATCAAAATTACATTACAGTACATTAGTGTTGCCCCAGCGCCTTATAGACTTTATAGGGGCTAAATATCAATAATGTCTATAGTTGAGTAGTGAGGTCCCATAACTTTAGTAAAAAAGTTATACATTTTAGCAAAGAAGGAATTAAGAAAATGGTATGTTTAATAAAATTCTAGCTTTTATACATCGTAAAAATATTTAAAAAAATGTGCTTAATTTAAACATCACAAATATTGAAATAAAAACATATATAAATCTGTTTACCGGTTTGTATATTATTGCAAAAACAAAAATATATATTGAGAAACTTTATTAAATTAGTGTAAGAAAAAAACATTAGCTGTCACTGAAAATGATGCAACCTGAATTTAACAATGTAAACCTTAAGAATTTCGAAACGAGTTAAGATGTTTTTGTTTTATTGTTGATTTTTAACTCTATCAGGGCAACGACGTAAAAGACAAATCTATTGTGGAACCAGTCTGGCTATTATAGAACTTTCCGTATATCATAAAAGTCCGTCCTCAGACATGACCGTAAACGACTTTCATAGCCATTTGTTGGAAAATATTGAAAACGACAGAAAACCAATTAATGTGCCATTCTGATTACAAAGGTGGTATAAAAAAGTCAACAATTTGATTTTTATTAATCGATTATTGTGGTGCATTATTTTCAATGCTCAATTTTAAAATGATTGTTTTTCGGAAAATTTTTAGTATGACGGTACTGTAAAGGGAATATTTTTGTATGCCATCCTATACCACTTTTCAGCCTACAAAATGTTTTTTGAATTGTAAAAAATCTAAACTCGTTTCGACCCAAAACGACAAAAAAATAAAATATCTTGAGATCCCAGCACAAACAAAAGGATATTGTAAGTACTGTGATGCTGTGTGGGCAAATCCAATTATGCGTTATAGCGAGTACTTTAATCATATGATTAGTTTTTAGAAATACCAGCGTGCGCGTCGCACCCGCATCAAAAACACAAAAGGAAAATACATAAAATCCGTCTTCAATATGTCTGTATCCATAGAAAGTGCACTCAGTAATCTTCATTTTATGTTCTTCTAGTTTTATTTTGGACTGGTTTTTAAACAGCAATCGAATAACAATTTAAAAAACTCGTTAGCTTCATTGATTAATACTGCTTTTACTTATTTTTATTCATTTACGTGGTGATAGCTTCCAAGCAGTTAACTTTTTATACAGATTTTTGAGCTTTGTTTGAAAATCACTTCGTTTGGACCAACTATAGTCATATTTTATAGTGTACTTACTGCAATAGTTCGCGTATTATAATAGTGAGAACCTTGGCTTCATCTGTGTTATTTTTTTCTCTCATATGTATATCGATATAACCCGATTCTGTGTTATATACATATGTATGTAGTTTTGCATTTTAAACAAAAATCCTTAAAAATTTTAGAGTAAGTTTATAATAACAAATTCTTTTACGAACACGTCAAATAAATCCTCATAACCATTCAAAAAGCTATAATATAAAGAGCCTATTACATTTCCTAATAATAAAATAAACACATGTATGGTACACTACTGGTGTATTATTACTTTTTTTATTGATTCAACAATGAACGGATTTTTAGTGCTCCATTTTTTTGTTGGCATCATAAAGCAACAGGCACAATTCCGTAGGTCGTCCAACATTACTTCCATAATAATTTTTTTTTTGAAAAATAAAATTATATTGAAATTTGTAGTTTCGCTACAAATACTTAAAATGTGTAAATAAAAAAAGCTTCGAAAAAAAAAAAAAAACTTTTTAATAAGCGAGCACCTTTAACGGATGTTGTTCACTTCAACCAATATGATGGTACACCCTAATAAGAAGCAGTTAAAATTCATAGAAATGCCGAGTCAGAAATACATGCGTGTTACACATTCAGGGTTTTAATTTATACAATAATGAATATAATTGACTAGTGTAATTTTCCTTCGACTTCAAAACACTGTGACTTTAATGCTCCGACTGTGATTTTTGTTGGTACATGTAAAATTAATGTGAATTATTACCTTTTTCTGAATTGACTTTTTCCGCAAATAAATATCCTAATGAGACCAAGATACTAACATTATTCATTCATGTGAGTTATTTAATAATTCACGAATTTTCACCCTCTTTTAAATATTTAAGTGCGTGGCTAAGTACAGTGAGTGTCAAAAATATTCGGTTTTCAATCATACCAAAAATAACACCTCGGTATTTTAGAAACCCCTGTCCAATAACAAAAAAACCAAATATTGAAAAATATGTTGGTCCTGTGGCAATTTAAAAATGTGCATAACATGGATCCACGGCAACCCTATAACCTAGAATAATAAATAAAAGTTTGTTATATATTATTCGGTTCTTTTACTTTTTTTAAATATTTTGTTAAATAACAGGTTATTATCGATCTTTTTCCGCAATATTAGTATACAGTTTAATTAATGCGAATGGAACATGTGTTCATGTGTATATATATTATATTTTATACCAAAATTATTATAATTAGGCGCCAAGGAAAAACGCTATCATAGAAAAGGGAAAACCTGTTATATTTCATTATGATAACGGCAGAAATAAACAGAAATTTTGCTCATTTATGAATATTTAGTCGAATATAGTTGAAAACATGTGCAAAAGTCACAAATATAGGAATTATAGATTTCATGAAACAAATAACCCAGCTAAAATCAATGTCTAGAAGGGAAGATAATTTTCTTGAAATTGGTCATTGAGCCTTAAACGAGTTTAAGAAGAATGAATCAACACTTACATTCAATCGTAAGGTGAAAAGCTCTCATTGCCTTGTAACACATCACAAACCAACGGCTTATGTACGTAACCAAGGATCAAGTACAAGTTTCGCCTTGATGTACATAAAAAACGTTATGTACATAACAATCTTGGTGAAATGGCGTTACTTTTGAACACCTAAGAAGGAAAATCCGGCCATTCTGTGTACTCCATCACAAAATCTCAAAACGAGCATCTGGGAGATATGTATTTCCAATGACTTATGATGTGTTACAAGGCTATGAACAGCTTTTTACCTTACGATTTTTTTTGAATGTAAGTGTTGATTCATTTTTCTTAAACTCATTTAATTTCAAGAAAATTAGTGGCGGTTTAGCGGTAATTTTACACACGATTCCACTATCTTCTCTTCCACACATTGATTTTGGCTGGGTTATTTGTTTCATGAAATCTATAATTCCTATTTTGCACATGTTTTCAACTATATTCGACTATTTTCTGTTTATTTCTGCCGTTTTCACAGTGAAATCTAACAAGTTTTCCCTTTTCTAGGATAGTGTTTTTCCTCGGTGCCTAATTATAATAATTTTGGTATAAAATGTATTATTTCTGCACACATGAACACATATTCTATTCGCATTAATTAAACTGTATACTAATATTGCGGAAAAAGATCGATAATAACCTGTTATTTAACAAAATATTTAAAACAAGTGAGCCAAGGCAATAGTCGGGTCGGGGCCGACTATGTGATACCCTACACCACTACCCCTGTTCATAAGCTTTTGGCTAAAAAAATTCAAAATATTAAAATTGGGATAGCTTAGCGCCTTTGTTCTGAATGTATTTTGAAACGCATTTAAGTGTATCGACAGTACAACCCAAATAAAAAATGGAAAATTGGGATGTATGCCAACCATCAATAGGCTCCTTTCTCTGTTAGACCCCCATCAACCCCCAAAATTTCGTGAGGATCCGATCAAAATTTCGTAGTGTGATTGCACAAAAATGGAAAAAGGGATGCATTACCGATTATTGCGATATCTCTGTTGTTTGACCACCTATGACAACCTACTTCACATCGTTGTAAAGGTGATATTTTCTACTTTCCTTGCCAGGTTTTGCTTTCGATATACCTCCTACAGAAGGAAGATATTAACTTTGAAATAAAACGTTGGTCTTTTTTTCAAATATTTTTTTCACATTCCGACTCCTGAATAATATCCGACCATTATCAAAAATCAAAAGGTTTTTTCCTCTGTGGAACCCCCAATAACACCCAGTAGCGTGATTTCCAAAAAAGTTGAAAAATGGGATGTATTAACGACTGTTGCGATATCTCCGTTATTTGGATACCTACGCCAACCTGCTTTACATCATTGTAATGATGGGATTTTTACTTTCATTGTCAGACTTTGCTTTTGGAAGGTCCCGAACCAAAGCTGTGATATTCGGCATTATTATTAAAATCTCAAAAATGAAAAGTTGTGTTCTATTAGCGGCTATCGATATCTTCGTTGTTTAATCACCTACGACAACATACGTAACATCGTTGCAAAGGTGATATTTTCTACTTTCATTATCAGGTTTTGCTTTTGATATACCCTTTTAGAAGCGGAGATATTCGCTTTGAAATAAAACGTTGACTTTTTCTCCAAATAAGTTTTTTGCCCATTCCGAACCCTGAATATTATCCGACCATCACCAAAATCAATAGGCTTCTTTCTCTGTACGATCCCCATTAGCCCCCAAAATTTCGTGACGATCCGATCAAAATTGCGACCTGTACCGTGATTACAAAAAAATGAAAAAATGGGATGTATTGCCGACTATTGTGATATCTCCGTTATGTAGCCACCTACGCCAACCTACCTTGCATCACTGTAAAGATGGGATTTCCACCTTCATAGTCGGACTTTGTTTTTGGAAGATCCCTAACCGAAGCTGTGATATTCGTCATTATTATTAAAATCGCAAAAATAAAAAGTTGGGTTCTATTAGCGGCTATTGCGATATATTCGTTGTTTGATCACCTACGAGAACCTATTTTACATCATTAGAAAGGCGATATTTTCTACTTTCATGGTCAGGTTCTGCTTTTGGTATAACCCATATTGAAGCTGAGATATTCGCTTAGGAAAAAAACGTTGTATTTTTCTCCAAATAAGTTTTTTGCCCATTACGACCCCTAAATATTATCCGACTATCACCAAAATCAATAGACTTCTTCATCTGTGTGACCCCCAGTAACCCTCAAAATTTCGTGACGATCCGATCAAAATTGCGACCTGTAGCGTGATTTCCAAGAAAGTGGAAAAATCTGATGTATTACCGACTATTGCGATATCTCCGTTATTTGGTCACCTAAGCCGACCTAGTTTACATCATTGTAAAGATGGGATCTTCTACTTTCATAGCCAGGCTTTGCTTTTGGAAAGTCCCCAACCAAAGCTTTGATATTCGTCATTATAATTAAAATCGCAAAAATGAAAATTTGGGTTTTATTTGCGACTATTGTGATATCTTCGTTGTTTGATCACTTACGAGAACCTACTTTACATCATTAGAAAGTTGATATTTTCTACTTTTATCGTCAGGTTTTGCTTTTGGTATACCCCGTATAGAAGCTAAGATATTCGCTTTGGAAAAAACGTTGTCTTTTTATCCACATAAGTTTTTTGCCCATTCCGACCCCTAAATATTATCCGACCATCACCAAAATCAATAGGCTTCTTCCCCTCAGGGACCCCCATCAACATCCAAAATTTCGTGACGATCTGATCAAAATTGCGACCTGTAGCGTGATTACAAGGTTTAGATGGACAGGCGGACGGACGGACGGACAGACGGACGGACGGACACACATAGCCAGATCGACTCAGCTCGTCGAGACATTCATTTTGGTATATATAAGTATGGGTCTACGACCATTAGTTCGATGCGTTACAAACTTTTTAGCCAAAACCAACTTATAATACCCTCCCCACATAGTGGTGTAGGGTATAAAAAGTAAAAAACCGAATATTTTTGACGCATCGAAAACAGGGTTAACAAACTTTTATTTATTGTTCTAGGTTATAGGGTTGCCGTGGATCCTTGTTATTCACATTTTTTAATTGCCACAGGACCAACATATTTTTCAGTATTTGGTTTTTTTGTTATTAGGCAGGGGTTTCTAAAATACCGAGGTGTTATTTTTGGTATAATTGAAAACCGAATATTTTTGACACTCACTGTATATAGTTTCTACTAATTTCTTCACTGTTTATAAGTGATAAAAATGGAGATTATATAAAACAATCTTGAATTTTATTTATTACACTTGCCTTTTTGCCAAGAAAACATTTCACAATTCATATTTCCCCATAAATAAAAAAAAAACACATGTGTGGTACATTACCGGTACGTTGCCAAGAAAACATTTCACAATTCATATTTCCCCATAAATAAAAAAAACACATGTGTGGTACATTACCGGTACGTTATTTTTTTTTAGTGAACCGACCAGTTATACACTTCGATATTTTAGTGTACCGACTGCGGTACGCTACGATTTTTTAGTGTACCGACAGCGGTACGCTACGATTTTTTAGTGTACCGACTGCGGTTCACTACGGGTTTCGTTGTGCTCCGGTACGGTACACTACCGTATTTTTTTAGAATACTGTTTATTTTCGGACACTGGCTGCCCCGTCAAGGCATTATAACATGACAAAAAAAAACTAATGATTCTCCTCAAAGCGGAAATCAAAACTACTTTGTCCCTCTCCAAGTGGTGGATCCAGATGATGACGATAACTTAAATGATGATACAGTTATCGATAATACAATCAAAGATAAAATTCTTCCAATAACAATATTAAAATGCAAAGTGGAACAAGCCCATGAAATGTGTAGAATTCTGAAAATTACTTCTTACTCAGTAAGAAAAATTTCAATAGGATTAAAACTTTTCTTAACCAAGAAAGAAGATATGGAGTTGATATGTAAGACATTAAGTGAACAATTTAATATGGACTTCTTCTCGTATCTTCCTAAACAGGAAAAGCCATTTAAGACAATTTTACTCAAATGGATAAAATGGATCAAAAATAGTCAAAAAACGTCTCATTGAAATGGGACTTAAGTGCGTGGATGTCAAGTTGGTGATTAGAAAGTCTAATAATGATCGCCTTTATGCAAATGTAATTTATGTTATCTATGGCTGACTTCCGTATTGTCAATTGCTTTACAAATGACAAATAATATACAATGTTTTCTGTTTCTTATCGCCGACTACGAAGCTACTTGTTTCTTAACGTCAAAAACAGGTATTTAAACGCAGGTAAAAAGCAAACAAGTATCACTTCGTTTTCTGATGCATTCGGATGTGATTTTGATAATTTTGTGATTAAACAAAAATATATAATTAAAATGGATGATTCGCAGTTTTATGGGAACAGGTCTTAAGAGAAATTAAAGAAGTTGATGAGACCTTTCCATTCTCGCGCGATGATATTTCGAGAAAATTTTTAAATTTTCTAGTTACGTATAAAAGGATAGAAAGGCGGAACAATACTTCTGGAGAAGTTACATGTCTTTGGAATCTTTCTGCGTTGCAAATGTTCAGATGATCCTAAAACATTTCTTTCTCTTTTTATTGTGTTTATCACATTCAGCAAATTTTGACTGAAGGTTTCATTCACGCATTGTGATAAATTTAAAAAATGTTCAAACGAAATTTGTGCGGCCGCGTTCTTCATGTTTGTTTTCCCAAATGACATCTGTCAGTTTCACATTGTCAATGTAAACAATGTTCACAGTTTACACACAAAGCAATTGAAGATCGGAAGTCAGCCTATTTCGAAAGGAAATCGGTAACATTGAAACATACGTCAAAATTATTCTGACATTAATAAACTTAGAGTCCGTTGGGAATACCAAAAACCCAATAAAGGAAAAATTACGCAATGCTATAACTGCCAAATGTTTGGCCATGGATCTAAACGTTGTAGAGTTAAAACTTTCTGTGCTGTTTGCGCAGGAAATCACTAGACATCGGAATTTTATGCAACCCCTATGTTTGGTCCGATTCATGTCAAATTTTGGGACTGGGTATATTTTTGGCTTCTGATTACATTGCAATCTAAACATATGACACATGCTAAATTATGCATATTTTTGCATATGCAAAATTTATGCATTTTACATATTTTCTTATGCAACAAATATTTCAATAATAGGTACAAAAATGTTTGTGTGTAAAATTTTTCTGTTTAAAATTCTCTTCAGACAAGTGAATAAAATAGAGAAATGTATAACCACAGCTACAACCTTCAAAATACCGAAAATCGGGATGTATCGTTCTATGGGGGCTATATGAAGGCCTGAACCTAAACCGACAAATTTTAGGTGGAAAGTTTGGAAGACTTAATACCAAATTTCAATCACAACGGTGAGATATTGAGGCCTCAACCTTCAAAATACCGAAAATCGGGAGGTACCATTCTATGGGGGCTATATAAAGACGTGGACCTACACCGATAAATTTCAGGTGGAAAGTTTTATACCCCCAACGAAGACATAATATCAAATTTCAGCCATTTCGGAGGGATATTGAGGGCACAGCCTTCAAAATACCAGAAATCCGGAGTTACCGTTCTATGGGGGCTATATGAAGACGTGGACCTGTACCGACAAATTTCAGGTGGAAAGTTTTATACCCACAACGAAGACAAAATGTCAAATTTCAGTCATTTCGGTGGGATATTGAGGCCACAACCTTCAAAATACCGAAAATCGGGAGGTACCATTATATGGGGGCTATATGAAGACGTGGACCTATACCGAAAAATTTCAGGGGGAAAGTTTTATACCCACAACAAAGATAAAATGCCAAATTTCAGTCATTTGGGTGAGATATTGAGGCCACAACCTTCAAAATACCGAAAATCGGGAGGTACCATTCTATGGGGGCTATCATGGTAGAACAAGAAAAGGTAGCAGCAATACCCAGCTGACTGAACTGGGCTGTAATGTTAGTGTCAAATTCCATACGACATTTTACATATTTATTTCAATGTTCGATGTATATTAGGGATATATATTTTTTGAAGAACAAATTTATTCACCAGAAAAACATCTATTTCCCATAAAGACTCCTTCATATCATTGACATGTAACCTCCTCCAGGTCCGAACGACATGCCGCACACTAAAACACCACTTATAGAGGCGGTACAATATTTGTTATGATGTGTGGTATTTTGTTAAACTTGAAAAGAATAAAGCTCTAAGAAACATGTGCTATTTTGTTTTCAAAAGCAAACGATTGAAACAGCTTCTATTTCTTCAAAACATTTTTGCAAGAATTCTACTTTCGAGTTTTCATTCATGTTTTTCAAAATATTCAATCAAATGTGAAAAATTATTAGTTTTTTAAATTCCAATAATTTATAGACATTTCCTTATTTTGTTTACATGTACGTTGACACTAACGTTTACAAACAAAAACAAATATCTATGTGGTTGATGTTGAGTTGTATTTATTGTAGTACCTGGTTTGTTCTACCATGGGGGGCTATATGAGGACTTGGACCTATGCCGACAAATTTCAGGTGGAATGTTTTATACCCCCAACGAAGACTAAATACCAATTTTCAGTTATTTCGGTAGGATATTGAGGCTACAACTTTCAAAATACCAAATATCGGTAGGTACCGTTCTATGGGGCCTATATGAAGACGTAGACTTTTGCGGACAAATTTCATTTGTAAAGTTGTGTACCCCTAACGATGACTTAATACCAAATTTCAGCCATGTCGGTGATATATTTAGACCACAAATCCTTGAATATATTTAATATAACCACGTACCCAACCGAAATAGTTGCGTACAGAAGCGCGTACATTAAAAAACCACGTAGTGTACATCATAATGTACCTTTAGAAATAATGTGGTGGTAGGGTACAATTACATGTGTTTGGTTAATAAAGTATTAAAAAATAGTAGGATTATTTTTTTTTGTGGAACAAATACAAGTTAAATATAATTAGATATAAATGAATATTTATCTTCTATTTATTAGGACTATAATGACATTATTTAAATGTCATAAATACGTATGCAAGAATTGAGTAATGTCTAAGCAAAACGCTCCTATCTAATTTTTAAAATCTTGACTATTCGTAAAAGGGTTGCTATTGGTGATAGAGGTATATTTTTAACGATTTGAACTTTAAGGGTACGAAAAGTATTAAAATTGTTCCATTTGTATTGTGAAAACAAGTGGAACCATAATTACAAAATATTCTTATACATATTGTCCGACGTTTTGCGTATATTCTAATTTAATTTATTAAATTTTCATTTAATGAGAACCTAGCCCATACGGCCAAGAACGGTTCCAAAAACCACAACACATCTACAATATCTTAAAAACTAACAATACAGTGTTCTCTAAAAATATTTGAATTGAAATAACAATAAACAACACAAAATAAAAAATAATTGAAGTAAAAGAAAAAAGCAATAGATAACCAGCTACGCAATCATAATAATGTACGAAATTTACAGTAGCACAAAGACGAATAAACATCAAATTCTATGCAGATTGAGATTTTCCAATAACCTTATCCTATAACACTTCAAGGAGCCACTGAGGTACACCACTACAACTAACATACTGCTTCCTGCAAAACAAATACGAAAAAATCATTTTACACGCTGAAGACGAGAAATTGAAGAAACGACGCAATTTACCATTTAAAATAGTGTGATCAATTCTATCGAAAGCCTTCTCTAAGTCCAACGAAAATAACACACAACAACCACCCCCAGCAACAGTCTTCCTCACATTATCAATTAAACCAACAAGGAGGGACGTTGTGCTACGATTGCATCTAAAACCATACTGACTATCATGCAAATATATAGCCTAGCATTTGATCTTTTAAAATATGCTGACACATTTTAAAGAGTATAGGCATAATCGAAATGGGCCTGTATTCTCCCGAGTCTTTGCCTTTGTGGATAGGCACAACTTTAGACCTCAGGAAAAGCCGACACCGTTAGCATTGTATTTACAATGTGTAACAAATGCCTCCCAACCAGAGGAAATACCAATCTCAGAAATTTCAATTGAAAATCGTCATAACCCACTGTCTTAGACTTAATCTTATTAAAAGATTCCACAATTTCAACTATGTCCACAGCACGAAACGAAAAACCATCATACAAGCCCTCAGGAACACAAGAAACATTAAATTCATTACTGGATTGATTAGACACGAAATTACAATTCAAACGATCAACATCAACTCCTCCAACTTCACTATCATCATCCTTTAAACCATTTTTGTTTAAGAAGGACTATATATCCTTCGCAGATTTACTAGTCAACATGACATTATGCGCATTTATTTTAAGCCTCCTAATAACCTTTTTTGTTCGGTTTCGGCACCTGCAATAAGTCTTCCAATTCACGATATTTTTATCACAAAGGTACGTACGTATTATATGCCATGTCCCTAAGTGAAAGATGATAACGTATATCAGGAGACTTAAACCAATCATCATTTCTAAACCTGCAGAAACGTTGTTTGATAGGAACAACATTATGCATAAACCGCAGCCCACGATTCTGAATGTCAATTTGGACATCCACATCAACTGCATCATAGACACTATCAAAGCCATACGACACAAAGGCATCAAAAAGGTCCGCAGGATTAACTGAGTCGTAATCCGCATATTCAAAGAACTGCTTAGCACGCCGACAAGGGACAACGACCGACAAAAAAATAAACGAATGGTCAGAAATTCCTGGGCAGAAAATTTTATTCGAAGAAGTCACTAAATTTGGACACGAGACAAAGAAAAAATACAATAAAGAGGTAGAGCCATGATCAACATCAATATGCGTCGGCATTGAATTATGAACAACAGCTATATTCATTCTATAACAAATTTTTCTGTTTACATTTCTCTTACATTTAAACTACGCGACAAATCAAACATATTATTATTAAAATCCCCCAAGATAATAACATTGGAGTACCTTACCACTAGGTCAGAAATCTTCTCTTCCATCGCCACAACATCACCATGCGGCAAATAAACAACTCCAACTAGCATTACATTGTTATTCACAATCACCTCACAAAAGATATACTCAACTACACCACAGGAACTACCTTTGTATACTACCTTATGCTTCACACATTGAGAAACATACAACACAACACCCCCTCCTCAAACATTAGGACGATCACTTCCATAACACACATATCCTGGTATTTCAATTGACTTCGTAGAAACCACAGACTTAAGCCAAGACTCAGTAACTCCAAAAATGTCAAGATTATCTCCCTCTAAAACATTCCTCAACTCATGCATTTTAAAAGTGTTCCTACTTAAACTAAAACATCGAACATTAATATGTCCAACATTTAGATTATTTTTAAAATTGGATAGCTTATTAACCAAAAAACTATTATCACTTATGATATCACCCAAATTCACAGAATTCATATTTTTCAGTTAAAAGTAATTAAATACACCCCCAGAAACATTAAAAATCAATCAATTAATATCAATAAATAAATAAATATACTACTCGAAGAACATACATATTAGCAACCATCAACACTCAGCCGTGAAAAGGAAACTGCACCCTCATCACTACCCAAAATACTGACACACCGCTTTAAGTCATACGGTTATGGTGATCATTCAAATAAATAAATCCTACTCCTTACATCAACTCCAGTAACTTCAGCAAGCAGCAGTGGATCACGACGCCTCTGATAATTCGCCATAAGGCAATCTCTGACAAATACCGAGTTAACTTTAACCAGTACAGATTTTCCTTTTGAAATATAGCAACAATGCTTAATATCATTGGGGTGAACATCAATACCACACAAGGATGCTATTCTAATCACTGGATCCCGCAACTTCTTGATCCCATCAGGTAAACCACTGATAATCACATTAGACCTGTTTAGCCGCCTTGCTTAAACATCATTCTCAATTTCTTTTTCCTGCATTGTTTGCTCCAATCGCTTTATTTTATGACAGCAATCACGCACAGTCAGGGATGCCAGATAAGTTTGGTCGAAAATCGGCACTTTTCGGGTGCCAAAATCGGAAAAAATTTTCAAAATCGGCAAAAAATCGGCAAATTAAAAAAATATTTATTTCAGTTCAAATTATCGCTTTATTTAATAAGCATAAGTTTAAAAAATAACATTTTAAGTACAACAAAACAATTAACAATTCATAAAACAAGACAATAATTCAAAATATGTATGAAAATACATGGTTTTACCATATGCATATGTAGTATATATTTATAAGTACGTGTATATATGAGATCAATATATTTTCAATTTCGTCAAGCTAAGTCCCAATTTACATTGGGCGAGTTTACTTGAGGCAATTGTCATTTTGCAGGAGAGAGTGGTGAGGCATATGGTAACCCTTTGCCTCTCAGCACCCTCTCTCATCTACAAACTGACAATTGCCGCAAGTAAACTCGCCTAATGTAAATTGGGACTAAACAAAACGTATAAAAATATTGCCTTAAGAGGATAATCGGATGTTTGGTGGAGATGTTTCATGACCACTGAGAACCTCAAATGGCAAATTACAGCTAGTTCGGTTAAATATTGTAACTAAAATACTCAAAATACCGAATATCGGGAGGTACGGTTGTAAGAGGGCCATACCAAAACATGGACCTATGTTGACGATGTTTGGTGGAGATGTTTCATGACCACTGAGAACCTCAAATGTCAAATTGCAGATAGTTCGGTTACAAATTGTGGCTAAAATTCTCAAAATACCGAAAATCGGGAGGTACCGTTATATGGGGGCTATACCAAAACATGGACCTATGTTGACGATGTTTGGTGGAGATGTTTCATGACCACTGAGAACCTCAAATGTCAAATTGCAGATAGTTCGGTTACAAATTGTGGCTAAAATTCTCAAAATACCGAAAATCGGGAGGTGCCGTTATATGGGGACTATACCAAAACATGGACCTATGCCCATATCCTTTGGGATATAAATTTGTTGATCACTAGGAACCCTAAGTGCCAAATTATAGCTAATTCAGTCTGCAAATGGGGGCTATACCAAAGAGTGGACCGATATAGCCATCTTCGAACTTGACCTGCCTATGGAAAAAAGACCCTCGGGTGCAAAATTTCAGCACTCTATCTCAATTATTGCGGACGCTAGAGTGATTACAACAGACGGACAGACAGACCGACATGGCTTGATCGTCTTAGAATTTTATCCTGATCAAGAATATATGGTAATATGGGGCGCCTTCTCCACGTCTTTGTTCAAAATGTTCTCATATCGACAACGTTAAAGAATTTACAAAATGTGTAAAAAGTGGCGAACCCTCCCCACCCATGGGGCAGCTTCGCCATCGATATTGAACATTTTCCAACGGACTCTAAAACTGTAATATACCATACTTCTTCCTTAAATATCAACATTATGCAAACAAAGAACATGTTTTCTATTGAATAATCAAAAAATATTTTAAAATTCACAAAAAGTAACCGATTCTAGCGGTTAATTGAAGTAGGTGCCTTGAATTTAGGTACAAAAATCATATTATAGCTAAAACAAGATACATTTAGGATAATATTTGATTTTACCTTCATATTATAGTGTGGTATATCTATGGTATAAAGAATTTAAGTTAAACATGACAAATTTCTAACATTAACCCGCCACGCCCCTATCATGGCGTAGGCGCCCCACCCCTTACATATTTCATAATATTAATATGTTGACCATTGCATTTGCTTTTTTCATGCGAATTATTGGGATTTATATTCTTCAGTAGTTGTCTTCTAACGGTATGAAGTGTGTTTTTATACCATCAGCCTTTAGGCTAAAGAGGGTATTTACACTTTGATACGACCAAAAATGTGCCTCATCGAAATAATGGTTTTAGACCCCAAGTATGTTCGTACGATATCCGTTTCAGACAATTTTGAGTAGATCTAGCAATGTCCGTCCGTCTGTCTGTCTGTCCGTCTGTCTGTCTGGCTGATTGGTGCGCACGATAACTCTCGAACGGATGAGCCGATTTTTTCCAAAGTTTGGCTTTCGTAATATTTTGTCCAAACTTAGTTTAAGTTCGAAGATGGGCATTATCGGTCAACTCCTTCAGGCACCTCTCCCACAAAAGTTCGAAAATGTTCGGAAAACTTGTGCGTACGATAAGCCTTGAAGGGAGTAACCTATTTGGTCCATACTTTGCACATCGTGAAATGTCTACCAGACTTAGATGAGGTTCCAATACGCACTCAATCGGTCCACTCCTTCGAGAACCTTCCAAAATTTCGGATAAGTTCAGTTTAGGGCCTGCTCTCGAATCGCTTTGGTTTTTGTTGCAACAATTTGTATACGCTGCCTCCATTATGACGGTAAAAGCTTTTTCAGGGGCATGTCCACACTTCATGAGAATATAGCCCGAGAGATGTAAAAACCCCTATGGTACCAAATGTAGTGGCTGTAGAGCACGATAATTCTCGAACTGATCAACCGATTCCAAAAGTTATACGATGACCCACTGAAATGACTAGTGGACGCGATATCTATCGAAAAAATATAACTCTCATGTCGGTCCATTCCTTTAAGTACCACACACACAACACATTTGAATTTAAATTTTAATCCACATTTTTCGGCAAGTTCAAATGTCTTAAAATGGCCACAAAATTCTGAAAAGACCTTAAAAACATTCGATCTGTCCGAAGAAGAAAGAAAAGCCGACTGACACTTTCTTACTAGTTGTATTGGAATTTTGAAATTTTGGTTTACAATTAAATTAAATTTCTGTAATAAATATTTTGTAATAAATATTTGTAACAAATCATTTTTAATGACAACATTATAAAAGTTAGACTTATTTAATTTTAAGTTTTTTTTTTTTAAATTTTAAGTAGTCTTTAGTAAACAGAATTCCTTCCATCGAGTCCCTAACTAATCAATTTCGGCACTTGTTTTTATTTAAATTTACTTGGCTAGAAACTCTTTCCACATTTGCTGGAGAATGTGGCAAGACTAAAATATGTTTAATAAATTTGGACAAAATAGGAAATAATGGTTCAGAATTTGCACATATTAATTCAAACACTGTTTTCCAAAATTCTAGCAACTCTACGTTTTTATCTTTAAACATATTTCTGAAATTTAAACGTGAAAGTTCGCGTGATACTTTCTTTTCGTTTATGTTTATAAAGCATTCGTATTCCTTTATAATGTCGAAAAATGAATCTTTTTTGGTTTTGGTAATCAAGAAAATTCAAACTGTTTTTATTATTATTAATCAAACTACTCTTGACGATATTGTTGTCTTTGTTATTGTACCAAATAAGTTCTAGCAACCACAATTTTCATACAAAACGGAAATTTTATGTGAACAAGTTGCCTTAACTAAAAATCGGCATTTTAAGGGTAAAAATCGGCAAATCGGCATTTTTAATTTTTTGGACTAAAAATCGGCAAAATGCCGATAAATCGGCAAATCTGGCATCACTGCGCACAGTATCTTCCATGTGACTCATCTTTATGTCAACATCATCTATCAACTTATTGACGACATCTTTCATCTTTACCATGAAGCTTTCAAACCGTTTTTCCAAGCAAAACTTATATTCATCAAACTCTTTTTGCATAGATTCAAGAGCCATAGCACCAACACCCACATCATTCACATCCGCAGCATTAGCCCAACTACTACCAGCAGCAACACTGTTACTATCATCACCACGAACAGAAAATCTTATGCAGTTGGGCATTTAAATAAAAACATTTTACTCCTTCTGTTATTATACAGGAAAGTGTGCTGCTCATTAGTGACATTGACGCAGCCTATGTGAAAGAAGGATCCACAGATACAGCAAACTACACTATTTTGATTTGCGTTCACAGCTTTACTGCAAGCCGGACATGTATACTTTCTCTCAGTCGACGGCATTATTTGAAATTCAATGCATGTAATAACAAATACAAGATATGTAAGCAGGTATTTACACCAATGAAAACGGATTGCCAAATAAGTAAACCAATTATTGATACAACAACAATTGCAGCAAACATCAACGGATAAGTGCAATGGTTGAGACTCCAAAATTCAGCTCCAACCAAGAAACCGCAAATACTATATCTCTTGTTCAGAGAACATACACAGCAACACTCAAATTTGTTTGCAAGCATAAATTAGTATGAAACTAGCTTTTGGGACAACAGCATGAAGCGGCAAATTATTCTTCGCTCTTCTTCTTTCTGTATAAACAGACAGCGCGTTTTGTTATTCTCAGCAAACCTTGAAATTAGCCAACAACAAGGAACTACTCCAACACTACTTAATATTGTCGCAATAAAACGGCAATTACTAATAAAATAATATTATTCGCACTCCATAAAAACGATTATTTATTAATTTTCAAAATCTCCCGGGAACAAAATATATTTATTGACAGTTCATTGCAGAGTTGCCAGAGGGAGAATTGGTAATTAGAGTTATTTTTTATATTTTTTAGCAACATCAAGCAAAACAGTTGGAAATAATTTATTTTGAGTTCGATACTAATACACTACAATAATAAAATATCTTGTAGTTTTATGATTTCAGAATAAAAATAAATTCTAAATCACTATAAGAATTACTTTTTTGTGTTTTTCCAAATTATGAATTGCCCTTGATGTACTCAAGGACTGATACCTAGCGATGAATTCAACATCCGTTTTTTAGGTCTGCTCTATTTTTACAGTTTATTGTATAGGTATTGTTTGAAAATCAGAAAATCATCTAAAAGTAGGTAGAAGCAAACACACATTTATAGAAGGTAGAAGTGACAATCAACTGTATTTTTTACTTTTTTTTTTGTAAATTTGGTTTTCAAAATGAAATTTGGAACTTCGAAGTTTGCTACCATAAAATACTTCTTTCCGTCCTAAACGTGTAATAAAAAGGCTACGACAGTTCTGAATGCTTTATACAGTCTGTCGCAAAAGTTAGTATACACCGTTGAAACCAAAATGTATATAACTTATTGAAAACAACAAACAATTGGTTTTATTTGATAGACAAGAAGGTTGTCTTCCCTAATAACAATTAAAAGTGCGCAATATTTGCATACATTAGCAAATGTGCGGTTCGAATCCCAAAAAGACCAAAATTTATGTCGCAAAAGTTAGTATACAACGGAGAATCCTCGTGGAACTGTGTAAAAAATTCTTGATATTTTTGAACAAAATGAAACTAAATCTGTACTTAAGATCATAAAGAGTGTATTAATTGGTTTTAATGGCAGTTATAGTACTTATAGTGACATGTCCAACGTACACTAGATCGTAAAATCCACAAAAATTGGTCATCTACAAATACAACAACTGTAGGGACAAAATTCCGGGTGTTATGTCCTGTTTATGAATTTTAAAGCCATCAAATGCTCAGAAGCGCTCTAAAGTTTCAATATGGGGTGATCATGATCGAGTTTCGGCTTATCCTTTTTGAAAAAACGGAAATTTCTTGAAGGAAACCCCTACTTTTGATGCCGTTGTCATTTTGAAACATGTAATAATCCTTATTCCCTACACATAATGACTTTACTTTTCGGTTAATTTTCTCACAAATTACGTCCCTTTTCACATTCCCACCAAAAATAAAGAGTAGGAGAACTTCAAGTTCTGGTGTAAGCCCTACAGTGATATTCCACCAAAAATTAAAAATTAAAATTTTAATACAGAACTTTCTCTGCTGTTATAACGCATGGATTGTGCAAAAACGTTCTGAAAAGCTGTGTTCGCTTCACTTAGGACCAAAATACAACTATATGGATTAGTTAGAAGTAGTTTATTAGACATTACTAGTACATTAGAGACTAGGGACACGAGAAGAATGCCCGATCCTGCTAAAAGGCCGGTATAACCCTAGGGCTTACAACGGACCTTGAGGTTCTCCTACTATTTACTTTTGGTGGGAATATGAAAAGGGGCAACATTTGTGAGAAAATTAACTCAAAAGGAAAGTCCTTATGTGTAAGGATTAAGGATTATTACATGTTTCAAAAGGACAATAGCCTCAAAAGTATGGGTTTCCTTCAAGATATTTCCGTTTTTTCAAACAGAACAAGTCGAAACTCGATCAAGATCACCCCATATTGAAACTATAGAGCTTTTTTGAGCATTTCATGGCTTTAGGATTCATAAACAGAACATAACACTCGGAATTTTGTCGCTACAGTTGTTGTATTTGTAGATGACCAATTTTTGTGGATTTTACGATCCAGTGTACGATGGACATGTCACTATAAGTACTATAACTGTCATTAAAACCAATTAATATACTCTTTATGATCTTAAGTACAGATTTAGTTTCATTTTGTTCAAAAATATCAAGAATTTTTCACACAGTTCCACGAGGATTCTCCGTTGTATACTAACTTTTGCGACATAAATTTTGGTATTTTTGAGATTCGAACCGCACATTTGCTAATGTATGCAAATATTGCGCACTTTTAATTGTTATTAGGGAAGACAACCTTCTTGTCTATCAAATAAAACCAATTGTTTGTTGTTTTCAATAAGTTATAGTGATATTTATCCCTAATACATTTTGGTTTCAGCGGTGTATACTAATTTTTGCGACAGACTGTATATACTAAATTTTGGTTCAAATTTGTTCTATCATAAAGGATTTTCAAAATATATTTATGTTTTTCCTGAGAAAAATTTTAGAACGACCCTATTATTTATTTTATTTTTTATTTATTTATTTTTGTAATAAAAAGCCGAATGGCCAAGTAACTATTACAATATGCAACTTTACATTAAACATTAATGACATAAAAAACTTAGAATTAACAAAAATCGTACATTTAAGGGACTCCTATGCAGAGCTACTACTCCATAAAAAATCTATTTAATGAGGTGGCAGTTACAAAAGTAAAATCATTTGGAATAAAATTAAAAAAATAATAAGTTAGCGATTACAAGAAATATAACATTACGTCAAAGATGACTACTCAAGAAATACACATTTCATTTTCCTCTAATTTATTTTCTCTTAAAGAAATGAAAAATATTACTTTTGAACTAATTTAAAGTTTGAGGAAATGTAATTCAAATTTTTATCATGAACACTCAAAACATAAATATAATGACATGGAATGCCCGCGGCATCCGGAACAATATTGAAGAATTATTTCACTTTATTGAAAAACACAATGTTGATATTTGCCTGTTAAACGAAACATGGTTAAATAGAAATTGCTCTTTAAAAACAGAAAATACAACGTTTATATAAATGATCGGCTTGATAACAGGGGCGGCGGAGTTGCTATTCTTGTTAAGAAATGCATAAAACATCAACTATTACCACCTCTAAATACGACTAATACAGGTGATGATTACTTACACATACATATATTCCTGCTACTTTCCAGGTGGAAGATCTAACGCAATATTAAGAAATCGTTTCGCATCAGATTTACGCAAATTGACTACAAATTCTAACAAGTTTTTACTTGGAAGAGATTTTAACTGCAGACACTGTTATTGGGGTTGTTCAAGAAATAACGCATTGTGTAATTTGGTATACGACAATCATCAACACAACAACCTTCAGATAGTATTCTCATCACAAAACTTTTATATACCAGCTGATCCAAGAAGGCGTTCATCAAATTTAGATATTTTTCTTACAAACATATCTCAAAATGTGATTTCTATTAATAGCATCAACGATCTAAGTTCTGATCACTTACCAGTCGTGTGCGAAATAAATTTGAACGTAAGAACTACTACTGGTATATACCTCGACTATAATAAGGCAATTTGGTCCCGTTATAAACGTTTCTAATCTACATCTACCTAATTCCGAAGAACCCGTGCTATGTGGAAACATAAATCAAATTGACTCACATATTGAAACATTTACGACCACCTACCTAAACTTAAAAGAGGTCCACAGAAAAAGTCGATACCAAACTTTATTGAAGTTTTAATTCTGCATAGAAACATATACAAAAGAAATTTCAAAAGATTCAGAGATGTTGGCGATAGACATGCTATGAACCGCTTAAATAAAAGGATTAATCAAGAATTAATTATGCTCAGAAACCAATCTTGGAACAAAATGTTATCAAAATTACATCCTTTCTCTAAACCACTATGGAAAGCCTCCAAAATGTTGAGCAGAAAAACGAAACATATTCCAATATTGTCATACAACAATGATCTTTATTACTCGCAGAACGACAAATGCGATATAATTGCAACAAATTTTCACAACAACCACAATCTGACTTACAGCCTTAGTGACACCGCAACGATTTCTGAAGTCAACACAAAAATTTCTGAAATTAATAAACAGATCACAGTCTTAGATAATTATTACTTTATAAATTTGGCACATGTGGAGGTCATATTGAAAAAATGGCTCTGGTATTCCTTTATAATTTGACATTGGGAAAGCGACGATTGATTCTGTTCTGGCCATAAGTGCATCAAATTATGCATTTTCACTCATGATTTTTACAAGAGCCTGACTACTGAAAGATGCACTCCATTAGCACTGCATTTTAACTAGCCCTTCGGCACTGCATTTTAACTATCCCTTTGGAATCGCAATTTACTTACCCTTTAGGGTAGAATAGGATGCAGTCCAATTTGCATCCAAAGCACGCGTTTTTCTTTCGATCGTTCCAAACGCCACTCATTCCCACCCCTACCGAACCGAGGTCACCCCCCTTTGAACGTAGGGATCGCGTACACACCAAAATACGGATAATGGTGGATGCTAAATGTCCATTGAATACCAGCTACAGATTATATATTTCCAGCAGCCGGTTAGTTCATATAATTACTAAGATTAAGAAGTTATGGGTTCAAGAAAGAAATTAGTCTAGACTTTATGACGTCAATGTTCATGCAAAAGTCTATGTTACTATACAAAAAATTGAAATCACTGCACATTCTACTTACAGGTTCACATGACAAATAATTCATGCGATGAAAATCAGTATACAATATTTGATAGTTTCTACTACATCTAAAAGGAACATTTAATCTAATAGAAGAAATAAGGAAGTCTGAAGGTATATTGCCATTTAAAATTTTAAGTACAAAAATAGTGTTCATCATTATACGTCTGTTTTTTAATGTGGGTAATCGTATTAATTTTAGCCTGCTAGTGTATGGAGGAAGGACAAAGTCACTATTCCAATGAAAACTTCTCAAGGCAAAGAGTAAGAACTGTTTTTGAACAGATTCTATTTGATCGGCATAAATTCCATAGTAAGGTTTAAATCCATGTTGTTAAAATCACACCATAGAGCGAAGCTATTTAGATCGTTTTGAAGTAGATCAATACTTTCTTGAGACTTATGAGTATAGTAAATTTTAACATCATCTGCATACATAAGTAATTTTGAATTGTGTACCGATGAAGGTAAATCATTAACAAATAGTAAGAACTAGCAAAGTGCCCGCTACTTCGTATGCTCTAAATATACAAAACAAATAAACAATATATAATATAGAATGGTGGAAACATTTTGTGTACTATTACGTGCCACTTTAGTTCGATTTTCGTCACGCCTACACATCAAGAGCAATCCACATTTTTTGAGATGTTTTAAATAAGGTTCACAGCGCAAATACGGCCTAACCCAACAACCGCCATCCTCATTTCCAGCTCTATCTGTTCCCCCAAAACCAATTATAGAACTATTTAGTACTTTACATGTAGATACATAAATACGAACCTCCTCCTATTATTTCAAAATTCCCTTTACACAATATGGCACATCTTTCTTAAATCGGACGTTATAAGCAAATGATAACAGTAATCTTAATTCCAAATCTCACGAATCCAGATCTATCTGTTCATCCAATACAAAATTGTATCATACATGGAACCATTTCGTACCCCTAAGTGTACCTAATTCCACATTTTAGGATTCAAGCGCTATAATTTCACCCAAATCATAATTGTACAATTGTAGTACTTTTTGAAAGCATAAGTACGCATTTCCAAAACTAAGTACGCATTTCCAAAACTAACCCCAACAGTAATATTAACTCCAAAATTCAAGATTCCAGCTCTAACCGTTCGCTCAAATCCAAGTTGTACCAAATTTAGTACCGTTTAGTACTTTTCGTACATATAAGTACGAATTTCCAAAACTTCCTCAATCCTACACCCCAACAGTAATCTTAATTCCAAACTTCAAGATTCCAGCTCTAGCCGTTCGCTCAAATCCAAATTGTACCAAATTTAGTACTTTTCGTACTCATAAGTACGAATTTCAAAAACTACTTCCATATCTCAATCCTACACTCCAACAGTAATCTTAATTCCAAATTTCTTGATTCCAACTCTATCTGTTCGCTCAAATCCAAATTGTACCAAATTTAGTACTTTTCCTACCCACAACTAAAAATTTCCCAAATTTTATCAATCCTACAATTCAACAGGTATTTTAATTCCAAACTTGAGGATGGCAGCTACATCAGATCACCGAAATCAAAATTGTACCAAATTTAGTACCATTTAGTTCTTGTCGGTGACCGGAACGGACATAACTCCCAAAATGATTTTGGGCGTTGGGAGTTATGTCCGTGAAGCAAAGCGGACATAACACCCAAAAAAATCGCGGACATAACTCCCAACGATTTTTCTTTATTTATAAATTATTTCTTTGCTTAATTTTGAAATTTATAGTTACACATTTTTTTTAAATTTTAGAGTATAAGTTAGAATGTAAGCGGAATTATACATTTGAGAAGGCCTAAGTGCCAACCAATACCGAAGTATCCACAAAATCCCCCTGATTTCATAAAATTAGTTAAAAACGAAATTATGTAAGTAGCAGTTAGGAGAAGTTTTAAATTGTAAATATATTTGTTAAGAAAATCGCGCTATTTATTCAAAAATATTTTCGTTTTTCAGAAAGTATTTGAATATTTGTACAAACACTTTTTATCTCCTTAAATTGTGAAAATATTTTTGAATACTTTTACAAAAACTTTTTATTTTCTTAAATTGTGAAAATATTTTTGTAAAAAATCACAAATATATTTACAAAAACTTTTTATCTTCTTTAATGGTGAACAAATTTTTGTAAAAAATCGAGCGATTTTTTTTATATTTTTGCCTGCGGCGCTTTTCGTTTTTCAGAAAGTATTTGATTATTTCTACAAAATTTTTTATTTTCTTAAATTGTGAAAATATTTTTGTAAAAAATCGCGCGATTTTTTTCATTTTCTTAAATTGTGAAAATATTTTTGTAAAAAATCGCGCGATTTTTTTAAAAATATTTTCGCCTGCGGCGCTTTTCGTTTTTCAGAAAGTATTTGAATGTTTTTTACAAAAACTTTTTATCTTCTTAAACTGTGAAAATATTTTTGTAAAAAATCGCGCGATTTCTTTCTCAAAAATATTTACGCCTGCGGCGCTTTTCGTTTTTCAGAAAGTGTTTGAATATTTTTACAAAAAACTTTTTATTTTCTTAAATTGTGAAAATATTTTTGTAAAAAATCGCGCAATTTTTTTCAAATATATTTTCGCCTGCTTCGCTTTTCGTTTTTCAGAAAGTATTTAAAAATTTAAAAAAAAAACGATTTTTTTAAAAATATTTTCGCCAGTGGCGCTTATCTTTTTTCAGAAAGTATCTGCGAATTTTAACAAAAACTTTTTATTTTCCTGTAGGCAGCATTTTTCGTTTAGGTTTGAAGGCAAATTTTGAATATAGTTCGATTTGAGATGGGTACCACTTATTTTGTGCTTAATTGTCTTAAAAATTCTAAATCAATTATAAATTATTTTATGAAATGAAAAATGCATATGAACTTAAAGTTAATTTTTAATTTTTTTCTTATACATTTGAAATAAAAATTCTATTTAAATAAAAATCACTTCAATTTTAAAAACGGACATAACTCCCATTGGGAATTATGTCCGATAAGGGGGTCGGACATAGCTCCCAAAAAATTTGGGAGTTATGTCACGGCACCGTACCCATAAGTACAAATTTTCAAAACTACCTCAGTGCTATGTTCAAACAATAAGCTTAATTCCGAATTTCAGGATTCCAGATTTATCCGATAACTCAAATCCAAATTTGGTACCAGGATTTCAGATTTATCCGATAACTCAAATCCAAATTTGGTACCATTTAGTACTATTCGTATCCATAGTACGAATTTCTAAACTGTATACGTTTTTATATCTTTGACTGCTACACACGAACTGAGTGTGCCGTCCCATTTATTTCACAATCACGTCTCTATTCATATGCTTACAAACTAATCGATTACAAATATATGTACATTTATCGTTATCAAAGTGTTATCGATATGTGTTATTATTTACAATAGCTGTGTTCATGTACTCTTTTCGACCACAGCTCGGCCAACCTTATAATTGTGACCGCCCCGGTCACACGGGGTTAAGTTTCAATCAATGAAGGTAAAGTATACTTAAACTATGGGACTACATACTTATGCTACTTAATCTACTACTATGTACAATTAACTACTACTATATACACTACTAGGCAGAGCAACCCTGGGTCCCGTTACCGGGGTCATCCGTTTTCCATAATCGCATATTACAGGCCTCGACCACACCGTCATAGGGTATTTGAGTGATCTGGCAATTCTCTATATTTCTGACCACATACCGATCATGTAGCAACACCTTATGCACCACGTTGGGCCCCTTGAACTTCGGGATCAATTTTTTATTTACCCCTACTGTGGTGTCAACATTCTTTATCACCACGAAGTCACCCACTTTGAAAGAATTAACCTTAATGCCCTTTTTTTCGATCGCTGTTCACTGTATTTTTGCGGCCTCGCAAAAGCTACCTCCGCTCTGTCTCTAATCTCCTTGATACCCCCGGGCCCGAAAGGTTCTCCTCTAGGTACTCAGACAGTTTATCAACTATCTCCCCTCTTTGATTGACTCCAAATAAAACTCTGCTTTGGGGTATCACCTATGTGCCTATTCACCGTATTATTGAATGCAAACTCAATTTTGCTAAGTTGTTTCACCCAATCGGCATGTGCTACTGGCTCACTAAGTTTAGCCAACATTCCCACCATGGTCCTGTTCACCCGCTCGACCTGACCATTAGCCTGGGGCGAGTGGACAGCAACCTTTACGTGGTCAATGTTTTTCTCTTTGAGAAAATCCTCGAATTCCTTTGAGGTGAAACAACTTCCCCTATCTGTAATGCACCGTACCGGCCTACTATAATAATCGAAATATTTCATCAAAGCCGCATTAACTTCTTTGGTACTTGTTGTCAAAACAGGATACAACCTAACAAACTTCGTAAATGCGTCAATAACAACCAAAATGTGCTTTCTTTTATTTTGCAACGATGGCAAGGGCCCCAGATGGTCCAAATGAATCGTGTGGAATGGCTTAGGTTCTTTGGGTATGTTGTTTGGTGCTCTCGCATTTGGTCGAATACATAAGACATTTTATACAAGTCTTTTTAAATTGATCTATCTTTTCCTTCATATTCGGGAACCAGTAGTTTTTTTAGGTAACATTTATCTACTCCCAAATGGCATACCGCTTCATGTATACTTCTGATTACCTCTACTTCCATGTCTTTTTGGAACGAAAAATCTCAAACCCTCATTTATTTTCCTGTACACTACACCATTCACCATGTCATATCCGTTTACTTCACCTTGCTCCAATTTCGCTTTCAAGTCTGTTATTTCTTTGTTCCTCGCCTGGCCTGCACATAGTTGAAAATCTATCTTGGTGTACTCTGGATAGTGCATCTACATGACCCATCTTTGTTCCTGGTCTATGCCCGATAACATAACTATAGTTTTCCAACTCCAATGCCCACCTCGCTATTCGGCTGTTAATATTTCTTTTAGCTAAAGTCAGAGTAAGTGAATTGCAATCCGTTAATATTTTGAATTTTATTCCCTCCAAATATGCCCTAAATCTTCTGAGAGAATAAATAATGGCTAATGTTTCCAAATCAAAACTGTGGTACCTCGATTCAGCATCCGTGGTTCTCTTAGAGAAGTAAGCCACCGGATGCAACACGCCATCACACAGAGGGGAAATTTGTGTTAAAAGTTGATCAAAAGCCCTAGAAAGCTCATTTATAGTCGGATTGATATACAATTTTGCGCAAATCATATATTCTGTACAAGGATTAATCTTATAGAAAATAATGAAAATCGGTCCAGATTTGGATGCAGCTTCCATATATATTCGCATCTGATTTGAGATAAAAATGCACCAAAATCCCTGAAATTTGACACATGCAACCTGAACTAGCCTAAACAAAAATTCAGCCAATTTTCAAACAAATTGGTACAGTTGTATAAACAGTCCCATATACATATACATATTTCATTCCAAATTTTATTTTTTGAAACTTACTTAAATTAAATTTTTCTCAATTCACATGAGAAAAGCTGTGAATGTTTCTGAATAATGCAAACATATTTGATAGGTGTTGGTTTAGTCTGATAAGAGTCCCGGTTATAAGGCGGAACAAAATTTAGTGTGAGTAAGCCTTGCAACTCCATATAAAAATATTTCATATTTTAGTTGAAAAAAATTAGATTTTTTCGGAATGGCGCAAATATGCGCAATTTTTTATGATTGAATCTGATATTTGAGACTCAAGCGCATAAAACATTAGAAGAAACTATGGTCGGGAACCGACGGGCAAATAGACTTTTTCACTATTGAAATTGTAGTAATCTTACAAATTATCATAAAAAATTTCCATAAAGAGGATATTAGCACCATTATTAAAGAGCAAAGATGTAAAATCTATCTGCAAATTTTAAATGCTGATCTTGTTCGGAGACTGTACAAAAACAATAAATCTTGGAAAATATTAATTTTCGCGAAAATAATGTCATTTTAATGTTCACATAATTTCTTAGTTTTCGAAAATTTACTTTTTGTTTTCAGTATGGCTGAGTTCAATCGACTGCTGCATTGGATTGATTAAACTTACAAAGTCGAGGATGGTTATAGCAAATGTAGAAAAGAGTCTGGTTGCCGTTTATGAACATTTTTCCATAAAAAACGATTTTCATATTTTGAGTTTTGAGCAACTTTAGGCCAATGTTTCCCGACGCACTTGCGTCACAGTGCAGTTCTGTTTGTCTATTTGGGCTATATATTGCCAGTACTGGGCTAGATGTTAAATGTTGTTTCAATGTTTCCAAGGCCTCCCTGCATTCGTCTGAAATTTGGAACTTTACCCCATCCTTCGTCAATTCATACAACGGTTTTGCTATTAAAGAAAATCCCTTCACGAATTTGCGGAAATAAGAACACAATCCTAAAAACGCTTGCACCTCCCTAATGTTTTTCGGCATTGGGTAATTTTTTATTGCCTCCACATGACCCTCTGATGGCTCAATGCCCCTACGAGAAACCTTATATTCCAAATATTCAATCTCGGTATATGCAAATTTACACTTTTGGATTTTCAACTTTAGTCCATAAGAAGCCAATCGGTCCATTACTCTTCCCAATAGTTCCACATGATCCTTCGAAGTTCGTGAAGCTATCACAATGTCATCCACGCATATGACCATTTCATTCTTTTCTAAAAAGTCGTGGAAAATTCCCGCAATAAACCTTTGGAACACAGCAGGTCCATTCTTCAACCCGAATGGCAATCTCAAAAATTCGAATTGGCCATTTGGTACTACGAAAGACGTATACTTAATGGAATCCTCGTCCAGTCTAACGTGGTAGAACCCTAATTTTAAATCTATAATAGTAAACCACGATTTTCCCCCTAAATACTCTAAGCAATCCTCAATTAGCGGTAGGTGGTAATTGTCCCTCACTATTTTTTTGTTTAAGGCCCTGTAATCGAATCACCCACTTTTATTTTTTGTCAACACTATTGGTGACGCATAAAGGGAGTTACTTGGGCGTATAATTCCTTTTTCCAAAAGGTCTGCTATAATTTTGCCCACCTCTTGCTTTTCTGCAAAGGACAACCGTCTTGGCGAACAATTTGTTGTATTCCCCGAGTGTACTAAGATGGAAGCTTTAAAGTCTGAAAATTTTGGTTCCCTTTCCATTTTCTCAAAATAATTCTCTTCAATTATCTTCCTCATATTGTTCCTTTCATATGCACTTAACTGCGGATTAATATCTCAACTCCCTCATTTTCAACATCTGCACATACTATTTGTAAATCATTTAAATTTTCCTTTATCTCTTCCTGTTCAATATTCACACATATTCTCTTCGAATCATTCACACTTTCATTTATTTTCCCTTCTTTACCAATTTCCATACGCGCTGCTTGCAAATCATTTATGCTTTTGTTCACCTTTTTCTCTTCTGTTCGTACTTCATACACCGTCCTTTTCCTTGTACCCCTTCTCGTAAACTCTCTTCCTGTAGACCCACTACCCTCTTGGAATTACATTTATTTTCCTTCACTACAGTTTTCTTACCCATCTTCTCATCAACCTCATTTAAAACACTACACTCTTTTTGTTTTGTTTTATTTTTTACTTGTATCGTCCATTTTTTCAATTCATTACTTTGGCCTGGATTCAAAAGCACATTTATACAGTTCATTCCGGATTTGTGTAATTCATTGGGGTCCGGACTCCCTAAAGAAATCGAGAATAATTTAATAAAGTCTCTTCCGAGCACTAAGGTACATGGAGTCTTATCTTCTAAAATTTTAAAGTTAATTTTTCTTATTCTACCACGGAACTCTACTGTTGTTTCTATTTGTCCGCATACACTCAGTCTCTTTCCACTTAAGCCTCTGTATTGGGAAACCTTCTTTACTTTCATGTTATAGTTGGGGCACAATAGATTTAATTACCGACTTGTTGATAAAACCACATGGGCTACCCGTATCAATTAATGAAGAAAAAAAAAACGAGATTTAGACCTGGCCGGATGTGGACCCAAAGTTACTCTTACCTGTGCGTTCCAGTCCAATTCGTCATCTTCGGCCGCTGCTGCTACTGTCTGGAGTGGACAATTCGTCTTGAGATGGCCCGTCCGACCACATTTGAAACATGCACCCGTTGGGGTCTTTTGCACACATTCGCATAATGTCTTCTTGTCTAACTGGCTCCACTGTAACACTTTTCACCTGGCGTTGTGCCCTTTCCGCAACCATTTTTTCGTATTTGGGTATCATCATCTTAAAGTCTGCTACAGTTGTTATATTCATGAACACTAGGGCGGCCATCGATTTATCTTGCATCCCCTCTACAATAAACTCCACCAATTCTGCTGGGGTGATTGGAGCACCTTCTCCAATTTCCTGCATTTCCAACACGTATCTATGCAGGCTTTCTTGACCTCTTTACCATTTACGGCTGTCCAACTTACGCAATATATCTTTCACACCCACTGTTCTTTGGAACTCAGCAGAAAGTTCCTTCTTTAGGGATGGCCAGTCCTCAGCCTTTGCGCTCCGTAGGAATAATTTGGCACTGTCACTTACCATTGGTCGTGCGAAAATGTATTTTTCTGCCTGAGCACAGCCCACCACATTCGTCACCTTCTCGAATTCCTCCAACCATTTTGTTACCGTGTAACTGTCGTCGCCCGTAAATTTGGGTAAGGCACCTCTATCTCACCAAACGACACATACTTTTCTTTTTTACTTTCTTATCTTTCCAATATTAGACTGTTTAATTGTTTTTGCAATTGTTTCTCTACACTGATCTCGTCGTCTATTTGTATGATGTCAATCTGTTGCTGTGGCTGTGCATTTCTTCGCTGTTGTTGTAACGGTTCTGGTTGGTTAGTCACGCACGCCATTCGTTGCTGTGGCCTTTCCGCTTGAGCTTGCTCGCTCGTTGGTACAACCACCTCTTGTTGTTGTAATGCTTCTGGCTGACTAGTCACGTACAGTTTGCCAAGGAAATGTTTTCAAACTGAGAAAACGAGCACTTTTCATGCATTAAGAAAATGTCGGGTTTTTTGCAAAAAATAGTTGGTCGACTTATTTAAGACCAAATTGAATGGATAAATAAAAAATTCAACAATAATAACTAAAGGAATAATTAGCACGTAATGCAAGGTGCCAAGAAAATGTTTTCAAAATGTAATTAAGGTTCCAAAATACGTCACGTTTTCGTTAAAAATATTAAAAAATCATGGCATTTTATGAATTTTATTCTAAACGAGGATTAGTTGCTAACCAGTATCAACAATATTAGTCATGGAATATCCCCACTAAGAGGGTTACCATATGGACCAAGGGGGTACCAGACCATATTGCATGTAAACAATGTCCTATATGACTCAAGCCGAGAATATCTAAAAACTAAGACGTTTTATGAGTTTTTTGGTCTACCAAGATGGACTGCCATCAATTACAATGATTATTATCTACAGCGGAACTCGATCTGGAGGGTTGCCAGATCGACTAAAAAAGTACGAGGTCTTATTAACAGGAAACGGGGCCACATAGGCCCACAACCAGGACCGACAAGTGGTTTATTTAACTCTGAACTAATTAAAAGATAAGAATATTTCATGAAACAGTCGAAAATAGCACATTTGGAGACTAATATTCCTTAAAAAATTTGTGGGGTATAGATTTCTACAATTTTCGCAAATTCTTACTATGAACTACTGGAGACATTTCGTGTACTCTTAAGTAATACGATGGTATAATTTTCTAGGTGACGGGGAAATAATGCTACAGTGTTACCATGGTATACCAAAAAACTTACTACAATTCCCCAAACGGGCTGTTAATAGATAACATCGGATGTCTATAGCAAGCTCAGTATAATCTAGCAATATCTTCCATATGTATTTCTAAACGATTTTTGTACTTCTTGTTTATATTTTTGTTTGTTTTAGTGAAATTCTTATCCATCAAATCGATTTCAGTTAAATATACCACTTTTAAGATCTAATTGTGGCCCTAGGAGGTCCAGTTTACTGTTATTAAGACCTGGTACTTTTTTAGTCGATCTGGCAACCCTCCTGATCGAGTTCTGCTGTGGGTAATATTCATTGTAATTGATGGCAGTCCATCTTGGTAAACCAAAATACTCATAAAACGTCTTAGTTTTTAGATATTCTCGGCTTGAGACATACAGGACATTGTTTACATGCAATATGGTCTGGTACTCCCTTGGTCCATATGGTAACCCTCTTAGTGGGGATATTCCATGCCTAATATTGATGATACTTGTTATGGGTACTCTACACGATATGTTTTTTACATATGAGTTGTCACTTTTCATATACATTTAGTACGGGAGAAGTGACAACTCATATGTAAAAAACATATCGTGTAAAGTACCCATTAGCATTTATTCCTTGTTAAGAATAAAATTTATAAAATGTCAAGATTTTTTAACATTTACCAAAACATGGGGTATTTTGGAACCTTAATAACATTTTGAAAACATTTTCTTGGCACCTTTGCATTACGTGTTAAATTTTCTTTTGGTTATAATTGTTGAACGAAGTGGGTTAATTTTTTATTTATCCATTCAATTTGGTCTTAAATAAGTCGACCAACCAATTTTTGCAAAAAACCGGACATTTTTATAACAACTATTTGTCATTTTTTACTAATTAATGCATGGAAAGTGTTCGTTTACTCAGTTTGAAAACATTTCCTTGGCTACTGTACGTCATTTGTTGCTGTGGCCGTTCTGCTTGAGCTTGCTCGTTCATCGGTACAACTGCTTCTTCTTGTTGTTCGGCCGGTGATTCTGCCCGAGCTTGCTGCAAACTGTTTGCTCCGCTCCGCTAGCAATCTACGCAACTGTTGGGCTGTTGCCGCCTCAGGAAAATCTACCCCCATTTGCTTGAGGTGTGTTTTAAGTTGATCCATTTCAATTAATATACCCCTTTTCTCGTTGAACAAATTCACTTTAAGTTAATTTTATGTTCTTTGAAATGTTATCCTCAGTTCTTCAGGTTTTGTTTGCACAAATTTATTTTATGCCTTTAGTTAGTAAACCATGTATAATTTTCTTCTTCAGTTAATGCGTAGTACACTCTGTTCGTCGGTTGGCTTGAATTTCACAATTTGTGTTGTTGCGCGATTCTTGTCACACCTGAAGATGTATACGTTGTTATCTCTTTGACTGCTACACACGAATGCCGTCCCATTTATTTCACAATCATGTCTCTCATGGTACAATAATACAAGTAGCATTATCATGGCAGCTGATTGTAACATAATGTGTCAATTGCATTGAATTTATGTCAAATTTTGACATCTAATGTTGCCAACAATTGCCGATGCGGCTACCTGTGTATTTGTACCATGATGTCTCTATTCATATGCTTACAAACTAATCAAGTACAAATATATGTACATTTATCGTTATCAAAGTGTTATCGATATGTGTTATTATTTACAATAGCTGGGTTCATGTACTCTTTTCGACCACAAAACCTACCTCTATCAACACTCCAACATCAATTTTAATTCCGAATTTCACGATTCCAAATGTATCCTATCACTGAAATCCAAATTGTACCAAATTTAGTACCATTTAGTACTTTTCCTACCCATAACAACAAATTTCCAAAACTTTACCAATCCTACACTCCAACAGTACTTCGTATTCCAAATCTCGGGTTTCCAGTACAGTTTCCGTTCCCAAATGCAAACTGTACCAAATTTGGTACCATTTAGTACTTTCGTACCCATGAGTAAGAATTTCTACAACTACCTCAATCCTACACGCCAACAGTAATCTTAATTCCAAATTTCAGGATTACAGCTGCATCCGATCACCGTAATCCAAATTGTACCAAATTTGATACCATTTAGTACTTTTCGTATCCAAAGTACGAATTTCCAAAGCTTCTTCTTTCAACACTCCAACAGTAATCGTAATACCGAATTTCAGGATTCCAAATGTATCCGATCACATAAATTAAAATTTGGTACCATTAAGTACTTATCGTACCCATAACTAAAAATTTCAAAAACTTCATCAATCCTACTTACCAACAGTAATCCTTATTCCGAATCTCGGGATTCCAGCTATATCCGTTCACCCAAATCCAAATTGTACCAAATTTGGTACCATTTAGTACTTTTCGTACACATAAGTACAAATTTTCAAAACTACCTCAGTGCTATGTTCAAACAATAAGCTTAATTCCGAATTTCAGAATTCCAGATACATCCAATAACTCAAATCCAAATTTGGTACCATTCAGTACTATTCGTATCAAAAGTACGAATTTCCAGACCTACCTCTATCAACACTCCAACAGCAATTTTAATTCCGAATTTCACGATTCCAAATGTATCCCATCATTGAAATCTAAATTGTACCAAATTTAGTACTATTTAGTACTTTTCTTATCCATAACTAAAAATTTCCTTATTCCAAATCTCGGGTTTCCAGCTATATCCGTTCCCAAATGCAAACTGTACCAAATTTGGTACCATTTAGTACTTTCGTACCCATGAGTACGAATTTCTACAACTACCTCAATCCTACACGCCAACAGTAATCTTAATTCCAAATTTCAGAATTGCAGCTGCATCAGATCACCGTAATCCAAATTGTACCAAATTCAGTACCATTTAGTACTTTTTGTTCCCATAGGTCCGAATTTCCAAACCTACCTCTATCCAACACTGCAAAAGTAATCTTAATTTCGAATTTCAGGATTCCAAATGTATCTGATCACCCAAATCCAAATTGTACCAAATTTGGTACCATTTAGAACTTTTCGTTGCCATAGGTACAAATTTTCAAAAGTATCCCAATCTCACACTCCAATAGTAATCTTAATTTCAAATTTCACTATTCCAGTTCTATCCGCACTTAAATTCATATTGTACCTTATTTGGTACTATTTAGTACCTTTCGTACCCATATGTACGAATTTCGAAAACTACCTCCATATCTCAAACCTACGCTCCAATAGTAATAGTAATTCCAAATTTCAGAATTCCAACTTTATCGGTTCGCCCAAGTTCAAATTGTACCAAATTTAGTACTATTCGTACACATGAGTACACATTTTCAAAACCACCTCCTTATATCAACTCATCTTCTAAACCTTGATTTTCATTCCAAATTTCAAGATTTTAGCTCTATCCGTTCACGTAATACCAAATAGTACTAAATTTAGTAACTTTTCGTACACTTATAGTTCGAATTTCTGAAAAACATTTGGTACACCTTTCTAACTCTCCATCAGTGAACCTCATTCCAAATTTCAGAATTCTAGCTCCTCGCGTTTGCCTAATACAAAGGGTACCATATTTAGTACCTTCTAGTACTTTTAGTACAGTTCTAGTTCGAATTTCCAAAAATCCAGCCTTATCTGACACCTTCGGACCAAGAGTGACCCTCACCCAAAATTTCAAGATTCTAGCTTTAGCCGTTTAGTCTGGACGTTGATTATCAGTCAGTCAGTGAGTCATCATTACTGAACTCTATTATAAGTATAGATAAAACTGGACCTAGGTGACTCCCTTGTGGAACACCAGATGGAACACTAATCAACTTTGATTTGTAATCTTCGATAAGAACAAACTGGGATCTGTCTTGTAAGTAGGAAGAGATCCACGACAATAAACTTTTACTAAAACCAATGCGATCTAGCTTATATAAAAGAAGTTTATGATTCACTTTATCAAATGCTTTACTAAAATCCGTATAAATTGTGTCAGTATGTTTACGTTCTTTAAACCCTTTAATAATATCACATGAAAATTGTATAAGATTTGTAATAATTGATAGTCCATTGCGAAATCCATGCTGACATGGACTCAGAATAGATTGAATTTTATGAGAAATAACACCAGTGATTAGTTTTTCAAATAACTTCGGTATAGCACTTAATTTTGCTATACCTCTGTAATTTGAGACATCGCTTATGGAGGGGAACTAAATAAGATTTTTTCCAATATGATGGAAAATGACCTAATTTTAAAGAATAGTTAAATAGCAAAGACAAAGGCGTGGCCAGGGTAGTATTACAATGTTTGAGTACTATGCTAGGCACACCATAAGGACCAGAAATTTTAATTGCTTTAAGTTTCCGTATGTTTTTAGAGATATCATTGGTTTGAAAATATGGCAAAGAAATATGATCTAACCGCGATAATGGATAAGGGTATGGAGTATTTAACTGGCATTCTTTTTGAGAATAAAGCTGTGTTCCTTTACTTACCTGAGGTTACCATTTGTTACCATTTTAAACCTGCAAAGCGTTCCTTAACCCCGAAAAGTGGCAAAACTGGAAGCAATTTTTAAGAGAGTGAGAGGGGAGAGGGAGCGAAAATGGCTTTCTCTTCTACCACAGGCTACCAGCAAAATTTCTGCAGGTAGAAAATGGCAGAAATGATTTTTCGACTTTTGTTTGACGATTGACCGAAGAAAAGTCGAACACTGACAACACTAAATTAAAAACTGTGAAATAAAAGACGAAAATTGATTTTTTATGTTTTTTCTGACATTGCTGCCGGATCTACCATTTTTCAATCCTACACGCCAACAGTAATCTTAATTCCAAATTTCAGAACTGCAGCTGCACCAGATCACCGTAATCCAAATTGTACCAAATTCAGTACCATTTAGTACTTTTTGTTCCCATAGGTCCGAATTTCCAAACCTACCTCTATCCAACACTGCAAAAGTAATCTTAATTTCGAATTTCAGGATTCCAAATGTATCTGATCACCCAAATCCAAATTGTACCAAATTTGGTACCATTTAGAACTTTTCGTTGCCATAGGTACAAATTTTCAAAAGTATCCCAATCTCACACTCCAATAGTAATCTTAATTTCAAATTTCACTATTACAGTTCTATCCGCACTTAAATTCATATTGTACCTTATTTGGTACTATTTAGTACCTTTCGTACCCATACGTACGAATTTCGAAAACTACCTCCATATCTCAAACCTACGCTCCAATAGTAATAGTAATTCCAAATTTCAGAATTGCAACTTTATCGGTTCGCCCAAGTTCAAATTGTACCAAATTTAGTACTATTCGTACACATGAGTACACATTTTCAAAACCACCTCCTTATATCAACTCATCTTCTAAACCTTGATTTTCATTCCAAATTTCAAGATTTTAGCTCTATCCGTTCACGTAATACCAAATAGTACTAAATTTAGTAACTTTTCGTACTTTTCGTACACTTATAGTTCGAATTTCTGAAAAACATTTGGTACACCTTTCTAACTCTCCATCAGTGAACCTCATTCCAAATTTCAGAATTCTAGCTCCTCGCGTTTGCCTAATACAAAGGGTACCATATTTAGTACCTTCTAGTACTTTTAGTACAGTTCTAGTTCGAATTTCCAAAAATTCAGCCTTATCTGACACCTTCGGACCAAGAGTGACCCTCACCCAAAATTTCAAGATTCTAGCTTTAGCCGTTTAGTCTGGACGTTGATTATCAGTCAGTCAGTGAGTCATCATTACTGAACTCTATTATAAGTATAGATAAAACTGGACCTAGGTGACTCCCTTGTGGAACACCAGATGGAACACTAATCAACTTTGATTTGTAATCTTCGATCAGAACAAACTGGGATCTGTCTTGTAAGTAGGAAGAGATCCACGACAATAAACTTTTACTAAAACCAATGCGATCTAGCTTATATAAAAGAAGTTTATGATTCACTTTATCAAATGCTTTACTAAAATCCGTATAAATTGTGTCAGTATGTTTACGTTCTTTAAACCCTTTAATAATATCACATGAAAATTGTATAAGATTTGTAATAGTTGATAGTCCATTGCGAAATCCATGCTGACATGGACTCAGAATAGATTGAATTTTATGAGAAATAACACCAGTGATTAGTTTTTCAAATAACTTCGGTATAGCACTTAATTTTGCTATACCTCTGTAATTTGAGACATCGCTTATGGAGGGGAACTAAATAAGATTTTTTCCAATATGATGGAAAATGACCTAATTTTAAAGAATAGTTAAATAGCAAAGACAAAGGCGTGACCAGGGTAGTATTACAATGTTTGAGTACTATGCTAGGCACACCATCAGGACCAGAAGTTTTAATTGCTTTAAGTTTCCGTATGTTTTTAGAGATATCATTGGTTTGAAAATATGGCAAAGAAATATGATCTAACCGCGATAATGGATAAGGGTATGGAGTATTTAACTGGCATTCTTTTTGAGAATAAAGCTGTGTTCCTTTACTTACCTGAGGTTACCATTTTAACCATTTGTTACCATTTTAAACCTGCAAAGCGTTCCTTAACCCCGAAAAGTGGCAAAACTGGAAGCAATTTTTAAGAGAGTGAGAGGGGAGAGGGAGCGAAAATGGCTTTCTCTTCTACCACAGGCTACCAGCAAAATTTCTGCAGGTAGAAAATGGCAGAAATGATTTTTCGACTTTTGTTTGACGATTGACCGAAGAAAGAGTCGAACACTGACAACACTAAATTAAAAACTGTGAAATAAAAGACGAAAATTGTTTTTTTTTTATGTTTTTTCTGTAATTGCTGCCGGATCTACCATTTTTTCGTTCCTTTACTTTTCTGGTAAAAATGTTCATGAGAAAGCAATTTTGAACAGTTTTGACACTTTTCTCTTTTACCACTCTTACCATTAAAAAAGTAAAGGAACAAAGCTTAAGTTGATGCAAAAAAAAATCAGCAAAGCATTCAGCTACTTCATATGCGCCGACAAAAACAGAATTGTTAAATTTTAATAATCGTGGTTTAGTTGATGACTTCTTTTTCATATTAACAAAATCATAAAAGGATTTTGGATCCGTTTTAAAATTATTTTTAATTTTATCTAGATACATTTGATAACATCTACGAGACTCAATTGTAAATTTGGATCTAACAATGGAGTAATTAGAATAATCTATTGTAGAGCCAGATTTTTAAAATTTCTTAAAAAGTTTATTTTTTGAATTTTTTGATTCAGTGCTTTGGACTGAATATAAAGGCACTCTTCGGAATGTGTTTTTATGCAGTTCAAAGATGCAATAAAAATGCAAGCCATTGCAAACTATCCCAAAATAAATAAAAAGAATTTATTGTTTGTGTAAAACAAGAATAATAAGAATTTTATTACATTAACACAGATTATGAAATTTCTTCATTAAATTCAATCTCAACTGAGTTTGTGTCTTCCCGTCTCCCCTTAATTCAAGTTGAAATGTTTTTGCTTCATCTGCTAAAGGGTTCTTATATTATCGCCAGTTGACATTTCGTCAAGTACTCCAACAGCACTTCATTAGGAAATTTTCTTCTCGTGAGTTACCGTAAAAATGTTCCCAACTTTTGGTTGTATTTTTTATTTTGTTATATAAATTTTAGAAATTGATGCGCACTTTTCCTATTTTTGAAAAAAAATCTGTTGTTGTAGGTATCTAGAAATTGGCTTGCTTTCTAGGGATCATGTAGTGTCCAACTGGATATGGTGTTAATTTTTATTTTCTTACACACCGAGAACTCATGAGGATAAAGGACTGCGGGAGCCTTTGTTCTGCTAGCAGCCAGTCGTGTGGGGAGGTTCGGTCCTTTTTCCGCATAAATCTGTATTAGAGGTGGGCGCGTGCCTAAAAAATTAGGCACGAACATGCACGAACACGGACCAAAATTTTTATGCACATTCACGCACAAACACGGCGTTTTTCGAGAAGGCACGAACACGCACACTCACGCACGAAATTACAAAACCAGCAAGGAAAGGATCAAAGTCGGGCGGGGCCGACTATATAATACCCTACACCACTGTGAATATGTAAAATATGTATGGGAGCTAAATCCAAATCAGAACAGATTTCGATATAATTTTTCACATTTATTTGTAGACCAAATTCCGTCACATAGTCCAAATTTCATCAAAATCGGACAAATATAGCGTGTTTCGTGCATCAAATACCTCAAATCTGCCTAAATAATATATGAGAGCTATATTCAAATCTGAACCGATTTCGATATAATTTAGCACACTTGACACACTAGGCCAAATCCCGGCAAAAATTACAAATTTTATTGAAATCGAACATATATAGCGCGTTTGGTGCATCAAATACCTAAAATCGGACGAGAATATATATCCAAATCTGAACCGATATCTATATAATTTAGCACACTTATTTCTAGGCCAAATCCCGGTAAACATTCCAAATTTTATTGAAAGTCTCCTGCTCTTCTATGAGAAGACGTCCTGCTCTTCTGTGAGCAGACCTCCTGCTCTTATATAAGAAGACCTCCTTCTCTTCTATAAGAATACCTCCTGCCCTTCTATATGCAAACGTCCTTCTCTTCTACGAGAAGACGTCCTGCTCTTCTATGAGCAGACCTCCTGCTCTTGTATAAGAAGTCCTCCTTCTCTTCTATAAGAATACCTCCCGCCTTATATATGCAAACGTCCTGCTCTTCTATGAAAAGACGTCCTGCTCTTCTATGAGCAGACCTCCTGCTCTTATATAAGAAGACCTCTTTCTCTTCTATAAGAATACCCCCTGCCCTTCTATATGCAAACGTCCTTCTCTTCTACGAGAAGACGCCCTGCTCTTCTATGAGCAGACCTCCTGCTCTTGTATAAGAAGTCCTCCTTCTCTTCTATAAGAAGACCACCTGCCCTTCTATATGCAAACGTCCTGCTCTTATATGAAAAAATGTCCCGCTCTTCTATCAGAAGACGTCCTCCCTTATATATGCAAACGTCCTGCTATTCTATGAAAAGACGTCCTGCTCTTTAAGAAGAGGACCTCCTGCTCTTCAAGGAGAGGACCTCCTGCTGTTCTATAAGAAGACCTCTTGCTCTACTATAAGAAGACCTCCTGCTCTTCTATAAGAAGACCTCCTGCCCTTCTATATGCAAACGTCCTGCTCTTCTATGTGAAAACATCCTGTCCTTCTATGAGACGACCTTTTGCTCTTCCAGGAGAAGACATCCTGCCCTTCTATGAGAGGACCTTCTGCTCTTTTATGAGAAGACGTCCTGCTCTTCTGCTCTTTTATGAGAAGACGTCTTAAGAAGACCTCTTCCTCTTCTATAAGGCCTCCTGGTCTTCTATAAGATGAAATATTTTAGTTTTGTTTTTTTTTTCCTTTAAATGCATTCTATGCCATATGGCATAGTGCCCAAAAACCACTTTTCCAAACAAAATGTTAAAAAATTAGTTTTGATTATTCATATAGTGGGCTTAAGTATATATAAAATTGGAAAAATATATTTTTCAGATCAAAAACAAAAAAGAAGCACCGAAAGGGTTAAACGATAAAATAATTCTTTATTTGCTCATTAGTTAGTATTAGTACCATAATAAGCTAACATTTTCAATATTAAACAATCAATTTGTAATTTGCCGTAAGTTTTTTTTTCAGACGAGTTCAATTTACAACAACTTCTTCTGACGTTTCAAATTCGATCGGATAGGCTAATGCATCTACCTTGGTAATTGTGCTATGAAGAAAAATCAGCTGATTGAAATTTAAATCCTCGAAAAGGTATATCTAAATGCAATGAGATTTGTACTGGATTTATTAAATCCAGATGAGGATTCATGGCTAGTCTAAATGAGCTGTTAAACGGCGGAAATAAAAACGCCCCTATAAGATGTGTCATTGTTGGTACAAAGCGTTTAAGCAATGATTGTTTAGTTTTAGCTTTCAAATCTTTCAATTGAGCAGACTTTCAAAAGTTTTTTAGACCAAAGGGCAAAAATGTGCATAGTAGGGTACTTTTCCGAGAATATTTTATGAAAACCTTATAGAAGTTCTAGCAATGAAAACTTTAAGTCAGATATACGATCCAACCCATGCTTTTGTAGCAAAATACTCTTACAGCCAGTTTCTGTATGTCGAAAGAAGAATGTGTGAGAATGAAACACGTCCAAACTCTTGTGTGTTTTTCAATTTTTTTTTGTTTTGAAGCAAAAACAAAGGTAAAATTATTTCGAAAACTAAAGTCTGGGCGTGTTTCATTCGCACACATTTTTTTTCAATAACATCATCCATAACAAATAATAAAGTCAGATAAACATCTGATTTGCAAAGAGAGTATATTGCGTTAACCCTCATAGTAGTTTTTGTATTTGCTTCTCTCATGAACAAAACAAATGGCAAACAAACATCATCTTTTTTCACTTATACTCTGGCCTCTCCATAACAAAACGGCAATAAGTACCAGACTGCAAAAACGAAGCAAATAATTTTAGGAATATTTTGGTCGGTTTCTTGTTCGTTGTTCGTGTTTAGTATCTTGCACGACTTCTAAAGGGAGACCAAAAATTTAGCACGATCGTGTCACATAGTGCAGATCGTGTTTAGTCGTGTCGTGCAAAACCGTGTCGAACAAAAAAACACGATCACGCACGGCCAAAAATGCATTCCGGCACGACACGCACAAACACGGCGTTTTTCGAGAAGGCACGAACACGCACTACTCACGGCACGACACGCGCCCACCTCTAATCTGTATCCACTACACATAATTATTGTAGACTCCCTTTTTAGTTTCTTGACGTTAACTATTGACTCTAAATGGACCAGGATGACTATTACAAAAATACCCCAAAATATAGTCATATTGAAAATGTTCTAAAATAATATAAAAATACCATTATCTTTTCTTATGGAGATTCATTTCCACGGATGTAATTGTAGAAAAGTGCCTCAATACCCTCGCCTGCCAATGTTCAGTAGAGAAGTGACGGTCCAAAGGGAATCACTGGGATGTATGTGGAGCTTGCAACATATTGTCTACTTCAATTCGACGAAAATTATGACTGCATTTTGCATCTAATTTTATGATGTATCTCATGGATAGGTTTATGTGTAATTTGTTGCAGGTTGTTTAGATTACTCCAGATGTTAAATTATGACGTTCTTGGAAGTTTCCGTGTGATTTCGTGCCTCATCAATTGGGAAATTATTCGTAATCAGTGTTACATCAATACGTATCCTTCTATATATCCATGGTAGTTTGAAGTTGAGACTAGAGTTGTATAGTTCATGAACGAACTAGTTCAATTGAACGATTCATTGAAAAGAGCGTATGAACTAGATCAGTCGATATAGTTCATTATAGTTCAATAGTTCACTGAACTATAATCAGTCGGTGACCGTACGATCAACGAACGATTCACAATCTAGTTCAACATGTCGTTAACAAATACATAAAGTGACGGCGTCGTCTATGTTAACCCTGCGTTTACACATGACAGGACAGTTGAGTTCATGTATTGATTGTCAAAATCCCAAAACTTGCCTGTGTGACGTAGGTGTCCAGACAACTGCAAAAACAGTTGTAAAATTATAAATAAAAATCGTCGATTTCTTTTTGATTTCCCTTTACATATTTTGTTTTTGTTCATGTTTTTTTGTTTTCAACAAATTTCAATTATTATATCGCTTATTTTTATAAAAATGCCAAAAATTTGTCTTCCTTACTGTCTGTGAAAAAATGATGGACAGCTGGGAGACAAACGACAAATGTATGTATGTGTTAGTAAATCAGAGTTGTATTTGAAGACAAACTGTCTGGTGTAAACGCCTAGTAAAGGATGCCTTCGTAATGTGATCAGTTTGTTTATGTTTTGGATCAAGGTACATGGAATAGCTGTCGGAAAATGAAGATTTCTACAAAAACATAGAGACATAACGAATCCATTACCTAATGAATCTGCCTTTTTGGATAGAAAAAAGGGAAAAATAAAAAGAAACACACACGCACAAAGCATTTTCGCAATGACAATTTCTACACACACACACACAGCATAAGATTTTTTGCCAGCCACCTCAATGAAGGATGTTTTTTCTGAAATGAATTAATCTTTCTTTAAGAATGCAATAAAACTATGTAAATGTAACATTTTTGTTATGGAGTAGTTTAATTATATTAGTCTTTTGTTTGTTTGTATTTATGCGTTTTTTGGTGTATGTATGCGTTTGTATCAAACGACCGATTAAGAGCTGGTGAACGATTTTGATCCGCATGATTGAACTGGACAGTGAACTATGAACTAGATTACTGACCTAGTTCAGTTTAAAGAGCTGAGCTATTGAACTAGATCTTTCAAATGAACTAGATTATACAACTCTAGTTGAGACGTATTAAGCGATCATTTTATGACATATTTTGAATGCTTTTGTGGTCACTTTGCTATGCGGATTTCAATCATGTTATCAATCAAAGTGATCTTGGAGTATTTTGGAAAACCATGACTGAGCTTATTGTTCCAATTTAATGGGGAAAAAAGTCATCACGCTACCCGTTGGGCAGCGTGAATTCTGTTCGTCTATACTGATGGTATAAGCGCTTTTCAGTATCGATTTGGCTTCAATTTTCACTAGCAAATATGCTAACCTGAATTTTTTGGAAGAAACACTTGTTATGCTACCAATCACAAACTCTCTTAATTTGTATTTGTATTTCGTAATAGCAAAATAAGTATGCACCAATTTTATCAAAGAATATGTGATTTCACAAAAATTGATGGAATTTCACTTGAAATATATAGGATTCATGTATGGCAAACTGATTTCTTTATAAACGATGTTAACACTTTGGAAGATTGAACAGAAAGGAAGTTCTTGTATGAACGTTCTCAACTTGATGTATTGGATATCTTAAAAAATGACAATTGCCAAAACGTAGAATTTTAATAGGAAATGTTGCCACATTTGGTGTATTAGTGTGCATCGTTGCAACAATAAGTATTAACAAATCTGAATCATGATTATGCTCAGTAGTATTGAAAATGGGTGATATTTATTTGAATTGAGCTACCCTCGAGACATTTATTTAAAATTTAGCATTTTTCTGAATGATTTTATCTTTGATTATTTTCTTGTTTTTTCATCCGACATGTTTGCCAAACAGCTACGTTAAATGTCCGTTTAGTTTGGAAACGAACCATTTACGCTCAGTATCTGTGGACTAAGTCACCACAGAACCAGAACACAAGATCAAAATATAATTACAAAAACATTTTACATCTTCCTTCTCACTGACTAACTGTCAATATTTTATGACCTCTTGTCAGCTATTTCGTAAACATTCAGATAAATATTACTAGCATGCATAATTTATCAATGAATATTATTTTGTTTTTTAATAAATTTCGGTAAATTTAACCAGTGAAATATAAAGAAAGAAAGTGAATTTCATGCAAGAATAATTTTACCAATAGCAAAGAAATTAATATACCCGAAGATAGTGCCCAAACAAAATCTGTAACATGTTGATGAAGATTGCCAAACATAATGATGATAAAAAAGCAAACCAGTCTACAGAACAACAACAACTCCAAACGAATCCCAAGGTCACAGCTAACAATTGGTAAACATTGGTGACAATTTAAAGGTAATATTTAACATCATTAACTTTAGTGTGTCGATGAATTATAGGGAATTTTGATATGTAGAATTGTTCGTGTTTATAAAAATGTGAACGTCCGCCACAAAACCGAGTAATTCGCCCAATTTTGGCAGCGAATTAATTAATAGGACAAAAAGGACGATTATGTTCGTATGTCCTTCGCGTGGAACGTACCTATAAGTTTGCCATTTAAATCTTCAAGCACATAATAATGGCTTCCCATTTTCTCTCTTACCTTAGCTTTCAGAAACAAGGGAGCTTATTTCAAATTAAAATGTTTTTCCATATTGGATTGTGAGAAGTTGCGTCGATACACTTCTTGCCCAACGGAAAACGTCTGTTGGCGTGTACGCAAGTTATAATATTTTTGGTTCTTTTCAAAAGCAGATTTTATGTGTTTGACCAAATCTTTCCTAATTAGCTGAAGGTGATCATCATTTGTCAGTTTGACGGTGGGTTCAGTCAGAAGATTTAACTTTCTTAGAAGTTCGTATGAAGAGGCATGCGTTATCATATCAAAGCCGAAGAGGGCATGATATGGCGAGCAGTCAATAGACTGATGATAAGAATTGCGAAGTGCACAGCTTATTGCCGAAAGATTAGTGTCCCATTGCCTATGATCGTCTTTGAGATATGATCTAATGCCAGCTATAAGAGACCGATTCACTCTTTCTGATGCATTAGACTGTGGCGAGTACAATGCAGTATATATGTGATTGATCCCTAAAGAGGTGAAGAAGGCGTTTAAGTCATTGGCTCTAAATTGACTGCCATTGTCACTAATAATTGTTTCGGGGACACCGTACATATGGAAAATATGATTCTGAAGGAAGTCTTGTATGGCGGTAGATGTAAATTTTTTGAGTGGACAAAGCCAGTGATACTTGGTCAAATGATCAAGCACAATCAGTAACCCGATATAACCACTTTTGCTGCGAGGATATGGTCCAAGTATGTCGATGTACATCCTTTGAAAGGGACGAAGTGATACTGAGGGGTTACCTATAGGAGGTTTCATTACCATATTAGGTGCCTTAGTTTGTTTACAGATATCACATTCTCTGACGTACTTTCTTACATCTGTGACCATACCTGGCCAGAAGAGGTGTCTTCGTAGGAGCTGAAGAGTTTTGCTCATTCCTCCGTGAGCATTTACAGGGGTGTCATGGGCTACCGATATAGCTTTCGTCCTCAATCGAAGTGGAACCCATAGCTTCCACGCTTCTTCTTCTTGGTCATCGCCTGTATAGTGTTGTGTCCTGTAGTACACATACTTATCAATGATCTTCACATCAGGGAACTTTGACTGATTTTGTGTCACTTTGTCTTTTAGCGTTTTATAGTCTTCATCTTCGAAGAAAGGTGAGTCCAAGTCGATTTCTGGCTCGGATAACTCCAGAGCTAAAATCTCCTCTTCCGGTATCCTTGATAACGCGTCTGGGACGACATTATCCTTCCCCTTCCTATGGCTTATAGTAAATTTGTAGCTCTGCAACTTAAATACCCAGCGGGCCAGACGACCAGTTAGGTCTGGTTGCCGCATAAGCCATAGTAAGCTTGAATGGTCAGTTATGACCTCAAAATCCTGGAGTTCCAGGTAGCAGCGAAATTTTTTGATCGCTTCAATAGCTGCAAGACATTCCCTCTCTGTGACGCTGTAGTTACGTTGGGCCGAGTTCAGCTTCTTGCTCATATAGGCGATGGGCTTTTCATTACCTTCATCGTCTAACTGAACAAGAACTGCCCCGATCCCGTAATCACTAGCGTCACAGTGGAGGTAAAACTTTCTCTTAAAATCAGGATTGGTCAGGATGGGAGCTGTGGTTAACAGCCCCTTTATCCTTTCAAATGCTTTTTGGGCCTCATTGGTCCAAAGAAATTTCTTTTTAGTGGACACAACATCGGATATGGGAGACACTTCGGTGGAAAAGTTTTGGATAAATCTCCTGTACCACCCAGCTAAGCCGAGGAACCCTCGAACCTGCTTAAGGTTTTTAGGTACAGGCCACTGTGTAATTGCCACTATTTTCTCATTATCGGTCATTATCCCTCCGTTTCCGATGACATATCCCAAATAGTTCACTTTCGTGACACAAAAGTGGCTTTTTGAGATATTCAACGTGAGGTTTGCTTTGCGGAACTGTGAGGATATCCTCATAAGGATTTCTATATGGGTCGGGAAGTCTTCGGAGACAATCACGAGATCGTCCAAGTATCCGAAGACGCAATGGCGGAGATCGGGTGGAATTATCTCGTCCATTAGACGACACATTGTTTGAGCTGCGTTACACAGCCCGAATGGCATGACCACAAACTGGTACAGAGGCCTTCCCGGGACTGTGAACGCAGTCAAATGTTTCGAGTTTTCATCCAACCCGATCTGCCAAAAGGCGTCCTTCAAATCCAACTTGGATATGATATTTGCCTTTGGTAGAAATTCCCTCAATATTGGGTAAAGGATATGCGTCCTTTTCCGTTACCGAGTTCAATTTTCGTGCGTCTAGACAGAGTCTCACTTTGTTGGGCTTAACAACTAACCTCATCGGGGAACTCCACGACGAGTTAGAGGGTTCTATTACACCTAACTGTAGCATTCTGTCAACCTCACCAAACATAAGTTTTTCCACTGCAGGGGACACAGGGTAAAACCTTTGTTTGATGGGTTGAGCAGAACCTACGTTTATGGTATGTTTTAAAAGACTGGTCCGACCTAGTCCTTTGGTCTCAAAGTTTGGAAAGAGGTTGATGACTGTCTGTAACTGAAGACGTTCCGAATCATTGAGAGGATATGAGTCAGGATTTGTTACTGGTGGGACATTGACTGATTCATTATGCATGGAAATGGTTGAAAAGTTTAAATTTTTCGTCTTTACACTATCATTAATATCAAAATTTGACGTGATAATGTCATTGGAATTGATGATATTCGGCATTAAATTGAAGATTTTACAAAAGTCAATCCCTAGAATAAGTTTTTGGGAAATGCTGGGTACGACAAATAGACGAATAGGTTTTATTTGGTCCTTAAAAGAGATATTGACTTCTAGCCACCCGCACACTTTTTGTGAATTGCCGTCAGCAGTTTTAACGGTTGATTTCACTTTATGAAAATTGGGGAACTTAGTATAATCTCTTGTTGCTAATTCAGATCCAATGCAACTTACATTTGCACCGGTATCAATCAGGCCATATTCAACAAAATCTAAAAAGGACACTTTAGCATAGTATCTGAAATCCGTTGGATTCGATACGATTGTCGATACTAAAAGCTTAGTACAAAGTTTTTTCATTTTGAAAAATTTGCGTAACCGCAAAGTGGAACGCTTTGGCTTCCTAATGTCCAAAGGACATAACTCAGAATTATTAAATATGTCATTCCTTCTTTGACAATATAACTGCCATCTGACATGAAAAGGGTTTTTCGGGTAAATAATTTTGGAGACGTCATTTTCATAATAAGTTTCATTAGATAGTGGTCGCTTTAAAATTTTAATCGTTTTTGATTTGGCAGATATGTTATCTTTATTGGTATTGATATTGGTTTCAGAATTCTGTTCTTCAACCTGATTTATACGTGTATGCAAATTTAAAGGGATTACTGAAGTTTGTCCATTTGTGGACTGAAACTTTTCAAGTTTTTTGAATTATTTTGTTTTCTATTTGCACACCTTAAGCAATTGGGTTTGTATATATTTTTAGACCCACATCCGTAACAAAATATGGTCCGATCCTGAGTGCAATCTTGCCAGTGGTGGCCCTCAGCATCGCAATTCCAACAATGGGAAACTTGCTCAGATCTTTTGATTGCCTCTATAAAAGGTGCTGCGTTTTCCTCTGGTATAATTGTCTCATGATCGTCAATATCTATTTCAGCTACATTTCTACGAGTCATTTGAAGTGGGACATTTCGACTTGGCAGAGATTTCCTAACATGCTCGTCACTGAAAAAGTTTTCTCGCATCTGAACGAGCTTACGGAGATGCGAAATTGACGTGATGGGAACATATAGTAGATCCTGGCGTATATCAGGACGAAGATTTCGTGCTAAAATTTCTATCAGTTCGGCTTCTGACATCGCCCTTGGGAGTTTATCTATCATTGAAGAAACGGCTTCAAAGAAAGCGTCAAACGTTTCGTTTGGTTTCTGCTTTCTAGCTCGAATTTCCTCCCGAATGTCAAAAGATGATTTGAACTGTTTGTATTGGTCTATTAGCGCTTCACAAAACGAGTTCCATTCAACAAACTTGACTTGTTTTTGATAGCGCCAATACCAGTCCCTGGCTTTCCCTGTTAATAGGCAATTCAAATTTCGGCATATGACGCTATAGTCACCATTGAAATAGTCGTTAGTAAGTGAGCCTAATCGATAAAGAAATTCCTCCACTCCTAAACCATTTGTGGAACCATCGAATTTCAGATTCCAATTCTGGATGATCGAAGTGATCTTATCAAATGGCATAGTACTACTTATTGAACATTGGGATGAATTGTTTGATCCATAAGAAGCATTTCTTTGTTGAGAATTGTGTGGTATCGTATTCGTAGGAAAATTTTGAGTTCCTTGTTGCGTAATCGTATCGGTTTGTTGTTGGTTAGCATGACTAGTATAACCTATTTGCTTGTTGCTTTGCATTGCATTTGATTGGTACTGATGGTTCGGGTTATTGGAAGATGGGCTATGGTTTGGAACAATGTCGTTGCGATTAATTTGTTGCTGATTTGGATTAGTAGGGAAATTTAATGGAAAATCATAATTCCCTTGACTGTTTATTTGATTATGAGGTTGCTGCTGTGTTGGAACATTTTGCTGATTTATATTATTAACAGCGTTAATCGGGTTATTGTTAGGGTTTTCATTGCAACTTCGAGGAAGTAGGTTTATATTTTGGAGAATCTTGGTGAGACTTGATTCGACAATCTTTTCTATTTCAGCCGTATTTATTCCACTGTTGGGATTAGAGGGCTGTATCGGAGAAAACAAATGGGTGGATACTTCTGCATTGCTAGTCGGAGTAGCTGTCTTATCAGCAGTGTTAATAACATTTCGGCTACAATTAGGGTTACTTTGGAAAATGTTTTGAGAAGTGCTGTTATCAACATTCTGACTAGAAATAGGGTTATCCTGGAAAAGATTCCGAGAAGAGTGTTATACTGTTTGGCCATAGCTCCTCTTCCTCTGGTAGCAGGAGGTTTGAAAACAGGAACACTCTTGGCTTTGACGACAATATCCCTAAGCTCTTTTAACTCAGCAGATCTCTTGCATATTGGGCATTCTTTAGATGATGCCATATGGGCCTCCATACAGTATCTATGAAACGTATGAAAACACTTATCTAACATGAGGCAATCATCGCCGTCTTCCATATTCTCTTTACAGACGTTGCACACCCCTGGTTCCATTGTAAGAGAAGAAGGTGGTGGCGGTTGTGAAGATGATGGCGGAGGCGAATTTTGCACCGGCATTTTTAGTATTTTGTACAAAATGAACTTAGAAACGCTTCCACAGTTCAGTTTAAAAATTGTGTCAAAACGAAAATAAAATGATTGTATCTATTCTGGCAATAGATAAAACCTTTCGAGTAAAGTCTTTGTTACGAGCGCAAATGAGATCAGATATTAAATGTGTTGATTACTTTCAAACTAGAGGTTTGAAAATAAAAAGAACTGATTACAATCTCTATTACCCAATATAATTAGGTTTTACTCTTATAGAACAAATGAAATCCAATGGAAATCAAATAATTGATGTGATATATGTTGGTTCTGTTTTTATCTATGAAAGCATATATTTCACTAAAGCAGGTAAATAGGATCTGAAGAATTAAAATATGGAATTGAAGTATATGAACAAATACGATGTAATAATATGATAAATACATATGAAATATATCAAATAATATACATATACAATACATATGTATATGTTTAAATAAATATATCAAAAATGTTTATTGAATATAAATTTATTTTTAAAGAGCAATGTCAAATAAGTTTTTTTGTTTTTTTTTGTTTATGCAATATATATGAAAACTTATGTTTTCTTGCCGTTTAGAGATGATGTGATGAAGAAAGATGCATTCACCTTTGGAAAGACAACAGGATTAGGTTTCAAAACTGGGCTATGGAAACTTACTCACTCAATCAAAGCATATTAATAGGATCAAACCAACATACAACTATCCTTTACATGGGTCCTTCCATAACAACGGTCATATAATTGCTATTCTGCTAAATTTATGAAGTCCTAGCTGAATGAAAGGTTGTTGATAACTCAGATCAACTACTACTTGTATCAAAAGAGCAAGACAAGTTTTTTCAGGACGAATTATCTCTATCACTTAGTCATTGATTCATGAAATTTTTGAAGCGAATCAAACGGTTAGCTTTTTGGTCATACTTTTGCCAAAATGCTAAAGTTCCAGTAAGACTTCTTCAAATATCCATAAAAGCAACTCCCAAAATCCTGAGATTTATTCGAACTGAAAATAAATGAAGTCTAAAAATTTAAAGTTATTTAAATGAAAAATAGAGCCAAAATGATGAGATCATCTTATCGGCCCTGCACGTTGGGCGCCAAATTAATGTAGTGTCCAACTGGATATGGTGTTAATTTTTATTTTCTTACACACCGAGAACTCATGAGGATAAAGGACTGCGGGAGCCTTTGTTCTGCTAGCAGCCAGTCGTGTGGGGAGGTTCGGTCCTTTTTCCGCATAAATCTGTATCCACTACACATAATTATTGTAGACTCCCTTTTTAGTTTCTTGACGTTAACTATTGACTCTAAATGGACCAGGATGACTATTACAAAAATACCCCAAAATATAGTCATATTGAAAATGTTCTAAAATAATATAAAAATACCATTATCTTTTCTTATGGAGATTCATTTCCACGGATGTAATTGTAGAAAAATGCCTCAATACCCTCGCCTGCCAATGTTCAGTAGAGAAGTGACGGTCCAAAGGGAATCACTGGGATGTATGTGGAGCTTGCAACATATTGTCTACTTCAATTCGACGAAAATTATGACTGCATTTTGCATCTAATTTTATGATGTATCTCATGGATAGGTTTATGTGTAATTTGTTGCAGGTTGTTTAGATTACTCCAGATGTTAAATTATGACGTTCTTGGAAGTTTCCGTGTGATTTCGTGCCTCATCAATTGGGAAATTATTCGTAATCAGTGTTACATCAATACGTATCCTTCTATATATCCATGGTAGTTTGAAGTTGAGACGTATTAAGCGATCATTTTATGACATATTTTGAATGCTTTTGTGGTCACTTTGCTATGCGGATTTCAATCATGTTATCAATCAAAGTGATCTTGGAGTATTTTGGAAAACCATGACTGAGCTTATTGTTCCAATTTAATGGGGAAAAAAGTCATCACGCTACCCGTTGGGCAGCGTGAATTCTGTTCGTCTATACTGATGGTATAAGCGCTTTTCAGTATCGATTTGGCTTCAATTTTCACTAGCAAATATGCTAACCTGAATTTTTTGGAAGAAACACTTGTTATGCTACCAATCACAAACTCTCTTAATTTGTATTTGTATTTCGTAATAGCAAAATAAGTATGCACCAATTTTATCAAAGAATATGTGATTTCACAAAAATTGATGGAATTTCACTTGAAATATATAGGATTCATGTATGGCAAACTGATTTCTTTATAAACTTGAAACGATGTTAACACTTTGGAAGATTGAACAGAAAGGAAGTTCTTGTATGAACGTTCTCAACTTGATGTATTGGATATCTTAAAAAATGACAATTGCCAAAACGTAGAATTTTAATAGGAAATGTTGCCACATTTGGTGTATTAGTGTGCATCGTTGCAACAATAAGTATTAACAAATCTGAATCATGATTATGCTCAGTAGTATTGAAAATGGGTGATATTTATTTGAATTGAGCTACCCTCGAGACATTTATTTAAAATTTAGCATTTTTCTGAATGATTTTATCTTTGATTATTTTCTTGTTTTTTCATCCGACATGTTTGCCAAACAGCTACGTTAAATGTCCGTTTAGTTTGGAAACGAACCATTTACGCTCAGTATCTGTGGACTAAGTCACCACAGAACCAGAACACAAGATCAAAATATAATTACAAAAACATTTTACATCTTCCTTCTCACTGACTAACTGTCAATATTTTATGACCTCTTGTCAGCTATTTCGTAAACATTCAGATAAATATTACTAGCATGCATAATTTATCAATGAATATTATTTTGTTTTTTAATAAATTTCGGTAAATTTAACCAGTGAAATATAAAGAAAGAAAGTGAATTTCATGCAAGAATAATTTTACCAATAGCAAAGAAATTAATATACCCGAAGATAGTGCCCAAACAAAATCTGTAACATGTTGATGAAGATTGCCAAACATAATGATGATAAAAAAGCAAACCAGTCTACAGAACAACAACAACTCCAAACGAATCCCAAGGTCACAGCTAACAATTGGTAAACATTGGTGACAATTTAAAGGTAATATTTAACATCATTAACTTTAGTGTGTCGATGAATTATAGGGAATTTTGATATGTAGAATTGTTCGTGTTTATAAAAATGTGAACGTCCGCCACAAAACCGAGTAATTCGCCCAATTTTGGCAGCGAATTAATTAATAGGACAAAAAGGACGATTATGTTCGTATGTCCTTCGCGTGGAACGTACCTATAAGTTTGCCATTTAAATCTTCAAGCACATAATAATGGCTTCCCATTTTCTCTCTTACCTTAGCTTTCAGAAACAAGGGAGCTAATTTCAAATTAAAATGTTTTTCCATATTGGATTGTGAGAAGTTGCGTCGATACACTTCTCGCCCAACGGAAAACGTCTGTTGGCGTGTACGCAAGTTATAATATTTTTGGTTCTTTTCAAAAGCAGATTTTATGTGTTTGACCAAATCTTTCCTAATTAGCTGAAGGTGATCATCATTTGTCAGTTTGACGGTGGGTTCAGTCAGAAGATTTAACTTTCTTAGAAGTTCGTATGAAGAGGCATGCGTTATCATATCAAAGCCGAAGAGGGCATGATATGGCGAGCAGTCAATAGACTGATGATAAGAATTGCGAAGTGCACAGCTTATTGCCGAAAGATTAGTGTCCCATTGCCTATGATCGTCTTTGAGATATGATCTAATGCCAGCTATAAGAGACCGATTCACTCTTTCTGATGCATTAGACTGTGGCGAGTACAATGCAGTATATATGTGATTGATCCCTAAAGAGGTGAAGAAGGCGTTTAAGTCATTGGCTCTAAATTGACTGCCATTGTCACTAATAATTGTTTCGGGGACACCGTACATATGGAAAATATGATTCTGAAGGAAGTCTTGTATGGCGGTAGATGTAAATTTTTTGAGTGGACAAAGCCAGTGATACTTGGTCAAATGATCAAGCACAATCAGTAACCCGATATAACCACTTTTGCTGCGAGGATATGGTCCAAGTATGTCGATGTACATCCTTTGAAAGGGACGAAGTGATACTGAGGGGTTACCATATTAGGTGCCTTAGTTTGTTTACAGATATCACATTCTCTGACGTACTTTCTTACATCTGTGACCATACCTGGCCAGAAGAGGTGTCTTCGTAGGAGCTGAAGAGTTTTGCTCATTCCTCCGTGAGCATTTACAGGGGTGTCATGGGCTACCGATATAGCTTTCGTCCTCAATCGAAGTGGAACCCATAGCTTCCACGCTTCTTCTTCTTGGTCATCGCCTGTATAGTGTTGTGTCCTGTAGTACACATACTTATCAATGATCTTCACATCAGGGAACTTTGACTGATTTTGTGTCACTTTGTCTTTTAGCGTTTTATAGTCTTCATCTTCGAAGAAAGGTGAGTCCAAGTCGATTTCTGGCTCGGATAACTCCAGAGCTAAAATCTCCTCTTCCGGTATCCTTGATAACGCGTCTGGGACGACATTATCCTTCCCCTTCCTATGGCTTATAGTAAATTTGTAGCTCTGCAACTTAAATACCCAGCGGGCCAGACGACCAGTTAGGTCTGGTTGCCGCATAAGCCATAGTAAGCTTGAATGGTCAGTTATGACCTCAAAATCCTGGAGTTCCAGGTAGCAGCGAAATTTTTTGATCGCTTCAATAGCTGCAAGACATTCCCTCTCTGTGACGCTGTAGTTACGTTGGGCCGAGTTCAGCTTCTTGCTCATATAGGCGATGGGCTTTTCATTACCTTCATCGTCTAACTGAACAAGAACTGCCCCGATCCCGTAATCACTAGCGTCACAGTGGAGGTAAAACTTTCTCTTAAAATCAGGATTGGTCAGGATGGGAGCTGTGGTTAACAGCCCCTTTATCCTTTCAAATGCTTTTTGGGCCTCATTGGTCCAAAGAAATTTCTTTTTAGTGGACACAACATCGGATATGGGAGACACTTCGGTGGAAAAGTTTTGGATAAATCTCCTGTACCACCCAGCTAAGCCGAGGAACCCTCGAACCTGCTTAAGGTTTTTAGGTACAGGCCACTGTGTAATTGCCACTATTTTCTCATTATCGGTCATTATCCCTCCGTTTCCGATGACATATCCCAAATAGTTCACTTTCGTGACACAAAAGTGGCTTTTTGAGATATTCAACGTGAGGTTTGCTTTGCGGAACTGTGAGGATATCCTCATAAGGATTTCTATATGGGTCGGGAAGTCTTCGGAGACAATCACGAGATCGTCCAAGTATCCGAAGACGCAATGGCGGAGATCGGGTGGAATTATCTCGTCCATTAGACGACACATTGTTTGAGCTGCGTTACACAGCCCGAATGGCATGACCACAAACTGGTACAGAGGCCTTCCCGGGACTGTGAACGCAGTCAAATGTTTCGAGTTTTCATCCAACCCGATCTGCCAAAAGGCGTCCTTCAAATCCAACTTGGATATGATATTTGCCTTTGGTAGAAATTCCCTCAATATTGGGTAAAGGATATGCGTCCTTTTCCGTTACCGAGTTCAATTTTCGTGCGTCTAGACAGAGTCTCACTTTGTTGGGCTTAACAACTAACCTCATCGGGGAACTCCACGACGAGTTAGAGGGTTCTATTACACCTAACTGTAGCATTCTGTCAACCTCACCAAACATAAGTTTTTCCACTGCAGGGGACACAGGGTAAAACCTTTGTTTGATGGGTTGAGCAGAACCTACGTTTATGGTATGTTTTAAAAGACTGGTCCGACCTAGTCCTTTGGTCTCAAAGTTTGGAAAGAGGTTGATGACTGTCTGTAACTGAAGACGTTCCGAATCATTGAGAGGATATGAGTCAGGATTTGTTACTGGTGGGACATTGACTGATTCATTATGCATGGAAATGGTTGAAAAGTTTAAATTTTTCGTCTTTACACTATCATTAATATCAAAATTTGACGTGATAATGTCATTGGAATTGATGATATTCGGCATTAAATTGAAGATTTTACAAAAGTCAATCCCTAGAATAAGTTTTTGGGAAATGCTGGGTACGACAAATAGACGAATAGGTTTTATTTGGTCCTTAAAAGAGATATTGACTTCTAGCCACCCGCACACTTTTTGTGAATTGCCGTCAGCAGTTTTAACGGTTGATTTCACTTTATGAAAATTGGGGAACTTAGTATAATCTCTTGTTGCTAATTCAGATCCAATGCAACTTACATTTGCACCGGTATCAATCAGGCCATATTCAACAAAATCTAAAAAGGACACTTTAGCATAGTATCTGAAATCCGTTGGATTCGATACGATTGTCGATACTAAAAGCTTAGTACAAAGTTTTTTCATTTTGAAAAATTTGCGTAACCGCAAAGTGGAACGCTTTGGCTTCCTAATGTCCAAAGGACATAACTCAGAATTATTAAATATTTCATTCCTTCTTTGACAATATAACTGCCATCTGACATGAAAAGGGTTTTTCGGGTAAATAATTTTGGAGACGTCATTTTCATAATAAGTTTCATTAGATAGTGGTCGCTTTAAAATTTTAATCGTTTTTGATTTGGCAGATATGTTATCTTTATTGGTATTGATATTGGTTTCAGAATTCTGTTCTTCAACCTGATTTATACGTGTATGCAAATTTAAAGGGATTACTGAAGTTTGTCCATTTGTGGACTGAAACTTTTCAAGTTTTTTGAATTATTTTGTTTTCTATTTGCACACCTTAAGCAATTGGGTTTGTATATATTTTTAGACCCACATCCGTAACAAAATATGGTCCGATCCTGAGTGCAATCTTGCCAGTGGTGGCCCTCAGCATCGCAATTCCAACAATGGGAAACTTGCTCAGATCTTTTGATTGCCTCTATAAAAGGTGCTGCGTTTTCCTCTGGTATAATTGTCTCATGATCGTCAATATCTATTTCAGCTACATTTCTACGAGTCATTTGAAGTGGGACATTTCGACTTGGCAGAGATTTCCTAACATGCTCGTCACTGAAAAAGTTTTCTCGCATCTGAACGAGCTTACGGAGATGCGAAATTGACGTGATGGGAACATATAGTAGATCCTGGCGTATATCAGGACGAAGATTTCGTGCTAAAATTTCTATCAGTTCGGCTTCTGACATCGCCCTTGGGAGTTTATCTATCATTGAAGAAACGGCTTCAAAGAAAGCGTCAAACGTTTCGTTTGGTTTCTGCTTTCTAGCTCGAATTTCCTCCCGAATGTCAAAAGATGATTTGAACTGTTTGTATTGGTCTATTAGCGCTTCACAAAACGAGTTCCATTCAACAAACTTGACTTGTTTTTGATAGCGCCAATACCAGTCCCTGGCTTTCCCTGTTAATAGGCAATTCAAATTTCGGCATATGACGCTATAGTCACCATTGAAATAGTCGTTAGTAAGTGAGCCTAATCGATAAAGAAATTCCTCCACTCCTAAACCATTTGTGGAACCATCGAATTTCAGATTCCAATTCTGGATGATCGAAGTGATCTTATCAAATGGCATAGTACTACTTATTGAACATTGGGATGAATTGTTTGATCCATAAGAAGCATTTCTTTGTTGAGAATTGTGTGGTATCGTATTCGTAGGAAAATTTTGAGTTCCTTGTTGCGTAATCGTATCGGTTTGTTGTTGGTTAGCATGACTAGTATAACCTATTTGCTTGTTGCTTTGCATTGCATTTGATTGGTACTGATGGTTCGGGTTATTGGAAGATGGGCTATGGTTTGGAACAATGTCGTTGCGATTAATTTGTTGCTGATTTGGATTAGTAGGGAAATTTAATGGAAAATCATAATTCCCTTGACTGTTTATTTGATTATGAGGTTGCTGCTGTGTTGGAACATTTTGCTGATTTATATTATTAACAGCGTTAATCGGGTTATTGTTAGGGTTTTCATTGCTACTTCGAGGAAGTAGGTTTATATTTTGGAGAATCTTGGTGAGACTTGATTCGACAATCTTTTCTATTTCAGCCGTATTTATTCCACTGTTGGGATTAGAGGGCTGTATCGGAGAAAACAAATGGGTGGATACTTCTGCATTGCTAGTCGGAGTAGCTGTCTTATCAGCAGTGTTAATAACATTTCGGCTACAATTAGGGTTACTTTGGAAAATGTTTTGAGAAGTGCTGTTATCAACATTCTGACTAGAAATAGGGTTATCCTGGAAAAGATTCCGAGAAGAGTGTTATACTGTTTGGCCATAGCTCCTCTTCCTCTGGTAGCAGGAGGTTTGAAAACAGGAACACTCTTGGCTTTGACGACAATATCCCTAAGCTCTTTTAACTCAGCAGATCTCTTGCATATTGGGCATTCTTTAGATGATGCCATATGGGCCTCCATACAGTATCTATGAAACGTATGAAAACACTTATCTAACATGAGGCAATCATCGCCGTCTTCCATATTCTCTTTACAGACGTTGCACACCCCTGGTTCCATTGTAAGAGAAGAATGTGGTGGCGGTTGTGAAGATGATGGCGGAGGCGAATTTTGCACCGGCATTTTTAGTATTTTGTACAAAATGAACTTAGAAACGCTTCCACAGTTCAGTTTAAAAATTGTGTCAAAACGAAAATAAAATGATTGTATCTATTCTGGCAATAGATAAAACCTTTCGAGTAAAGTCTTTGTTACGAGCGCAAATGAGATCAGATATTAAATGTGTTGATTACTTTCAAACTAGAGGTTTGAAAATAAAAAGAACTGATTACAATCTCTATTACCCAATATAATTAGGTTTTACTCTTATAGAACAAATGAAATCCAATGGAAATCAAATAATTGATGTGATATATGTTGGTTCTGTTTTTATCTATGAAAGCATATATTTCACTAAAGCAGGTAAATAGGATCTGAAGAATTAAAATATGGAATTGAAGTATATGAACAAATACGATGTAATAATATGATAAATACATATGAAATATATCAAATAATATACATATACAATACATATGTATATGTTTAAATAAATATATCAAAAATGTTTATTGAATATAAATTTATTTTTAAAGAGCAATGTCAAATAAGTTTTTTTGTTTTTTTTGTTTATGCAATATATATGAAAACTTATGTTTTCTTGCCGTTTAGAGATGATGTGATGAAGAAAGATGCATTCACCTTTGGAAAGACAACAGGATTAGGTTTCATAACTGGGCTATGGAAACTTACTCACTCAATCAAAGCATATTAATAGGATCAAACCAACATACAACTATCCTTTACATGGGTCCTTCCATAACTACGGTCATATAATTGCTATTCTGCTAAATTTATGAAGTCCTAGCTGAATGAAAGGTTGTTGATAACTCAGATCAACTACTACTTGTATCAAAAGAGCAAGACAAGTTTTTTCAGGACGAATTATCTCTATCACTTAGTCATTGATTCATGAAATTTTTGAAGCGAATCAAACGGTTAGCTTTTTGGTCATACTTTTGCCAAAATGCTAAAGTTCCAGTAAGACTTCTTCAAATATCCATAAAAGCAACTCCCAAAATCCTGAGATTTATTCGAACTGAAAATAAATGAAGTCTAAAAATTTAAAGTTATTTAAATGAAAAATAGAGCCAAAATGATGAGATCATCTTATCGGCCCTGCACGTTGGGCGCCAAATTAATGTAGTGTCCAACTGGATATGGTGTTAATTTTTATTTTCTTACACACCGAGAACTCATGAGGATAAAGGACTGCGGGAGCCTTTGTTCTGCTAGCAGCCAGTCGTGTGGGGAGGTTCGGTCCTTTTTCCGCATAAATCTGTATCCACTACACATAATTATTGTAGACTCCCTTTTTAGTTTCTTGACGTTAACTATTGACTCTAAATGGACCAGGATGACTATTACAAAAATACCCCAAAATATAGTCATATTGAAAATGTTCTAAAATAATATAAAAATACCATTATCTTTTCTTATGGAGATTCATTTCCACGGATGTAATTGTAGAAAAGTGCCTCAATACCCTCGCCTGCCAATGTTCAGTAGAGAAGTGACGGTCCAAAGGGAATCACTGGGATGTATGTGGAGCTTGCAACATATTGTCTACTTCAATTCGACGAAAATTATGACTGCATTTTGCATCTAATTTTATGATGTATCTCATGGATAGGTTTATGTGTAATTTGTTGCAGGTTGTTTAGATTACTCCAGATGTTAAATTATGACGTTCTTGGAAGTTTCCGTGTGATTTCGTGCCTCATCAATTGGGAAATTATTCGTAATCAGTGTTACATCAATACGTATCCTTCTATATATCCATGGTAGTTTGAAGTTGAGACGTATTAAGCGATCATTTTATGACATATTTTGAATGCTTTTGTGGTCACTTTGCTATGCGGATTTCAATCATGTTAACAATCAAAGTGATCTTGGAGTATTTTGGAAAACCATGACTGAGCTTATTGTTCCAATTTAATGGGGAAAAAAGTCATCACGCTACCCGTTGGGCAGCGTGAATTCTGTTCGTCTATACTGATGGTATAAGCGCTTTTCAGTATCGATTTGGCTTCAATTTTCACTAGCAAATATGCTAACCTGAATTTTTTGGAAGAAACACTTCTTATGCTACCAATCACAAACTCTCTTAATTTGTATTTGTATTTCGTAATAGCAAAATAAGTATGCACCAATTTTATCAAAGAATATGTGATTTCACAAAAATTGATGGAATTTCACTTGAAATATATAGGATTCATGTATGGCAAACTGATTTCTTTATAAACTTGAAACGATGTTAACACTTTGGAAGATTGAACAGAAAGGAAGTTCTTGTATGAACGTTCTCAACTTGATGTATTGGATATCTTAAAAAATGACAATTGCCAAAACGTAGAATTTTAATAGGAAATGTTGCCACATTTGGTGTATTAGTGTGCATCGTTGCAACAATAAGTATTAACAAATCTGAATCATGATTATGCTCAGTAGTATTGAAAATGGGTGATATTTATTTGAATTGAGCTACCCTCGAGACATTTATTTAAAATTTAGCATTTTTCTGAATGATTTTATCTTTGATTATTTTCTTGTTTTTTCATCCGACATGTTTGCCAAACAGCTACGTTAAATGTCCGTTTAGTTTGGAAACGAACCATTTACGCTCAGTATCTGTGGACTAAGTCACCACAGAACCAGAACACAAGATCAAAATATAATTACAAAAACATTTTACATCTTCCTTCTCACTGACTAACTGTCAATATTTTATGACCTCTTGTCAGCTATTTCGTAAACATTCATATAAATATTACTAGCATGCATAATTTATCAATGAATATTATTTTGTTTTTTAATAAATTTCGGTAAATTTAACCAGTGAAATATAAAGAAAGAAAGTGAATTTCATGCAAGAATAATTTTACCAATAGCAAAGAAATTAATATACCCGAAGATAGTGCCCAAACAAAATCTGTAACATGTTGATCAGGGACGTACGCAGGATTTCATTTCGGGGGGGGCCCAACTTGACAAAAAATCATTAAAATTAAAAATGTTGTGTATCGTTACGTAAAGCTATTTTAAAGGGGTTTAATTGATTTTATGTATATTCAATATTGCCACAAAGTATATACATTCAAAAGAGAGAGAAATCACAATATTTTAGATACAAGATTGAAATTTGGAACTGATTATAATATATTAGTCCTTGGATGAACCATATCAGACCACGTTCGGTATAGTCTCCTTACAAATGTTTTTAACCAAATTCTCCAACAGAAATGAAGCAATAACTAAAAAATCTTTCAAATTAATATTACCCGTATAGATGTACGTTTTGGTGTATCCCAGAATTTTCAACCACATTAGCTCTTATTTTGGCCTTTTGGGTTCTAAATCCCGCAGCGAATAGCTTTCGAAACATTTTTTCTATTTTCGAGGCTATTAGCATAGTTTTTAAAAATATCGTCAGTAATATGGATTTTGGAAATCATTTTGTTGGGAGAACTTCCATGGAAATAGTGGTGAAAATAGATCCACGTTCGAACGCAGGGATTGCATTCGCGAATATTTCGAATAGATACATACATTGTTTGGAGGATATAAACAGTTCGATCTGAACATAACGCCGTTTCTTCTTTATCACACACTAAGTTCAGTGCCATTAAAAAAGTTTCGTATTATTGTAAGAAAATAATATTCTTTAGTGCATAAAAACACCAAAACTTTACTATTTTACCAGAAGTGATAGAGTCCGGAAAAGCCAACTAATAATTCAGAAAATTACATTAAAAAAAGAAAAAAAAAATATCAGGAGCCGGGCGATGCAATCTACGACTCATAGACTCCGAATCCAACTCGCAGTACTGTTTGAGACCACGCTAACACATGGTCGAAAAAATATCTCTAAAAAACGCTCGGCAACATTTTAGCTAAATCCTGAAAAAATAGTTTAAGACGAAAAACTCCATCTGATACATCAATGGTTGTTCCCGCTTATTTCTATCTTAATTGTACGACTAGATGTTTATGGACTCGATGACCTTAAAAACTTTCCAATGACCAATCACTCCTGTCGGCACAGCGGAGACAAACTTATGAAAATGCATAACTTTTGTTTTCTGGAAAACAAGTAAAAAGTTACAGTCGGGATTGCCTACAGAGATATACCCTCAGCTTGTGTGAGTTGAGACTTTTATATATAAACAGATCGAATACGGGCTACATAGCCAATTTTTTTTCTATAAATTGTATAGCCAAGAAGTTTCAGAATTTGATATGTACGTAATTTTGGGATGTTTCCGTCAAATCGGGTAATTGAAATTTTGTGTTGAAGGTATTTGAAGGAGTGAATCGATATAATCCATATTCGAACCTACTCTAGGTCTCGAAAAAATCGGATTGGACTTTGCTCAAGATTTGCCCCATACGACGGTACAAGTTTCATCAGGGGCATGTCCATACTTCTTGAGAAAATAGCCTGAAAGGTGCAAAAAACACCTATGACACCGTGTGTAGTGGTTGGAGCGCAAGATCACTATCGAACGGATCTGCAGATTTGGTCCAAAATTTGGCTTTCGTAATATTTTGTCCAAACTTAGTTTAAGTTCGAAGATGGACCATATCGGTCCACTCCTTCAGGTACCTCCCCCACAAAAGTTCAAAAATGTTCGGAAAAATTGTGCGCACGATAATTCTTGAAGGGAGTAACCGATTAAGTCCATACTTTGCACATCGTAAAATTTCTAACAGACTTAAATGAGGTTCCAATATGGACTCAATTGGTCCGCTCCTTCGGGTACATCCCACACAAAATTTCGGATAAGTTCACGTTAAGACCTGTTCTCGAATCACTTTGATTTCTTTTGAAGCAACTTGCATTCGCTGCCTCAATTACGACGGTAAAATATTTTTCAGGGGCAAGTCCATACTTTTTGAGAAATAAGCCCGGAATGTGTAAAAAATCCATATGTGGGGGCTGGAGAACAGGATAGCTCTCGAACTGATCTGCCGATTTGGTCAAAAATTTGGCATTCGTCATATTTTGTCCAAGCTTAGTTTCAGTTCGAAGATGGGCAATACCGGTCCACAACTTCCCCCCAATATTTATAGAATAGTCAGTGAGTTGTCCAAATTTGAACTTCTATATCTCAGAAATGGTAAAAACTACGAAAATATCATATAAGAACAATATTGTAGATAATTTTCACTGGTACAACATTTTCTTTAGTTCCATTTTGATGGGGCTTGTGGTTTCCCAGCAAAACAGTCAAAAACTAAAAAACCCTAAAAATGCAATTTTTTGTTTTTCGATTTTCTCATCTAAGCTTCTTTCATTTAAAGCTGGCTCAAGAGCACCGTAATATACAATACAAATAACAGCAGATTTTAATACAATACCATATAACGAAAGTTTGAGCATTAATTTCGTTTACGGTTGTTTTCAGCTACAAATTTGTTACTGACAGGAAAAAATTCAGATGGGCTCGCTATTTATAGCAGATATTATCATTTTATAATGCACAACAATACATTTTTCTACATTATTTTATCCCACAGTTTAGCAACAAGTTAATATAAACTAGGAATACAAAATTTTGATTAAGGCAATAAAACAATTTTCTAACTGCTTTTCGAGATATACTCCACGGAAAACCCTTGATATGTCGTACATATTGTCCAATAGACATTTCATTTTATGTACTTCTAATCCGCACAATACTGAATTTGTAAATGTTTTGAATACAAAATGAGTTTAAAGCCTCAAGACCTTTATATTCATTACAGAATTCCAAAACACTGGCATGGCATAAAGAAGGAATTCAGTTTTACTGGAAGTATCTCTAAAAAGAGTATTCAAACAAAAAAAATTTAAATATTTCTTAGACAACTTGATGACAAAGTACATTTTCAGTACAGAACCTTCAGAACAATATCAGTTTTCATTTGAAATTTTAAAAACAAAAATTATTTTAGAGAAAAAATCGTAATAATTTGTTAAAATAGCTCAAAAAATTGTAGTCGACCAAACCATTTCGGGGGGGGCACGGGCCCCCAGTGCCCCCCCCCTGCGTACGTCCCTGATGTTGATGAAGATTGCCAAACATAATGATGATAAAAAAGCAAACCAGTCTACAGAACAACAACAACTCCAAACGAATCCCAAGGTCACAGCTAACAATTGGTAAACATTGGTGACAATTTAAAGGTAATATTTAACATCATTAACTTTAGTGTGTCGATGAATTATAGGGAATTTTGATATGTAGAATTGTTCGTGTTTATAAAAATGTGAACGTCCGCCACAATCACTAAGCAACTGCTTGTAAAATGTATCGAACGGAGTGTTTTTACGACTCCCTTGGACTGCATCCGGATGCAACTGAAATGTGAGAAATGTATGTCCATCGTTGGATCGCATCCAAGTGTTGTTAAAATGTAAGGAATTGGAGTGCCTTTTTCACGACTCCGTTTGAACTGCATCAAAACATGCCGCGAAAGAACTAGTCTACATTGCACTACTTCCAATTTATTTTGCTGGGAATGTCAGTAGTAAGTAAGTATAGATTCATTATTGACATTTCCTACAGGGTACATACAACATACACTACACAAATGGAACGGAAAACCAAGTAGAAGACAAAACAAACAACAACAATTTAATCACAAGACTATTCAGGCGTAAGTGAAAATTATAGCAAAATAACAACAATTTGCCCATATAATTACTACAACAAATGAGAAGAAAAAGTAGAAGAACTAGAAACGGAAATCAAAACAAAATAAACCGAAGTTAAAAAGAGAAAAGAATAAGCAAAAAAAAAAAAAAAACAAACAAATAAGGAATATAAAAACAAAACAAAATCGTATTGTAAGTAACGTTTTACTCAAACCAAAGAATTGCTCTTAGCTTTCCTGGTCTTACTTTTATACTTATTGAAACTATTCCTGGGTAGGTCCCAACCTGTACTAAGTTTAGTTTTGTTAGCCCTGCTCTTTATTCCACCAAACTGGCTGATCTCTCTTGCATGGGTAAGTTAAAGGGCAAGACTTCTCAAATGTGAGGTATTCAACTTGCCTGACAACTTCCCTTCCCTCGCAGGTTACACATATGGGACGTGGCTCCGCTGTCGACGTACTATTTGTAGCTGTCCATCGGTATACAATGATACATATAAAATATAAATGAAATTATTTATGTATTTTGAGGTGAATTAAAACCCAAAAATTTTAGGACTTTCAAAAGATTTATTAGAAAATAAATAAAGTATAACAAAATAAACCAAAATTTTACAAGTTTACAAGAGTCAAAAGTTTGCACCCTATCAAAACGTACGAGTTTATTTATTTTTTAGCTTGTTATTGGTTTCTTTTGGCATTTTATCCTCTTTTCATCACATTCGAGTGTCCAAACACTAAAACAACAGGAGTTTTGGTGAAACCGGTGATAATTCCTCATTGGACCCGTGAACTACCCACATGTATAGATCATTTCTGTTGAGAGTGTTTAGTTTAATTCCCTGTTTTTCTTTTCGAAATAAGCTTATTTTTATTTTAAGAATCATTTGCTTACCGCAATCATATTTGTTGGTAGCGTTTCTATCTTTCTTTTTTCATAACCGCGCAATCGGGTATAATTGGGTGTACTTCCAATGGCAAGTATTATACGTGTGTAATTATACCTTAATCAACTATGTGTATAATAAGTTGGTTTTGGCCAAAAAGTTTGTAACACGTCGAAATAATGGTCGTAGACCAATACTTATACATATATACCAAAATGAATGTCTCGACGAATCAGTCGTTCTGGCTATGTGCGTCCTCCGTCCGTTCATCTGCCTGTCCATCTAAACCTTGTAATCACTCTACATGTCGCAATTTTGATCGGATCGTCACCAAGGGGAAGAAACCTATTGATTTTGGTGATGGTCGGATAATGTTAGGGGTCGGAATGGGCAAAAAACTTATTTGGAGAAAAATTTTAGTTTTTTCCAAAGCGAATATCTCAGCTTCTTTAAGGGGCATACCAAAAACAAAACCTGGCAATGAAAGTAGAAAATAACACTTTTCTAACGATGTAAAGTAGGTTATCGTATGTGGCTAAACAACGAATATATCGCAATAGTCGCTAATGAAAACCAATTTTGCAATTTAATTATAATGACGAATATCACATCTTTGGTTGGTGACCTTCCAAAAGCAGAGCATGACTGTGAAAGTAGAAAATCCCATCTTTACAATGATGCAAAGTAGGTTGGTGTAGGTGGCCAAATAACGGAGATATCGCAATAGTCGGTAATACATCCCATTTTTCCATTTTTTTATCACGAAATTTTGAGGGTTAATTGGTGTCCCATAAAGGAAGAAGCCTGTTGATTTGAGCGATGGTCGGATAATATTCAGGGGTCTGAATGGTCAAAAAACTTACGTGGAGAACATTCAACGTTTTATTCATATGCGTATATCTCCGCTTCTAGTAGGCGTATTCCAAAATGAAAGCCCGTCAATGGAAAAAGATTAGATTTCCTTTACATTGTTGCAAAGTAGGTTGGCACACGTACGGTAAAGCATCCCATTATTCATTTTTTGTAATCACGCTACAGGTCGCAATTTTGATAGGGTCGCCACGATTTCGGTGGTATAGGGCTCCGAGAGAGGAAAGAGCATATTGAGTTTGTTGATGGCCGGATAATATTCAAGAGTCGTATACACGCAGAGAAAAAAATATGTTTGATCCAACAATATTCCAAGAGCAAAATATGTATTGTTAACATATTGTTGGATTCCTCATGTAGTATTGTAAATCCAAAAATAGTTTGTGTCAACTGAACAATATTTCTCTCTTTTCTTCGAAAATTTGTTTCTCTTCTCTCGCTATTCGATGCCGTGTTGAAAAAACAATTTTGGTGAGTTGTGGTGTGTTTGTATGACATGCTGCCTTTACCTTTGTTTTTGTGTGTATGTACTTGTGAGACTCTTGTTTTTATTTGTTTCTGTTTTGTTTCATTCTTCTTTCCTTTTCATGTTTGTTATGGTGTTTAATTATTCCTTATGTTGTGGTGGGTTCTTGTGGCTTTTTGTTTGTCTTTGTTGTCAGCCAATGCAGCAAACCATGTATTGTGTTCATCAATGATTGCAATATTATACGCGACATTTATATCCAAGTTATGCGAAAAGTGTATATGAGAAGTGTATGCACTCAAATCAAAAATTTCTGGGCTGGTTTTCTGTATTGACAATACTTTTTGTAAACAAAATTAGATTATGATTGTTCCTACAATCGGTATTGTTAACGATTTTAACAATATTGCGGAAATTCGAAAGTTGTTTTTGTTTTCTATGTTTGGAACAAAAGATGGTATTTTTGGATTTGGATTACAATGTTTGAACAAAACAAATACATTTTTGGAACCAAAACATATATTTTTGTTCCAACAAAAGCGAAAAATATTTTTTCTCTGCGTGTAGGGCAAAAAACTTATGTGGACAAAAAATTCAAAGTTGTATTCTTATGCGAATATCTCCGCTTTTAGTGTCGTATTCCAAAAGGATGAGGAAAATATCACCTTTATTATGATGAAAAATAGTTTGGTGCACACGCCACTTTCCCATTTTTTTATTTGAATTATACTGACGAGTATCTAAATTTTGGTTGGATGCGTTGCATTAACGAAGACATTCTGAGCTTTGGAATGTTCCCAATTTCGTGAGATGCTTTTGATGTTGAAAAAGACTCTGGGATATCCAAATTTCCAAGTTATGGAATTTTATTTACATGTCATATATTTCTGCTTCTATTGGACATATTCCAAGGAGAGAGCTTGATAATGAAACTAAACCACCAAGTATACCAAGTAGATGTCGACAGTAGTCAAATATAAAATTAAATATTAATTATTTTGGTTCAGTTCGTCTTAAGTCATTTGGTAGAAAAGCCAGATAAGTGAAAACTTTAGTATCTCCCTAAAATAAACGTTTACGAGTAAAAAGCTTATGCACAGGGGTAGTGGTGTAGGGTATCACATAGTCGGTCCCGTCAAGACTATAGCTTTTGTCCGCTTGTTTTTATTGGCCTCATAAGTTATAACTTCTTATGAGTAGTTCGTCCCTGAAAGTATTATGCAAATATTATTTTGCACATTCTTTTCTATTACTTTTTTAGTCATAATTTTGATTTTACACTTGTAAATTTTGAAACGATTCATGTTGTAATGAGTCAATGGCCCTTAGGTTTATCATTACAAAATAAAGAATTACATTAAATTAAAATGTTGTAGTAATTGTTTTCTTCCTGAATTATTTGTTATTTTAAGTACACTGAACAACTAACAATCTTGTTGCTATCGAATGCGAAATATTTTATTTTTTGTTTCTTTGCCTTCCCATATACTTATAGACACATGGCTTTCAAAAATTAGGGTGGATGTTGGAATAAATTGGCGATTAAAGATGAGCAATTTAAAGAAGGTCATCGAAGCATTATACGATTATTATGCGGATGTGTTGAACTATTCTTTAGTCGAATTCACCAGACCAGATGCTATGCGTATTGCCGAAAAGTGCGATTCTATTGAACTGGAACGTCTTCTTCAACTTATTTTAGGGTGCGCTGTTAACTGTTCGAAAAAGCATGACTATATTCGAGAAATTATGCTTTTAGAAGAATCACTACAGGCTAATATTATGAAAGCACTTCAAGAACTTGAGTCATCATGTCAAGGATCATCAACATCAAAGAATTCCTTAACCATAGGCAACTTGGATAATAAATTGCTACAAGAGGATAGAGACAGATTGGCGCAGAAATGTTTTGAGCTGGAGAAAAAGGTATGTAATACTAATAAAAATACAGTCGAATTCTCTAAAACGTAACAGTTGGGTACCGCCGAATTACTACGTTATAGAGAAAATTCGTTATAGAAAAACAGGGGCGAAATGGCAAAGCAAACAATGAAATGAAAATCATTGGAAATTTAACATATTTTGAATAAATTTTTATTGTAAGAGCACTGATAAAAGAGTTTTCTTCTCTTTTTTAGTGTGAACTTCAATAAAAAGGCCGTTGATGAATGTGTTTTGTTTCACATTTATTGTGTAAATTAAAATGAATAACGTTTTTCGAAACTTCGCTATAGAGAGATTGTTTTGTGTTAAAATTTCCACTTGACATTATAAAAACTTCGTTATAGAGAAGTATTCGCTATAGGGAAGTTCGCTATAAAGAGGTGAACATGTGTGGGAAAAAGTTATGTTTTTAATTTTTATTCGTTATAGAGAAAAAATCGTTATATGGAAGTTCGTTATAGAGAATTTCGACTGTAATAAAACTGAAACCCAGCTTGACATTAAATATTCTTCCTTCAATGGCACTAAATCGTTCATATACTTTTACTCCAAGACAAAATTTGCCACAACGCTTTATAGAGCGAATGAAGAAAAAATTAGAAGTGAAATTTCGTTGCATAAATTGGCAGCTTAAACAAATTTCAGTTTAGTGTTGTATTATAATTAACCTTTTAGCGTCATTGTTGATGTTTTGAGCACATTTCTTTCGATTTGTACGATTGCTTAAGATCAGATTGGAAAATTACATATTTAGCCACTTTGCGCATGTTGAGACCATATTGTATCAATTACACTGTGATACAAAAGTGGACAAAATTTTTTTGCAGGATTTCTGATGCACAAATTCTGTTTTGTGGGAGTCCATAGAAGACGAAAATACCTTTGGTTTCTTTGGATCACTTCGGGTTTTGACTTTATAACGGTAAATGTAGTGAAAAACGGGCTTTCTTGGATTTTCAAATTTAAACGGACATTACTTATTTTTTCCACAACCGATTTGCACACACTATAGATTTTTAAAATCGGTTAACAAATGGCTAAGTAATAGTGGTTTAAGTGTGACAAAAACGCATTAAAAAACAGTAAAATGTTTTTCCTTGTGCTCTAGGCTGCGTAAATGACACCTAACAGTACAATTATTTACAGTTAGCAAGTAGGAAATTTAGTTGGCTTTCCAAAATGGGAAAAACCAACAAAATCCGTTGAAAAATGAATGCGTTATGGCATTTTTTGTGTTTCAACTTTTTGGTTTTTTTTCATATTTTCCTTTATAAAAGATGGGTATATTAGCATGTATGATTCTAATTGTGATTATCCTGCTTAACAATTACGCACAAGGCATCAATGTTTTATAAAGGAAAATATGAAAAAAAAAACCAAAAAGTTGAAACACAAAAAGTGCCATAACGCATTCATTTTTCAAAGGATTTTGTTGGTTTTTCCCATTTCCTACTTGCTTGCCAACTAAATTTCCTACTTGCTAACTGTAAATAATTGTACTGTTAGGTGTCATTTACGCAGCCTAGAGCACAAGGAAAAACATTTTACTGTTTTTTAATGCGTTTTTGTCACACTTAAACCACTATTACTTAGCCATTTGTTAACCGATTTTAAAAATCTATGGCTTGTTCGAAAGGCATTACTCTCCCCTTTATATTGAGAAATAGTGTGTGCAAATCGGTTGTGGAAAAAAGAAGTAATGTCCGTTTAAAGTTGAAAATCCAAGAAAGCCCATTTTTCACTACATTTACCGTTATAAAATGAAAAACCGAAGTGACCCAAAGAAACCAAAGGCATTTTCGCCTTCTGTGGACTCCCACAAAACCGAATTTATGCATTAGAACCCCTGCAAATTTTCACTGTAGCACAGTGTTATCGTTCGATTGAGAGTGTGAAACGAGACGGTGTTTGCTAAAAGCTCCGAATAAAAAGCGATATACAACAGTTTTTATTTATTTGCTTTGCCATTGAATCCAGCTTACAATTCTATGACCAATTTAAGGATAATTACAAAGAATCCACCTGAATATCATAGCGACGCGAAAATATAATTATGTAATTACATCTATTTTAATAATTTAATAAATAATATAAATGATTTTAAAGAATTAATTCAAATGTTCAAATTTGTTTGAAATAACTAGCATAACATACTCATAGTAAAAAAAGTGTTATTTATAATAATTTCTGAATGATTTTAATAAGTAATGAATTTTTGTTTGAAATGACTAGCATTACATTATTTCAAGGCTACTCGGTTATATTGCCTACTCATAGTAAGTAAGAACTCTCGAAAGCAAAGAAGTGAAAGTGACATCCCAGCAAAATTAAATGGAAGTGATTCCATGTGAAATCATGATTTCACTAGTTCTATTACATGAGTGCGAAAGGAGTTGTGAAATATCCGATCTTTTTCATCGAATTTTCATGAGTGCAATTGAAGTCGTGAAAGATCCGATCTTTTTCATCGAATTTTCATGAGTGCAATTGAAGTCGTGAAAGATCCGATCTTTTTCATCGAATTTTCATGAGTGAAATTGAAGTGGTGAAATATCCGATCTTCGTGATAATATTGTCATGAGTTTAAATAAATTGATTAGTACCCGTACAATAAATTATCAAATACTCATGTACCCGAATAATTGTGTACTTGCAAAAGTAATTGTTAAAGGAAAATAAAAGTCGAACTGCAATTATTGGGTTGGTTGGGTCATGTTAACAGGATGGATAAAGATGCCACCGGCATATGAATACGAGCCATTTGACGTTATGCGACCCGAGGGAAGAACAAAACTCCAATGGAAAGGCCAAGTTCAATATGATAGCACAAAACATGGCATCCAAAGTTAGAGAAGCAAAGTAGAAGATCGGTAAAATAACATGGTAACTATTACAGGATAAGTTTTTTCTTTTGAAATAACATAACAGAATTCAAATTTATACTAGACTAGCAAAGTGCCCGCTACTTCGTATGCGGAAAGGATATAAAAAACAAATAAACAATATATAATATGGAAATGGCGAACACTGAAAATTTTATTGTACTTATTCCCATTTTTTATTCAATATTTATTGTTATTTTAGTACTGTTCGTACCGGTTTAGTTCGATTTTCAAAAAGATCAGCCGTATCTCGCCCTTATATGTTAACAGCTAGACCAACATTGTACACCAATATTCACACTAAATCCAAAAAATACAGATTCAAGCACTGCCCCTACACCCGATAGTACGATTTTCCAAAACTACCTCAATCCTTCACTTCACCAGTAACTTTAATTCCAAAAAACAGGATTCCAGCGCTATCGGTGCACTCAAATTGTAATATTTGGTATATTTCGTGGCCATAAGTATGAATTTCAAAAACTACCTCCATGTCTTAATCCTACACTCCAATCGTAGTCTTACCAAATTCTAGGATTCCAGCTCTATCCGTTCCCCCAAATACCCACTGTACTAAATTTAGTACCATTTAGTACTTTTCGTACCCATAAGTACGAATTACCAAAACTACCTTAATCCTATACTCCAACAGTAATCCCAATTCCAAATTTAAGGATTCCAGGTCTAATCGTGCACTCAAATCCAAATTGTACCAAATCTAATACCATTTAGTACTTTTCGTACCCATAAGTACGAATCTCCAAAACTACCTCAATCCTACACTTCAACAATAATCTCAGTTACGAATTTAAGGTTTCCAGCTCTATTCGTTCGTTCACCCAAATCCAAACTGTACCAAATTTACTATTTTTCTTACCCGTAAGTAAGAATTTGCAAAACTAACTCCATCTTACACCCCAACAGCAACCTTAATTCTAAATTTCATTATTCCAGCTCTGTTCGTTCACTCAAATCCAAATTTGGTACTTCTTGAACCCAAAACTACTTCCCTTCCCTACTTCCAAATGTAGCCTACGAAGTACGAATTTCCAAATTATTCCAATCCCATACTCTAACATCAATGTTAATTCGAAATTTCAGGGCTACAGTTCTATCCGTTCACATTAAATCTAAATTGTACCAAATTTAATTCAATTTTCAGGATTCCAGCTCTATCCGTTCGCCCAAATCGTAATTGTACCAAATTTAGTACTTTTCGTATCCATAAGTACGAATTTTCAAAACTACGTCCATTCTACCCTCCAACTGCAGTCTTAATTCTAAATTTCAGGATTCCAGCTCTATCCGCTTAACCTAAATCAATATTGTACAAAATTTAGTACCATTTAGTACTTGTCGTACCCATAAGTACGAATTTTCAAAACTGCTTCCATTCTACTCTCTAACAGCGGCCTTAATTCAAATTTCAGGATTCTGGCTCTATCCGTTCGCCCAAATCGTAATTGTACCAAATTTTGTACCATTTAGTACTTTTCGTACCCATAAGTACGAATTTTCAAAACTACCTCCGTTCTACTCTCCAACAGTAGCCTTAGTTCAAAATTTCAGGATTCCAGCTCCATCCGTTCGCCCAAATCTTAATTGTACCAAATTTAGTACCATTTAGTACTTTTCGTACCCATAAGTACGAGTTTTCAAAACTACTTCCATTCTACTCTCCACCTGCCGCCTTAATTCAAAATTTCAGGATTCCCGCTCTATCCGCTCAACCTAAATCCAAATTGTACAAAATTTAGTACCATTTTGTACTTTTCGTACCCATAAGTACGAACTTTCAACACTGATTCCATTTTACTCTCTAATTTAAATTTCAGGATCCCAGCTCTATCCGTTCGCCCAAATCGTAATTGTACCAAATTTAGTTCAATTTAAATCCAATTTAAATCCAAATTGTACAAAATTTAGTACCATTTAGTACTTGTTGTACCCATAAGTACGAATTTTCAAAACTACTTCCATTCTAATCTGTAACAGCAGCCTTAATTCAATTTCAGGATTCCAGCTCTATCCGTTAGCCCAAATCGTAATTGTACCAAATTTAGTACAATTTAGTACTTTTCATACCCATAAGTACGAATTTTCAAAACTACTTCCATTCTACCATCCAACTGTAGCCTTAATTCAAAATTTTAAGATTCCAGCTCTATCCGTTCAAGCTAAATCCAAATTGTACCAAATTTAGTACTTTTCGTACCATAAGTACGAATTTTCAAAACTACTTCCATTTTGCTCTCCAACAGTAGCCTTAGTTCAAAATTTCAGGATTCCAGCTCTATCCGTTCGCCCAAATCATAATTGTACCAAATTTAGTACCATGTGTACACACATGTGTACACTTTTCCTAAACCACCTCCTTATGTTAACCGTACCCTTTAACCTTGATTCTCACACCAAATTTCAACCTTTAACCTTTATCCGTTCACAAAATACGAATTGGTACCAAATTTAGTACACTTTAGTACTTTTCGTACACTTATTGTTCGAATTTCTAAAAACCCTTTTGCATATCTTTCCTACACTCCATCAGTGACCTTCATTCCAAATTTCAAAGTTCTAGCTCTACCGGTTCGCCAAATGCAAACGGTACCATATTTAGTACCTTTTAGTACTTTTCGTACCCTTCCAGTTCGAATTTCCAAAAACCCAACCTTATCTGACCCCTTCGCACCAAGAGTGACCCACACCCAAAATTTCAGGATTCTAGCTTCAGCCGTTTCGTCTGGGCGTTGATGAATCAATCAGTCAGTCAATCACTTTACTCTTTTATTAATATAGATCAAACCCGTTCGTTGGTATTGATATGGTTACGAAGTTTTTCGGCAAATCACACACACGCGACCCGAACGCAAAGTAAGAGAGCAAATGTTTAGATTTTTTTACTTCAGTTTTGTACTGAATGTCATGCAAGCAGGTTGATGCCGCTTTATTTGTTTTTTTGGGTACACTGAAAAGATTTTGCAGTTGTGCAGCAAATATGTGGAGGGAAGAATTTGAAAATGATTTTTTGTTTTGTATTAATATTTTTAATGACGCAGAATGCCTCGTCTGCAATGCAACAATAAAAAATGTATATCCATCTTACCTTTAGGCGTCATTATAATACGCATACAAAATATCATTTAATGACGGAAAATGTGCGAAAAAAAATAATATGAGTGGATAATTTTCACTGTGAGGTAGAAATCGATGTTGTTTAACAATTTTCATTTTTTTATCTAAATTTACCCGAATTTCGTTAATTTTATTTTATTATATTTAAGTTAAGACCCTAATGTACAAATATAAAAAGTGTTGGTGTACAATGTAGATCAAATTATTGTACTGTATATGAGGAAAAGTCAAAATTTTTTAGTTTCCATGAAGCCAAGGTTTGCACTATTATAATACGCGAACTATTGTAGTTTACCAGTAACTATGACTATTGCTGGATTAATTTAGATGTTTTTGTACAAAGCTCGAAAATTTAGCAAAAAAATTTAATGTACGTGGTAGTTACGACCGCGTAAAGGAAAAAACATAGGTAAAAACACGTTGAAGCTAAACAGGTTTTTTACATTGCTATTCGATTTCTGATTAAACCATTCAAATGACGGACATCTGTCCAAAGTAAAAGTAGGAGAATACAAAATGAAGATTACACTTCTAATGTATCACTTTCCAAAATTTCCACTGCATCCACCTTTTATGGATGCTGACATTTTGAAGCCGGATTTCAGGTGTTTTTTGTATTTTTTATGTAACTGGGACGCGCATTCGGATATTTCGAAAAACCAATTATAGGATTAAAGAACTCGCGATTTCGCATAATCTGATATGTATATTGAGTATGTAGCCCACACAGCAGCAGAGTAATCTACTGCCAAAGGCCAAAATTTAGTGTGATATTTTTTCTAAAAAACCTATTTTTTGGGTACAGTATTTACAATATCGTTTTGAGTGTGCTGGTACCCCGCGATATTTTAGTTTTTCGACGATCCGGATCATATGAATCACAGATCATAAAAATCCATCTACTAGAACGGCGGAAATGGCTACTGCAAAAATTGAAAAATTTGCGAAAAATGTTTTTCAAAATATCGCTGACTAATTCGCGTTTTATGTGGATCGTTTCCATTTCAATGAAGAAAGTGAATCATCACTCGCGTTTGTGCGAAAACAGCGGTTTGAAAAATTTAGTGGCGTGGGAGCTGTATCCGATTTATCCAAAAAATACTGTGTGATGCTACATCCACGGTTCTTGATGGATTTTATTGAAATATGTTTAGATCGATGTATTTTTTCACGGTTGATAGTGAAATCGGATGCGCATAAAAAGTGTATGCACTTTGTGCAAAATATAAGCGTTATACAGTTTGTTGCACACTAAACTGCAGACGATGCTACATCTTAGCGGCCAAAGTAAATCCTGGCAAATGTATACAAATTAAAAGAGAAGAATTCGCTGTATTGGTAAACCGCATGCGCATCAAGTGATTTTGAGGATTTCGCGATTTACACGAATTTCAAAATGAACATTACCCGATACAATTTTATTTCAAGATTATACCCCATTTAAAGGAACCCAACATTTATTTGAAAGATATCCATATCTTCCGCTAGATGTTAGCGTGTTTTCGAGAAGTGATTAGAATAAAAAATGTGATTTATTGCGTGAAATTTAACTAAAATAGAAGAAAAACTCCGACCTATTTTTCTTACATTTTGTTCAACTAACTCACAAAATAAATTTTAATAAATATTTTCTCTTACAAAAATTTTATAAATTTCCTCAAAATATTTTTTTGTTTTCGCTATAATATGAAAACCACTAAACGGATTTGTATAGTTTTGGTTTCATTTGAATCTTCGCGATGTATAGATTACGTGCATATTTTTTATATATTTTTCAGAGGCATAAGCAGGTTGAATTTTATTAAAACAAGTTGCAAACTACCAATTTTTTAAACTCTTTCTCAATTTCCGCGAAAACTTAAAACTTTTTCACTAATGTTATGGGGCCTCAGTAATCATATATTGCGTAGGGAGCCCCTAATTAAGAGAGTTTCTCAATATAATGATTAGAGTCTTTTAAAGATTTTTTCTTTTTATCAGAATTGAAACCGCCATAACTTTTGCGCGCAACAACCAAAATTAGTATCTCGAACAGATTTAAGAATGGGATTTTTTTCCCAATCTATGTACCAAAAATCTTTCATGTAGCTTAAAAAAAATTTTTTAATTTTTTTTTTTATGGAAAACTAAAAAATTTTGTCTTTTCTTCATATATATCTACCTGTTTTATATAAATGTAGTAGGCATAGATATGTATACCTGTTTTATGTGAAAAATATTTTCAATATTTTTCCATTCCATTCTAAAACTTTAATAAAGAAACTTTATCGATATAGAACCACTGCGTGTTTATAACTTTCCAATAGGTTATTGGCCCAGCGCTTACGTGATATATATCGGGAATTTTAATTCGCTTGGCGACAATTAATTTAAATCAGTAATTTGTGTTTTTACGGGCAAAATGAATGGATCAAATGTGCAATTTCCAAAACTTTCCAATTCCAACTATCATAATTGGAAATTCAATATGGAGCTGCTGTTGCTGGAACGGGAACTATGGGATATCATCGTTGGAGAAGTGCCCCTGATGCGAAATGGTTAATTCGTGACGGAAAAGCTAGGGCAACTATCGGTTTAGCGGTGGAAGAATCTCAAAAAGTTCATATCAAGAAGCTTAAGACGGCTAAGGAATTTTGGAATGTTTTGAAGAAGCACCATGAGAAGTCAAATCTATATATATAAAAGAGCTTAGTGAGTGAGTGACTGACATATCATCGCCCAGACGAAACCGCTGAAGCTATAAAGCTGAAATTTTGACTGTGGGTTGCTGTCGGTGTGTAGGGGTGAGATAAGGCTGGGTTTTTGGAAATTCGACCTGGAAGGGTACGAAAAGTACTAAAAGGTACTAAATATGGTACCCTTTGTATTAAGCAAACGGGAAGAGCTAGAATTCTGAAATTTGGAATGAGGGTAACCGATGGAGAGTTAGAAAGATGTACTAAAGGGTTTTTGGAAATTCGAACTATAAGTGTACGAAAAGTTACTAAACTTGGTACCAATTGTATATTTTGGGCAGATATAGCTACAATCTTCATATTTGGTATGGGAATCAAGATTGGGAAGTGGTGTTGATATAAGGAAATGATTTTGGAAGTTCGTACATAGATGTACGAGAAGTAATAAATGGTACTAAATTTGGTACAATTTGGATTTGGTTGAACGGATAGAGCTGAAAACCTGAATTTTGGAATTTAGATTACCGTTGAAGTGTACGATTGAGATATATGGGTTGTTTTGGAAATTCATACTTATGTTTACGAAAAGTACTAAATGGTACCAAAATTGGTACAATTTGGATTTAGATAGACATGAAAACCTGAAATTTGGAATTAAGATTACTGATGGAGTGAAGGATTGAGGAAGTTTTGGAAATTCTTACTTATGGGTACGAAAAGTAGTAAACGGTACTAAATTTGGTACAAATTGGATTTGGGTGAACGGATAGAGCTGGAATCCTCAAATTTGTTATTTAATTACTTTTGGAGTGTAGGATTGAGTAAGTCTTGGATATTCGTACTTATGGGCACGGAAAGTACTAAATGGTACCAAGTTTGGTACAATTTAAATTTAGTTGAACGGATAGAGCTGGAATCCTTAAATTTGGAATTTAATTACTTTTGGAGTATAGGATTGAGTTAGTCTTGGAAATTTATACTTATGGGTACGGAAAGTACTATATGGTACTAAATTTGGTACAATTTAAATTTAGTTGAACGGATAGAGTTGGAATCCTGAAATTTCGAATTAAGGATACTGATGGAGTGTAGGATTGAGGTAGTTTTGGAAATTCATACTTATGTGTACGAAAAGTACTAAATGGTACCAAAATTGGTACAATTTGGATTTAGATAGACATGAAAACCTGAAATTTGGAATTAAGATTACTGATGGAGTGAAGGATTGAGGAAGTTTTGGAAATTCTTACTTATGGGTACGAAAAGTAGTAAACGGTACTAAATTTGGTACAAATTGGATTTGGGTGAACGGATAGAGCTGGAATCCTCAAATTTGTTACTTAATTACTTTTGGAGTGTAGGATTGAGTAAGTCTTGGATATTCGTACTTATGGGTACGGAAAGTACTAAATGGTACCAAGTTTGGTACAATTTAAATTTAGTTGAACGGATAGAGCTGGAATCCTGAAATTTTGATTTAAAATTACTATTGGGTTGTAGGATTGAGCAAGTTTTGGAAATTCGTACTCAGGGGGTACGAAAAGTACTAAATAGTACGTAATTTGGATTTGTGTGAACGGATAGAGCTGGGGTGCTGAAATTTGGAATTAAGATTACAGATGGAGTGTAGGATTAGGAAGTTTTGGAAATTCGTACTTATGGGTACGAAAAGTACTAAATTTGGTACAATTTGGATTTGGGGGAACGAGTAGAGCTGGGATTCCGAAATTTGGAATTAAGATTACTGTTGGACTGTTGGATTGACTTAGTCTTGGAAATTCGTACATATGGGTACGGAAATTACTAAATGGTACTAAATTTGGTACAATTTAAATTTATGTGGACGGATAGAGATGTAATCCTGAAATTTGGGATTAAGATTACTTATGGAGTGTAGGATTGAGGTAGTTTTGGAAATTCGTACTTATGGGTACGGAAAGTACTAAATGAAATTTCGAGTTACGGTTACTGTTGGAGTGTAGGATTGAGGAAGTTTTGGAAGTTCGTACATATGGGAACGATAAGTACTAAATTTGGTACAATTTGGATTTTGGGGAACGAATAGAGCTGGAATCCTGAAATTTATAATTAAGATTACTGTTGGACTGTAGGATTGGCTTTGTCTTGGAAATTCGTACCTATGGGTATGGAAAGTACTTAATGGTACTAAATTTGGTACAATATAAATTTAGGTGGACGGATAGAGCTGGAATCCTGTAATTTGGAATTAAGATTACTTATAGAGTGTAGGATTGAGGTAGTTTCGGAAATTCGTACTTATGGGTACGGAAAGTACTAAATGGTACTAAGGTTGGTAAATATTGGATTTGGGTGAACAGATAGAGCTGGAATCCTGAAATTTATCATTAAGATTACTTATGGAGTGTAGGATTGAGGTAGTTTTGGAAATTCGTACTTATGGGTACGGAAAGTACTAAATGAAATTTCGAGTTACGGTTTCTGTTGGAGTGTAGGATTGAGGAAGTTTTGGAAGTTCGTACATATGGGAACGATAAGTACTAAATTTGGTACAATTTGGATTTTGGGGAACGAATAGAGCTGGAATCCTGAAATTTATAATTAAGATTACTGTTGGACTGTAGGATTGGCTTAGTCTTGGAAATTCGTACCTATGGGTATGGAAAGTACTTAATGGTGCTAAATTTGGTACAATATAAATTTAGGTGGACGGATAGAGCTGGAATCCTGTAATTTGGAATTAAGATTACTTATAGAGTGTAGGATTGAGGTAGTTTCGGAAATTCGTACTTATGGGTACGGAAAGTACTAAATGGTACTAAGTTTGGTACATTTTGGATTTGGGTGAACAGAGAGAAATTTATAATTAAGATTACTTATGGAGTGTAGCATTGAGGTAGTTTTGGAAATTCGTACTTATGGGTACGGAAAGTACTAAATGGTACTAAATTTGGTACAATTTATATTTGGGTGAACGAATAGAGCTGGAATCCTGAAATTTCGAGTTAAGGTTACTATGGAAGTGTGGGATTGAGGAAGTTTTGGAAATTCGTACTTATGGGTACGAAAAGTACTAAATGCTACTAAATTTGGTACAATTTAGATTTGGGTGGACGGATAGAGGTGGATTCCTGAAATTCGCAATTACTGTTGGAGGTAGTTATTGAAATTCGTACTTTCATACGAAAAGTATTAATGGTATTATGAATAGAGGTGGAATTCGGAAATTTGGTATTATATCCGCTGTTGGTGTGTAGGGTTGAGAAATGGATGTGATTGTGAATATACGTACAATAAGAGTACGAAAATTACTAAGTGGCATAGAATTTGGTCCAAATTGTTATTGTGTAAAGGCGTAGAGCTGAAATTGTGAAATTCGGTATTAGCATAGCAGTTGACGTTTAAAGTGGAGATAGAGTGGAAGTTTTGGAAATTCGTACTAATGTATACGAAAAATACTAAATCGCGGTTGGGATATAGTTTTGGATAAATGGAAGTAATTTTTTAAACTTATATGAAGGGATATACATAGGTGGAATTTCGAATTGTTGTATGAGGGATTGTGTAGGTGTTTAGATACGGATTTTTTGAAATGCATACAAATTCTAAAATTAGGCTGAGGGCTGGATGATTTATTGAGAAATACGAAATGTACTAAATGCTATTAAATTTGACGTTGGATGTAGCAATGAAGACGAAATTATATCATTAGTGCGTGAAAAGTACAATAGAATAGAAGTGAAATTCTGATATATTATTGATTTGGTAGAGGTGGCCGTACAATAAGTACACTGGTATTGGGTGAATCTATAAATGAAATTTGTTATGTTATGAGGATCACTGATGAGATTGGATCAGAATGTTTATTTAAATCAACCTTTAAATGTATGAAAGGTTTCTACATGTAATTCCATTGACATTGGGTGAACAAGTAGAGCTAAAACTGTAACATTTAAGCTAAGGTCCTGGATTTTAAAAATTGTACTGAATAATGTACTATTGTTTCTAGGTTAACACGAATTCGGTATCTAAGTAATGTACTGAAGGTTTTTACATCCTGAGAAAAAAGGTCTAAAATAAAATGTCTCAAAAATTAATTGTTATATAGGGTAACATCTTCTGAATAATGGTATTCTACATTTTTATATCACAAATTCCAAAATTCGGTTGGAAAATGTGGATAAAATTTTCAAAATACCCACACCGTTCTAATAAAACATGGACTGAAATTTTAAATGTATGCCGTTGTTGAAGTGTAGATTTCTTTTTTTGAGATTCGAACAATACGTGTACGTGCAATTCAAATTAGTATTAGTACATAAACATTTTCAGTGTTCACCATATTAAATATTGTTTATTTGAATATTATTCCTTTTCCGCATACGAAGTAGCGGGCATTTTGCTAGTTTAACAAATAAAGTAAGTCTTTTACGCCAATTATCAACAAAGAGAATGCTAGGAGGTCAATCGATGGAAGAACATATAACAGAATTTATGGATATTGTGGATCGTTTAAATGACCTTGGTGAGGAAATTGGTGAGCACAAAACTGTTGCATTTTTGCTTGGGAGCCTGCCGGAGGAATACAATTCGTTGGTTTCATCATTGGAGATGCGTCCAGAGAACGATTTAACGGTAGATTTGGTAAAGGAAAAACTGCTTCAAGAATTTAAACGGAAATCTGAAGTTGCTCCATTGGCTGATACGGTATTTAAAACTCAAAAGAAATTCAAGCCAAAATGTTTTTCATGTGGTAAGATGGGCCACATAAAGAAAAATTGTCCGAACAGAAGACCAAATGGAAATCGCGCAAATGTTGCGGAGAATAAAGAATATAAAAATCATTGCTTCGGAGTTACGTCAAAAAGAAAGGAACATAATTGGTTCATAGATTCGGCTGCAACTTGTCATATGAGCTGCGATGAAGAATCGTTTTACAGGTTGAACAGGAAAGAAAATGATTCAATATATTTGGCTGATGGTACCGAATTAAAGGCAAGTGGCATTGGTGAATGTCGTCTGATTTGTCAAAACAAAGAAATATGTGTACAAGACGTTTTGTACGTTCCACAACTTGATGGAAGTTTATTATCAGTAAGAAAATTGACAAATGAAGGTTACAAGGTGCATTTTGATTCGGATAGCTGTTTAATATTAATGGATGGTCAAGTTTGTGCTACAGGAAGATTGAGGAATAATTTGTATATCCTTAATAGTAGTCAAATGGCGAATAAATTGTGTGGTTACAAAGCGGAATGCATTCATATGTGGCATCGTCGATTGGGTCATAGAAATATTCAAGCAATCAAGACTAGTGCTAGTGAAGGTCTAGCTGCTGGATTGAATATAAAGAAATGCTCATGTTCGTCTGCTTGTGAGGTATGTTTACAATCAAAATTAATAAGAAAACCTTTCCCAAAGGCGTCAGAAACAAAGACCGAAACTATTTTGGATATAATTCACGCGGATGTATGCGGTCCAATGCAAAATACAACTCCGAGTGGTAACCGATATTTTTTAACAATGATAGATGACTACAGCCGATTCTGTCATGTTTATTTTTTAAAAACCAAGGATATTGTTTTTTGATAAAATAAAAGAATTTGTTGAAATGACGGAAAATCAATTTGGTAAGCGAATGAAAATATTAAGATCTGACCGTGGAGGTGAATTTTGTAGCAAGAAAATGGAAACATATCTCAAGTCAAAAGGGATACTTCATCAATTAACTGCTCCCTACACTCCTGAACAAAATGGAGTAGCAGAAAGAAAGAATAGAAGCTTGATGGAGATGGCTCGCTGCATGTTGAATGACTCTGAAATTCATGTAAAATTTTGGGCGGAAGCTGTGAACACAGCAAATTATGTTCAAAACAGAATTCAAACTTCCGTTACAACTGTTACTCCTTTTTCACTGTGGTTCAACAAAACTCCAAGCTTAAGTCATATTCGAGTTTTTGGATTGGTTGCATACGCACATATTAACAAACAAAAGAGAAGAAAGTTGGATAATGTTGCGGTCAAATGCAATTTGATTGGCTATTGTGATGAATCGAAGGCATATCGTTTACTCAACACTAAGACGAACGCTATTGTTATTAGTAGAGATGTGGAATTTATTGAACCAGACTGCCGCCACAAGGGTTGTGATCCAATTGAAGTCGAAAGAACGCCGGAGAATATGGTTAGTGCACCCTTAGAATTTTCAAATTATGATATGGAAAATGAAGGCATATCAAGTGGGGAAGATGAAGACGAATTTCATGGTTTTGAGTCTGAAGATGAAATACTTTCAACGTCATCTTCTGATGAGTCACAACGAGAAGAAATTCATGAAAATGTTACGTCAACTCATACTGCTGAAAGAAGAGTATCGACAAGAGCAAACAAAAGCGTGCCGCCTAAAAGATATGGGTGTAAAGTTTCTCACGCTGATGATCCTGTTTCTTACAAGGATGCTGTATCGAGGTCCAATAGTAAGGAGTGGATGAAAGCTATGAATGAGGAAATCAAGTCGCTACATGACAATCAAACATGGGATCTTGTGGAAATGCCTAAAGGACACAAACTGATTGACTGTAAGTGGGTTTTCAAAGTGAAGAAAACTACTGATGAAAAGGCCAAATACAAAGCCAGATATGTAGCAAAGGGATATTCCCAAAAGTACGGAGAAGACTATGATCAAGTGTTTGCACCTGTGGTAAAGCAAACAACTCTGAGGACTCTATTGGCAGTGGCAAGCTATAAAAATATGGAAGTGAAACACATTGATGTTAAGACAGCATTCCTGAATGGTGAGATCGATTCCGAAATTTATATACGGCAACCAGAAGGCTTCAATGAAAAGGGCAAGGCAAATTTGGTTTGCAAATTAAAAAGAAGCATCTATGGTCTAAAACAATCAGCACGTTGTTGGAACCTGCGAATAAATACTGTTTTAGTTAATTCTGGATTCAGAAGGGGAAAAGCTGATCCGTGCCTTTACGTAAAAGAATAGAACAATTCAACTGTTTATGTCTTAATTTACGTAGACGATATCATTATAGCTAGTGAAAGTAACGAGGAAATTCAAAATGTTACAAGGACCATAAAGCAGAACTTTGAAATAACTGAACTAGGAGATATCAAATTATATTTGGGAATTGAAGTAACACGTAACGAAGGTGGAGTTTTCTATTTGTGCCAAGAAAACTATATTACAAAGATGTTGAAAGAATTCGGACTATCTGATGCAAAAACTTCTTCGATTCCTATAGATCCGGGCTATTTAAAGGATATTCAAGATGATAAATTGCTGGAGGACAATCATTTGTATAGAAAGGCAATTGGATCTCTGTTATACCTGACAAATAATACGCGTCCGGATATTTCAGTTGCTGTGTCTATATTATCGCGAAAAGTTGAAAACCCAAGTCAAAGAGATTGGACGGAAGTCAAGCGAGTTTTTAGATATTTGAAAGGCAGTCAAAATTTAAAATTGTGTGTTGGTTCTAAGTCAAATTTGGATCTGAAAGGATATGCTGATGCTGACTGGGCTGGAGATGTCAACGACCGAAAGTCTACAAGCGGTTTTGTATTCAAACTTGGTGACGCCACCATAAGCTATGCAAGTAGAAAACAGTCGAACGTAACTTTGTCATCAACGGAAGCAGAGTTAGTAGCTTTAGCAGAAGCATCGCAGGAAATGTTATGGATTTGTCAATTAATGAAAGAATTTGGAATCAAAATATCCAATCCAGTAATATATGAAGATAACCAAAGTTGCCTCAAAATTCTACAGGAAGATAAAATTAATCCAAGAAGCAAGCATATTGATGTTAAATATTATTTTGTTCGTGATTTGCTAAGGTCTGAAAGAATAAGCTACGAATATTGCTCAACAGATAATATGTTAGCCGATATTTTCACTAAACCGTTACAAAAAATTAAAGTTTGTAAATTTAGGAATTTAATTGGATTATCTGTCCAAATGTACATACTGTGACACAGAAAAGTATACATACACCCTACAAAAATGCAGTTTTGGCTAATTCGTTGAGTTTTTTGCAGCAACAACTGCACTGTGTGGCTCCTTGGTGACAAAATAACCATAATTACACAAATTTATTTTAATCTAATACGTATATTTAATACAATTAAAGAAATTCAATTTTCACAACACAGAAAAGTATACATACGCCCCAAGGAAATACGAGTATTATCGTAAAATTTATGGAATTAGTAGCAAAATTTATACATTTTTTAGTTTTGGCGAATGTCTCTGGGGGTCTGAGATATATTTTAGAGAAAAGAAAATAATTTTTGGGGGTCAAATGCCGTTATTTAGGGTCAAATTCCTTATATACCTCGTTAAAGCTGACCCTTGCTTAATTTTTTGCGTTTTTAGGTATTGTACTTTATAAAAAGCACAAAATTAGTTTCAGATAGCAAATCTTGAGACCCAAGAAAGTTTTGGAGTTGTTATTGACCAAAATATTCCTTCCTGGACGTCGATAAATGCACATTTTTCTTCAGATTTCTCAGGAAGTTAATATATTCCGCGGAATTCCTGGCGCAAATTACATACAAAATGCATTGAATTGCCTTGTAGTATGGTCCGATACAATCCTTGGGCATTAACAGAATCAGAAATGTGACATATCTTGTTACAAACCTGTTCCCAAAGCTTCTAAAGCAACAAAATATAAGCACTACCAAAAAAGTATGAAATTTGTACTGTGAACAACGTCGTTTTCGTATTATGATCATTACCGTTACTATAGGCGCGAAACGTTTCGTATAATTGTACATTTCTGAGTCAATTGATGCCCAAGGATTGTATCCGACCATATTACAAGGTAATTCAAGGCCATCTATATGTAATTTGCACCAAGAATTCCGCGGAATCTATTCACTTCCTGAGAAATCTGAGGGAAAACGTGCATTTATCGACGTTCAGGAAGGTATATTATGCAAAAAAGCAACTTCAAAGCTTTCTAGGGTCTCAAGTTTTGCCATCTGATACGAATTTTGTGCTTTTTATAAAGTACAATACCTAAAAACGCAAAAAATAAGCAAGGGTCTGCTTTAACGAGGTATATAAGAAATTGTACCCTAAATAACGGCATTTGACCCCCAAAAATTATTTCATTTTCTCTAAAATATTTCTGAGACACCCAGAGACATTCGCCAAAACTAAAAAATGTATAAATTTTGCTACTAATTCCATAAATTTTATGATAATAGTCGTATTTCCTTGGGGTGTATGTATACTTTTCTGTGTTGTGAAAATTGAATTTCGTTAATTGTATTAAATCTACGTATTAGATTAAAATAAATTTGTGTAATTATGGTTATTTTGTCACCAAGGAGCCACACAGTGCAGTTGTTGCTGTAAAAAACCCAACGATTTAGCCAAAACTGCATTTTTGTAGGGTGTATGTATACTTTTCTGTGTCACTGTATGTATTGCCGTTAACAATATCTGATACATTGAGAAGGGGTGTTGGTGTACAATGTAGATCAAATTATTGTACTGTATATATATCTACCTGTTTTATATAAATGTAGTAGGCATAGATATGTATACCTGTTTTATGTGAAAAATATTTTCAATATTTTTCCATTCCATTCTAAAACTTTAATAAAGAAACTTTATCGATATAGTTTCCAATAAAAAAGAACGAAATCGCTATCATTAATCAACTCTTAGCAATCGCAGTTTTAATAAAAGAAACTGAAGTGGATACTTTTGACTGTGATTCACTGCATATTATTTTTAATTTTAGTCATACAAAGCGAACGCGCCAACAATATATTTTTTCTATTTGAAAATTTTGCCTTTTTAGGCGAAAATCATTTGTAGTATTAATTTTTTTTAATTTATTAATCGAGCTTTTTTATGATCTATAATGCAAATGAAAAAGGAAAGCCAACGATTCGAACCCACACACCCACCACTATGTTTGGCTCTGAACGCTAACACGCCGTGACAACTTTTTTCCTGTGTTTTTCATTTCATACTCAATATGAAAATCATCACCCTGTTCTGTTCTGTCAGTGTAATTTTACCCACACATAAACAATTTAAGCGCTCGCTCTTCTTGGTCGGCTATGATATAGCTTTCCCAAATGATGGGCTTGGTTCAGAGATTGACACATAATTTATCGAGTATTGGACAAACGGAACCCCCCATGTTGAAAGAAATATTTTGCAGCCATCGGAAGAGATAAATATGATATTGCATATTAATATAATATATAATTTTGAAAATTACATACAAAATAAAGAAAAATAACATCTTGAGCATGGCACAATTACCCAGGTAGTGGCATCGTAAAATTTTGAATATGTTATGTCAAAACTTTCTTTATGTTGTTGGGGAAATTACAACAAAAATAATTTTTTTATAAAGGGATTTGACTTTTCATATTCGATCAGCTGGTGTGATACCACTACCTGGTAGTTCTGCCATGATCTGGCGATACAAATCATCTGTGCATTGTATTATTAATTCAACAAATTACATAATTGTATTGCAAAGCATTGGCGCATGAAGCCATAACAATGAACTGGTGCAGGAAGCCATGACAATGAACTGGTGCAAGATGATATGACAATGAACTGGTGCAAAATGCCATGACAATGAACTGGTGCAAGATGCTATGATGATGAACTGGTGCAAGATGCTATGACAATAAACTGGTGCAAAATGCTATGACAATGAATTGGTGAACGTGTGTGTCACTCCCTTGTAAATGTCATTGGTGATTCACCTAAATTTTCATCTATGACATGTCACTTGCACCCATGATTCAACTCATGATTTGTCATCGAACATTTTGCTGGGATTATTTGAGGATCAGTGTAGTGTTTTGTGATACAATAATAAGGATTCATTGCTTAAAAAGCTTGTATTAAAACAATAAAATAGCTGGAATTCGAACTGGGTCGTCGCCAACTAACAGACAATGTTGCTGACGTCTTAGCGTTATGAACCACAATTAACTTAAATCTTTCGATGTGACAGACATACTACAGTGTACGATGGAAAAAAAGCTATCGGTTGTAATATCCCAGCAAAAATGTTCGATGACAAATCATGAGTTGAATCATGGGTGCAAGTGACATGTCATAGGTGAAAATTTAGGTGAATCACCAATGACATTTACAAGAAAGTGACACACACTTTTACCAATTCATTGTCATAGCATTTTGCACCAGTTCATTGTCATAGCATCCTGCACCAGTTCATCATCATAGCATCTTCCACCAGTTCATAATCATAGCATCTTGCACCAGTTCATTGTCATGGCATTTTGCACCAGTTCATTGTCATAGCATCTTGCACCAATGCTTTGGATACGGATTTTCGCCAATCAAAAATAAAATTTGCAATACTATCCCAGCAAAATGTTCGATGACAAATCATGAGTTGAATCATGAGTGCAAGTGATATGTCATAGGTGAAAATTTAGGTGAATCACCAATGACATTTACAAGGGAGTGACACACACTTTCACCAGTTCATTGTCATAGCATGTGGCACCAGTTCATCATCATAGCATCTTGCACCAGTTCATTGTCATGGCATTTTGCACCAGTTCATTGTCATAGCATCTTGCACCAGTTCATTGTCATGGCTTCTTGCACCAATGCTTTGGATCCACATTTTCGCCAATCAGAAATAAAATTTGCAATACAAATTTGTAATTTGTTGAACCAATAAGAATACAATGCACAGATGATTTGTGTCGCCAGATGTTATTTTTCTTTATTTTGTATGTAATTTTTAAAATTATATATTATATTAATCTGCAATATCATATTTATCTCTTCCGATGGCTGCAAGATATTTCTTTCAAATTGGGGTTCCGTTTTTCCAATATCCGATAAATTATGTGTCAATCTCTGAACCAAGCTCACCATTTGGGAAATCTAGTACAAATTTTAATTCTTTTATGTTATTTCAAAAAAAAAAACTTATACTGTAATAGTTACCATGTTATGGTGTCTTTAATAGTTATTTTACCGATCTTCTACTTTGCTTCTCTAATTTTGGATGCCATGTTTTGTGATATCATATTCAATTTGGCCTTTCCATTGGAGTTTTGTTCTTCCCTCGGGTCGCATAACGTCAAATGGCTCGTATTCATATGCCGGTGTCATCTTTTTCCATCCTGTTAACACGGCCAAGCCAACCCAATAATTGCTTTACTTCTTCTTTTTAATATCCACAAAACGAAACAGGTTTCCAAACACAAAATATATTTTTCTTTTGTTTTATATCAATTTACATTTTTTTTTCATTAAAATATATACATTTTGCCACTATCGATCACTTTCATCTGACTTTTATTTTCATTTTAACAATTACTTCTGCAAGTACACAATTATTCGGGTACATGAGTATTTGATAATTTATTGTGCGGGTACTTATCAATTTATTTAAACTCATGACAATATTATGACAAAGATCGGATCTTTCACCAATTCAATTTCACTCATGAAAATTCGATGAAAAAGATCGGATCTTTCACGACTTCAATTGTACTCATGAAAATACGATGAAAAAGATCGGATCTTTCACGACTCCTTTCGCACTCATGCGAAAGAACCAGTGAAATCATGATTTCACATGGAATCACTTCCATTTAATTTTGCTGGGATTATGTAATTTGTTGAATTAATAAGAATGAAATGCACAGACGATTTGTATCGCCAGATGGTATTTTTCTTTATTTATTATGTAATTTTCAAAATTATAATTAATATATGTAATTAATGTAATATGAATGCAACATTGAAAAAATTGATTTCTGGAATAGAAGGGGGAAAATGAGTCGTCTTTGGAAATAAAAAGCTTCAATTTGAACTTCACAAATGCAAAATTGCAATCTTGGATGTATAAATAGGAGCTCCAAATGGCGAAAATTGTCTAGCAACAACAACAACATCTAATATGATGTTAGCCTAACCAGCTAACGAAAAGATCGTCGCATAGTGGTTGATGTGTGTGTGTAGGACTTCGCTAGATATCAATTTTTCAATGTAATCTCCTTAGGTCATAAAAAGCTCGATTAATTAAATTAATATAATTAATATAATAATCTGCAATATCATATTTATCTCTTCCGATGGCTGCAAGATCTTTCTTTCAACTTGGGGGAGTTCCGTTTTTCCAATATTCGCTAAATTATGTGTCAATCTCTGAACCAAGCTCATGATTTGGGAACGAATCCAGCCCATGGTCTAACTTTGGATGCCATGTTTTGTGATATCATATTGAACTTAATCTTTCCATTAGCGTTTTGTTCTTCCCTCGGGTGGCGTAACGTCATGTGGCTCGTATTAATATACCGGCGGCATCTTTATCCATCCTGTTGATATGGCCAGCCAACCCAATAATTGCAGCTCGATATGTTTTAATATATCGGTGTTGTTCGGCTGGTGGAGCTCGGGGTTTATAGACCGGGTCTATTTCATGCTTCTTTTTATATCCACAAAACGAAACAGATCATATTGTTCCATGAGTCGAACTAAGAATATATTTCCAAACGCACCGATCTTCTACTATACTTCTCTTATTTTGGATGCCATGTTTTGTGATATCATATTGAACTTGATCTTTCCATCGGAGTTCTGTTCTTCCCTCGGGTGGCGTAACGTCATATGGCTCGTATTAATATACCGGTGGCATCTTTATCCATCCTGTTGATATTGCCCAGCCAACCCAATAATTGCAGCTCGATATGTTTTACTATATCGGTGTTGGTCGGCTGTTGGAGCTCGTGGGTTATAGACCGGGTCTTTTTCATACTTCTTTTTAATATCCACAAAACGAAGCAGGTTTCCAAACACAAAATATATTTTTCTTTTGTTTTGTATCAATTGACATTATATTTTTAATTAAAATATATAAATTTTGCCACTATCGATCACTTTTTTTTTGTACTTCATACAATGGTCAAGTGGGTTGGTGGAAACACATACATATGTGCTCATTCACCACGACTGGTTAATGGTTTTATTATTTCTTTTTGGTATTTGCATACTAAACAAATATACATAATATACTTGTGAAAGAAAGACTATAGCAAAACAAAGGTGTTTGAATTAATGAAAGAAAAATTAAACAAAAGTTAAAGAACATGTAGCAAAAAAGGCAGTCTATAAGTCAATTCTGCTTATGTTGATGAAGTCGATTAGCTCCTTCAAGTGATTGGCATTTTTCGATTTAAGAACATCAGGTAGGTTGTTGAACTCCCGGAAGATTTTATATTTAATCCTGTGTGTCTCATATTTCTTACAGTGGAAGATCAGATGTTTTTCATCCTCAATAACATCGCATAGCTCACAAAGGCTGGAGTTGCAGATGCCAATTCTGTGGTAGTATTTTTTGGTGTACGTATGTCCACTGAAAAGTCTATTAATGACTTTTATATCTTCAGATTTGAACTTTGATGTTTTGTAACATGGATGTTTCGACGGTTCAGGGAAAAATTGGTAAAAATATGCACCTTTGGATAAGGATATATGCTTATAACTGTTTGTGAAATCAATCCATAAATGTTCTTCAATTTTTTTAGATGCATCAGTGACCGAAAGTGATAGAGGTATGACACATCCCGTGTCCGCAGCATGCTTGGCGTAATAATCAGCCGCCTCGTTTGGTCCAATCCCAACATGCGATGGGGTCCAAATAAAAGTAATTTTCTTTATGTTAGACTGTAAAATTTTTTAGTTATGCTGTAGGCGGTGCAATTAGATGAAGAGTTGTTTCTTAGAGGAAGGCAGGCATTTTTGCTATCGGTGAATATTGCATCAGTACTTATTCCATCCTCAATTATGACGTCAATGGCTTTCTCAATGGCATGTAATTCACCCGTTAAGGATGAAACCTTTTCTGAAATACTATATAGGAAATTTTGGTTGGACGAAATGTTGCACACTGAACACCCAGTACTGTTTGTAGAGACCGAGGTATCAGTTGCCCAAATTGATGTTCCTATTGAATTAAAATCATTTATAATTTTGTTATATATCACTTTCAGACATTCTCCAGATATATCTTTCTTGTTGGTGACAAAATTATTTAGTTGGAAGTTAATCTTTCCTGATGAGTCTACATTGTAGCCGATCTGCAAGTTGTCAAAAATATTTTGGAACTTTGTGTAGACATATCCAATGCCTGTTTTTATTGAAGGACTTTGAGTGAAATAGTCGAACAATGCAGTGTTGTAAATTTTTAAACGTAATAGTTCCTTAGAGGCTAAGAATTGTGCTCTCAGATCTGTTGGAGGGATGCCAGCTAGTGCGCAGGCAACGTGATTAGGTGTGGTTGGTCCTGTAATCATTTTCAAAGCAATTATGGTGTTTTTGCAGGATGAGATTACTTCCTCGTAATGCTCTTTGAGAGAAAGGCTATTTTTAATGAATCTGCCTAAGAACTTTATAGATTTTACTACTTTTACTGGAGTGCTATTTAAGATAACGTATGGATTTTTCCTGCCACCTTTGGCCACATACATTACAGCTGTTTTGTAGACATTTATTTCTAAGTTTAGTCTCTTTAGAAGGCATACAAATGAAGAAGCCTTACGCTGAAGTATTGAATTTGCGCTTTCAAAGTCATAACTGTTCACCAACATAATAAAGTCGTCGGCATACTAAAATATTTGCGTGTTATTGTCCGACACTCCATGTAGTCCTATCGTATATAAATTGAAGAGAGTTTGGCTAAGACAGCTTCCTTGTGGAATTCCGTTGTTCTTACTGGAAATTCCCACATGAAGAATCCTTTTGCACAAAAAGTTCATTATCCATACTCCGATTTGTTCTGGGATATTCAACTCTTCAAAAATTATCTTAAGGCATTTGATATCTACGGATTCATAAGCCCTTGAAACATCCCGGGAAAGAATTAAAACTTTTTCATTTTTTTCTTTATGTAGATTAATTGTATGAAGAAGATCGTTTATGCAGGTTGCAGTTGATACATTTTTTCTGTAAGCATATGATCTCGCTGGTAGAATCTTCTGTTCTTCCAGAAAAGTGTTTAAACGTTGTTTTACCATTAAATTTATTATTTTCGCCAAGAAATTAAGGCTATTGGCCTGAACTTGGTCGGAATATTTAGGTCTTTGCACTTTGTAGGTATTGGGATAATTTTAATATTTCTCTATTCCTCTAAAAATTCACAGGTAGTCCATAGTTTGTTATATGAAAGTAACAGATTTTGTTTTCCTTCTGCAGAGAAATTATTTACCATTTCGTAGGTGATACCATCCAGTCCAGCTGCTGATGATTTTTTCTTATTATCCAGAACATATTCCAATTCTTCCATCGAGACATTTTTTGATTGCTTGTTATACAAGGATGTGTCACAAATATTATTGTTATTAGGAACTTGGTCACATATGTGTTGAAGAAAACGCTCATTGTTATCAGGACTCCACTTGGATGTTGCCTGAGTTTCAAAGACTGATTTGCATCTTTTAACATATCTGAATAAAGATTTAGAATTATTTATTTGATTCAGCTTATTTAAATTCGAAGCTTTTGCTTCCTGTTTTGCCTTTTTAACAGCTTTTCTAAAATGTTTTATTGCATCCATAGCAAGGGCAGCATTCTCTGCATTTTTATAGCCTTCGAGTTTCTTCTCCGCAGCTTTCTTTAGCCTCATGCATCTGTCTACATCAGTATTCCACCAAGAGTTAAGTTTAGTTTTTGGACCAATTACAAAGGTAGATTTCTTTATTCAATGATTTAGTTGTGTTTGAATAGTATGCATGTCCGATTCTACATTGAAGTTGGCTAAATTTTTCAGCAGATGTTTTTTAGCTAAAAAGTGTTGTTGTCTAGGTTTAATGTCAGCAATGTTTATTACAATTGACTTCCGCCGATCATAATGTCTTTCACATTCCATTCCATGGGAGATCTGTAGTTAGTAAATGTTAGATCTAATACCGAACCAGCAGAGTTGTCATATAGATTTTTCTTGAAAGTAGCAGATCCATTATTAATACATCGAAAGTTCGAGCAATCCATCATGGCTTTTACAGTGGAACCTCTTACAGTGTCAAATACGTCTCCGTAAGCTTTTGTTCTAGCGTTAAAATCACCAGCTATAATTACATTAGGTTTGTTTTTCAAAAAAGTTATCAACTTGCTTAGTTCATTTTTTAAATTATTCGATTTAACGGAATGTGGAAAATAGACAGACACAATGATAAAATTTTGTGACTAATTGGTAGTTTCACAGATCAAAATGTCTAGGTTCGTGTTGAGAGTAATTTTTTTCATGCGGATACTGTTATTGTGCATTATGGCAACTCCACCATAATTGTAACTTCTTTTTTTGTTATTATGTTGTAATTTTTTATGCAGCAGTTTGTTGCATTTTCATCTGCATTGAAAATTTCGCTAATATGCAAATATCAATTGCTAGTTTGTTTAAATAGATTTCAAGATAAGCTTTGTTTTTATTGAAACTCTGTATATTATATTGTAGGATTCTCATATTCATCATTAATAGGATTATTTGGATTGTTTTAAGCTGATGTGATGACAGCATTGGAGAACTGATTCAGGATTTCCAGACCTTCGGTACAATTTGCGTTCGCAAGGACAACGGCCAATTGTTTTGTAAATGAAGAAAGGATTTTCTCATATTGAGATACTTTGGAAAATTGTTTGTGTTCAAACGTTGGTCTTGTAGGATCAATAGATTCGGGTTCTGCCGTAATCAATTGCCTCGGTGGAGATTTAGCTACCATTTTGTTATATTTTGTTGTTGTTAATCTTCTGTTAAATTCATCTTAGCAATCGCAGTTTTAATAAAAGCAACTGAAGTGGATACTTTTGACTGTGATTCACTGCATATTATTTTTAATTTTAGTCATACAAAGCGAACGCGCCAACAATATATTTTTTCTATTTGAACATTTTGCCTTTTTAGGCGAAGATCATTTTTAGTATTAATTTTTTTTTAATTTATTAATCGAGCTTTTTTATGATCTATAATGCAAATGAAAAAGGAAAGCCAACGATTCGAACCCACACACCCACCACTATGTTTGGCTCTGAACGCTAACACGCCGTGACAACTTTTTCCTGTGTTTTTCATTTCATACTCAATATGAAAATCATCACCCTGTTCTGTTCTGTCAGTGTAATTTTACCCACACATAAACAATTTAAGCGCTCGCTCTTCTTGGTCGGCTATGATATAGCTTTCCCAAATGATGAGCTTGGTTCAGAGATTGACACATAATTTATCGAGTATTGGACAAACGGAACCCCCCATGTTGAAAGAAATATTTTGCAGCCATCGGAAGAGATAAATATGATATTGCATATTAATATAATATATAATTTTGAAAATTACATACAAAATAAAGAAAAATAACATCTTGAGCATGGCACAATTACCCAGGTAGTGGCGTCGTAAAATTTTTAATATGTTATGTCAAAACTTTCTTTATGTTGTTGGGGAAATTACAACAAAAATAATTTTTTTATAAAGGGATTTGACTTTTCATATTCGATCAGCTGGTGTGATACCACTACCTATATTTCTCTATTCCTCTAAAAATTCACAGGTAGTCCCTAGTTTGTTATATGAAAGTAACAGATTTTGTTTTCCTTCTGCAGAGAAATTATTTACCATTTCGTAGGTGATACCATCCAGTCCAGCTGCTGATGATTTTTTCTTATTATCCAGAACATATTCCAATTCTTCCATCGAGACATTTTTTGATTGCTTGTTATACAAGGATGTGTCACAAATATTATTGTTATTAGGAACTTGGTCACATATGTGTTGAAGAAAACGCTCATTGTTATCAGGACTCCACTTGGATGTTGCCTGAGTTTCAAAGACTGATTTGCATCTTTTAACATATCTGAATAAAGATTTAGAATTATTTATTTGATTCAGCTTATTTAAATTCGAAGCTTTTGCTTCCTGTTTTGCCTTTTTAACAGCTTTTCTAAAATGTTTTATTGCATCCATAGCAAGGGCAGCATTCTCTGCATTTTTATAGCCTTCGAGTTTCTTCTCCGCAGCTTTCTTTAGCCTCATGCATCTGTCTACATCAGTATTCCACCAAGAGTTAAGTTTAGTTTTTGGACCAATTACAAAGGTAGATTTCTTTATTCAATGATTTAGTTGTGTTTGAATAGTATGCATGTCCGATTCTACATTGAAGTTGGCTAAATTTTTCAGCAGATGTTTTTTAGCTAAAAAGTGTTGTTGTCTAGGTTTAATGTCAGCAATGTTTATTACAATTGACTTCCGCCGATCATAATGTCTTTCACATTCCATTCCATGGGAGATCTGTAGTTAGTAAATGTTAGATCTAATACCGAACCAGCAGAGTTGTCATATAGATTTTTCTTGAAAGTAGCAGATCCATTATTAATACATCGAAAGTTCGAGCAATCCATCATGGCTTTTACAGTGGAACCTCTTACAGTGTCAAATACGTCTCCGTAAGCTTTTGTTCTAGCGTTAAAATCACCAGCTATAATTACATTAGGTTTGTTTTTCAAAAAAGTTATCAACTTGCTTAGTTCATTTTTTAAATTATTCGATTTAACGGAATGTGGAAAATAGACAGACACAATGATAAAATTTTGTGACTAATTGGTAGTTTCACAGATCAAAATGTCTAGGTTCGTGTTGAGAGTAATTTTTTTCATGCGGATACTGTTATTGTGCATTATGGCAACTCCACCATAATTGTAACTTCTTTTTTTGTTATTATGTTGTAATTTTTTATGCAGCAGTTTGTTGCATTTTCATCTGCATTGAAAATTTCGCTAATATGCAAATATCAATTGCTAGTTTGTTTAAATAGATTTCAAGATAAGCTTTGTTTTTATTGAAACTCTGTATATTATATTGTAGGATTCTCATATTCATCATTAATAGGATTATTTGGATTGTTTTAAGCTGATGTGATGACAGCATTGGAGAACTGATTCAGGATTTCCAGACCTTCGGTACAATTTGCGTTCGCAAGGACAACGGCCAATTGTTTTGTAAATGAAGAAAGGATTTTCTCATATTGAGATACTTTGGAAAATTGTTTGTGTTCAAACGTTGGTCTTGTAGGATCAATAGATTCGGGTTCTGCCGTAATCAATTGCCTCGGTGGAGATTTAGCTACCATTTTGTTATATTTTGTTGTTGTTAATCTTCTGTTAAATTCATCTTAGCAATCGCAGTTTTAATAAAAGCAACTGAAGTGGATACTTTTGACTGTGATTCACTGCATATTATTTTTAATTTTAGTCATACAAAGCGAACGCGCCAACAATATATTTTTTCTATTTGAACATTTTGCCTTTTTAGGCGAAGATCATTTTTAGTATTAATTTTTTTTTAATTTATTAATCGAGCTTTTTTATGATCTATAATGCAAATGAAAAAGGAAAGCCAACGATTCGAACCCACACACCCACCACTATGTTTGGCTCTGAACGCTAACACGCCGTGACAACTTTTTTCCTGTGTTTTTCATTTCATACTTAATATGAAAATCATCACCCTGTTCTGTTCTGTCAGTGTAATTTTACCCACACATAAACAATTTAAGCGCTCGCTCTTCTTGGTCGGCTATGATATAGCTTTCCCAAATGATGAGCTTGGTTCAGAGATTGACACATAATGTATCGAGTATTGGACAAACGGAACCCCCCATGTTGAAAGAAATATTTTGCAGCCATCGGAAGAGATAAATATGATATTGCATATTAATATAATATATAATTTTGAAAATTACATACAAAATAAAGAAAAATAACATCTTGAGCATGGCACAATTACCCAGGTAGTGGCATCGTAAAATTTTGAATATGTTATGTCAAAACTTTCTTTATGTTGTGGGGGAAATTACAACAAAAATAATTTTTTTATAAAGGGATTTGACTTTTCATATTCGATCAGCTGGTGTGATACCACTACCTGGTAGTTCTGCCATGATCTGGCGATACAAATCATCTGTGCATTGTATTCTTATTAATTCAACAAATTACATACAGTGAGTGTCAAAAATATTCGGTTTTCAATTTCACCAATAATAACACCTCAGTATTTTAGAAGCCCATGACCAATTTCCAAAAACCAAATACTTAAAAATATGTTGGTCCTGTGGCAATTAAAAAAGTGTATGTAACATGGATCCATGGCAACCCTATAAGCGAGAATAACAAAGAAAACGTTGTTAACCCTGTTTTCTATGCGTGAAAAATATTCGGTTTTTGTAACTTTTGTTAAATATTTTGCCAAAAAACAGGTCATTATCGAACTTTTTCTGCAATATTAGTATACATTTTAGTAATTGCGAACAGAATCTTTGTTTCTGTGTGCAAAAATATTATATTTTATAGCAAATTATTAAAATTTAGCGCTAAGGAAAAACGCTATCCCAGAAGAGAGAAAACTGGTCATATTTCATTATAAAAACAGCAGAAATAAAAGGAAATTTTGCTTATTTTTGAATATTTAGTCGAATATAGTTGAAATAATGTGCAAAAGTCACAAAAATATAGAAATAGTCGATTTCGTGAAACACATAAGCCAGGCAAAACCAAGAACTGGGAGGGAAGGTAGAGGAATCTCCTGAAAAATTGCGGCTAAATCGATATCCCAGCAAAATGTTCGATGACAAATCATGAGTTGAATCATGGGTGCAAGTGACATGTCATAGGTGAAAATTTAGGTGAATCACCAATGACATTTACAAGGGAGTGACACACACTTTCACCAATTCATTGTCATATCATTTTGCACCAGTTCATTGTCATAGCATCTTGCACCAATGCTTTGGATACGGATTTTCGCCAATCAAAAATAAAATTTGCAATACTATTATGTAATTTGTTGAATTAATAAGAATGAAATGCACAGACGATTTGTATCGCCAGATAGTATTTTTCTTTATTTTTTATGTAATTTTAAAAATTATAATTAATATATGTAATTAATGTAATATGAATGCAACATTGAAAAAATTGATTTCTGGAATAGAAGGGGGACAAATGAGTCGTCTTTGGAAATAAAAAGCTTCAATTTGAACTTCACAAACGCAAAATTGCAATCTTGGATGTATAAATAGGAGCTCCAAATGGCGAAAATTGTCTAGCAACAACAACAACATCTAATATGCCTGATGATGTTAGCCTAACCAGCTAACGAAACGATCGTCGCATAGTGGTTGATGTGTGTGTGTAGGACTTCGCTAGATATCAATTTTTCAATGTAATCTCCTTAGGTCATAAAAAGCTCGATTAATTAAATTAATATAATTAATATAATAATCTGCAATATCATATTTATCTCTTCCGATGGCTGCAAGATCTTTCTTTCAACTTGGGGGAGTTCCGTTTTTCCAATATTCGCTAAATTATGTGTCAATCTCTGAACCAAGCTCATGATTTGGGAACGAATCCAGCCCATGGTCTAACTTTGGATGCCATGTTTTGTGATATCATATTGAACTTAATCTTTCCATTAGCGTTTTGTTCTTCCCTCGGGTGGCGTAACGTCATGTGGCTCGTATTAATATACCGGTGGCATCTTTATCCATCCTGTTGATATGGCCAGCCAACCCAATAATTGCAGCTCGATATGTTTTAATATATCGGTGTTGTTCGGCTGGTGGAGCTCGTGGGTTATAGACCGGGTCTTTTTCATACTTCTTTTTAATATCCACAAAACGAAGCAGGTTTCCAAACACAAAATATATTTTTCTTTTGTTTTGTATAAATTGACATTATATTTTTAATTAAAATATATAAATTTTGCCACCATCGATCACTTTTTTTTTGTACTTCATACAATGGTCAAGTGGGTTGCTGGAAACACATACATATTTGCTCATTCACCACGACTGGTTAATGGTTTTATTATTTCTTTTTGGTATTAGCATACTAAACAAATATACATAATATACTTGTGAAAGAAAGACTATAGCAAAACAAAGGTGTTTGAATTAATGAAAGAAAAATTAAACAAAAGTTAAAGAACATGTAGCTTATGTTGATGAAGTCGATTAGCTCCTTCAAGTGATTGGCATTTTTCGATTTAAGAACATCAGGTAGGTTGTTGAACTCCCGGAAGATTTTATATTTATTCCTGTGTGTCTCATATTTCTTACAGTGGAAGATCAGATGTTTTTCATCCTCAATAACATCGCATAGCTCACAAAGGCTGGAGTTGCAGATGCCAATTCTGTGGTAGTATTTTTTGGTGTACGTATGTCCACTGAAAAGTCTATTAATGACTTTTATATCTTCAGATTTGAACTTTGATGTTTTGTACCATGGATGTTTCGACGGTTCAGGGAAAAATTGGTAAAAATATGCACCTTTGGATAAGGATATATGCTTATAACTGTTTGTGAAATCAATCCATAAATGTTCTTCAATTTTTTTAGATGCATCAGTGACCGAAAGTGATCGAGGTATGACACATCCCGTGTCCGCAGCATGCTTGGCGTAATAATCAGCCGCCTCGTTTGGTCCAATCCCAACATGCGATGGGGTCCAAATAAAAGTAATTTTCTTTATGTTAGACTGTAAAATTTTTTAGTTATGCTGTAGGCGGTGCAATTAAATGAAGAGTTGTTTCTTAGAGGAAGGCAGGCATTTTTGCTATCGGTGAATATTGCATCAGTACTTATTCCATCCTCAATTATGACGTCAATGGCTTTCTCAATGGCATGTAATTCACCCGTTAAGGATGAAACCTTTTCTGAAATCCTATATAGGAAATTTTGGTTGGACGAAATGTTGCACACTGAACACCCAGTACTGTTTGTAGAGACCGAGGTATCAGTTGCCCAAATTGATGTTCCTATTGAATTAAAATCATTTATAATTTTGTTATATATTACTTTCAGACATTCTCCAGATATATCTTTCTTGTTGGTGACAAAATTATTTAGTTGGAAGTTAATCTTTCCTGATGAGTCTACATTGTAGCCGATCTGCAAGTTGTCAAAAATATTTTGGAACTTTGTGTAGACATATCCAATGCCTGTTTTTATTGAAGGACTTTGAGTGAAATAGTCGAACAATGCAGTGTTGTAAATTTTTAAACGTAATAGTTCTTTAGAGGCTAAGAATTGTGCTCTCAGGTCTGTTGGAGGGATGCCAGCTAGTGCGCAGACAACGTGATTAGGTGTGGTTGGTCCTGTAATCATTTTCAAAGCAATTATGGTGTTTTTGCAGGATGAGATTACTTCCTCGTAATGCTCTTTGAGAGAAAGGCTATTTTTAATGAATCTGCCTAAGAACTTTATAGATTTTACTACTTTTACTGGAGTGCTATTTAAGATAACGTATGGATTTTTCCTGCCACCTTTGGCCACATACATTACAGCTGTTTTGTCGACATTTATTTCTAAGTTTAGTCTCTTTAGAAGGCATACAAATGAAGAATCCTTACGCTGAAGTATTGAATTTGCGCTTTCAAAGTCATAACTGTTCACCAACATAATAAAATCGTCGGCATACTAAAATATTTGCGTGTTATTGTCCGACACTCCATGTAGTCCTATCGTATATAAATTGAAGAGAGTTTGGCTAAGACAGCTTCCTTGTGGAATTCCGTTGTATATGTTCTTACTGGAAATTCCCATATGAAGAATCCTTTTGCACAAAAAGTTCATTATCCATACTCCGATTTGTTCTGGGATATTCAACTCTTCAAAAATTGTCTTAAGGCATTTGATATCTACGGATTCATAAGCCCTTGAAACATCCCGGGAAAGAATTAAAACTTTTTCATTTTTTTTCTTTATGTAGATTAATTGTATGAAGAAGATCGTTTATGCAGGTTGCAGTTGATACATTTTTTCTGTAAGCATATGATCTCGCAGGTAGAATCTTCTGTTCTTCCAGAAAAGTGTTTAAACGTTGTTTTACCATTAAATTTATTATTTTCGACAAGTAATTAAGGCTATTGGCCTGAACTTGGTCGGAATATTTAGGTCTTTGCACTTTTTAGGTATTGGGATAATTTTAATATTTCTCTATTCCTCTAAAAATTCACAGGTAGTCCATAGTTTGTTATATGAAAGTAACAGATTTTGTTTTCCTTCTGCAGAGAAATTATTTACCATTTCGTAGGTGATACCATCCAGTCCAGCTGCTGATGATTTTTTCTTATTATCCAGAACATATTCCAATTCTTCCATCGAGAAATTTTTTGATTGCTTGTTATACAAGGATGTGTCACAAATATTATTGTTATTAGGAACTTGGTCACATATGTGTTGAAGAAAACGTTCATTGTTATCAGGACTCCACTTGGATGTTGCCTGAGTTTCAAAGACTGATTTGCATCCTTTAACATATCTGAATAAAGATTTAGAATTATTTATTTGATTCAGCTTATTTAAATTCGAAGCTTTTGCTTCCTGTTTAGCCTTTTTAACAGCTTTTCTAAAATTCTTTATTGCATCCATAGCAAGGGCAGCATTCTCTGCATTTTTATAGCCTTCGAGTTTCTTCTCCGCAGCTTTCTTTAGCCTCATGCATCTGTCTACATCAGTATTCCACCAAGAGTTAAGTTTAGTTTTTGAACCAATTACAAAGGTAGATTTCTTTATTCAATGATTTAGTTGTGTTTGAATAGTATGCATGTCCGATTCTACATTGAAGTTGGCTAAATTTTTCAGCAGATGTTTTTTAGCTAAAAAGTGTTGTTGTCTAGGTTTAATGTCAGCAATGTTTATTACAATTGACTTCCGCCGATCATAATGTCTTTCACATTCCATTCCATGGGAGATCTGTAGTTAGTAAATGTTAGATCTAATACCGAACCAGCAGAGTTGTCATATAGTTTTTTTGAAAGTAGCAGATCCATTATTAATACATCGAAAGTTCGAGCAATCCATCATGGCTTTTACAGTGGAACCTCTTACAGTGTCAAATACGTCTCCGTAAGCTTTTGTTCTAGCGTTAAAATCAGCAGCTATAATTACATTAGGTTTGTTTTTCAAAAAAGTTATCAACTTGCTTAGTTCACTTTTTAAATTATTCGATTTAACGGAATGTGGAAAATAGACATTGTGTCTGTCTATTTGTGACAAATTGGTAGTTTCACAGATCAAAATGTCTAGGTTCGTGTTTAGAGTAATTTTTTTCTTGCGGATACTGTTATTGTGCATTATGGCAACTCCACCATAATTGTCACTTCTTTTTTTGTTATTATGTTGTAATTTTTTATGCAGCAGTTTGTTGCATTTTCGTCTGCATTGAAAATTTCGCTAATATGCAAATATCAATTGCTAGTTTGTTTAAATAGATTTCAAGATAAGCTTTGTTTTTATTGAAACTCTGTATATTATATTGTAGGATTCTCATATTCATCATTAATAGGATTATTTGGATTGTTTTGAGCTGATGTGATGACAGCATTGGAGAACTGATTCAGGATTTCCAGACCTTCGGTACAATTTGCGTTCGCAAGGACAACGGCCAATTGTTTTGTAAATGAAGAAAGGATTTTCTCATACTGAGATACTTTGGAAAATTGTTTGTGTTCAAACGTTGGTCTTGTAGGATCAATAGATTCGGGTTCTGCCGTAATCAATTGCCTCGGTGGAGATTTAGCTACCATTTTGTTATATTTTGTTGTTGTTAATCTACTATTAAATTCATCTTTCAGTGGCCTAGTAGGAGGTTTACTTCTGCTTGAGATTTGCGGGAATTCATTTTCATAACGAGGGTCGTTAAGAATTTCATAATAGTTGGAAGAGTCCTTTGGAAGACATTTTTTCCTAGAAAGATTTGATATAGCCATTGCTTCTCTAATTGTCTTTTCATAACCATATTTTGGACATCTTTTTTGAATCCATCGCATTATGATCGTATAGATTACATAAAATGCATCTAGGAAGAGTATAAGAAGTTGTGCATTTTATAGTGGTAAGACATGAATCGCATTTTTCTTCTGAGCAACTATTGGGACATATGATATTTTGTCCACAGAGAAGGCATCTTTTCTTGGATCTGCATCGTATGGCTATATGCCCCAAACGACCACAGTTTTTACATAAACGTACAGGTGGAATATACAATTCTGTTTCAATTAAGGAACTAAACATTTTTATTTCTTTGACGAGAAAGTCTGCAACAATTCCTACTTTAATAGTTTGTGATGGTACGTATTTGCCTTCCTCATTTTTGTAGTTGAATCTATAAACAGACACAGCTTTAAATTCATTATCGCTGTTATTAATTTGGTCTACAATCATTTGACCAGTAAAGCCAACTGGGACGGATTTTATAATATAAAATTTTTGAACGAATCTGTCTGGGATAAACGCATTTAGATCAATGCTTTTAAGCTTTGGATCCAGGACGAACTTATTTGCCGAATTGTAATTATTGAAAGTTAATCTGAATGTTTTATAAGCTATACTTTTGGCCACAAAATGTGCAGCAATATCAGCACTTGTCAGTTTAGCAAATAAATGTAATTCGGAATTCTTCTTTCTAGAGCTGATTGGCTCATCTGAAGTAGTTAGTACATAAAAAGGGCCTGGGTTGCACTCATTGTAGAGGATTGGAGCATTTTCATAGATATTGTAATTTAATATGTTAGTGTTTGCTGGATTATTCTTTGTGTTAGCAATGTTGGAATGAGTTGTGTTTTCTTTATTTGCGCTATTGTTATTGCTGTTAGTGGAAATGTTTGTGTTTTTGTAATGGACAGTATCATTGGGAAATTCAGGTAAGTTGGTAGGATAGGATGTGTGTGTGGATGTAGATGCTGATGGTGTGGATGTAGGTATTGGCTGATTGTTTTTAAATTTTTTACTTCCAGGATTAATAGCAGACTCGAATCTTCTCCTCGTATCCAAACGAGGAGGTGGCTCCGGGTCCCCTATTTTCCATAAAAAAATTAAACTTTTATTCAATCAATTGTAAAATTTTAATTAAACAAAAGAAAGAACGATGTTTGGGGTTGTGTGTATTGATTATTGTATGATGTGTGTGAGTGTGTGTTGATGTATAATGTCAAAGAAGACACGCATAAAAGAAAAACGAAAAAATTACTGCGACCGGCGCGTAGTCCAATGTCAACAAGAGTTGAGAAACGACTGCTATCGATCACTTTCATCTGACTTTTATTTTCATTTTAACAACTACTTTTGAAAGTACACAATTGTTCGGGTACATGCGTATTTGATAATTTATTGTGCGGGTACTTATCAATTTATTTAAACTCATGACATTATTATGACAAAAATCGGATCTTTCACGACTTCAATTGCACTCATGAAAATTCGATGAAAAAGATCGGATCTTTCACGACTCCTTTCGCATTCATGCAAAAGAACCAGTGAAATCATGATTTCACATGGAATCACTTCCATTTAATTTTGCTGGGTATGATGTAATATTGAAAAATTTATTTCTAGAATAGAAGGGGGACAAATGAGTCGCCTTTGGATATAAAAAAAACTTCAATTTGAAATTCACAAATCCAAATTTGCAATCTTGGGTGTATAAATAGGAACATCTAATATTACTGAGGATGTTAACCTAACCAGTTAACGAATCGATCGTCGCATAGCGGTTGATGTGTGTGTAGGACTTCGCTAGATATCAATTTTTCAATGTAATTCTCCTTAGGCCATATAGCTCGATTAATTAAATTAATTAAAACCCTCACAAATAATGGCCTTTTATTTGAAATCAAACGAAAATGACATGCTAGTGGCAGTATAAAAAAACATAACCAATAGAGAGAGTGTTATGAAATTTTTTTTTGACGTTTAATTCAACATCAAATGCAAAATAAATAGAAAGTGCCAGAAGAGAATATTTTCGAAAATCATAAAAAAGCTTTTGTTAAACCCTGTGTTGGCGTGATACCAGTGTGAAGCTGAAAACAGATACAACGTTTGATTAAAGTTTTGTGTCGTTTTGGCCGTTTTTACACTGTTGGGCATGATGCCAAAAAATTCAAATTCATTTGAAATATATGCCGACAAACAGATAAACGCTGGACTTTGGTATCGTCGTCGCCCTGTTGTTGTTGTTTTTTTCTCGACGTCCAACGCAAAACTTTAATCAAACGTTGTATCTGTTTTCAGCTTGAGAAACCCAAAAAGAAAAGAAATAAAAAACAATTTGTGTATGTAATTTTGTTTATGTAAATATTTTCAATTCTTTATTTGTAAAGTTGGTGGGTTTCAAAGAAACAAGACTTTACCTTTGGTGTGTTATTGACAAGAGCGAAAGAACAAGTGTAGTTGCAGGTGGGCAGAATAACGATAATAAGGCCGTAACAATCAACTACGACCGCAGCATTGGAAAGCGCCCCTCTGCATCCGAACTATGCGAATAAAACTTTCCAAGAGAGGTAGTAGAAAAGAGCGAACTCTCTCCTACAAATAAGGCTCCTGGAAGAAGTGCAAACTTAAACTAGAGTTAGTAGTGGAGTATGTTGCAAGTGAGAGGTGTCGTAGTTCACTTTCTATTTAGCATTTTAGGTGTAATTAAATTTTGACTTAATTAAACTACCATGATTTTTTCAATTTAGGGGTGTACTGCGACTGAAATAACCCAGGAAAACGAAGTATATTGTGAGGTGGGCAAACAAGGTTGAGCTATGACGCGCGAGTTTGCATTTTACACGGCATTGGAAGGATATTGATTGTTCGTTGTGCGAACATAGTCGTAAATCTTAAATGAATTATCAATGACACGAGAAATTCCGAAAAATGGCCCCTTTATTAGAAAACAATGTCCTAGGGCAACTACGATGAAAATAAAACCGAAAGATGCCAGAAATGAAGCAGCAGACAGGTCAGAAGTGGCTTCTAAGTGAACTGCTTTAGTTAAAAAGCAGGTGAAGACAAGTACGTAACCTTTGGTAATTCGATACGCTTTACCCGTAAATGTCTTCATATCAAAGAAAGAGGATCCCAATATGCGATACGAAGTATACGAAACATTAACTGATTTCCACCATGAATGGAAATAGCGTGAACGAATTCTGCAAGAAGACGAACAAATCGACAACGATACGGCAATAAAATCGGGTGGCGCTCAGTGTAGGACGGTGTTGGAAACTAAACAAGGCTGTTATTAAGGCGCAAAAGAGGGTATAGTGAAAGTAGTGCGCTTTTAGAAGACAGTGTAAACTGGTCTAATAAACTTATGTTCCTCAGCAAAATATAATTTTTGGGCAAGAATTACTAAAAGGAGCTTGCACGCTTTTATTTCGGAAATATCTAAAAAATTAAAGAATCGGAATTAGCCATTAATTGAAGTCCTAATAGCTTGACACTGCTGAATTCTACAAAGGAAGAAACGTGGATATAACCAGTTCCCAAGGAGAGAAGCGAGACAAAAGGGAAATATGATTTGATATCCACTTCCTTAGTTCAAACTTTGTGATACATCCATACATCGACGGAGAATGCGATCTTCGAGTGAATAATGATACTGAGTGTCATCTGTGACAAGGTGTACGCGCACAGTGTATCCCACATGTGACCGTTTGCAACTTAAATTTTGAATAGGGTCAGAAGGAGAAGTTCTACACCAAATGATTTGGAAAGAAAAGTGCTTGGGATCGACACTACATCTACCTGAAGAGTTGGAAAAAGATGATTCAAAATAATACCATTGAAAGTTCAAAAAATTAAATATTACGAGTTTTGTGGTCGGTTTGTCGAGGTTAATGAATGTGCAATGCAGCAAGCGAGTGAACTGAAGTTATATTTGGGGGGTTGAGCATAAATGATTTTTTACCGAAGTTCTTCGAAGAAGAGTCTTTTTCGACCGACAAAACTGTTTCAAAACGTTTCTACGAGAATTCCCCAGTTGCAATGTTTGCGGAAATTCAGATTTAAAGGGAAGCGTTACTGCGTAACGACCCTCCGAATCTCGCACGGTCGTGGCACGATAATTCCTCTCACGAAACGTGTCCGATGGTGACCGGAGTAGTGTTTCGTTGAGAGATTCCTACTCAGCTATATCCAACACAGTCGTAAAGACCTGGACTGGGGAAGAAGGCATCGGACCAGTCAGAATCCAGCGAAATATCGTGTTTTGGGCTAACATAGAACCCAGAATGTTTCTTTGCGTCCCTTCCCGCAAAATCTGTGGACACAAATCTGCCCCCAACAATAAATCAACAGGTCGTGAATCAAAAAGACGATCATCGTCTAAACTAATATTAGGCAATCGAGAAGTGATGTTTGAACTAAGGGGACATGAGGGAAGGCTTCCGGAAATTTTTGGAAGAACAAACGCACAAGTTTCTACAATTAAGGAGGAATCGAAACGAGAACCAATGCGAATCGAACAATTTTTCTTCGAAGTGGCATATGTTGAACTATTAACACCAGAAACAGTAGCAGTGATTGACTGGGTGGGTAATTTAAGGCGCTTTTGCAAACGTTCAGTAATAAAAGAAACTTCTGAACCTGGGTCTATAAGAGCCCGAGCAGGATACGAAACTCCTAGATGAACAATGTTGACCATCGCAGTACCTAGCAAGACATTCCGATTTTGGGATGTATGGAACACTTGACTATTCATGGCTCTAGGATTGGCGCCGGTGGAAGAAGCTATGTAGAAGCTATGTTTCCATCTACTTGTGTGGAATGGCTACTGGTCAGCGAGGAAAGCGATGTCGATGGTCCAGATGAAGGAGATGAAGAAGGCCTATGCAGCATAGTATGATGGCGACCATTGCACATATTACAATTGTGGGTACTAGAGCAGTCTTTGACTGAATGTCCCACCGATAGACAATTTAGACAACAACCCTGCTTTTTAGCAACTTCAAATCTTTTTTCAAAAGAAAGTGCTCTAAATTTAGGACAAGAACGCAGTGAATGGGATTCTTTTTTACAAAGTATGCAGGCCGATTTAGATTTATCTTTAACCGAAGAAGTAGCTAAATTGGTTTTGAATCTACTTTTCGGAATTGAACTAGAAGATGAGCCTCTCATGTCTCTCAAGCAAGCTAATGTTTGGATTCTTTCTGTTAGGAACTTATCTAATTCATCCCACGAGGATAAAGAAGATTTGTCTCTGATAATCTGTTCCCACAAAGTTGCAGTTAATTTAGGCAAACGCTGTTGACAAATAAAAACCAAAATTGGTTTAAGTGATCCGTGACTACATCATAAACTGACATAGCAGAAATACAACTATTGATTCCACGCTGCAAGGTTTTTCAAGTTAGAACTAGTCTCAGCTTCGAACACCGGAAGGTCGAATAGGAGCTTAAGATGGTTATGGACCAGAATGCGTTTATTATCATACGTATCTTTTAACGACTTCCAAGCTAAATCGAAACTTCTATGGGTGAGCGGAAACTTTGCCACGATTTCCCTAGCCTCCCCCTTTGTTTTTTGTACCAAGTTACAAAGCCTCTCAATGTCACTTAGTCCAGAGATCCCGGAAAGTGGGCCACGATAAAAAGTCACCATGGAAATCTTCAATGTCACACGGTGGTAAATGAAGATGATGCATGTTGTTCGAAACGTATGGTGGTAAGCTCCAATTAGCAATAGAAATGTCCGAAGGGTTTTGGACATCTGGAAAAGCAGTATTCGATAAATGTGGAGAAATAGAACTATGAATAGATATATTGACACCATTAGATGCTGGTGGTTGACCAATATTAGGTATATTGGACCCAAGAATCGCAGAATTGAAGCGATGACTATTTTGAGATTGACTGTTTTGAGGAGTACTAACGAGCAAAGCAGATTGGGAAGCAGGGGGAGACTTTACGGACTTAAGCTCCTGCAATTTTTCATTAATTGCCGACAAACAGGCGATATAGCTTTCGCAAGTGGTTTGATATTTTGCGTCAGCCAAAGAAATGTCATTTGAACTAGTACCCTCTACGGTAATAAGATGATCCAGATACTTATCATAAGTATCCTTCACTTTCTTCCACAAATCTTGAAGTTCCGTGATACGAATCTCAAGATTGAAAATATTGTGATTTTCCGGCCTAATCAGATTACAGCCAGCAATGAATTTAACAACATTGTCAGAAGCACGAATGAATTGTGTGACAGGAGTGACCGACAGGATTTGAGACAAGAAACAACCAAAAAATATCGACAGAAAATTCCAAAAATCTCAAAAAATTAGGTTTTATCTATTTCAGAAAGTCAACTAGAACCGAATGTAGGGTGCATACGGTCTAATTTGCGGAAAATTATCGAGAGAAATAAGTACGATGGCCAATAGCAACGAAAAGCGTGAGAAATTTGCGTAAAATTTCGAAAAAACACAATTTTTTTGAGACAATAATAAGAAAATCGTCTATTACCGACAGTAGGGTGCACGTCACACTATGTGGTAAAAACGAATTAATTCCAAAAAATATTTCGAAAAAAATTAAAATTGAATTTATAAATAAATATTTATAAATAATTTCCAAAAAATTAATAAAAATACGAATTTAATATATAAATAATAGGAATAATGCCGATTATAGGGCGCTTTTTCCGAATAATATCACGAACAATCAATATTGAATCGCGACACGAAATTATATTCGAGAAAAATAACAAAAAAATTGTATTAAAAATTTATCAAAATAAAAATATTATTTTTTACACTGGTGCCCAAGGTGCGACACCCAGCAACGAATATAAATAACAAAGGAAAGAAAAACACAAGCAGCGTCGCGTCGGCAGAGCGATCAACGTATGTTAGTCAAACCACACACAAATCAACCAACGACAAGAGAGTTGGAAAAAGAAATAAATTGTTGCTAGCTTGTATGGATGCTGGAATTTTTGGGTATTTTTGTTGTTGCGATTAAACGACAAAAACCCAAACGACAAATGAGATTAGAAAATTGTTGGTAGTTTTTAGAATTGCAAAGAAAAGGGCACGATGGAGAATAGTAGTGTTGTTATTGTATTTTCTCACTAGTTAGATTTTTGTAAATAATCAGCGAATGTATTAAAATAAAAGCACAATATTGGGACTATTGGTTATTTTAATACGATTATTTAGCAAATTGTACGACGATAAGTGGACTGTATGATGATTTTTTGTTTATAACACACGCGTTAAGGCAATTGTATTTTTAAACCGAAACAAATGCAAAAACAAAAACACTCGCGGTATGCTCAATATAATAGAAACTGAACTACGTACCTTTGAATGTATGATGTTGTTTGTGGATGATGTTTAGTTTATTTGGTGATTTTTGATGTGGATGAGGGTGAGACGATGCGCACTGATGAGGGGGGATGATGATTTTGTTGATTTTTCTCCTTTCGAAATAGGGAAAAAAAACAAAATTAGCAACAACTTCACTTGCAGGTTATTGATCCAGCTCGATTGGATCAAAATGTTGGCGTGATACCAGTGGGAGAAACCCAAAAAGAAAAGAAATAAAAAACAATTTTTGTATGTAATTTTGTTTATAAAAATATTTTCAATTCTTTATTTGTAAAGTTGGTGGGTTTCAAAGAAACAAGACCTTACCTTTGGTGTGTTATTGACAAGAGCGAAAGAACAAGTGTAGTTGCAGGTGGGCAGAATAACGATAATAAGGCCGTGACAATCAACTACGACCGCAGCATTGGAAAGCGCCCCTCTGCATCCGAACTATGCGAATAAAGCTTTCCAGGAGAGGTAGTAGAAAAGAGCGAACTCTCTCCTACAAATAAGGCTCCTGGAAGAAGTGCAGAGAAGATTTCCCCATAGAGCTCGAACGAGCGGCCAATTAACGTAGTTAATTGTAATGCTGGGAAGGGAAGACAATGTATCGAACATATACATTGGCGTAACCAATGTATCGAACTTATACACCCTGAAAATATGCTTTAAACTTTGTTTCTGAAAGTTATTAGAGTGATTTAACACATTATTCTAAAATATTAAGATATGATCCTAAAAGTATGCTTTATCAGCTCGGATATAAAGCAAACAGGAAGTGAACATTTGTATGTAATAGTAGCCGGATATACGTCTATTTTGTCTCATTTAAAGACTCATACAAAGAAAATGCCATCAACAAGGGGCTTGAAAGAGTTCAATCGGAGCAACTTATTTGTGGACTTTATAGAATGTGACAAGTGTTTAACTATGTACCATGCGATGTGCACCAGATTAGACAAATAATTTGAACATTTATTGAAAAATAGGAAAGAAAAGAATTTATGCCATGTTCACAATACTAATAGCGAGCCCATCATGCATAAACAACATCTGTAAAGAATGGAAGGAAAGTCTTGGTAAATTCAGTCCAATTTATGTCTGTTATGTTTGACGAATTAATGCAAAATGTAAGTAGCAACGCCAAAAGAATAGAAAATGTTGAAATAGAGAACGTTAAATAAATAAATCCGAAGTAAAACAACCAAAAGAGACAGTAAAGATTAAAAAAAAAAGAGTCAAACACGATTGCCTTATAAGCTATATAGTAGTCGATGATAACAAAAATAAGTTACAAACGGTCGTGGAACTATCTAAAAGCGTTGTAGAGGAAAATATTGATGAAACCTATTTTGTGAAAAGGAGAAACCCAAAAAATAATACTCAATCTCTAATTGCGAAGTTTAATTCTAAAATGGCTAAAAATAAACTTATGGAAGCGAAAAATAAGTTAAAAGAAAGTGAGAATATGAGATCAATCTACGTTAATGATTTCCTATCAAAGGAATCTCTTCAATTACTCAAAAACATTGAAAGTTGTTGGTTATAACAACCACATTTATACTAATGGAAAAAATATATGCCAAAAAGAGTGCGATTATTATACCGAAGGTTATTCGAAGAAAGGAGGATGTACATATGTATATGAACTCTTGCTTGAAGCTACAACCCGCAACATTCAAGGAAGAAAGTCAATGAGAATTCTGTCAGTTCCGGATGATGTAGGCGATGAAGATAATGAAGGAAATGAAGATGATCATAATTAAAACTTGCTGTAGCCATATTTTAATGCATTTTTTTTTATTAAATTTTTCTAATGTTAAACAACAAATATTTTGAAAACATTGAGACTTTTATTAACCCTTTGAACCCCGAATTTTTTTCCGTTGAGATAAAAATATTTTTCATATTTATTATGATTAGTAGTCGCAAAAATAAGTCCTTTATGCAAAAAATTCTTATCAATTCCTTGCGGTTAGGGAGGTACTGAATGTTGCCAATGCCAACATCGGGCCATTGTGGTTATAAAAATGAACAAAGTTTGTTTCTTAAGTCTTTTTATTATCGTTATATTTTTCATTATTCATGATGTAGAGAAGCATAATCTGATGAGTTTGTTATTCTAGAAGAGGATTGATGGAAATGGAATGTAAAATTGATCTATATTTATTATATATAGTTCATAAATTAGCCAATTTTGACGTATATGGTGGTGTTCATATAACCTGAAATGCTCATAATGACATTTTTTAGAAGCGTTTAAAAAGTATTTTCTATTTTGTATGCAGACTCTAACCTTGATAATATTGACCTTCATCCAATACATAAAATTATCATAATCGATATTTGAACAGATATTCGCTTGATATCATACAAATTTCTAATATGTAATATGTATATTCACCAAAAACTGTGTCAATCTCCTCTTGTTTCAAGTCCAATCTTCGAATAACAATATAAATACAACATTTTTCACAACCCCGAATGTCCCAATTACCCTGTATATTTCATTAATACCACTAACCAGCATTTTCGACTTCCACTAATGTAACCACTTTATTACCACAATGGCCCAACGTTGCCCACAGGCAACTTCCAAATTTCAAAAATTTGTAACTACTAATTGGAAGTGTAAATTGTATGTTTGTTTTTTTATTTTGTTAGATCAACATGTCAGTAAGATTTTTTAAAAAATGTTGGCTGCAATTATTCAATTCGTTTGACATTTAACGGCATTTTATAAAATCCCTAAAATATTTCATGTTCAGTCTAGCTATTTATTCAAAAGTAATTTCCATTTTTTTATTTTTCTGAAATCAATCTACCGACATCCACTTAGTATTTGTAAATATCTTAAACGGTGTGGGAAATACGCATACACAAACATGCAAAATTGCCCACAGGCAACATCGGGCCACAAAGGGTTAATAAATTGCCCTGACTGTAAAGAAAATTTGCTGTAAACGTCAGAAGCATTTCTTCTGTTAGTATATTCAATCAATTTAAATGATTAATTGCCCAGTTTCCGGTTTTACCGGATATAATTGCTATTCAAGAAACTTGGTTTAATCAGGATTTGACTGAAATATATTGCATCAGAGGGTACAATGTAGTGCACTGTTGCTGCAACGATGGATATGGTAGTACATCCCTGTATGTCCGCGATAACCTTTCATTTGTAGTTGAACTGTGTGAAAGTAAAAACATCGTAGAGGCGATTAGAATTTTATTAAATGGTTACTTAATAAATGGTATGCCGCTAAAAATTACCTCATTTTATCGTTCTCCTAAATGTTAGTAAATTCAATCAATTTAAATGCTTAATTTCCCAGTTTCCGGTTTTACCGGATATAATTGCTATTCAAGAAACTTGGTTTCATCAGGATTTAGCTCAAATATATTGCATCAGAGGGTAGACAGACTATTCGTCCTGTCCTACACTTATTTCACGCCCGATTAGTAAAACATTGATTGATCATATATACAGCAATATCTCGAATAGGTTGAATATTGCCTCAATGGAGACTAGTTTATCGGATAATAATACACAAAAAAATTTACAAGGTAGCAAACGAATCATAAAATACTATAATTATGACAACATAGCGACAAGTATTCGAATTTTCTTTTGTAGTTACAATAATTCCGGAAATCCATCAACTGATCTTGAAAATATTACTTACACCCTGAAAGAAATAATTAACAGGAATTCAAAGACTAAGGAGGCTAAAATTTCTTCGAAATTATTACTTGCGGCTTGGATGAATGATCAACTGCTGTCACTAATGTCATACAAGGAGAAATTGTTAAAACGAAGAAGAAAACATAGTGGTGATGCGAGAACTCGATTAAAAAAAATAGCCAATAAAAGATGTACGAATACATAATCCTCGGAAAATTGTTTAATTCAGTGTTTGGGAAGAAATATTAACAAACAAATTCAATTAAAAATTGACGTAGATGAAACGATAACCGATGAAGAAAGGTTATGTAATATGTTCAATGACTATTTCCTGAATATTCCAAGAATTCTAAAAAGTGGGATAAAGAAAGAAATTGGAGATGATAGCGCAACCTTTTCATTTAACAGTGTAACCAGAGACGATATTATCAATGTACTAGACAATTTAGGTACTGGAAAAAATCATGGTCAAGACGGAATCTTCGCCAAAGTTTTGTTAGATTCAAAAGTTTCAATTAGTGAGCATCTATCATCAACATTTAATAAAATGATACAGACATCAATTTATCCTGATGTGTTAAAACTTGCCAAAATTATTCCAATACCGAAGTTAACAAATTCTACTAAAGCGTCTGATTATAGACCTATAGCTTTGCTCCCTCTTATATACAAATTATATGAAAAATTTATACATAAAAAACTTTCAACATTTCTTGTGGTAACCGGACAATTGTATCCTATGCAGTTTGGTTTCAGGAAAGGGAGTGGCACCCAAGATGCTGTTGTAAATATGATCAATGTAATTTGTGAAGGCGTTGACAAAAACTTTGTTGGTGTTGGGGCTATATTTTACGATTGACCTAGTAGATCATAATATTCTAACTGCAAAACACAGTACTATGGAGTGAGAGGAAAATAACTAAATCTGTTGGATGATTATCTGAGAAACAGAAGGCAATTCGTAGAAATAAGTGGTGTAAGAGGAGATATTGGGTCAGTGGCATACGGGGTTCCACAGGGATGTGTGCTGGGCCCCTTATTATTTACGCTGTACCTTATAATAACAGGGGTTATAATTACGTAGTTACAATTGGTTGAAATTTCTAAAATATGCAAAAATCCTATATCTATTTATTTGGCGACATAGTGGCACAGATAAGTATACATGCTCTTTACAAAAAAAGTTTAGGCTAAATCGTTTGGGTTTTGCAACAACAACTGCACAGTGTGGCAGTTTGTGACAAAATAATCATAATTACACAAATTTATTTTAATATAATTCGTATATTTATTACAATTAAAGAAATTCAATTTTCACAACACAGTAAAGTATACATACCCCTTAGAATTATTTATTAAACTTGCTTAAAGTAAATACATTGAGATACGTTCATTTGTTTTGTATTAAGTACATCTAAAGCATTTTTCATCGAATACACAAGGGGTTATAATTACGTAGTTACAATTGGTTGAAATTTCTAAAATATGCAAAAATCCTATATCTATTTATTTGGCGACATAGTGGCACAGATAAGTATACATGCTCTTTACAAAAAAAAGTTTAGGCTAAATCGTTTGGGTTTTGCAACAACAACTGCACAGTGTGGCAGTTTGTGACAAAATAATCATAATTACACAAATTTATTTTAATATAATTCGTATATTTATTACAATTAAAGAAATTCAATTTTCACAACACAGTAAAGTATACATACCCCTTAGAATTATTTATTAAACTTGCTTAAAGTAAATACATTGAGATACGTTCATTTGTTTTGTATTAAGTACATCTAAAGCATTTTTCATCGAATACACAAGTTTATAAGTAGTTTACATGGCAGGGGATGACATTTCCCGCTCAGGCCCGTATGAAAGCGGTATTCTATGTTTCGAGGCTACTAACTATAGATGTTCATGGAAAGTTCCCATTTAAAGGAACCATATCGTTTGTTTTCAACATATACCTGGAGTATGGGATGGTAAATCGTGTTAATTTATAGTTAGTAGTTTTTCTTCAAACAAAGATCGCTGTATACCAAAAGACGCCACCTTACTGCTAAGTCCATTCATTTCCGATGCTCAGACAAACAATAAATACCTTCGGAATGTCGGAATGACAACTTCGGACGATTCTATTCTTGAAACAAAACAAATATCCCACAATATAATACCTCCACAACAACCGGAATCAAACCAATATTTGTAATACGCACAGTCTATACAGTCGGACAATAAGCCCAGCTGATTGTTATGTTTGTTGTCAAAAACATTATTGTGATTTAAAATACAAAGATACTTAAATTACAATAATGTAAAATCTTTTATGTTTGTTGTCAAAAGTTGTTAACAGAACTCTGAATTACCGACCTTTTGTAGGTCGATGTTTGTTTACGACAATGTTTCTCAGTTTATTTGGCTTAGTTATCACACTTTTTGCATATTACAGTTACAGTACTATTCGTATTAAACCATTAGTGGTGTTGCGCTTTTGCATTTTTTCTTTGCGTTTGTTGAATAAACATCATAACAACAAGAACGTTATAGGAATAAGGACACGAACGAATGCTTTATGAATGTTATAGCGTCCATTAATCCGTCTAAGCCACATACGACTAGTTCAACAACCTCAGTAACTTAAATTTTTATGGAAAATTGCTAATGTTTGCCGACGATATTTCTGTTCTTTAACCTTATAATCATGAGGTAGTATTAAAATGCCAAATCGAGCATGACGCAGAAATCAGTCATCAGCTGGCATTCGTTTTGTTAAGACGTGCATAATGAACGCTCCACCTAAAACGTTGTGCGCGAAGTGTTTTAAGTCTCTTGGTTCGAACATTATTGCGTGCCATATTTGCAAAGCTAAACTGCATTTTTTCTGTGCCAAATTGGAAGAAAAACATATGGAACTTTTAAATGAAAACCTCAACATAGTCTTTAATTGTGATGATTGCCTGCCTGCATCACGTGAAATGTTTGATCTCATTTTTTCAATTTCCAAAGATCTAAGAGAGCTGAAAGAAAACAATTTGTCAAACATAACTGAAGAGATTAAAGGAATGAAAGACGAGTTCAATACACTCAAGTGTAGCCTTGAGCAATCGACTAATAAGAAAACAAACATAACAAAGCAAATTCCGAACCAATCCGTTGTAACAAAAATGCAAAGTAACAACAATACCCAGGAACGTGGTGATGTTGTTCTTGTATCATCCCAACTGCAAACTATTGTGTCTAACGATGACGCTACTTCTTTGTTGTCGTATCCAACAGGGGTTTCAGATGTTAGATCGAACGTGTCTGAACCTGCAAATCATAGTGAGTGGTCGAATGTTCGTCGTCGTAAGCGTCGTAACCGTGTGCTTGCAGTCGGCGAGAATTTATCAAATGTGTTAGATGTTGTACCGAAAAATAAGTACTTACACATATCTTCCTTCAAGCCTTCTACTACAAGCGAACATATAAGTCAGTATATTGAGTCAAACTCAAATATTACCAAAGAGCACATTGAAGTTACGAGGCTCGTGAAGAAAGACGTGGATGTAACAACTTTAAAATTTGTAAATTTCAAAGTTGGTGTTTCTCCATGTTATTTTGAAGATATAATTAAACCATCCTTATGGCCAAGGAATACGAAGGTGCGGCCCTTTGTGTTTTCCCCAAAGTTGTTGAAGAGTCAGAGCTAAAAATGCTTCAAAATTGAATATTTTTTATCATAACATTTCTGGCATGCGTTCTAAAGCTGACATTGTATTTCAATTTTCGATGTCGTGTTCCTATGGTATTGTTGTAATCGCTGAAACATGTTTAAATAACGATTTCTATGATGCTGAACATTTCGATTTAAACCAATACAAGGTTTATAGAAAGGATAGATGTTACGAAAAACTTGGTGTTACTAGAGGGGGAGGAGTCTTAGTAGCAGCCAAAAATTATCTTAAATAAATATTTGTGTTGCGACATTGTAATTGATGATGTATTGAATCAACTTATTGTGATGGTGCCCATGAATGATGGCGTTTTGTGCGTCTGCGTTTCTTACATACCTCCTGGGAGTTCTTGCGATTTATGTACTGAGCATGTTAATAATATATATCATTTGTTTAAAAAATTGGGCTCAAACTCTAATTTTAGTATATTGGGTGATTTTAATTTATCCGACCTTGTTTGGTTTGAGATAAATAGTGAAATGGTACCTTTCAATGCCAACAAAGAATATGAAATTAATCTAATCATTTTTTGACAGGGTCCAGTCCAAATTAATATTTTTTTAATAAAATGAAAAAGCTATTGGATTTAGTTTTTATACAATCTGTTTTTATTAGTAAAATATTTGAGTGTTTGATCCCATTTTTTCCTTCTAACATACATCATAATCCTATCATGATTGAGATTGAATCTATTAATTTCATTAAGCAGTCAAGTAATGTAAATTCTAACGAATATGATTTTAGAAAATGTGATTTTGATGTTTTGAATTCCATCCTTAGTAATATTAATTGGGATGATTTATTCACTGACAAACATACTAGTTCTTGTTATGATGTTTTTTTAATAACATATCAAATATATGTTGTGAGTATGTGCCTGTAAAAAGAACAGTGTCCTATAATCAGCCTTGGTATACAAAGGGATTGAAAGCTCTAAAAAATAAAAGGAATAATCTGCATAACTCTTATGTTCGAACTGGTTCGCATGAGATTTTCAAACACTATAAGTTCTGCTTAAAATAATTTAACTTCGTAAACAAATTTCTGTACAAACAATATTTAATTATAATGGAAAATAATATCAAATCAAATCCAAAAAATGTTTGGTATTTTATACAATCCAAAAAGCGGTGCACTGAAATTCCATCCTCAATGAAATATGGTGATTTAGTTTCAGATAAAGTAGAAAAGATAGTTAACTTCTTCGCAAATTTTTTTAAAGCTAATTTTGATGATTCTATTTTGAGCACTAATTATAACGATAATATGTTAAGCAACATCAACTTGGGCCAGATAACTCCGAATGAGAATGAATGTTTTTGATGCTTTAAATAAATTAAAAAATTCTATGAAGGCTGATGCTGATGGTCTGTGTCCATTCATCATTAATCAGACCTATTCTAATCATATTTAATAAATCTCTGATAGAAGGTGTTTTTGCAAATAAGTGGAAAGTTTCTTATAGAAGTCCTATATATAAATCAGGGAAACGTAACGATGTTGCAAACTATAGATCAATTTCAAAATTAACAACAAAGATTTTTGAGCATGCGATTTACGATATTCTATATTTCCACAGTAAATCACTTGTTATTCCTCAGCAACACGGCCTTCGACAAAATATCTCATAGCCTTTTATTGAGAAAATTGCTTTTACTGGGCATTCACTCATCTATAATTTAATAATAATAATTTAAATTTATAATTTAAAGGTTAACATAAATAAGTGCTTTAATGTAACATATTCAAGGTTCCTACCCACAGAGTTAAGCATAAATAGACCCTGTTTCGAGGATTCTATCTGACCTCACTACTTTGTCGTATTATTGAAAAATATAGCATTGAAGGACGTTTTAGAGTCGCGAAACATCGGCCTATATATATGTAAAACGAACAAGCCGAAGCACCCTGTTAGAAGTAGTGTTCAATCACTTTTTGCACTCTTTACATGATGGGATCGCCTCCAGACATGCACATGTGAAACACTTTTATAAATAATTAACATTTAATTTTGCAACATAGCTGGATGCTGCAAGGCCGGCGGAATAAAGAATTTTCATCCAGGATTTTATTCCTTTCTAATATTTAATTTTGTCCCATAACACTATAGGTAATTTGGCCTGTATTTGAGGCAAAAATTAATAGCGGTGGACTTATGTGTTTTTTATACATTTTTAATGCTTTATATGCAAAAGTAAGATAAAACAAAGAATTACACAGTAAAATTCGGATATAGCGAACATCTGTTATAAGAAACAAACAAAGTTTTATGCTTCCATAGAATTTTTCTTAATATTTGTACATACATTCAACTTCTTAAAACGAAAATTGTTACCCCGCAAGCAGAAGTTTTTACAATTTGTAAGAATTTACAAGCCTGCTTTAAAGCACAAGCGGATAGCGACGAATTTAAGTACTGTTTCAAATATTTTAACATATGATATTTAAAAGTAAGAATTTTACAGATGAACACGTTTATAACGAACGCCTGATATAACGAACAAATTTTCTTTTTCCTACCCCTATTCTCATTTTATCTATTTTATTCGTTCCAACTTAATAAACGCGGTTAAAACAAAAGAAAAACGGTTTGTTGTCAAAAACATTATTGTGATTTAAAATACAAAGATACTTAAATTACAATAATGTAAAATCTTTTATGTTTGTTGTCAAAAGTTGTTAACAGAACTCTGAATTACCGACCTTTTGTAGGTCGATGTTTGTTTACGACAATGTTTCTCAGTTTATTTGGCTTAGTTATCACACTTTTTGCATATTACAGTTACAGTACTATTCGTATTAAACCATTAGTGGTGTTGCGCTTTTGCATTTTTTCTTTGCGTTTGTTGAATAAACATCATAACAACAAGAACGTTATAGGAATAAGGACACGAACGAATGCTTTATGAATGTTATAGCGTCCATTAATCCGTCTAAGCCACATACGACTAGTTCAACAACCTCAGTAACTTAAATTTTTATGGAAAATTGCTAATGTTTGCCGACGATATTTCTGTTCTTTAACCTTATAATCATGAGGTAGTATTAAAATGCCAAATCGAGCATGACGCAGAAATCAGTCATCAGCTGGCATTCGTTTTGTTAAGACGTGCATAATGAACCCTCCACCTAAAACGTTGTGCGCGAAGTGTTTTAAGTCTCTTGGTTCGAACATTATTGCGTGCCATATTTGCAAGGCTAAACTGCATTTTTTCTGTGCCAAATTGGAAGAAAAACATATGGAACTTTTAAATGAAAACCTCAACATAGTCTTTAATTGTGATGATTGCCTGCCTGCATCACGTGAAATGTTTGATCTCATTTTTTCAATTTCCAAAGATCTAAGAGAGCTGAAAGAAAACAATTTGTCAAACATAACTGAAGAGATTAAAGGAATGAAAGACGAGTTCAATACACTCAAGTGTAGCCTTGAGCAATCGACTAATAAGAAAACAAACATAACAAAGCAAATTCCGAACCAATCCGTTGTAACAAAAATGCAAAGTAACAACAATACCCAGGAACGTGGTGATGTTGTTCTTGTATCATCCCAACTGCAAACTATTGTGTCTAACGATGACGCTACTTCTTTGTTGTCGTATCCAACAGGGGTTTCACATGTTAGATCGAACGTGTCTGAACCTGCAAATCATAGTGAGTGGTCGAATGTTCGTCGTCGTAAGCGTCGTAACCGTGTGCTTGCAGTCGGCGAGAATTTATCAAATGTGTTAGATGTTGTACCGAAAAATAAGTACGTACACATATCTTCCTTCAAGCCTTCTACTACAAGCGAACATATAAGTCAGTATATTGAGTCAAACTCAAATATTACCAAAGAGCACATTGAAGTTACGAGGCTCGTGAAGAAAGACGTGGATGTAACAACTTTAAAATTTGTAAATTTCAAAGTTGGTGTTTCTCCATGTTATTTTGAAGATATAATTAAACCATCCTTATGGCCAAGGAATACGAAGGTGCGGCCCTTTGTGTTTTCCCCAAAGTTGTTGAAGAGTCAGAGCTAAAAATGCTTCAAAATTGAATATTTTTTATCATAACATTTCTGGCATGCGTTCTAAAGCTGACATTGTATTTCAATTTTCGATGTCGTGTTCCTATGGTATTGTTGTAATCGCTGAAACATGTTTAAATAACGATTTCTATGATGCTGAACATTTCGATTTAAACCAATACAAGGTTTATAGAAAGGATAGATGTTACGAAAAACTTGGTGTTACTAGAGGGGGAGGAGTCTTAGTAGCAGCCAAAAATTATCTTAAATAAATATTTGTGTTGCGACATTGTAATTGATGATGTATTGAATCAACTTATTGTGATGGTGCCCATGAATGATGGCGTTTTGTGCGTCTGCGTTTCTTACATACCTCCTGGGAGTTCTTGCGATTTATGTACTGAGCATGTTAATAATATATATCATTTGTTTAAAAAATTGGGCTCAAACTCTAATTTTAGTATATTGGGTGATTTTAATTTATCCGACCTTGTTTGGTTTGAGATAAATAGTGAAATGGTACCTTTCAATGCCAACAAAGAATATGAAATTAATCTAGTCATTTTTTGACATGGGTCCAGTCCAAATTAATATTTTTTTAATAAAATGAACAAGCTATTGGATTTAGTTTTTATACAATCTGTTTTTATTAGTAAAATATTTGAGTGTTTGATCCCATTTTTTCCTTCTAACATACATCATAATCCTATCATGATTGAGATTGAATCTATTAATTTCATTAAGCAGTCAAGTAATGTAAATTCTAACGAATATGATTTTAGAAAATGTGATTTTGATGTTTTGAATTCCATCCTTAGTAATATTAATTGGGATGATTTATTCACTGACAAACATACTAGTTCTTGTTATGATGTTTTTTTAATAACATATCAAATATATGTTGTGAGTATGTGCCTGTAAAAAGAACAGTGTCCTATAATCAGCCTTGGTATACAAAGGGATTGAAAGCTCTAAAAAATAAAAGGAATAATCTGCATAACTCTTATGTTCGAACTGGTTCGCATGAGATTTTCAAACACTATAAGTTCTGCTTAAAATAATTTAACTTCGTAAACAAATTTCTGTACAAACAATATTTAATTATAATGGAAAATAATATCAAATCAAATCCAAAAAATGTTTGGTATTTTATACAATCCAAAAAGCGGTGCACTGAAATTCCATCCTCAATGAAATATGGTGATTTAGTTTCAGATAAAGTAGAAAAGATAGTTAACTTCTTCGCAAATTTTTTTAAAGCTAATTTTGATGATTCTATTTTGAGCACTAATTATAACGATAATATGTTAAGCAACATCAACTTGGGCCAGATAACTCCGAATGAGAATGAATGTTTTTGATGCTTTAAATAAATTAAAAAATTCTATGAAGGCTGATGCTGATGGTCTGTGTCCATTCATCATTAATCAGACCTATTCTAATCATATTTAATAAATCTCTGATAGAAGGTGTTTTTGCAAATAAGTGGAAAGTTTCTTATAGAAGTCCTATATATAAATCAGGGAAACGTAACGATGTTGCAAACTATAGATCAATTTCAAAATTAACAACAAAGATTTTTGAGCATGCGATTTACGATATTCTATATTTCCACAGTAAATCACTTGTTATTCCTCAGCAACACGGCCTTCGACAAAATATCTCATAGCCTTTTATTGAGAAAATTGCTTTTACTGGGCATTCACTCATCTATAATTTAATAATAATAATTTAAATTTATAATTTAAAGGTTAACATAAATAAGTGCTTTAATGTAACATATTCAAGGTTCCTACCCACAGAGTTAAGCATAAATAGACCCTGTTTCGAGGATTCTATCTGACCTCACTACTTTGTCGTATTATTGAAAAATATAGCATTGAAGGACGTTTTAGAGTCGCGAAACATCGGCCTATATATATGTAAAACGAACAAGCCGAAGCACCCTGTTAGAAGTAGTGTTCAATCACTTTTTGCACTCTTTACATGATGGGATCGCCTCCAGACATGCACATGTGAAACACTTTTATAAATAATTAACATTTAATTTTGCAACATAGCTGGATGCTGCAAGGCCGGCGGAATAAAGAATTTTCATCCAGGATTTTATTCCTTTCTAATATTTAATTTTGTCCCATAACACTATAGGTAATTTGGCCTGTATTTGAGGCAAAAATTAATAGCGGTGGACTTATGTGTTTTTTATACATTTTTAATGCTTTATATGCAAAAGTAAGATAAAACAAAGAATTACACAGTAAAATTCGGATATAGCGAACATCTGTTATAAGAAACAAACAAAGTTTTATGCTTCCATAGAATTTTTCTTAATATTTGTACATACATTCAACTTCTTAAAACGAAAATTGTTACCCCGCAAGCAGAAGTTTTTACAATTTGTAAGAATTTACAAGCCTGCTTTAAAGCACAAGCGGATAGCGACGAATTTAAGTACTGTTTCAAATATTTTAACATATGATATTTAAAAGTAAGAATTTTACAGATGAACACGTTTATAACGAACGCCTGATATAACGAACAAATTTTCTTTTTCCTACCCCTATTCTCATTTTATCTATTTTATTCGTTCCAACTTAATAAACGCGGTTAAAACGAAAAACGGTTATAATGAACTAGAATACTGATCCGCCAAAAGATTTTTATAAACATTGACATGTTTAGAATATTAGTTCACGAAGAGATCTTTATAAATATTATTTTTTAAGAGGGCCAAATAAATAACGCAATCATCACCCCTAGTTAGAACGTATTATGGCTATAATTAAGAAAAATGTTGACCACAGCACGTCTGTACATTTTTATAACACATGGTGAATATTTCTTTAAAGAAAATGTATTTTTAGTTCAAATCGGATGCTTTTTTGTGCTTAATATTTCCTTCACCAAACAAAAAATTAAAAAAAAAATAGTTTTTGTTCCAAGGTTAAGGTGATATAACTTGATTCAGAACCCTTTGCTGCAGATATTCCCGGTTGCAGAATTTCAGACAAAGTTGGAAAATTTTGTAAAAGTCTATAATATAAAACTATAATTTTGTAAAAACACAAAATCTTAAGTTTTATCCTATATGACAATTTTTGCTGCTGTAACAAATATTTTGAAGAAAATTATTTCTTAAAACAAAAAGTACATGCCGCCACCATTCCACTGAATATCATATCTACCCAGCAAAATTTATTTGAAGTTGTTTTATGTGAAGTAGTGATAGAATAGCTTTTTTAGAAGCAGTCCACGCAGAGTCATGAAAAATACTTTCCGTTCTTCACATTTTGACAATCTCCGATTTGAATCCATTTCATAAAATTTCACGTTTTAGCTATGCTTACATTTATAATAACTTTTTGCAAATAAAATTCTTAACAACACAAGAAACAATTTATTTTATGGTATTTTAATTATTCAGTAAAATGTTTGTATCCAAACAGATAATCATACACAAGAAATGTCAGACTGCATATTTGTTTGTAGCCAAAAAAGTAGTTGAATCATGAGTGCAAGTGACTATGTCTTTTTAGGTGAATGAAGTCATGATTTTTACAAGGGCATGGTGCAGCTAGGATGCAATCATGACTCTATGCAAGAAGCGTTTTAAGATGTTTTTGGGTATTTTCGAGTAATAAAAGCTAACTGCGCTCAGTCGCTTTTTAAAATGATTTATTTGAAATATTCCATTGTTTTATATTCATTATATTTCAATTTCATTAATACTATTGAACTATTATCAAACTACTGTTTTTTCAAACAAGAATGTTCTACAAAAACATGAGTTTGGTAGTAATATAAACGAAACTGGAGAAAGAGGCCATAAATATTAATTAGAAGTTACCACAACTCTTTTAAATGTTTTTCCAAATGTGCGATTCTCTAAGACATTTTTTGAGTTACCGACAAAAATCGGTAAAATTAAAATGCTTATAAATTCGGTAACTAACGAAATTTATCGGTAAGTTAGCGACCAAAAAAAGTAGTCGTAAAGTTCTACCGACAGCAGCAGTGTTGTCAACTTTTATTTCAACTTTTCATTCATAATTTTGCGTTTTAATTTTACCGACATTTGTCGGTAACTCAAGAAATGAGTTAGAGAACTGCACTACTGACGTCTCAAATCAGTGAAAATCCTCGCTTAATAGATGCTAACTTCTCCCATAACCTCAAAATGCGTGCTTGCGAATCAATTTTTAAATGAATCGAAAAATCAATTCAAAATACTTTCCATGGAATGTATATTTATTCACTACAAAGAACTAATGCAAAATGTGTACTTAAGAAGCAAATTAGACAGTATCTTCACTGCACCATGCCCTTGTAAAAATCATGACTTCTTTCACGTAAAAAGATGTAGTCCGGAATCACTTGCACTCATGATTCAACTACTTCTTTGGCTACAAACATTTTGCTGGGTATATATTTGACTATTACCAAACTCTTACAAATTGCGTTTAGATTCTGCTCTGAGTTTTAATCGTTTTAAAAATTTTTTATTTTGTCTTCGAAATTTTGATATTAACTTCGAATTATACCGCGAGTTTTGAATATTTTCTGAACACAAATTACACATCCATAGAATTTGATATGTTCTTTCTTCGAATCAAATTAGAAAACCCGCGTTATTAAAAGTGCAAAAATCGACTTTTTGCCTAAAAACCTGACCAAACTACATAGATAAAACCTTAGTACAAAAGTAATACCGTTCCTCGGATGTTCAATAAACAAAAATACAGTCCACTGCTGTTTAAAAATAACCTTCACTTTGTGTTTTATTTTTCTCTCATTTTCTTTCCATAGTTGCTATGCAAAACATTATCTATAAACTTTGTATCGCCCAAAATATTCATATTATGAAATATAAATGTATTTACACATTTTCAGATAACCATCTTAACTGAAGAGAACATTAATTTTCGATCCGAGATATTAAAATTGCAAACTGACATAAAGAAATTGGAATTAGCACCTGTAATCGGAGATGATGGTGTTTCATTGGGACCAGTGAACTCAGGGTCAACACGATATCATGATATGCGAAAACAGTTAGACCAAATGAAGGAGGAATTGTTGCAATCTGAAACCACTCGTGAAGATCTTAGAATAAAATCGCTACACCAAGAATCGGAAATACAGATATTACAACAACGTATAGAGGAGTTAAACGTAAGTATTCAAAAAAATGCGTATAATAATTGGCTTTCGTAACCACCGTCGTATGCAGTTCTGTTTCTATGAAAATGTGAAATGAGTAATTCTATAAAGGAAATAAATGTCAAATGAAAAATATTATAAAGAAAATATTTTTCATTTCAAAGTTATATAAAACTAGAATTCAGCCACAGGTGTCCATCATTTTAGGAATTCTCTATGCCTTTAAAAAATCCGTAAGTATTTAAGGGGTATGGCCACTTACAAATTTTACAAAATCGAAACATTTTTTATAGACTCATTTTAGAATGCAGGTAGAATAGAGTCGATCGGACAAAAATTAGCTGAGCGTTAGAATGAGAAAATTCATTGAGATTTGTATGTATTGAATGCGGTGCCACTGTAGCTCGGAAACGGATGATCCGATCTTCATATGTTTTTTTGGAATTAGTATACAAATAAAAAGCATGTACTTAAGCGAGAGACTTTCTTAAAATCAATTTTGACGCATTTATGGCGAAAAAACTATCCATTTTTTAGTTAAAATCGAAATTTTGACTCTGACAGTTCACATTTTTTTTAAATGGATATCTTTTAATTCCGTTTCGCTTAAATAAAGGTTATTAGGTTCTTAATGATCCCAGAAGATATCGTATATGCAATATGCTATCGTACTGATTTTGAGCTAGACCGCGATATAGATGTAGTGAAATAATCGACATATTAAGCACAAAAAAAAATTAGGCCCCAGGAATCGACAGAGTGCACTATGAGTTCTTGAAAAATGCATCACATGAATTTTTGTTAGAATTGGCAAGACAGTACAATAAAATTTTTAACAGAGGGCAGATAGATATTATCCTAGATGAATCTGTTATATTTCCAATCCACAAAAAAGGAGCATTCAGCGAACCAAGTAATTACAGAGGGATATCTTTAATGAATTCGCAAAAATACTCATGGGAATTCTAAACAAGCGAATACAAGTGTGGGTAGAGAAAAACAACATTTTGAAGAATTTCAAGCTGGCTTCAGACCAGGATACTCGACAGTGGATAATATATTCAATTTGGCATCTATTGTTCATCTCAATCTTCATCGAAAGAAAAAGGTGTTGCATTCTTTGTAGATTTCATCGCTGCCTTTGACATGATTTTCAGGAAGCTACTGATATATAAGTTACACAATTTGGGTATATCTACAAAAATTATTAATCTAATCGAAAACATATGCAAGAGTACGAAGTCAGTTGTGTGGACAGGAAATTCATTATCAGAACCTTTCAACACTTATACAGGACTTCGTCAAGGATGTTTGCTATCACCTCTGTTGTTTACATTATATACAAATGATATTCACGATTGGTTGGAAGGCGGTCTAATGATCGATACGATGAATATTCGTGTGTTACTGTATGCTGATGACATTGTCTTATTAGCGGATGATAGAAATGTACTACAAAATATGATAAAAAAAATTGGAATTTCATTGTAAACAATGGCACAGGGTAGTAAACCTTTCACAATCTAAAATTATGGTGTTCCGTAATGGAGGCGATTATCTAACAATGATAGATGGCAATATCAGAATCAGGAAATTGAAAAAGTAAATGAATTTTGTTTATTTAGGTGTCATTTTAACATGTTAACAATAGAAATAGTAAATCAAAAACCTGTATTAATGCAACTTGGAATGGAATCTTAATTAAACCGGAAATATCGCTAATAGCCAAATGGAAAATCTTTCTAAGTGTATGCAGATCAAATCAGTCTTATGCCGCACAAGTTTGTGGTTTCGGATGGTTTGAAGAAGTGGCTAACAATAGAGAAACAAGATTCTACCGCTATCTAAATCCAGAGTTTGGTATAGAATATATGGAAAATATTTGGAATCTAGAAAAAATGTGTATTATAATGAGAACGAGAGGAGACGTATTGTCATTGAAAGGAAACGCCTTCAGTAATGATGAAATCCGACCATGTACATTATGTACACAGGGTTAATTGGAAAGTGTCAACATTTCATAGCCAAATGCCCATTGTTTAGAGATTTAAGAATACGATACTTTGGAAGTACATTTCTCGAAGAAAATGATATAATAAAGGTTTTAAATGGAGATACAGAAAATGTATGGGAGAACATGTATAAGTATTTTAAATTTGCTCTGAATTATAGAAAACATATAATTCCAGAAGAATTATAATATTAAACTGAAAAATAATATAAAATGAATTCACATTATTTTGTAATTATAAACTAAATGTATTAACAGATGCTAAATAACGGTTTAGACAGACAACTTTAAAAAATTATTGTCAAAATATAAATATTTTATTTTGTTATCTTTAAGATGAACTAATGTAACTTTTTTATATACACATCTGTATCAAAGAAATTAAATAAAAATCTAAATCAAAAAACAATAACAATAAAGAGAACATTATTCATACCCTACACCACTCTGTAGTAAGGGGTACTATGTCTTTGTGCATTTGTATTTAACATGCACAAGGAAGCAAGATAGACCTTTTTGGGAAATAGATAGTTCCTTTTTGGGAAATACATAGGATCACTTTCTGAGTCGATTTATATATATCCGTTCGTTGTTGTTGTTGTTAATACGTGTACATCCATTTGTTGCGAGCTCCGAGTCGAGAATCAAGTTATAGCACCTCCCATTGAGAACAATTAACCGCCATTGAGATAGTGAAGTCTAAGTGAATAGTTTGTTCGTTTCGCAAAATAATAATCAATCAAATTAAAAAACTTCAGCAACATTTTACAAAATTGCACAACAAAATATTTGTATCTTAACCGGTTGTCGATATAGATAAACAAACAAAGAAAATAACAAAAGACAGCTGATTGCTGTCACAAGTGTCATTTTGAGAAAAGGCCCATACTAACATTTTTAATTCACAATAGTGAAGTTTGGCCGTTAACTTAAAATTTTACAGTGGCTCAAAGAATTTGTTATTTTAAACAAGCTGGGAAAGCGGAAAGCAAATAATTTATCTCCAGATGGAGAAGCAGCAAACAAATCAAAACAGTTTAATACCCTAGACAGACGGCAGCGTTAATTTGCATTAACTGCCTTAATTCAAATTAATTCGTGCATTATCCACATTCTTAATGCACAAAATCGAGCTGCATTTAAAAGGCATTTAGGTATTTCAATATGGCAATGCCCTAGAAGAGAGCCCATATTCATATGGAGGAGAGAGCATATTCATGCTCTGAGACACAAGGAAAACAAAAAATACATTGCAAACAAGAACAAAACAGCAATTAGCTGTTTCGTAAATGCAGAAACTGTCGTCTGTCAGGCCAAAATTAAATACAGTTATTAATGCAAATTAACGCTGCCGTCTGTCTAGGGTATAAAATTAGCAACGAATGAAGGTATCGGATATAAGTGTTGCCAATATGAAGGCTATTATAAAGGAATGCAACGAAAAAAATCTTAGGTCGAATTACAACGTTGACTAAAGAAGTCTCACAGTTAAATGCAGTGAAAGATGGTTTGGCACACGAGATGGAGATTCTCAAAAAGGAAAACGCCATGACAAAGAAACGACCAACTGATTTGGAGAGTGGTCTTAAAGGGAAGAACTTAATAATAAGGGCATTCAACATACTAACATATATGAAAAAAATAAGTTATGTCAGGATGTTCTAAAAGTTAATATGGATGCAAGAATCAAATCAGTTAGATCATTGTATCAAAGACATGGTAAAGGGGATACAGAAATCATTCTTGGTAAAACAGGCAATGTAAAAGGTTCTGATATACATCGAGAGATCTAAATGTAGAACGAAGGATGGATAAAATTGTATTATTTTCGTTCCTGTATACATAAGATGAGAAAATTGGTTGGCGAATTTTGAAAATATGAAGGAAGAGTTAAAGAGAAAATATGGTCCGACCACTCACCCCTGAGAATAGAAATTGAAGCACAACATTCGACAGAGAACACAAAAAGCTTAAATTTGCTACCAAAATTGCAGTGGAAACAACAGTATGGAAAATATATACAAAAATTGAATGAAAACCTACAAGCGGCAAAACTCAATGCGGAATTAAACGGGTTAAAAGATTTGTCCAACATTGTTCACAAGTCGGCAGTAACATGGAAGCAAAATAAGGAGTCGAGAGCAATTAAGTCAGCGCGGTTTAATAGTAAATGCGAAAAAGCTCGAAACAAGTCATTCCGAAAGACAGATATGAAAGATGATAAAAATAACTACATAGCAACTATAAAATCATATAAAAGAACATGTAAGGAAGAAAAGAAGGAATATATAAGGGAACTTGAAGCAAAACTCTCCAGAACTTCTGATAGTAAACAATGGAGGAAAATTGCGAATCAGTTGAGAGGCCAACATTTTCATATTGGACAAAATATAACAGCTGAAGAGTTTAGAAAATTTTTTGACAGGTTACTAAATCAGCCACAGTTCGCAGAAGATATCCTATATGCAATATGCTATCGTACTGATCTTGAGCTAGATCGCGATATAGATGTATGTGAAATAATCGACATATTAAGCACAAAAGGAAATTAGGCCCCAGGAATCGACAGAGTGCCCTATGAGTTCTTGAAAAATGCATCACATGAATTTTTGTTAGAATTGGCAAGACAGTACAATACAATTTTTAACACAGGGCAGATAGATATTATCCTAGATGAATCTGTTATATTTCCAGTCCACAAAAAATTGAATTCGCAAAAATACTCATGGGAATTCTAAACAAGCGTATACAAGTTTGGGTAGAGAAAAACAACATTTTGAACGAATTTCAAGCTGGCTTCAGACCATTACACTCGACAGTGGATAATATATTCAATTTGGCATCTATTGTTCATCTCAAACTTCATCGAAAGAAAAAGGTGTTGCATTCTTTGTAGATTTTACCGCTGCCTTTGACATGATTTCCAGGAAGCTACTGATATATCTTCTTCTTTATTTGCCAATTCGGTTTTCGAATTATAGACGACCAAAACAATATTGCAAAAATTAATTATGTGCTTAAGATATTATAATTTTATATGTTTTTCAGGATCTCTGAAAAAGCATTCCTGTCTTTAGCATCACTTAGAAGTCTTACAGAATCCCGAATTCCAGTCCATGATTGGATATTGTCTAGCCATATAGTTTCTTTTCTTCCTCTTTCCGGTCTGCCAGCAATAGTTGTCCGTAGTATATTTTGTAGCAATTTGTATTTGGGGTTTCTCATAATATGTGCTAGGTATGCTGTCTTCCTTCTCTTTATCAAATCGATCAACTCCCTCTCGCAGTGCATTTTTTTCAGGATTTCGGCATTTGGTATGAAATCAGTCCATGATATTCTCAGTACACGCCTATATATCCAGATTTCGAATGCCTCCAATCTTTTTATGTCTGCTGATTTTAAAGTCCATGTCTCAACGGCATATAGCAGAACTGACCAAACATACGTTTTTATAAATCGTCGCTTTGTTGTGAGATTAATATCATGACTTGACAAAATTTTTTTGTATTTATAAAAAGCGTCTCTTGCCATTTCTATGCGACTTCTAATTTCTCCTGAGCAATCCCATTCTTCGTTGATATTAAATACAAGATATTTAAAGCTCTTTACTCTTTCGATGCAGGCGTCTTGTACTTGCAGCGTGATATCATTGTAACTGTTGTTTTTGCTGATTATCATGTATTTCGTTTTTCGCATATTAATTTTTAGCCCGTAAGATTGGCTGTATGTGGATAGTTGATGCATTAGATATTTCAGTCCAAGCATGCTATCAGACAGTATTGTTGTGTCATCCGCATATCTTATATTATTAAGGAACATTCCGTTTAAATATATACCTTTTCGAACGTTGCTAAAAGCCTCTTGAAATATTTTTTCAGAGTAGATGTTAAAGAGTAAAGGGGAAAGAATACATCCTTGCCTGACACCTTTAGATATAATGATGGTTTCCGTCAGTTCTCCGCTTATTTCTATTTGTGCTGATTGGTGCCAGTACAAGCTTTTTATACATTGGATCTCTTTTTGGTCTATATCAATGGATGCAAGAATTTCCATCAGTTTATCATGCTGCACTGTATCAAAGGCTTTCTCGTAATCAACAAAGCATAAGAAAACATCCTTTTTTGCGTTTCGGCATTTTTGAACTAGTGTCTGTACAGAGAAAAGTGCTTCACGTGTTCCCATGCATTGTTTGAAGCCAAATTGCGTTATGCCCATGACGCTTTCACATTTCTTATAAATTCGTGAGTGAATTATTCTGAGGAATATTTTTAACGCGTGACTCATTAGACTTATTAGTCTGTAATCACTGCAATATTTTGGATGACTTTTCTTGGGGATAGTTATGAATGTTGATTTTAGCCAGTCTCGAGGATATTGGCCCGTATCGTAAATTCGGTTGAACAGTACTGTTAGAATGTCCATGTTGTCGTCGTCTATTAACTTCAGAATTTCCGAAGGAATTTCATCTGGACCGCAAGCTTTTCTGTCTTTTAAGGACGTTATTGCAGACTCCACTTCTTGCTTTGTAATTGAGGTTCCTGTGAGTGGTGGGGAAATGGATTCGTAAGTGGATCTGTTGTCGTCTGTGAATAGCTGTTTTATATATTCAATCCATATTAGCTTCTTCTCTTCAGTGCTAAACACAACTTCATTATTGCTGTTATATAAGATTTTTGAATTTGTTTTCCGGTAAACTCCCGATGCTTCTTTTAATTTTTTATGGAGATTGAAGTCGTCATGTAGATTTTGTAGTCTTTCTATCTCCTTGCATTGGTTTATAAGATGGTTGTTTTTTGCAGCGCGTACTGATATTCGTATTTCTTTGTTTAATTCCCAGTACCTTTCATAATTTATATTTTTATATTTACGACGTTCATTTTTTAGTTGCAGTATTTCGTCTGACATCCATTCTTTCTGTTTTTGTGGTCGATTGCAGCATCCTAGACCATTGTCTGTTATAGATATTAAAGTTACCTTAATGGACTTCCACATATTTTCAACATCCTCTGTGTTGATCTTACTTAGCTCCGAATTGACGCGCTCTTTTATATTTGTCTTAATATTTTCATCCTTCAGTTTTTCAATATTTAATTTCTTTCGTTGTGCTCTTTTCTTTGCTGTTTTAATTTTGGTACATATGCTCGTCATTAGGAGGTTGTGGTCTGATGGTACATCTGCCCCTGGATAGGTTGACGTTTTTGTAATGGCTGTGCCGTACCTCTTGTTTATAAGAATATAATCTATTTGATTTCTGACTATATTTCCCTCTCTGTCCTGGGGGATTTCCAGGTATAAAGCCTTCTTTTAGGTAGGCAAAACATTGTGTTTGTTATCAGCATGTTATATTCTTGGCAGAAATTAATTAGCCGGTCACCTCTATCGTTCCTTTCACCCAGTCCGTATTGTCCAGTAACACCACATACTAAATCATTACCCACTTTGGCATTGAAATCGCCCTGTATTAACGTAAGTTCATGGTGTTTTGTCATTTTCATTAAGTCCTCAATTTCTGCATAGAAGGTTTCTATATCTTCATTACTTTTATCTGCTGTGGGTGCATATACTTGAATGATATTGATGTTTATTGGCTTGGCTTCTATTTTTAATAGCATTGTTCTGTCAGATTTCGGGACAAAACCACGTATAAACTTCGTTATGCTATTTTTTACTATTACACCTACTCCATTTCTATGATTCTTGTTGTTATTTCCGGAGTAAAATATTTTTGTGGTTTGGGAGCAGAATTCACCATTATCTGGCCACCAGGTTTCACTAATCCCAAGAATGTCAATATTTAGTCTGTTCATTTCCGAAATTGCATTGGCTAGTTTTCCTGATTCATATAGGCTGCGGACATTCCATGTTCCTACGTTGAGTTTTTGTTTTCTTTTACCTCCGGGGATTCTTAGCACCCTCTTATTACCGGAGATTGAGGGCCATGTTTCGTTGTTTTCATTCATATTGTATGGTTTACACTACTGATATATAAGTTACACAATTTGGGTATATCTACAAAAATTACACTGCTCAACAAAATTGAAAAAGTTGAATGTTTCAGACGAAGTTGCAGTTGTTTCTAGATGAAATCGGCGAGTTATTTTCAAATCCGGTCCCGGTTTTTCCCCATCAGCTCTTGTTTTTGAGATATAGCTCAAAATCGGTTTTTACGAGTTTAACCCAGACTTTCGTTATTTTCGGATACAAACAAATATTTTTTTGTGGGTTTTTCGACATTAATGTATTAAGGAGATGTTGTACGCTCGATACAAATCGGTTTTGAAATAGTTATGGTGAGTATATATCAAAAAAATATAGAAAATATACGACGGACCTTGTAAAAATTGCTTATTTTGAGTACTTTAAGCTGTAATTACGTCATCGGGGGAAGTCATAGGATCTTCATATGGCAATGCGGATATGCTTAGGGTGTCTACTATATAGTCCAGTATTCAAATATATAATATAAAGTTCATAGCGCCCATGATTCGGCCATAACTTAAAAATCATCATGAAGACTGCCATTGAAAAGTAAATGGCTTATGTGGTAATGATATCACTGGCAAATGATTTCCCTTTAGCAGTCTTCATGGCGATTTTTAGGTTATGGCCGAATCATGGGGGCTATGAACTTTATATTATACATTTGAATACTGGATTATATAGTAGACACCCTAAGCATATCCGGGGTACCATATGAAGATCCTATGACTTCCCCCGATGACGTAATTACAGCTTAAAGTACTCAAATGATGCAATTTTTACAAGGTCCGTCGTATATTTTCTATATTTTTTTGATATATACTCACCATAACTATGTCAAAAACGATTTGTATCGAGCGTACAACATCTCCTTAATATAATAATGTGGAAAAACCCACAAAAAAATATTTGTTTGTATCCGAAAATAACGAAAGTCTGGGTTAAACTCGTAAAAACCGATTTTGAGCTATATCTCAAAAACAAGAGCTGATGGAGAAAAACCGGGGCCGGATTTGAAAATAACTCGCCGGTTTCATCTAGAAACAACTGCAACTTCGGTTGAAACAAAAGTCCTGTTGACCAGTGTTATTAATCTAATCGAAAACATATGCAAGAGTACGAAGTCAGTTGTGTGGACAGGAAATTCATGATCAGAACCTTTCAACACTTATACAGGAGTTCAACAAGGATGTTTGCTATCACCTCTGTTGTTTACATTATATATAAATGATATTCACGATTGGTTGGAAGGCGGTCTAATGATCGATACGATGAATATTCGTGTGTTACTGTATGCTGATGACATTGTCTTATTAGCGGATGATAGAAATGCACTACAAAATATGCTGCATTCTTTGTAGATTTCACCGCTGCCTTTGACATGATTTCCAGAAAGCTACTGATATATAAGTTACACAATTTGGGTATATCTACAAAAATTATTAATCTAATCGAAAACATATGCAAGAGTACGAAGTCAGTTGTGTGGACAGGAAATTCATTATCAGAACCTTTCAACACTTATACAGGAGTTCGTCAAGGATGTTTGCTATCACCTCTGTTGTTTACATTATATATAAATGATATTCACGATTGGTTGGAAGGCGGTCTAATGATCGATACGATGAATATTCGTGTGTTACTGTATGCTGATGACATTGTCTTATTAGCGGATGATAGAAATGTACTACAAAATATGATAAAAAATTGGAATTTTATTGCAAACAATGGCACAGGGCAGTAAACCTTTCGCAATCTAAAATTATGGTGTTCCGTAATGGAGGCGATTATCTAACAATGATAGATGGCGATATCAGAATCAGGAAATTGAAAAAGTAAATGAATTTTGTTTATTTGGGTGTCATTTTAACATGTTTACAATAGAAATAGTAAATCAAAAACCTGTATTAATGCAACTTAGAATGGAATCTTAATTAAACCGGAAATATCGCTAATAGCCAAATGGAAAATCTTTCTAAGTGTATGCAGATCAACTCAGTCTTATGCCGCACAATTTTGTGGTTTCGGATGGTTTGAAGAAGTGGATAAACTGCAGAGGTATTTCGTAAAAAGAGTACTAAGACAACCAGACATTATATACTATCATTGGAAACATACTTACCAGACAACCACTTTTACACATTGATGCTTCATGCAGATTATAATTAAAATGTCATACGAGGGCGGTTCGGAAACTTCTTAGCCTATCAATGAAAGTGAATAGTTAGTTTTTCAAAAATATGTTTATTTTTCAATATAATCTCCTGAAACTTCAATACACTTACTCCAACGCTTTTCTAGCAATTCTATCCCTTGATTAAAATAGTTTTTCTCAAGGTCTTCAAAATAGTGGTTTACAACTGTAATTGCATCTTCATTTGAGGTAAAACGCTTGCCAGCAAGGAATTTTTTTAGATTTGGGAACAAGTAAAAGTCACTGGGAGCTAAATCAGGAGAATAAGGTGGGTGGTCAAGCAACTCGTACTTTAATTCGTTGATTTTAGCCATTGTTAAAACACTCTTGTGCGCTGGTGCGTTGTCTTGATGAAAAATAATTTTTTTGTGTTGTAAGCCAGGACGTTTTTCTCGAATTTGTACATTTAATTGATCCAAAAGGTTGCAATTGTACTCTGAATTTATTGTTTTACCCTTTTGCAGCATGGCACAATTACCCAGGTAGTGGCATCGTAAATTTTTGAATATGTTATGTCAAAACTTTCTTTATGATGTTGGGGAAATTACAACAAAAATATTTTTTTTATAAAGGGATTTGACTTTTCATATTCGATCAGCTGGTGTGATACCACTACCTGGGAGTTCTGTCATGCTTTTGCAGATAGTCAATCAATAAAATACCTTTGAAGTCCCAAAAAACCGTTGCCATAACCTTACCAGCCGATTGAATTGTTTTTGCCTTCTTTGGGGCACTTCCTCCAGCTTCAGTCCATTGTTTGGATTGTTCTTTTGTCTCTGGAGTATAGTGGTGGATCCATGTCTCATCAACAGTTATGAAACGACGCTTAAGATCCATTTTATTTCGCTTAAAACGATCCTAACAAGCTTGAGAAATGTTTATTCTTATGCGTTTTTGATCGACTGTTAACAAATGCGTCACCCATCTTGCAGAAAGCTTTTTCATCTGTAGTTCTTCATGCAAAATTAAATGCACTCGATCATTTGAGATGCCCATGATATTAGCAATTTCTCGCACTTTAATTCGTCGATCATTTAATACCATATCATGTACTTTGGCTACAATTTCTGTTGTTGTTGCTGTTTTTGGACGTCCACTACGTGGTTCATCTTCAATGCTTGTACGACCACGTTTATATTCAGCAACCCATTTTTTTACTGTTGCATATAAAGGAGCACTTTCACCTAACACATTCACCATATCATTATGAATTTCTTGTCCCGATAAACCTTTTTTATGTAAATATTTAATGACAGCACGCATTTCTAATTTTTCCATTGAAGTTTCCAAAACACTTAACTTTTTTCTGTTTATACCGCGCTTTTTGTGCTAGGCTAAGAAGTTTCCGAACTGCCCTCGTATATAAATACAGAACTCAGCGTCTACCACAGATACTAGCATTGAAAACTTAGGAGAAGAGAATATATTGGGCATTGACAATTTTGGCCGAACAAAATAATGAAACATTTTCAAATATATACATAACCTCAGTTGAGTGGGCACTAAAAACTAATACAATTTTTAACCAGCTTAGAAAACAAAGAAAAAATAGAAAGGGCTAGCAATAGCGAAACAAGATTCTACCGCTATCTAAATCCAGAGGTTGGTATAGAATATATGGAAAATATTTGGAATCTAGAAAAAAATTGTACTATAATGAGAACGAGAGGAGACGTATTGCCATTGAATGGAAACGCCTTCAGTAATGATGAAATCCGACAATGCACATTATGTAACACAGGGTAAATTGGAAAATGTCAACATTTCATAGCCAAATGCCCATTGTTTAGAGATTTAAGAATACGATACTTTGGAAGTACATGTCTCGAAGAAAATGATATAATAAAAGTTTTAAATGGAGATACAGAAAATGTATGGGAGAACATGTATAAGTATTTTAAATTTGCTCTGAATTATAGAAAACATATAATTCCAGAAGAATTATAATATTAAACTGAAAAATAATATAAAATGAATTCACATTATTTTGTAATTATAAACTAAATGTATTAACAGATGCCAAATAACGGTTTAGACAGACAACTTTAAAAAGTTATTGTCAAAATATAAATATTTTATTTTGTTATCTTTAAGATGAACTAATGTAACTTTTTTTATATACACATCTGTATCAAAGAAATGAAATAAAAATCTAAATCAAAAAACAATAACAATAAAGAGAATATTATTCATACCCTACACCACTCTGTAGTAAGGGGTACTATGTCTTTGTGCATTTGTATGTAACATGCACAAGGAAGCGAGATAGACCTTATTGGGAAATAGATAGTTCCTTTTTGAGAAATACATAGAATCACTTTCTGAGTCGATTTATATATGTCCGTTCGTTATTGTTGTTGTTAATACGTGTACATCCATTTGTTGCGAGCTCCGAGTCGGGAATCAAGTTATAGCTCCTCCCATTGAGAACAATTAGCCGCCATTGAGATAGTGAAGACTAAGTGAATAGTTTGTTCGTTTCGCAAAATAATAATCAATCAAATTAAAAAACTTCAGCAACATTTTACAAAATTGCACAACAAAATATTTGTATCTTAACCGGTTGTCGATATAGATAAGCAAACAAAGAAAATAACAAAAGACAGCTGATTGCTGTCACAAGTGTCATTTTGAGAAAAGGTCCATACTAACATTTTTAATACACAATAGTGAAGTTTGGCCGTTAACTTAAAATTTTACAGTGGCTCAAAGAATTTATTATTTTAAACAAGCTGGGAAAGCGGAAAGCAAATAATTTATCTCCAGAAGGAGAAGCAGCAAACAAATCAAAACAGTTTAAAATTAGCAACAAACAGAAGGTATCGGATTTAAGTGTTGCCAATATGAAGGCTATTATAAAGGAATGCAACGAAGAAATCTTAGGTAGAATTACAACGTTGACTAAAGAAGTCTCACAGTTAAATGCAGTGAATGATGGTTTGGCACACGAGAATGGGGATACTCAAAAAGGAAAACGCCATGATAAAGAAACGACTAACTGATTTGGAGAGTGGCCTTAAAAGGAAGAACTTAATAATAAGGGCACTCAACAGACTAACATATATGAAAAAAAGAAGTTATGTCAGGATGTCCTAAAAGTTAATATGGATGCAAGAATCAAATCAGTTAGATCATTGTATCAAAGACATGGTAAAGGGGATACAGAAATCATTCTTGGTAAAACAGGCAATTTAAAAGGTTCTGATATACATCGAGAGATCTAAATGTAGAACGAAGGATGGATAAAATTGTATTATTTTCGTTCCTGTATACATAAGAGGAGAAAATTGGTCGGCGAATTTTGAAAATATGAAGGAAGAGTTAAAGAGAAAATATGGTCCGACCACTTACCCCTGAGAATAGAAATTGAAGCACAACATTCGACAGAGAACACAAAAAGCTTAAATTTGCTACCAAAATTGCAGTGGAAACAACAGGATGGAAAATATATACAAAAATTGAATGAAAACCTACAAGCGGCAAAACTCAATGCTGAATTAAACGGGTTAAAAGATTTGTCCAACATTGTACACAAGTCGGCAGTAAAATGGAAGCAAAATAAGGAGTCGAGAGCAATGAAGTCAGCGTGGTTTAATAATAAATGCGAAAAAGCTCGAAACAAGTCATTCCGAAAGACAGATATGCAAGATGATAAAAATAACTACATAGCAACTATAAAATCATATAAAAGAACATGTAAGGAAGAAAAGAAAGAATATATAAGGGAACTTGAAGCAAAACTCTCCAGAACATTTGATAGTAAACAATGGAGGAAAATTGCGAATCAGTTGAGAGGCCAACATTTTCATATTGGACAAAATATAACAGCTGAAGAGTTTAGAACATTTTTTGACAGGTTACTAAATCAGCCACAGTTCGCAGAAGATATCCTATATGCAATATGCTATCGTACTGATCTTGAGCTAGATCGCGATATAGATGTATGTGAAATAATCGACATATTAAGCACAAAAGAAAATTAGGCCCCAGGAATCGACAGAGTGCCCTATGAGTTCTTGAAAAATGCCTCACAAGAATTTTTGTTAGAATTGGCAAGACAGTACTATACAATTTTCAACACAGGGCAGATAGATATTATCTTAGATGAATCTGTTATATTTCCAATCCACAAAAAAAGGAGCATTTAGCGAACCAAGTAATTACAGAGGGATATCTTTAATGAATTCGCAAAAATACTCATGGGAATTCTAAACAAGCGTATACAAGTGTGGGTAGAGAAAAACAACATTTTGAACGAATTTCAAGCTGGCTTCAGACCAGAATACTCGACAGTGGATAATATATTCAATTTGGCATCTATGGTTCATCTCAAACTTCATCGAAAGAAAAAGGTGTTGCATTCTTTGTAGATTTCACCGCTGCCTTTGACATGATTTTCAGGAAGCTACTGATATATAAGTTACACAATTTGGATATATCTACAAAAATTATTAATCTAATCGATAACATGTGCAAGAGTACGAAGTCAGTTGTGTGGACAGGAAATTCATTATCAGAACCTTTCAACACTTATACAGGAGTTCGTCAAGGATGTTTGCTATCACCTCTGTTGTTTACATTATATATAAATGATATTCACGATTGGTTGGAAGGCGGTCTAATGATCGATACGATGAATATTCGTGTGTTACTGTATGCTGATGACATTGTCTTATTAGCGGATGATAGAAATGTACTACAAAATATGTTGCATACTTTGTATATTTCACCGCTGCCTTTGACATGATTTCCAGAAAGCTACTGATATATAAGTTACACATTTTGGGTATATCTACAAAAATTATTAATCTAATCGAAAACATATGCAAGAGTACGAAGTCAGTTGTGTGGACAGGAAATTCATTATCAGAACCTTTCAACACTTATACTGGAGTTCGTCAAAGATGTTTGCTATCACCTCTGTTGTTTACATTATATATAAATGATATTCACGATTGGTTGAAAGGCGGTCTAATGATCGATACGATGAATATTCGTGTGTTACTGTATGCTGATGACATTGTCTTATTAGCGGATGATAGAAATGTACTACAAAATATGATAAAAAAAAATTGGAATTTTATTGTAAACAATGGCACAGGGCAGTAAACCTTTCACAATCTAAAATTATGGTGTTCCGTAATGGAGGCGATTATCTAACAATGATAGATGGCAATACCAGAATCAGGAAATTGAAAAAGTAAATGAATTTTTTTTATTTAGGTGTCATTTTAACATGTTAACAATAGAAATAGTAAATCAAAAACCTGTATTGATGCAACTTGGAATGGAATCTTAATTAAACCGGAAATATCGCTAATAGCCAAATGGAAAATCTTTCTAAGTGTATGCATATCAACTCAGTCTTATGCCGCACTAGTTTGTGGTTTCGGATGGTTTGAAGAAGTGGATAAACTGCAGAGGTATTTCGTAAAAAGAGTACTAAGACAACCAGACACTATACCGAATTATATACTATCATTGGAAACATACTTACCAGACAACCACTTTTACACATTGATGCTTCAAGCAGATTATAATCAAAATGTCATATATAAATACAGAACTCAGCGTCTACCATAGATACTAGCATTGAATACTTAGGAGAAGAGAATATATTGGGCCAAGGCATTGACAATTTTGGCCGAACAAAATAATGAAACATTTTCAAATATATACATATCCTCAGTTGAGTGGGCACTAAAAACTAATACAAGTTTTAACCAGCTTTGAAAACAAACAAAAATAGAAAGGGCTAACAATAGCGAAACAAGATTCTACCGCTATTTAAATCCAGAGGTTGGTATAGAATATATGGAAAATATTTGGAATCTAGAACAAATTTGTATTATAATGAGAACGAGAGGAGATGTATTGCCATTGAAAGGAAACGCCTTCAGTATTAATGAAATCCGACAGTGCACATTATGTAACACAGGGTAAATTGGAAAATGTCAACATTTCATAGCCAAATGCCCATTGTTTAGAGATTTAAGAATACGATACTTTGGAAGTACATGTCTCGAAGAAAATGATATAATAAAGGTTTTAAATGGAGATACAGAAAATGTTTGGGAGAACATGTATAAGTATTTTAAATTTGCTCTGAATTATAGAAAACATATAATTCCAGAAGAATTATAATATTAAACTGAAAAATAATATAAAATGAATTCACATTATTTTGTAATTATAAACTAAATGTATTAACAGATGCCAAATAACGGTTTAGACAGACAACTTTAAAAAGTTATTGTCAAAATATAAATATTTTATTTTGTTATCTTTAAGATGAACTAATGTAACTTTTTTATATACACATCTGTATCAAAGAAATGAAATAAAAATCTAAATCAAAAAACAATAACAATAAAGAGAATATTATTCATACCCTACACCACTCTGTAGTAAGGGGTACTATGTCTTTGTGCATTTGTATGTAACATGCACAAGGAAGCGAGATAGACCTTATTGGGAAATAGATAGTTCCTTTTTGAGAAATACATAGAATCACTTTCTGAGTCGATTTATATATGTCCGTTCGTTATTGTTGTTGTTAATACGTGTACATCCATTTGTTGCGAGCTCCGAGTCGGGAATCAAGTTATAGCTCCTCCCATTGAGAACAATTAGCCGCCATTGAGATAGTGAAGACTAAGTGAATAGTTTGTTCGTTTCGCAAAATAATAATCAATCAAATTAAAAAAACTTCAGCAACATTTTACAAAATTGCACAACAAAATATTTGTATCTTAACCGGTTGTCGATATAGATAAGCAAACAAAGAAAATAACAAAAGACAGCTGATTGCTGTCACAAGTGTCATTTTGAGAAAAGGTCCATACTAACATTTTTAATACACAATAGTGAAGTTTGGCCGTTAACTTAAAATTTTACAGTGGCTCAAAGAATTTATTATTTTAAACAAGCTGGGAAAGCGGAAAGCAAATAATTTATCTCCAGAAGGAGAAGCAGCAAACAAATCAAAACAGTTTAAAATTAGCAACAAACAGAAGGTATCGGATTTAAGTGTTGCCAATATGAAGGCTATTATAAAGGAATGCAACGAAGAAATCTTAGGTCGAATTACAACGTTGACTAAAGAAGTCTCACAGTTAAATGCAGCGAATGATGGTTTGGCACACGAGAATGGGGATACTCAAAAAGGAAAACGCCATGATAAAGAAACGACTAACTGATTTGGAGAGTGGCCTTAAAAGGAAGAACTTAATAATAAGGGCACTCAACAGACTAACATATATGAAAAAAAGAAGTTATGTCAGGATGTCCTAAAAGTTAATATGGATGCAAGAATCAAATCAGTTAGATCATTGTATCAAAGACATGGTAAAGGGGATACAGAAATCATTCTTGGTAAAACAGGCAATTTAAAAGGTTCTGATATACATCGAGAGATCTAAATGTAGAACGAAGGATGGATAAAATTGTATTATTTTCGTTCCTGTATACATAAGAGGAGAAAATTGGTCGGCGAATTTTGAAAATATGAAGGAAGAGTTAAAGAGAAAATATGGTCCGACCACTTACCCCTGAGAATAGAAATTGAAGCACAACATTCGACAGAGAACACAAAAAGCTTAAATTTGCTACCAAAATTGCAGTGGAAACAACAGGATGGAAAATATATACAAAAATTGAATGAAAACCTACAAGCGGCAAAACTCAATGCTGAATTAAACGGGTTAAAAGATTTGTCCAACATTGTACACAAGTCGGCAGTAAAATGGAAGCAAAATAAGGAGTCGAGAGCAATGAAGTCAGCGTGGTTTAATAATAAATGCGAAAAAGCTCGAAACAAGTCATTCCGAAAGACAGATATGCAAGATGATAAAAATAACTACATAGCAACTATAAAATCATATAAAAGAACATGTAAGGAAGAAAAGAAAGAATATATAAGGGAACTTGAAGCAAAACTCTCCAGAACATTTGATAGTAAACAATGGAGGAAAATTGCGAATCAGTTGAGAGGCCAACATTTTCATATTGGACAAAATATAACAGCTGAAGAGTTTAGAACATTTTTTGACAGGTTACTAAATCAGCCACAGTTCGCAGAAGATATCCTATATGCAATATGCTATCGTACTGATCTTGAGCTAGATCGCGATATAGATGTATGTGAAATAATCGACATATTAAGCACAAAAGAAAATTAGGCCCCAGGAATCGACAGAGTGCCCTATGAGTTCTTGAAAAATGCCTCACAAGAATTTTTGTTAGAATTGGCAAGACAGTACAATACAATTTTCAACACAGGGCAGATAGATATTATCTTAGATGAATCTGTTATATTTCCAATCCACAAAAAAAGGAGCATTTAGCGAACCAAGTAATTACAGAGGGATATCTTTAATGAATTCGCAAAAATACTCATGGGAATTCTAAACAAGCGTATACAAGTGTGGGTAGAGAAAAACAACATTTTGAACGAATTTCAAGCTGGCTTCAGACCAGAATACTCGACAGTGGATAATATATTCAATTTGGCATCTATGGTTCATCTCAAACTTCATCGAAAGAAAAAGGTGTTGCATTCTTTGTAGATTTCACCGCTGCCTTTGACATGATTTTCAGGAAGCTACTGATATATAAGTTACACAATTTGGATATATCTACAAAAATTATTAATCTAATCGATAACATGTGCAAGAGTACGAAGTCAGTTGTGTGGACAGGAAATTCATTATCAGAACCTTTCAACACTTATACAGGAGTTCGTCAAGGATGTTTGCTATCACCTCTGTTGTTTACATTATATATAAATGATATTCACGATTGGTTGGAAGGCGGTCTAATGATCGATACGATGAATATTCGTGTGTTACTGTATGCTGATGACATTGTCTTATTAGCGGATGATAGAAATGCACTACAAAATATGCTGCATTCTTTGTAGATTTCACCGCTGCCTTTGACATGATTTCCAGAAAGCTACTGATATATAAGTTACACAATTTGGGTATATCTACAAAAATTATTAATCTAATCGAAAACATATGCAAGAGTACGAAGTCAGTTGTGTGGACAGGAAATTCATTATCAGAACCTTTCAACACTTATACAGGAGTTCGTCAAGGATGTTTGCTATCACCTCTGTTGTTTACATTATATATAAATGATATTCACGATTGGTTGGAAGGCGGTCTAATGATCGATACGATGAATATTCGTGTGTTACTGTATGCTGATGACATTGTCTTATTAGCGGATGATAGAAATGTACTACAAAATATGTTGCATTCTTTGTATATTTCACCGCTGCCTTTGACATGATTTCCAGAAAGCTACTGATATATAAGTTACACATTTTGGGTATATCTACAAAAATTATTAATCTAATCGAAAACATATGCAAGAGTACGAAGTCAGTTGTGTGGACAGGAAATTCATTATCAGAACCTTTCAACACTTATACTGGAGTTCGTCAAAGATGTTTGCTATCACCTCTGTTGTTTACATTATATATAAATGATATTCACGATTGGTTGAAAGGCGGTCTAATGATCGATACGATGAATATTCGTGTGTTACTGTATGCTGATGACATTGTCTTATTAGCGGATGATAGAAATGTACTACAAAATATGATAAAAAAAAATTGGAATTTTATTGTAAACAATGGCACAGGGCAGTAAACCTTTCACAATCTAAAATTATGGTGTTCCGTAATGGAGGCGATTATCTAACAATGATAGATGGCAATACCAGAATCAGGAAATTGAAAAAGTAAATGAATTTTTTTATTTAGGTGTCATTTTAACATGTTAACAATAGAAATAGTAAATCAAAAACCTGTATTGATGCAACTTGGAATGGAATCTTAATTAAACCGGAAATATCGCTAATAGCCAAATGGAAAATCTTTCTAAGTGTATGCATATCAACTCAGTCTTATGCCGCACTAGTTTGTGGTTTCGGATGGTTTGAAGAAGTGGATAAACTGCAGAGGTATTTCGTAAAAAGAGTACTAAGACAACCAGACACTATACCGAATTATATACTATCATTGGAAACATACTTACCAGACAACCACTTTTACACATTGATGCTTCAAGCAGATTATAATCAAAATGTCATATATAAATACAGAACTCAGCGTCTACCACAGATACTAGCATTGAATACTTAGGAGAAGAGAATATATTGGGCCAAGGCATTGACAATTTTGGCCGAACAAAATAATGAAACATTTTCAAATATATACATATCCTCAGTTGAGTGGGCACTAAAAACTAATACAAGTTTTAACCAGCTTTGAAAACAAACAAAAATAGAAAGGGCTAACAATAGCGAAACAAGATTCTACCGCTATTTAAATCCAGAGGTTGGTATAGAATATATGGAAAATATTTGGAATCTAGAACAAATTTGTATTATAATGAGAACGAGAGGAGATGTATTGCCATTGAAAGGAAACGCCTTCAGTATTAATGAAATCCGACAGTGCACATTATGTAACACAGGGTAAATTGGAAAATGTCAACATTTCATAGCCAAATGCCCATTGTTTAGAGATTTAAGAATACGATACTTTGGAAGTACATGTCTCGAAGAAAATGATATAATAAAGGTTTTAAATGGAGATACAGAAAATGTTTGGGAGAACATGTATAAGTATTTTAAATTTGCTCTGAATTATAGAAAACATATAATTCCAGAAGAATTATAATATTAAACTGAAAAATAATATAAAATGAATTCACATTATTTTGTAATTATAAACTAAATGTATTAACAGATGCCAAATAACGGTTTAGACAGACAACTTTAAAAAGTTATTGTCAAAATATAAATATTTTATTTTGTTATCTTTAAGATGAACTAATGTAACTTTTTTATATACACATCTGTATCAAAGAAATGAAATAAAAATCTAAATCAAAAAACAATAACAATAAAGAGAATATTATTCATACCCTACACCACTCTGTAGTAAGGGGTACTATGTCTTTGTGCATTTGTATGTAACATGCACAAGGAAGCGAGATAGACCTTATTGGGAAATAGATAGTTCCTTTTTGAGAAATACATAGAATCACTTTCTGAGTCGATTTATATATGTCCGTTCGTTATTGTTGTTGTTAATACGTGTACATCCATTTGTTGCGAGCTCCGAGTCGGGAATCAAGTTATAGCTCCTCCCATTGAGAACAATTAGCCGCCATTGAGATAGTGAAGACTAAGTGAATAGTTTGTTCGTTTCGCAAAATAATAATCAATCAAATTAAAAAAACTTCAGCAACATTTTACAAAATTGCACAACAAAATATTTGTATCTTAACCGGTTGTCGATATAGATAAGCAAACAAAGAAAATAACAAAAGACAGCTGATTGCTGTCACAAGTGTCATTTTGAGAAAAGGTCCATACTAACATTTTTAATACACAATAGTGAAGTTTGGCCGTTAACTTAAAATTTTACAGTGGCTCAAAGAATTTATTATTTTAAACAAGCTGGGAAAGCGGAAAGCAAATAATTTATCTCCAGAAGGAGAAGCAGCAAACAAATCAAAACAGTTTAAAATTAGCAACAAACAGAAGGTATCGGATTTAAGTGTTGCCAATATGAAGGCTATTATAAAGGAATGCAACGAAGAAATCTTAGGTCGAATTACAACGTTGACTAAAGAAGTCTCACAGTTAAATGCAGTGAATGATGGTTTGGCACACGAGAATGGGGATACTCAAAAAGGAAAACGCCATGATAAAGAAACGACTAACTGATTTGGAGAGTGGCCTTAAAAGGAAGAACTTAATAATAAGGGCACTCAACAGACTAACATATATGAAAAAAAGAAGTTATGTCAGGATGTCCTAAAAGTTAATATGGATGCAAGAATCAAATCAGTTAGATCATTGTATCAAAGACATGGTAAAGGGGATACAGAAATCATTCTTGGTAAAACAGGCAATTTAAAAGGTTCTGATATACATCGAGAGATCTAAATGTAGAACGAAGGATGGATAAAATTGTATTATTTTCGTTCCTGTATACATAAGAGGAGAAAATTGGTCGGCGAATTTTGAAAATATGAAGGAAGAGTTAAAGAGAAAATATGGTCCGACCACTTACCCCTGAGAATAGAAATTGAAGCACAACATTCGACAGAGAACACAAAAAGCTTAAATTTGCTACCAAAATTGCAGTGGAAACAACAGGATGGAAAATATATACAAAAATTGAATGAAAACCTACAAGCGGCAAAACTCAATGCTGAATTAAACGGGTTAAAAGATTTGTCCAACATTGTACACAAGTCGGCAGTAAAATGGAAGCAAAATAAGGAGTCGAGAGCAATGAAGTCAGCGTGGTTTAATAATAAATGCGAAAAAGCTCGAAACAAGTCATTCCGAAAGACAGATATGCAAGATGATAAAAATAACTACATAGCAACTATAAAATCATATAAAAGAACATGTAAGGAAGAAAAGAAAGAATATATAAGGGAACTTGAAGCAAAACTCTCCAGAACATTTGATAGTAAACAATGGAGGAAAATTGCGAATCAGTTGAGAGGCCAACATTTTCATATTGGACAAAATATAACAGCTGAAGAGTTTAGAACATTTTTTGACAGGTTACTAAATCAGCCACAGTTCGCAGAAGATATCCTATATGCAATATGCTATCGTACTGATCTTGAGCTAGATCGCGATATAGATGTATGTGAAATAATCGACATATTAAGCACAAAAGAAAATTAGGCCCCAGGAATCGACAGAGTGCCCTATGAGTTCTTGAAAAATGCCTCACAAGAATTTTTGTTAGAATTGGCAAGACAGTACAATACAATTTTCAACACAGGGCAGATAGATATTATCTTAGATGAATCTGTTATATTTCCAATCCACAAAAAAGGAGCATTTAGCGAACCAAGTAATTACAGAGGGATATCTTTAATGAATTCGCAAAAATACTCATGGGAATTCTAAACAAGCGTATACAAGTGTGGGTAGAGAAAAACAACATTTTGAACGAATTTCAAGCTGGCTTCAGACCAGAATACTCGACAGTGGATAATATATTCAATTTGGCATCTATGGTTCATCTCAAACTTCATCGAAAGAAAAAGGTGTTGCATTCTTTGTAGATTTCACCGCTGCCTTTGACATGATTTTCAGGATGCTACTGATATATAAGTTACACAATTTGGATATATCTACAAAAATTATTAATCTAATCGATAACATGTGCAAGAGTACGAAGTCAGTTGTGTGGACAGGAAATTCATTATCAGAACCTTTCAACACTTATACAGGAGTTCGTCAAGGATGTTTGCTATCACCTCTGTTGTTTACATTATATATAAATGATATTCACGATTGGTTGGAAGGCGGTCTAATGATCGATACGATGAATATTCGTGTGTTACTGTATGCTGATGACATTGTCTTATTAGCGGATGATAGAAATGCACTACAAAATATGCTGCATTCTTTGTAGATTTCACCGCTGCCTTTGACATGATTTCCAGAAAGCTACTGATATATAAGTTACACAATTTGGGTATATCTACAAAAATTATTAATCTAATCGAAAACATATGCAAGAGTACGAAGTCAGTTGTGTGGACAGGAAATTCATTATCAGAACCTTTCAACACTTATACAGGAGTTCGTCAAGGATGTTTGCTATCACCTCTGTTGTTTACATTATATATAAATGATATTCACGATTGGTTGGAAGGCGGTCTAATGATCGATACGATGAATATTCGTGTGTTACTGTATGCTGATGACATTGTCTTATTAGCGGATGATAGAAATGTACTACAAAATATGATAAAAAATTGGAATTTTATTGCAAACAATGGCACAGGGCAGTAAACCTTTCGCAATCTAAAATTATGGTGTTCCGTAATGGAGGCGATTATCTAACAATGATAGATGGCGATATCAGAATCAGGAAATTGAAAAAGTAAATGAATTTTGTTTATTTGGGTGTCATTTTAACATGTTTACAATAGAAATAGTAAATCAAAAACCTGTATTAATGCAACTTAGAATGGAATCTTAATTAAACCGGAAATATCGCTAATAGCCAAATGGAAAATCTTTCTAAGTGTATGCAGATCAACTCAGTCTTATGCCGCACAATTTTGTGGTTTCGGATGGTTTGAAGAAGTGGATAAACTGCAGAGGTATTTCGTAAAAAGAGTACTAAGACAACCAGACATTATATACTATCATTGGAAACATACTTACCAGACAACCACTTTTACACATTGATGCTTCATGCAGATTATAATTAAAATGTCATACGAGGGCGGTTCGGAAACTTCTTAGCCTATCAATGAAAGTGAATAGTTAGTTTTTCAAAAATATGTTTATTTTTCAATATAATCTCCTGAAACTTCAATACACTTACTCCAACGCTTTTCTAGCAATTCTATCCCTTGATTAAAATAGTTTTTCTCAAGGTCTTCAAAATAGTGGTTTACAACTGTAATTGCATCTTCATTTGAGGTAAAACGCTTGCCAGCAAGGAATTTTTTTAGATTTGGGAACAAGTAAAAGTCGCTGGGAGCTAAATCAGGAGAATAAGGTGGGTGGTCAAGCAACTCGTACTTTAATTCGTTGATTTTAGCCATTGTTAAAACACTCTTGTGCGCTGGTGCGTTGTCTTGATGAAAAATTATTTTTTTGTGTTGTAAGCCAGGACGTTTTTCTCGAATTTGTACATTTAATTGATCCAAAAGGTTGCAATTGTACTCTGAATTTATTGTTTTACCCTTTTGCAGCATGGCACAATTACCCAGGTAGTGGCATCGTAAAATTTTGAATATGTTATGTCAAAACTTTCTTTATGTTGTTGGGGAAATTACAACAAAAATATTTTTTTTATAAAGGGATTTGACTTTTCATATTCGATCAGCTGGTGTGATACCACTACCTGGGAGTTCTGTCATGCTTTTGCAGATAGTCAATCAATAAAATACCTTTGAAGTCCCAAAAAACCGTTGCCATAACCTTACCAGCCGATTGAATTGTTTTTGCCTTCTTTGGGGCACTTCCTCCAGCTTCAGTCCATTGTTTGGATTGTTCTTTTGTCTCTGGAGTATAGTGGTGGATCCATGTCTCATCAACAGTTATGAAACGACGCTTAAGATCCATTTTATTTCGCTTAAAACGATCCTAACAAGCTTGAGAAATGTTTATTCTTATGCGTTTTTGATCGACTGTTAACAAATGCGTCACCCATCTTGCAGAAAGCTTTTTCATCTGTAGTTCTTCATGCGAAATTAAATGCACTCGATCATTTGAGATGCCCATGATATTAGCAATTTCTCGCACTTTAATTCGTCGATCATTTAATACCATATCATGTACTTTGGCTACAATTTCTGTTGTTGTTGCTGTTTTTGGACGTCCACTACGTGGTTCATCTTCAATGCTTGTACGACCACGTTTATATTCAGCAACCCATTTTTTTACTGTTGCATATAAAGGAGCACTTTCACCTAACACATTCACCATATCATTATGAATTTCTTGTCCCGATAAACCTTTTTTATGTAAATATTTAATGACAGCACGCATTTCTAATTTTTCCATTGAAGTTTCCAAAACACTTAACTTTTTTCTGTTTATACCGCGCTTTTTGTGCTAGGCTAAGAAGTTTCCGAACTGCCCTCGTATATAAATACAGAACTCAGCGTCTACCACAGATACTAGCATTGAAAACTTGGTATAGAATATATGGAAAATATTTGGAATCTAGAAAAAAATTGTACTATAATGAGAACGAGAGGAGACGTATTGCCATTGAATGGAAACGCCTTCAGTAATGATGAAATCCGACAATGCACATTATGTAACACAGGGTAAATTGGAAAATGTCAACATTTCATAGCCAAATGCCCATTGTTTAGAGATTTAAGAATACGATACTTTGGAAGTACATGTCTCGAAGAAAATGATATAATAAAAGTTTTAAATGGAGATACAGAAAATGTATGGGAGAACATGTATAAGTATTTTAAATTTGCTCTGAATTATAGAAAACATATAATTCCAGAAGAATTATAATATTAAACTGAAAAATAATATAAAATGAATTCACATTATTTTGTAATTATAAACTAAATGTATTAACAGATGCCAAATAACGGTTTAGACAGACAACTTTAAAAAGTTATTGTCAAAATATAAATATTTTATTTTGTTATCTTTAAGATGAACTAATGTAACTTTTTTATATACACATCTGTATCAAAGAAATGAAATAAAAATCTAAATCAAAAAACAATAACAATAAAGAGAATATTATTCATACCCTACACCACTCTGTAGTAAGGGGTACTATGTCTTTGTGCATTTGTATGTAACATGCACAAGGAAGCGAGATAGACCTTATTGGGAAATAGATAGTTCCTTTTTGAGAAATACATAGAATCACTTTCTGAGTCGATTTATATATGTCCGTTCGTTATTGTTGTTGTTAATACGTGTACATCCATTTGTTGCGAGCTCCGAGTCGGGAATCAAGTTATAGCTCCTCCCATTGAGAACAATTAGCCGCCATTGAGATAGTGAAGACTAAGTGAATAGTTTGTTCGTTTCGCAAAATAATAATCAATCAAATTAAAAAACTTCAGCAACATTTTACAAAATTGCACAACAAAATATTTGTATCTTAACCGGTTGTCGATATAGATAAGCAAACAAAGAAAATAACAAAAGACAGCTGATTGCTGTCACAAGTGTCATTTTGAGAAAAGGTCCATACTAACATTTTTAATACACAATAGTGAAGTTTGGCCGTTAACTTAAAATTTTACAGTGGCTCAAAGAATTTATTATTTTAAACAAGCTGGGAAAGCGGAAAGCAAATAATTTATCTCCAGAAGGAGAAGCAGCAAACAAATCAAAACAGTTTAAAATTAGCAACAAACAGAAGGTATCGGATTTAAGTGTTGCCAATATGAAGGCTATTATAAAGGAATGCAACGAAGAAATCTTAGGTCGAATTACAACGTTGACTAAAGAAGTCTCACAGTTAAATGCAGTGAATGATGGTTTGGCACACGAGAATGGGGATACTCAAAAAGGAAAACGCCATGATAAAGAAACGACTAACTGATTTGGAGAGTGGCCTTAAAAGGAAGAACTTAATAATAAGGGCACTCAACAGACTAACATATATGAAAAAAAGAAGTTATGTCAGGATGTCCTAAAAGTTAATATGGATGCAAGAATCAAATCAGTTAGATCATTGTATCAAAGACATGGTAAAGGGGATACAGAAATCATTCTTGGTAAAACAGGCAATTTAAAAGGTTCTGATATACATCGAGAGATCTAAATGTAGAACGAAGGATGGATAAAATTGTATTATTTTCGTTCCTGTATACATAAGAGGAGAAAATTGGTCGGCGAATTTTGAAAATATGAAGGAAGAGTTAAAGAGAAAATATGGTCCGACCACTTACCCCTGAGAATAGAAATTGAAGCACAACATTCGACAGAGAACACAAAAAGCTTAAATTTGCTACCAAAATTGCAGTGGAAACAACAGGATGGAAAATATATACAAAAATTGAATGAAAACCTACAAGCGGCAAAACTCAATGCTGAATTAAACGGGTTAAAAGATTTGTCCAACATTGTACACAAGTCGGCAGTAAAATGGAAGCAAAATAAGGAGTCGAGAGCAATGAAGTCAGCGTGGTTTAATAATAAATGCGAAAAAGCTCGAAACAAGTCATTCCGAAAGACAGATATGCAAGATGATAAAAATAACTACATAGCAACTATAAAATCATATAAAAGAACATGTAAGGAAGAAAAGAAAGAATATATAAGGGAACTTGAAGCAAAACTCTCCAGAACATTTGATAGTAAACAATGGAGGAAAATTGCGAATCAGTTGAGAGGCCAACATTTTCATATTGGACAAAATATAACAGCTGAAGAGTTTAGAACATTTTTTGACAGGTTACTAAATCAGCCACAGTTCGCAGAAGATATCCTATATGCAATATGCTATCGTACTGATCTTGAGCTAGATCGCGATATAGATGTATGTGAAATAATCGACATATTAAGCACAAAAGAAAATTAGGCCCCAGGAATCGACAGAGTGCCCTATGAGTTCTTGAAAAATGCCTCACAAGAATTTTTGTTAGAATTGGCAAGACAGTACAATACAATTTTCAACACAGGGCATATAGATATTATCTTAGATGAATCTGTTACATTTCCAATCCACAAAAAAAGGAGCATTTAGCGAACCAAGTAATTACAGAGGGATATCTTTAATGAATTCGCAAAAATACTCATGGGAATTCTAAACAAGCGTATACAAGTGTGGGTAGAGAAAAACAACATTTTGAACGAATTTCAAGCTGGCTTCAGACCAGAATACTCGACAGTGGATAATATATTCAATTTGGCATCTATGGTTCATCTCAAACTTCATCGAAAGAAAAAGGTGTTGCATTCTTTGTAGATTTCACCGCTGCCTTTGACATGATTTTCAGGAAGCTACTGATATATAAGTTACACAATTTGGATATATCTACAAAAATTATTAATCTAATCGATAACATGTGCAAGAGTACGAAGTCAGTTGTGTGGACAGGAAATTCATTATCAGAACCTTTCAACACTTATACAGGAGTTCGTCAAGGATGTTTGCTATCACCTCTGTTGTTTACATTATATATAAATGATATTCACGATTGGTTGGAAGGCGGTCTAATGATCGATACGATGAATATTCGTGTGTTACTGTATGCTGATGACATTGTCTTATTAGCGGATGATAGAAATGTACTACAAAATATGTTGCATTCTTTGTATATTTCACCGCTGCCTTTGACATGATTTCCAGAAAGCTACTGATATATAAGTTACACATTTTGGGTATATCTACAAAAATTATTAATCTAATCGAAAACATATGCAAGAGTACGAAGTCAGTTGTGTGGACAGGAAATTCATTATCAGAACCTTTCAACACTTATACAGGAGTTCGTCAAAGATGTTTGCTATCACCTCTGTTGTTTACATTATATATAAATGATATTCACGATTGGTTGAAAGGCGGTCTAATGATCGATACGATGAATATTCGTGTGTTACTGTATGCTGATGACATTGTCTTATTAGCGGATGATAGAAATGTACTACAAAATATGATAAAAAAAAATTGGAATTTTATTGTAAACAATGGCACAGGACAGTAAACCTTTCACAATCTAAAATTATGGTGTTCCGTAATGGAGGCGATTATCTAACAATGATAGATGGCAATACCAGAATCAGGAAATTGAAAAAGTAAATGAATTTTTTTTATTTAGGTGTCATTTTAACATGTTAACAATAGAAATAGTAAATCAAAAACCTGTATTGATGCAACTTGGAATGGAATCTTAATTAAACCGGAAATATCGCTAATAGCCAAATGGAAAATCTTTCTAAGTGTATGCATATCAACTCAGTCTTATGCCGCACTAGTTTGTGGTTTCGGATGGTTTGAAGAAGTGGATAAACTGCAGAGGTATTTCGTAAAAAGAGTACTAAGACAACCAGACACTATACCGAATTATATACTATCATTGGAAACATACTTACCAGACAACCACTTTTACACATTGATGCTTCAAGCAGATTATAATCAAAATGTCATATATAAATACAGAACTCAGCGTCTACCACAGATACTAGCATTGAATACTTAGGAGAAGAGAATATATTGGGCCAAGGCATTGACAATTTTGGCCGAACAAAATAATGAAACATTTTCAAATATATACATATCCTCAGTTGAGTGGGCACTAAAAACTAATACAAGTTTTAACCAGCTTTGAAAACAAACAAAAATAGAAAGGGCTAACAATAGCGAAACAAGATTCTACCGCTATTTAAATCCAGAGGTTGGTATAGAATATATGGAAAATATTTGGAATCTAGAACAAATTTGTATTATAATGAGAACGAGAGGAGATGTATTGCCATTGAAAGGAAACGCCTTCAGTATTGATGAAATCCGACAGTGCACATTATGTAACACAGGGTAAATTGGAAAATGTCAACATTTCATAGCCAAATGCCCATTGTTTAGAGATTTAAGAATACGATACTTTGGAAGTACATGTCTCGAAGAAAATGATATAATAAAGGTTTTAAATGGAGATACAGAAAATGTATGGGAGAACATGTATAAGTATTTTAAATTTGCTCTGAATTATAGAAAACATATAATTCCAGAAGAATTATAATATTAAACTGAAAAATAATATAAAATGAATTCACATTATTTTGTAATTATAAACTAAATGTATTAACAGATGCCAAATAACGGTTTAGACAGACAACTTTAAAAAGTTATTGTCAAAATATAAATATTTTATTTTGTTATCTTTAAGATGAACTAATGTAACTTTTTTATATACACATCTGTATCAAAGAAATGAAATAAAAATCTAAATCAAAAAACAATAACAATAAAGAGAATATTATTCATACCCTACACCACTCTGTAGTAAGGGGTACTATGTCTTTGTGTATTTGTATGTAACATGCACAAGGAAGCGAGATAGACCTTATTGGGAAATAGATAGTTCCTTTTTGAGAAATACATAGAATCACTTTCTGAGTCGATTTATATATGTCCGTTCGTTATTGTTGTTGTTAATACGTGTACATCCATTTGTTGCGAGCTCCGAGTCGGGAATCAAGTTATAGCTCCTCCCATTGAGAACAATTAGCCGCCATTGAGATAGTGAAGACTAAGTGAATAGTTTGTTCGTTTCGCAAAATAATAATCAATCAAATTAAAAAACTTCAGCAACATTTTACAAAATTGCACAACAAAATATTTGTATCTTAACCGGTTGTCGATATAGATAAGCAAACAAAGAAAATAACAAAAGACAGCTGATTGCTGTCACAAGTGTCATTTTGAGAAAAGGTCCATACTAACATTTTTAATACACAATAGTGAAGTTTGGCCGTTAACTTAAAATTTTACAGTGGCTCAAAGAATTTATTATTTTAAACAAGCTGGGAAAGCGGAAAGCAAATAATTTATCTCCAGAAGGAGAAGCAGCAAACAAATCAAAACAGTTTAAAATTAGCAACAAACAGAAGGTATCGGATTTAAGTGTTGCCAATATGAAGGCTATTATAAAGGAATGCAACGAAGAAATCTTAGGTCGAATTACAACGTTGACTAAAGAAGTCTCACAGTTAAATGCAGTGAATGATGGTTTGGCACACGAGAATGGGGATACTCAAAAGGAAAACGCCATGATAAAGAAACGACTAACTGATTTGGAGAGTGGCCTTAAAAGGAAGAACTTAATAATAAGGGCACTCAACAGACTAACATATAAGAAAAAAAGAAGTTATGTCAGGATGTCCTAAAAGTTAATATGGATGCAAGAATCAAATCAGTTAGATCATTGTATCAAAGACATGGTAAAGGGGATACAGAAATCATTCTTGGTAAAACAGGCAATTTAAAAGGTTCTGATATACATCGAGAGATCTAAATGTAGAACGAAGGATGGATAAAATTGTATTATTTTCGTTCCTGTATACATAAGAGGAGAAAATTGGTCGGCGAATTTTGAAAATATGAAGGAAGAGTTAAAGAGAAAATATGGTCCGACCACTTACCCCTGAGAATAGAAATTGAAGCACAACATTCGACAGAGAACGCAAAAAGCTTAAATTTGCTACCAAAATTGCAGTGGAAACAACAGGATGGAAAATATATACAAAAATTGAATGAAAACCTACAAGCGGCAAAACTCAATGCTGAATTAAACGGGTTAAAAGATTTGTCCAACATTGTACACAAGTCGGCAGTAAAATGGAAGCAAAATAAGGAGTCGAGAGCAATGAAGTCAGCGTGGTTTAATAATAAATGCGAAAAAGCTCGAAACAAGTCATTCCGAAAGACAGATATGCAAGATGATAAAAATAACTACATAGCAACTATAAAATCATATAAAAGAACATGTAAGGAAGAAAAGAAAGAATATATAAGGGAACTTGAAGCAAAACTCTCCAGAACATTTGATAGTAAACAATGGAGGAAAATTGCGAATCAGTTGAGAGGCCAACATTTTCATATTGGACAAAATATAACAGCTGAAGAGTTTAGAACATTTTTTGACAGGTTACTAAATCAGCCACAGTTCGCAGAAGATATCCTATATGCAATATGCTATCGTACTGATCTTGAGCTAGATCGCGATATAGATGTATGTGAAATAATCGACATATTAAGCACAAAAGAAAATTAGGCCCCAGGAATCGACAGAGTGCCCTATGAGTTCTTGAAAAATGCCTCACAAGAATTTTTGTTAGAATTGGCAAGACAGTACAATACAATTTTCAACACAGGGCAGATAGATATTATCTTAGATGAATCTGTTATATTTCCAATCCACAAAAAAAGGAGCATTTAGCAAACCAAGTAATTACAGAGGGATATCTTTAATGAATTCGCAAAAATACTCATGGGAATTCTAAACAAGCGTATACAAGTGTGGGTAGAGAAAAACGACATTTTGAACGAATTTCAAGCTGGCTTCAGACCAGAATACTCGACAGTGGATAATATATTCAATTTGGCATCTATGGTTCATCTCAAACAAAATAAACAAACAAAATAATGAAACATTTTCAAATATATACATATCCTCAGTTGAGTGGGCACTAAAAACTAATACAAGTTTTAACCAGCTTTGAAAACAAACAAAAATAGAAAGGGCTAACAATAGCGAAACAAGATTCTACCGCTATTTAAATCCAGAGGTTGGTATAGAATATATGGAAAATATTTGGAATCTAGAACAAATTTGTATTATAATGAGAACGAGAGGAGATGTATTGCCATTGAAAGGAAACGCCTTCAGTATTGATGAAATCCGACAGTGCACATTATGTAACACAGGGTAAATTGGAAAATGTCAACATTTCATAGCCAAATGCCCATTGTTTAGAGATTTAAGAATACGATACTTTGGAAGTACATGTCTCGAAGAAAATGATATAATAAAGGTTTTAAATGGAGATACAGAAAATGTATGGGAGAACATGTATAAGTATTTTAAATTTGCTCTGAATTATAGAAAACATATAATTCCAGAAGAATTATAATATTAAACTGAAAAATAATATAAAATGAATTCACATTATTTTGTAATTATAAACTAAATGTATTAACAGATGCCAAATAACGGTTTAGACAGACAACTTTAAAAAGTTATTGTCAAAATATAAATATTTTATTTTGTTATCTTTAAGATGAACTAATGTAACTTTTTTATATACACATCTGTATCAAAGAAATGAAATAAAAATCTAAATCAAAAAACAATAACAATAAAGAGAATATTATTCATACCCTACACCACTCTGTAGTAAGGGGTACTATGTCTTTGTGCATTTGTATGTAACATGCACAAGGAAGCGAGATAGACCTTATTGGGAAATAGATAGTTCCTTTTTGAGAAATACATAGAATCACTTTCTGAGTCGATTTATATATGTCCGTTCGTTATTGTTGTTGTTAATACGTGTACATCCATTTGTTGCGAGCTCCGAGTCGGGAATCAAGTTATAGCTCCTCCCATTGAGAACAATTAGCCGCCATTGAGATAGTGAAGACTAAGTGAATAGTTTGTTCGTTTCGCAAAATAATAATCAATCAAATTAAAAAACTTCAGCAACATTTTACAAAATTGCACAACAAAATATTTGTATCTTAACCGGTTGTCGATATAGATAAGCAAACAAAGAAAATAACAAAAGACAGCTGATTGCTGTCACAAGTGTCATTTTGAGAAAAGGTCCATACTAACATTTTTAATACACAATAGTGAAGTTTGGCCGTTAACTTAAAATTTTACAGTGGCTCAAAGAATTTATTATTTTAAACAAGCTGGGAAAGCGGAAAGCAAATAATTTATCTCCAGAAGGAGAAGCAGCAAACAAATCAAAACAGTTTAAAATTAGCAACAAACAGAAGGTATCGGATTTAAGTGTTGCCAATATGAAGGCTATTATAAAGGAATGCAACGAAGAAATCTTAGGTCGAATTACAACGTTGACTAAAGAAGTCTCACAGTTAAATGCAGTGAATGATGGTTTGGCACACGAGAATGGGGATACTCAAAAAGGAAAACGCCATGATAAAGAAACGACTAACTGATTTGGAGAGTGGCCTTAAAAGGAAGAACTTAATAATAAGGGCACTCAACAGACTAACATATAAGAAAAAAAGAAGTTATGTCAGGATGTCCTAAAAGTTAATATGGATGCAAGAATCAAATCAGTTAGATCATTGTATCAAAGACATGGTAAAGGGGATACAGAAATCATTCTTGGTAAAACAGGCAATTTAAAAGGTTCTGATATACATCGAGAGATCTAAATGTAGAACGAAGGATGGATAAAATTGTATTATTTTCGTTCCTGTATACATAAGAGGAGAAAATTGGTCGGCGAATTTTGAAAATATGAAGGAAGAGTTAAAGAGAAAATATGGTCCGACCACTTACCCCTGAGAATAGAAATTGAAGCACAACATTCGACAGAGAACACAAAAAGCTTAAATTTGCTACCAAAATTGCAGTGGAAACAACAGGATGGAAAATATATACAAAAATTGAATGAAAACCTACAAGCGGCAAAACTCAATGCTGAATTAAACGGGTTAAAAGATTTGTCCAACATTGTACACAAGTCGGCAGTAAAATGGAAGCAAAATAAGGAGTCGAGAGCAATGAAGTCAGCGTGGTTTAATAATAAATGCGAAAAAGCTCGAAACAAGTCATTCCGAAAGACAGATATGCAAGATGATAAAAATAACTACATAGCAACTATAAAATCATATAAAAGAACATGTAAGGAAGAAAAGAAAGAATATATAAGGGAACTTGAAGCAAAACTCTCCAGAACATTTGATAGTAAACAATGGAGGAAAATTGCGAATCAGTTGAGAGGCCAACATTTTCATATTGGACAAAATATAACAGCTGAAGAGTTTAGAACATTTTTTGACAGGTTACTAAATCAGCCACAGTTCGCAGAAGATATCCTATATGCAATATGCTATCGTACTGATCTTGAGCTAGATCGCGATATAGATGTATGTGAAATAATCGACATATTAAGCACAAAAGAAAATTAGGCCCCAGGAATCGACAGAGTGCCCTATGAGTTCTTGAAAAATGCCTCACAAGAATTTTTGTTAGAATTGGCAAGACAGTACAATACAATTTTCAACACAGGGCAGATAGATATTATCTTAGATGAATCTGTTATATTTCCAATCCACAAAAAAAGGAGCATTTAGCGAACCAAGTAATTACAGAGGGATATCTTTAATGAATTCGCAAAAATACTCATGGGAATTCTAAACAAGCGTATACAAGTGTGGGTAGAGAAAAACAACATTTTGAACGAATTTCAAGCTGGCTTCAGACCAGAATACTCGACAGTGGATAATATATTCAATTTGGCATCTATGGTTCATCTCAAACAAAATAAACAAACAAAATAATGAAACATTTTCAAATATATACATATCCTCAGTTGAGTGGGCACTAAAAACTAATACAAGTTTTAACCAGCTTTGAAAACAAACAAAAATAGAAAGGGCTAACAATAGCGAAACAAGATTCTACCGCTATTTAAATCCAGAGGTTGGTATAGAATATATGGAAAATATTTGGAATCTAGAACAAATTTGTATTATAATGAGAACGAGAGGAGATGTATTGCCATTGAAAGGAAACGCCTTCAGTATTGATGAAATCCGACAGTGCACATTATGTAACACAGGGTAAATTGGAAAATGTCAACATTTCATAGCCAAATACCCATTGTTTAGAGATTTAAGAATACGATACTTTGGAAGTACATGTCTCGAAGAAAATGATATAATAAAGGTTTTAAATGGAGATACAGAAAATGTATGGGAGAACATGTATAAGTATTTTAAATTTGCTCTGAATTATAGAAAACATATAATTCCAGAAGAATTATAATATTAAACTGAAAAATAATATAAAATGAATTCACATTATTTTGTAATTATAAACTAAATGTATTAACAGATGCCAAATAACGGTTTAGACAGACAACTTTAAAAAGTTATTGTCAAAATATAAATATTTTATTTTGTTATCTTTAAGATGAACTAATGTAACTTTTTTATATACACATCTGTATCAAAGAAATGAAATAAAAATCTAAATCAAAAAACAATAACAATAAAGAGAATATTATTCATACCCTACACCACTCTGTAGTAAGGGGTACTATGTCTTTGTGCATTTGTATGTAACATGCACAAGGAAGCGAGATAGACCTTATTGGGAAATAGATAGTTCCTTTTTGAGAAATACATAGAATCACTTTCTGAGTCGATTTATATATGTCCGTTCGTTATTGTTGTTGTTAATACGTGTACATCCATTTGTTGCGAGCTCCGAGTCGGGAATCAAGTTATAGCTCCTCCCATTGAGAACAATTAGCCGCCATTGAGATAGTGAAGACTAAGTGAATAGTTTGTTCGTTTCGCAAAATAATAATCAATCAAATTAAAAAACTTCAGCAACATTTTACAAAATTGCACAACAAAATATTTGTATCTTAACCGGTTGTCGATATAGATAAGCAAACAAAGAAAATAACAAAAGACAGCTGATTGCTGTCACAAGTGTCATTTTGAGAAAAGGTCCATACTAACATTTTTAATACACAATAGTGAAGTTTGGCCGTTAACTTAAAATTTTACAGTGGCTCAAAGAATTTATTATTTTAAACAAGCTGGGAAAGCGGAAAGCAAATAATTTATCTCCAGAAGGAGAAGCAGCAAACAAATCAAAACAGTTTAAAATTAGCAACAAACAGAAGTTATCGGATTTAAGTGTTGCCAATATGAAGGCTATTATAAAGGAATGCAACGAAGAAATCTTAGGTCGAATTACAACGTTGACTAAAGAAGTCTCACAGTTAAATGCAGTGAATGATGGTTTGGCACACGAGAATGGGGATACTCAAAAAGGAAAACGCCATGATAAAGAAACGACTAACTGATTTGGAGAGTGGCCTTAAAAGGAAGAACTTAATAATAAGGGCACTCAACAGACTAACATATAAGAAAAAAAGAAGTTATGTCAGGATGTCCTAAAAGTTAATATGGATGCAAGAATCAAATCAGTTAGATCATTGTATCAAAGACATGGTAAAGGGGATACAGAAATCATTCTTGGTAAAACTGGCAATTTAAAAGGTTCTGATATACATCGAGAGATCTAAATGTAGAACGAAGGATGGATAAAATTGTATTATTTTCGTTCCTGTATACATAAGAGGAGAAAATTGGACGGCGAATTTTGAAAATATGAAGGAAGAGTTAAAGAGATAATATGGTCCGACCACTTACCCCTGAGAATAGAAATTGAAGCACAACATTCGACAGAGAACACAAAAAGCTTAAATTTGCTACCAAAATTGCAGTGGAAACAACAGGATGGAAAATATATACAAAAATTGAATGAAAACCTACAAGCGGCAAAACTCAATGCTGAATTAAACGGGTTAAAAGATTTGTCCAACATTGTACACAAGTCGGCAGTAAAATGGAAGCAAAATAAGGAGTCGAGAGCAATGAAGTCAGCGTGGTTTAATAATAAATGCGAAAAAGCTCGAAACAAGTCATTCCGAAAGACAGATATGCAAGATGATAAAAATAACTACATAGCAACTATAAAATCATATAAAAGAACATGTAAGGAAGAAAAGAAAGAATATATAAGGGAACTTGAAGCAAAACTCTCCAGAACATTTGATAGTAAACAATGGAGGAAAATTGCGAATCAGTTGAGAGGCCAACATTTTCATATTGGACAAAATATAACAGCTGAAGAGTTTAGAACATTTTTTGACAGGTTACTAAATCAGCCACAGTTCGCAGAAGATATCCTATATGCAATATGCTATCGTACTGATCTTGAGCTAGATCGCGATATAGATGTATGTGAAATAATCGACATATTAAGCACAAAAGAAAATTAGGCCCCAGGAATCGACAGAGTGCCCTATGAGTTCTTGAAAAATGCCTCACAAGAATTTTTGTTAGAATTGGCAAGACAGTACAATACAATTTTCAACACAGGGCAGATAGATATTATCTTAGATGAATCTGTTATATTTCCAATCCACAAAAAAAGGAGCATTTAGCGAACCAAGTAATTACAGAGGGATATCTTTAATGAATTCGCAAAAATACTCATGGGAATTCTAAACAAGCGTATACAAGTGTGGGTAGAGAAAAACAACATTTTGAACGAATTTCAAGCTGGCTTCAGACCAGAATACTCGACAGTGGATAATATATTCAATTTGGCATCTATGGTTCATCTCAAACTTCATCGAAAGAAAAAGGTGTTGCATTCTTTGTAGATTTCACCGCTGCCTTTGACATGATTTTCAGGAAGCTACTGATATATAAGTTACACAATTTGGATATATCTACAAAAATTATTAATCTAATCGATAACATGTGCAAGAGTACGAAGTCAGTTGTGTGGACAGGAAATTCATTATCAGAACCTTTCAACACTTATACAGGAGTTCGTCAAGGATGTTTGCTATCACCTCTGTTGTTTACATTATATATAAATGATATTCACGATTGGTTGGAAGGCGGTCTAATGATCGATACGATGAATATTCGTGTGTTACTGTATGCTGATGACATTGTCTTATTAGCGGATGATAGAAATGTACTACAAAATATGTTGCATTCTTTGTATATTTCACCGCTGCCTTTGACATGATTTCCAGAAAGCTACTGATATATAAGTTACACATTTTGGGTATATCTACAAAAATTATTAATCTAATCGAAAACATATGCAAGAGTACGAAGTCAGTTGTGTGGACAGGAAATTCATTATCAGAACCTTTCAACACTTATACTGGAGTTCGTCAAAGATGTTTGCTATCACCTCTGTTGTTTACATTATATATAAATGATATTCACGATTGGTTGAAAGGCGGTCTAATGATCGATACGATGAATATTCGTGTGTTACTGTATGCTGATGACATTGTCTTATTAGCGGATGATAGAAATGTACTACAAAATATGATAAAAAAATTGGAATTTTATTGTAAACAATGGCACAGGGCAGTAAACCTTTCACAATCTAAAATTATGGTGTTCCGTAATGGAGGCGATTATCTAACAATGATAGATGGCAATACCAGAATCAGGATATTGAAAAAGTAAATGAATTTTTTTTATTTAGGTGTCATTTTAACATGTTAACAATAGAAATAGTAAATCAAAAACCTGTATTGATGCAACTTGGAATGGAATCTTAATTAAACCGGAAATATCGCTAATAGCCAAATGGAAAATCTTTCTAAGTGTATGCATATCAACTCAGTCTTATGCCGCACTAGTTTGTGGTTTCGGATGGTTTGAAGAAGTGGATAAACTGCAGAGGTATTTCGTAAAAAGAGTACTAAGACAACCAGACACTATACCGAATTATATACTATCATTGGAAACATACTTACCAGACAACCACTTTTACACATTGATGCTTCAAGCAGATTATAATCAAAATGTCATATATAAATACAGAACTCAGCGTCTACCACAGATACTAGCATTGAATACTTAGGAGAAAAGAATATATTGGGCCAAGGCATTGACAATTTTGGCCGAACAAAATAATGAAACATTTTCAAATATATACATAACCTCAGTTGAGTGGGCACTAAAAACTAATACAAGTTTTAACCAGCTTTGAAAACAAACAAAAATAGAAAGGGCTAACAATAGCGAAACAAGATTCTACCGCTATTTAAATCCAGAGGTTGGTATAGAATATATGGAAAATATTTGGAATCTAGAACAAATTTGTATTATAATGAGAACGAGAGGAGATGTATTGCCATTGAAAGGAAACGCCTTCAGTATTGATGAAATCCGACAGTGCACATTATGTAACACAGGGTAAATTGGAAAATGTCAACATTTCATAGCCAAATGCCCATTGCTTAGAGATTTAAGAATACGATACTTTGGAAGTACATGTCTCGAAGAAAATGATATAATAAAGGTTTTAAATGGAGATACAGAAAATGTATGGGAGAACATGTATAAGTATTTTAAATTTGCTCTGAATTATAGAAAACATATAATTCCAGAAGAATTATAATATTAAACTGAAAAATAATATAAAATGAATTCACATTATTTTGTAATTATAAACTAAATGTATTAACAGATGCCAAATAACGGTTTAGACAGACAACTTTAAAAAGTTATTGTCAAAATATAAATATTTTATTTTGTTATCTTTAAGATGAACTAATGTAACTTTTTTATATACACATCTGTATCAAAGAAATGAAATAAAAATCTAAATCAAAAAACAATAACAATAAAGAGAATATTATTCATACCCTACACCACTCTGTAGTAAGGGGTACTATGTGCATTTGTATGTAACATGCACAAGGAAGCGAGATAGACCTTATTGGGAAATAGATAGTTCCTTTTTGAGAAATACATAGAATCACTTTCTGAGTCGATTTATATATGTCCGTTCGTTATTGTTGTTGTTAATACGTGTACATCCATTTGTTGCGAGCTCCGAGTCGGGAATCAAGTTATAGCTCCTCCCATTGAGAACAATTAGCCGCCATTGAGATAGTGAAGACTAAGTGAATAGTTTGTTCGTTTAGCAAAATAATAATCAATCAAATTAAAAAACTTCAGCAACATTTTACAAAATTGCACAACAAAATATTTGTATCTTAACCGGTTGTCGATATAGATAAGCAAACAAAGAAAATAACAAAAGACAGCTGATTGCTGTCAGAAGTGTGATTTTGAGAAAAGGTCCATACTAACATTTTTAATACACAATAGTGAAGTTTGGCCGTTAACTTAAAATTTTACAGTGGCTCAAAGAATTTATTATTTTAAACAAGCTGGGAAAGCGGAAAGCAAATAATTTATCTCCAGAAGGAGAAGCAGCAAACAAATCAAAACAGTTTAAAATTAGCAACAAACAGAAGGTATCGGATTTAAGTGTTGCCAATATGAAGGCTATTATAAAGGAATGCAACGAAGAAATCTTAGGTCGAATTACAACGTTGACTAAAGAAGTCTCACAGTTAAATGCAGTGAATGATGGTTTGGCACACGAGAATGGGGATACTCAAAAAGGAAAACGCCATGATAAAGAAACGACTAACTGATTTGGAGAGTGGCCTTAAAAGGAAGAACTTAATAATAAGGGCACTCAACAGACTAACATATATGAAAAAAAGAAGTTATGTCAGGATGTCCTAAAAGTTAATATGGATGCAAGAATCAAATCAGTTAGATCATTGTATCAAAGACATGGTAAAGGGGATACAGAAATCATTCTTGGTAAAACAGGCAATTTAAAAGGTTCTGATATACATCGAGAGATCTAAATGTAGAACGAAGGATGGATAAAATTGTATTATTTTCGTTCCTGTATACATAAGAGGAGAAAATTGGTCGGCGAATTTTGAAAATATGAAGGAAGAGTTAAAGAGAAAATATGGTCCGACCACTTACCCCTGAGAATAGAAATTGAAGCACAACATTCGACAGAGAACACAAAAAGCTTAAATTTGCTACCAAAATTGCAGTGGAAACAACAGGATGGAAAATATATACAAAAATTGAATGAAAACCTACAAGCGGCAAAACTCAATGCTGAATTAAACGGGTTAAAAGATTTGTCCAACATTGTACACAAGTCGGCAGTAAAATGGAAGCAAAATAAGGAGTCGAGAGCAATGAAGTCAGCGTGGTTTAATAATAAATGCGAAAAAGCTCGAAACAAGTCATTCCGAAAGACAGATATGCAAGATGATAAAAATAACTACATAGCAACTATAAAATCATATAAAAGAACATGTAAGGAAGAAAAGAAAGAATATATAAGGGAACTTGAAGCAAAACTCTCCAGAACATTTGATAGTAAACAATGGAGGAAAATTGCGAATCAGTTGAGAGGCCAACATTTTCATATTGGACAAAATATAACAGCTGAAGAGTTTAGAACATTTTTTGACAGGTTACTAAATCAGCCACAGTTCGCAGAAGATATCCTATATGCAATATGCTATCGTACTGATCTTGAGCTAGATCGCGATATAGATGTATGTGAAATAATCGACATATTAAGCACAAAAGAAAATTAGGCCCCAGGAATCGACAGAGTGCCCTATGAGTTCTTGAAAAATGCCTCACAAGAATTTTTGTTAGAATTGGCAAGACAGTACAATACAATTTTCAACACAGGGCAGATAGATATTATCTTAGATGAATCTGTTATATTTCTAATCCACAAAAAAAGGAGCATTTAGCGAACCAAGTAATTACAGAGGGATATCTTTAATGAATTCGCAAAAATACTCATGGGAATTCTAAACAAGCGTATACAAGTGTGGGTAGAGAAAAACAACATTTTGAACGAATTTCAAGCTGGCTTCAGACCAGAATACTCGACAGTGGATAATATATTCAATTTGGCATCTATGGTTCATCTCAAACTTCATCGAAAGAAAAAGGTGTTGCATTCTTTGTAGATTTCACCGCTGCCTTTGACATGATTTTCAGGAAGCTACTGATATATAAGTTACACAATTTGGATATATCTACAAAAATTATTAATCTAATCGATAACATGTGCAAGAGTACGAAGTCAGTTGTGTGGACAGGAAATTCATTATCAGAACCTTTCAACACTTATACAGGAGTTCGTCAAGGATGTTTGCTATCACCTCTGTTGTTTACATTATATATAAATGATATTCACGATTGGTTGGAAGGCGGTCTAATGATCGATACGATGAATATTCGTGTGTTACTGTATGCTGATGACATTGTCTTATTAGCGGATGATAGAAATGTACTACAAAATATGTTGCATTCTTTGTATATTTCACCGCTGCCTTTGACATGATTTCCAGAAAGCTACTGATATATAAGTTACACATTTTGGGTATATCTACAAAAATTATTAATCTAATCGAAAACATATGCAAGAGTACGAAGTCAGTTGTGTGGACAGGAAATTCATTATCAGAACCTTTCAACACTTATACAGGAGTTCGTCAAAGATGTTTGCTATCACCTCTGTTGTTTACATTATATATAAATGATATTCACGATTGGTTGAAAGGCGGTCTAATGATCGATACGATGAATATTCGTGTGTTACTGTATGCTGATGACATTGTCTTATTAGCGGATGATAGAAATGTACTACAAAATATGATAAAAAAAAATTGGAATTTTATTGTAAACAATGGCACAGGGCAGTAAACCTTTCACAATCTAAAATTATGGTGTTCCGTAATGGAGGCGATTATCTAACAATGATAGATGGCAATACCAGAATCAGGAAATTGAAAAAGTAAATGAATTTTTTTTATTTAGGTGTCATTTTAACATGTTAACAATAGAAATAGTAAATCAAAAACCTGTATTGATGCAACTTGGAATGGAATCTTAATTAAACCGGAAATATCGCTAATAGCCAAATGGAAAATCTTTCTAAGTGTATGCATATCAACTCAGTCTTATGCCGCACTAGTTTGTGGTTTCGGATGGTTTGAAGAAGTGGATAAACTGCAGAGGTATTTCGTAAAAAGAGTACTAAGACAACCAGACACTATACCGAATTATATACTATCATTGGAAACATACTTACCAGACAACCACTTTTACACATTGATGCTTCAAGCAGATTATAATCAAAATGTCATATATAAATACAGAACTCAGCGTCTACCACAGATACTAGCATTGAATACTTAGGAGAAGAGAATATATTGGGCCAAGGCATTGACAATTTTGGCCGAACAAAATAATGAAACATTTTCAAATATATACATAACCTCAGTTGAGTGGGCACTAAAAACTAATACAAGTTTTAACCAGCTTTGAAAACAAACAAAAATAGAAAGGGCTAACAATAGCGAAACAAGATTCTACCGCTATTTAAATCCAGAGGTTGGTATAGAATATATGGAAAATATTTGGAATCTAGAACAAATTTGTATTATAATGAGAACGAGAGGAGATGTATTGCCATTGAAAGGAAACGCCTTCAGTATTGATGAAATCCGACAGTGCACATTATGTAACACAGGGTAAATTGGAAAATGTCAACATTTCATAGCCAAATGCCCATTGTTTAGAGATTTAAGAATACGATACTTTGGAAGTACATGTCTCGAAGAAAATGATATAATAAAGGTTTTAAATGGAGATACAGAAAATGTATGGGAGAACATGTATAAGTATTTTAAATTTGCTCTGAATTATAGAAAACATATAATTCCAGAAGAATTATAATATTAAACTGAAAAATAATATAAAATGAATTCACATTATTTTGTAATTATAAACTAAATGTATTAACAGATGCCAAATAACGGTTTAGACAGACAACTTTAAAAAGTTATTGTCAAAATATAAATATTTTATTTTGTTATCTTTAAGATGAACTAATGTAACTTTTTTATATACACATCTGTATCAAAGAAATGAAATAAAAATCTAAATCAAAAAACAATAACAATAAAGAGAATATTATTCATACCCTACACCACTCTGTAGTAAGGGGTACTATGTCTTTGTGCATTTGTATGTAACATGCACAAGGAAGCGAGATAGACCTTATTGGGAAATAGATAGTTCCTTTTTGAGAAATACATAGAATCACTTTCTGAGTCGATTTATATATGTCCGTTCGTTATTGTTGTTGTTAATACGTGTACATCCATTTGTTGCGAGCTCCGAGTCGGGAATCAAGTTATAGTTCCTCCCATTGAGAACAATTAGCCGCCATTGAGATAGTGAAGACTAAGTGAATAGTTTGTTCGTTTCGCAAAATAATAATCAATCAAATTAAAAAACTTCAGCAACATTTTACAAAATTGCACAACAAAATATTTGTATCTTAACCGGTTGTCGATATAGATAAGCAAACAAAGAATATAACAAAAGACAGCTGATTGCTGTCACAAGTGTCATTTTGAGAAAAGGTCCATACTAACATTTTTAATACACAATAGTGAAGTTTGGCCGTTAACTTAAAATTTTACAGTGGCTCAAAGAATTTATTATTTTAAACAAGCTGGGAAAGCGGAAAGCAAATAATTTATCTCCAGAAGGAGAAGCAGCAAACAAATCAAAACAGTTTAAAATTAGCAACAAACAGAAGGTATCGGATTTAAGTGTTGCCAATATGAAGGCTATTATAAAGGAATGCAACGAAGAAATCTTAGGTCGAATTACAACGTTGACTAAAGAAGTCTCACAGTTAAATGCAGTGAATGATGGTTTGGCACACGAGAATGGGGATACTCAAAAAGGAAAACGCCATGATAAAGAAACGACTAACTGATTTGGAGAGTGGCCTTAAAAGGAAGAACTTAATAATAAGGGCACTCAACCGACTAACATATATGAAAAAAAGAAGTTATGTCAGGATGTCCTAAAAGTTAATATGGATGCAAGAATCAAATCAGTTAGATCATTGTATCAAAGACATGGTAAAGGGGATACAGAAATCATTCTTGGTAAAACAGGCAATTTAAAAGGTTCTGATATACATCGAGAGATCTAAATGTAGAACGAAGGATGGATAAAATTGTATTATTTTCGTTCCTGTATACATAAGAGGAGAAAATTGGTCGGCGAATTTTGAAAATATGAAGGAAGAGTTAAAGAGAAAGTATGGTCCGACCACTTACCCCTGAGAATAGAAATTGAAGCACAACATTCGACAGAGAACACAAAAAGCTTAAATTTGCTACCAAAATTGCAGTGGAAACAACAGGATGGAAAATATATACAAAAATTGAATGAAAACCTACAAGCGGCAAAACTCAATGCTGAATTAAACGGGTTAAAAGATTTGTCCAACATTGTACACAAGTCAGCAGTAAAATGGAAGCAAAATAAGGAGTCGAGAGCAATGAAGTCAGCGTGGTTTAATAATAAATGCGAAAAAGCTCGAAACAAGTCATTCCGAAAGACAGATATGCAAGATGATAAAAATAACTACATAGCAACTATAAAATCATATAAAAGAACATGTAAGGAAGAAAAGAAAGAATATATAAGGGAACTTGAAGCAAAACTCTCCAGAACATTTGATAGTAAACAATGGAGGAAAATTGCGAATCAGTTGAGAGGCCAACATTTTCATATTGGACAAAATATAACAGCTGAAGAGTTTAGAACATTTTTTGACAGGTTACTAAATCAGCCACAGTTCGCAGAAGATATCCTATATGCAATATGCTATCGTACTGATCTTGAGCTAGATCGCGATATAGATGTATGTGAAATAATCGACATATTAAGCACAAAAGAAAATTAGGCCCCAGGAATCGACAGAGTGCCCTATGAGTTCTTGAAAAATGCCTCACAAGAATTTTTGTTAGAATTGGCAAGACAGTACAATACAATTTTCAACACAGGGCAGATAGATATTATCTTAGATGAATCTGTTATATTTCTAATCCACAAAAAAAAGGAGCATTTAGCGAACCAAGTAATTACAGAGGGATATCTTTAATGTCATGTTCATACCAGCATTTGAATCACGTCGTTCGTTCTCATAATTACGTACACGAATTAACCCGTTCATACGACATGGTGCACAATTCATAGCAACATGATTCATATTTTCATGGTTTTTGTTTACTGATTTTAAAGAAAGTTTCAACCAAAATACGGGTAAAATTATTTTATATGGACATAAAAAAGTATTTATCCTTCTTTCAGATATCTATTTAATATTAAATACTATTATTTTCATTCATGTTTTCCATTTTTTCTCACAATTTTGGTGTTTTCAGTATATTTTCAAATTTTTCTATTTCAATAATTAACGAGAGAGAGAGACCTGCCAACATATCTTTTTGGTATACAGACATTCCGGCAGGCATTTGATTTTTGTTTCTAAATTTGTACGCGAATTTGAAACGATGGACAAGAAATGCAACTGCAGTGGAAGAGAAGACAAAATTTGCTATGATTTGAATGTATACTAGTCGTTAAACTGTTTACTTTTCATTCATATTTTGCAGTTTTTCTAAAAAGTTTTGGATTTTTAATACATTTTTATTTTTTTTATTTTTTCTGTCATAATTAATTTATTTCGATAAATTCTCTCATTTGTTAGAGATGGGACATATTTTATCGTCGTTCTGAGAGTAATTTAAATTGAACAATGTACAAAAATCGTTGTTCGTTCTCAAAATTTTGTATGGGAAATGAAGTAATTGTATCGTAATTTGGGGTCGAACAACGAATAGAGAGCGAATTACCGCTAGTCTGAACATGGCATAATGAATTCGCAAAAATACTCATGGGAATTCTAAACAAGCGTATACAAGTGTGGGTAGAGAAAAACAACATTTTGAACGAATTTCAAGCTGGCTTCAGACCAGAATACTCGACAGTGGATAATATATTCAATTTGGCATCTATGGTTCATCTCAAACTTCATCGAAAGAAAAAGGTGTTGCATTCTTAGTAGATTTCACCGCTGCCTTTGACATGATTTTCAGGAAGCTACTGATATATAAGTTACACAATTTGGATATATCTACAAAAATTATTAATCTAATCGATAACATGTGCAAGAGTACGAAGTCAGTTGTGTGGACAGGAAATTCATTATCAGAACCTTTCAACACTTATACAGGAGTTCGTCAAGGATGTTTGCTATCACCTCTGTTGTTTACATTATATATAAATGATATTCACGATTGGTTGGAAGGCGGTCTAATGATCGATACGATGAATATTCGTGTGTTACTGTATGCTGATGACATTGTCTTATTAGCGGATGATAGAAATGTACTACAAAATATGTTGCATTCTTTGTATATTTCACCGCTGCCTTTGACATGATTTCCAGAAAGCTACTGATATATAAGTTACACATTTTGGGTATATCTACAAAAATTATTAATCTAATCGAAAACATATGCAAGAGTACGAAGTCAGTTGTGTGGACAGGAAATTCATTATCAGAACCTTTCAACACTTATACAGGAGTTCGTCAAAGATGTTTGCTATCACCTCTGTTGTTTACATTATATATAAATGATATTCACGATTGGTTGAAAGGCGGTCTAATGATCGATACGATGAATATTCGTGTGTTACTGTATGCTGATGACATTGTCTTATTAGCGGATGATAGAAATGTACTACAAAATATGATAAAAAAAAATTGGAATTTTATTGTAAACAATGGCACAGGGCAGTAAACCTTTCACAATCTAAAATTATGGTGTTCCGTAATGGAGGCGATTATCTAACAATGATAGATGGCAATACCAGAATCAGGAAATTGAAAAAGTAAATGAATTTTTTTTATTTAGGTGTCATTTTAACATGTTAACAATAGAAATAGTAAATCAAAAACCTGTATTGATGCAACTTGGAATGGAATCTTAATTAAACCGGAAATATCGCTAATAGCCAAATGGAAAATCTTTCTAAGTGTATGCATATCAACTCAGTCTTATGCCGCACTAGTTTGTGGTTTCGGATGGTTTGAAGAAGTGGATAAACTGCAGAGGTATTTCGTAAAAAGAGTACTAAGACAACCAGACACTATACCGAATTATATACTATCATTGGAAACATACTTACCAGACAACCACTTTTACACATTGATGCTTCAAGCAGATTATAATCAAAATGTCATATATAAATACAGAACTCAGCGTCTACCACAGATACTAGCATTGAATACTTAGGAGAAGAGAATATATTGGGCCAAGGCATTGACAATTTTGGCCGAACAAAATAATGAAACATTTTCAAATATATACATATCCTCAGTTGAGTGGGCACTAAAAACTAATACAAGTTTTAACCAGCTTTGAAAACAAACAAAAATAGAAAGGGCTAACAATAGCGAAACAAGATTCTACCGCTATTTAAATCCAGAGGTTGGTATAGAATATATGGAAAATATTTGGAATCTAGAACAAATTTGTATTATAATGAGAACGAGAGGAGATGTATTGCCATTGAAAGGAAGCGCCTTCAGTATTGATGAAATCCGACAGTGCACATTATGTAACACAGGGTAAATTGGAAAATGTCAACATTTCATAGCCAAATGCCCATTGTTTAGAGATTTAAGAATACGATACTTTGGAAGTACATGTCTCGAAGAAAATGATATAATAAAGGTTTTAAATGGAGATACAGAAAATGTATGGGAGAACATGTATAAGTATTTTAAATTTGCTCTGAATTATAGAAAACATATAATTCCAGAAGAATTATAATATTAAACTGAAAAATAATATAAAATGAATTCACATTATTTTGTAATTATAAACTAAATGTATTAACAGATGCCAAATAACGGTTTAGACAGACAACTTTAAAAAGTTATTGTCAAAATATAAATATTTTATTTTGTTATCTTTAAGATGAACTAATGTAACTTTTTTATATACACATCTGTATCAAAGAAATGAAATAAAAATCTAAATCAAAAAACAATAACAATAAAGAGAATATTATTCATACCCTACACCACTCTGTAGTAAGGGGTACTATGTCTTTGTGCATTTGTATGTAACATGCACAAGGAAGCGAGATAGACCTTATTGGGAAATAGATAGTTCCTTTTTGAGAAATACATAGAATCACTTTCTGAGTCGATTTATATATGTCCGTTCGTTATTGTTGTTGTTAATACGTGTACATCCATTTGTTGCGAGCTCCGAGTCGGGAATCAAGTTATAGTTCCTCCCATTGAGAACAATTAGCCGCCATTGAGATAGTGAAGACTAAGTGAATAGTTTGTTCGTTTCGCAAAATAATAATCAATCAAATTAAAAAACTTCAGCAACATTTTACAAAATTGCACAACAAAATATTTGTATCTTAACCGGTTGTCGATATAGATAAGCAAACAAAGAAAATAACAAAAGACAGCTGATTGCTGTCACAAGTGTCATTTTGAGAAAAGGTCCATACTAACATTTTTAATACACAATAGTGAAGTTTGGCCGTTAACTTAAAATTTTACAGTGGCTCAAAGAATTTATTATTTTAAACAAGCTGGGAAAGCGGAAAGCAAATAATTTATCTCCAGAAGGAGAAGCAGCAAACAAATCAAAACAGTTTAAAATTAGCAACAAACAGAAGGTATCGGATTTAAGTGTTGCCAATATGAAGGCTATTATAAAGGAATGCAACGAAGAAATCTTAGGTCGAATTACAACGTTGACTAAAGAAGTCTCACAGTTAAATGCAGTGAATGATGGTTTGGCACACGAGAATGGGGATACTCAAAAAGGAAAACGCCATGATAAAGAAACGACTAACTGATTTGGAGAGTGGCCTTAAAAGGAAGAACTTAATAATAAGGGCACTCAACCGACTAACATATATGAAAAAAAGAAGTTATGTCAGGATGTCCTAAAAGTTAATATGGATGCAAGAATCAAATCAGTTAGATCATTGTATCAAAGACATGGTAAAGGGGATACAGAAATCATTCTTGGTAAAACAGGCAATTTAAAAGGTTCTGATATACATCGAGAGATCTAAATGTAGAACGAAGGATGGATAAAATTGTATTATTTTCGTTCCTGTATACATAAGAGGAGAAAATTGGTCGGCGAATTTTGAAAATATGAAGGAAGAGTTAAAGAGAAAATATGGTCCGACCACTTAACCCTGAGAATAGAAATTGAAGCACAACATTCGACAGAGAACACAAAAAGCTTAAATTTGCTACCAAAATTGCAGTGGAAACAACAGGATGGAAAATATATACAAAAATTGAATGAAAACCTACAAGCGGCAAAACTCAATGCTGAATTAAACGGGTTAAAAGATTTGTCCAACATTGTACACAAGTCGGCAGTAAAATGGAAGCAAAATAAGGAGTCGAGAGCAATGAAGTCAGCGTGGTTTAATAATAAATGCGAAAAAGCTCGAAACAAGTCATTCCGAAAGACAGATATGCAAGATGATAAAAATAACTACATAGCAACTATAAAATCATATAAAAGAACATGTAAGGAAGAAAAGAAAGAATATATAAGGGAACTTGAAGCAAAACTCTCCAGAACATTTGATAGTAAACAATGGAGGAAAATTGCGAATCAGTTGAGAGGCCAACATTTTCATATTGGACAAAATATAACAGCTGAAGAGTTTAGAACATTTTTTGACAGGTTACTAAATCAGCCACAGTTCGCAGAAGATATCCTATATGCAATATGCTATCGTACTGATCTTGAGCTAGATCGCGATATAGATGTATGTGAAATAATCGACATATTAAGCACAAAAGAAAATTAGGCCCCAGGAATCGACAGAGTGCCCTATGAGTTCTTGAAAAATGCCTCACAAGAATTTTTGTTAGAATTGGCAAGACAGTACAATACAATTTTCAACACAGGGCAGATAGATATTATCTTAGATGAATCTGTTATATTTCTAATCCACAAAAAAAGGAGCATTTAGCGAACCAAGTAATTACAGAGGGATATCTTTAATGAATTCGCAAAAATACTCATGGGAATTCTAAACAAGCGTATACAAGTGTGGGTAGAGAAAAACAACATTTTGAACGAATTTCAAGCTGGCTTCAGACCAGAATACTCGACAGTGGATAATATATTCAATTTGGCATCTATGGTTCATCTCAAACTTCATCGAAAGAAAAAGGTGTTGCATTCTTTGTAGATTTCACCGCTGCCTTTGACATGATTTTCAGGAAGCTACTGATATATAAGTTACACAATTTGGATATATCTACAAAAATTATTAATCTAATCGATAACATGTGCAAGAGTACGAAGTCAGTTGTGTGGACAGGAAATTCATTATCAGAACCTTTCAACACTTATACAGGAGTTCGTCAAGGATGTTTGCTATCACCTCTGTTGTTTACATTATATATAAATGATATTCACGATTGGTTGGAAGGCGGTCTAATGATCGATACGATGAATATTCGTGTGTTACTGTATGCTGATGACATTGTCTTATTAGCGGATGATAGAAATGTACTACAAAATATGTTGCATTCTTTGTATATTTCACCGCTGCCTTTGACATGATTTCCAGAAAGCTACTGATATATAAGTTACACATTTTGGGTATATCTACAAAAATTATTAATCTAATCGAAAACATATGCAAGAGTACGAAGTCAGTTGTGTGGACAGGAAATTCATTATCAGAACCTTTCAACACTTATACAGGAGTTCGTCAAAGATGTTTGCTATCACCTCTGTTGTTTACATTATATATAAATGATATTCACGATTGGTTGAAAGGCGGTCTAATGATCGATACGATGAATATTCGTGTGTTACTGTATGCTGATGACATTGTCTTATTAGCGGATGATAGAAATGTACTACAAAATATGATAAAAAAAAAATTGGAATTTTATTGTAAACAATGGCACAGGGCAGTAAACCTTTCACAATCTAAAATTATGGTGTTCCGTAATGGAGGCGATTATCTAACAATGATAGATGGCAATACCAGAATCAGGAAATTGAAAAAGTAAATGAATTTTTTTTATTTAGGTGTCATTTTAACATGTTAACAATAGAAATAGTAAATCAAAAACCTGTATTGATGCAACTTGGAATGGAATCTTAATTAAACCGGAAATATCGCTAATAGCCAAATGGAAAATCTTTCTAAGTGTATGCATATCAACTCAGTCTTATGCCGCACTAGTTTGTGGTTTCGGATGGTTTGAAGAAGTGGATAAACTGCAGAGGTATTTCGTAAAAAGAGTACTAAGACAACCAGACACTATACCGAATTATATACTATCATTGGAAACATACTTACCAGACAACCACTTTTACACATTGATGCTTCAAGCAGATTATAATCAAAATGTCATATATAAATACAGAACTCAGCGTCTACCACAGATACTAGCATTGAATACTTAGGAGAAGAGAATATATTGGGCCAAGGCATTGACAATTTTGGCCGAACAAAATAATGAAACATTTTCAAATATATACATAACCTCAGTTGAGTGGGCACTAAAAACTAATACAAGTTTTAACCAGCTTTGAAAACAAACAAAAATAGAAAGGGCTAACAATAGCGAAACAAGATTCTACCGCTATTTAAATCCAGAGGTTGGTATAGAATATATGGAAAATATTTGGAATCTAGAACAAATTTGTATTATAATGAGAACGAGAGGAGATGTATTGCCATTGAAAGGAAACGCCTTCAGTATTGATGAAATCCGACAGTGCACATTATGTAACACAGGGTAAATTGGAAAATGTCAACATTTCATAGCCAAATGCCCATTGTTTAGAGATTTAAGAATACGATACTTTGGAAGTACATGTCTCGAAGAAAATGATATAATAAAGGTTTTAAATGGAGATACAGAAAATGTATGGGAGAACATGTATAAGTATTTTAAATTTGCTCTGAATTATAGAAAACATATAATTCCAGAAGAATTATAATATTAAACTGAAAAATAATATAAAATGAATTCACATTATTTTGTAATTATAAACTAAATGTATTAACAGATGCCAAATAACGGTTTAGACAGACAACTTTAAAAAGTTATTGTCAAAATATAAATATTTTATTTTGTTATCTTTAAGATGAACTAATGTAACTTTTTTATATACACATCTGTATCAAAGAAATGAAATAAAAATCTAAATCAAAAAACAATAACAATAAAGAGAATATTATTCATACCCTACACCACTCTGTAGTAAGGGGTACTATGTCTTTGTGCATTTGTATGTAACATGCACAAGGAAGCGAGATAGACCTTATTGGGAAATAGATAGTTCCTTTTTGAGAAATACATAGAATCACTTTCTGAGTCGATTTATATATGTCCGTTCGTTATTGTTGTTGTTAATACGTGTACATCCATTTGTTGCGAGCTCCGAGTCGGGAATCAAGTTATAGTTCCTCCCATTGAGAACAATTAGCCGCCATTGAGATAGTGAAGACTAAGTGAATAGTTTGTTCGTTTCGCAAAATAATAATCAATCAAATTAAAAAACTTCAGCAACATTTTACAAAATTGCACAACAAAATATTTGTATCTTAACCGGTTGTCGATATAGATAAGCAAACAAAGAAAATAACAAAAGACAGCTGATTGCTGTCACAAGTGTCATTTTGAGAAAAGGTCCATACTAACATTTTTAATACACAATAGTGAAGTTTGGCCGTTAACTTAAAATTTTACAGTGGCTCAAAGAATTTATTATTTTAAACAAGCTGGGAAAGCGGAAAGCAAATAATTTATCTCCAGAAGGAGAAGCAGCAAACAAATCAAAACAGTTTAAAATTAGCAACAAACAGAAGGTATCGGATTTAAGTGTTGCCAATATGAAGGCTATTATAAAGGAATGCAACGAAGAAATCTTAGGTCGAATTACAACGTTGACTAAAGAAGTCTCACAGTTAAATGCAGTGAATGATGGTTTGGCACACGAGAATGGGGATACTCAAAAAGGAAAACGCCATGATAAAGAAACGACTAACTGATTTGGAGAGTGGCCTTAAAAGGAAGAACTTAATAATAAGGGCACTCAACAGACTAACATATAAGAAAAAAAGAAGTAATGTCAGGATGTCCTAAAAGTTAATATGGATGCAAGAATCAAATCAGTTAGATCATTGTATCAAAGACATGGTAAAGGGGATACAGAAATCATTCTTGGTAAAACAGGCAATTTAAAAGGTTCTGATATACATCGAGAGATCTAAATGTAGAACGAAGGATGGATAAAATTGTATTATTTTCGTTCCTGTATACATAAGAGGAGAAAATTGGTCGGCGAATTTTGAAAATATGAAGGAAGAGTTAAAGAGAAAGTATGGTCCGACCACTTACCCCTGAGAATAGAAATTGAAGCACAACATTCGACAGAGAACACAAAAAGCTTAAATTTGCTACCAAAATTGCAGTGGAAACAACAGGATGGAAAATATATACAAAAATTGAATGAAAACCTACAAGCGGCAAAACTCAATGCTGAATTAAACGGGTTAAAAGATTTGTCCAACATTGTACACAAGTCGGCAGTAAAATGGAAGCAAAATAAGGAGTCGAGAGCAATGAAGTCAGCGTGGTTTAATAATAAATGCGAAAAAGCTCGAAACAAGTCATTCCGAAAGACAGATATGCAAGATGATAAAAATAACTACATAGCAACTATAAAATCATATAAAAGAACATGTAAGGAAGAAAAGAAAGAATATATAAGGGAACTTGAAGCAAAACTCTCCAGAACATTTGATAGTAAACAATGGAGGAAAATTGCGAATCAGTTGAGAGGCCAACATTTTCATATTGGACAAAATATAACAGCTGAAGAGTTTAGAACATTTTTTGACAGGTTACTAAATCAGCCACAGTTCGCAGAAGATATCCTATATGCAATATGCTATCGTACTGATCTTGAGCTAGATCGCGATATAGATGTATGTGAAATAATCGACATATTAAGCACAAAAGAAAATTAGGCCCCAGGAATCGACAGAGTGCCCTATGAGTTCTTGAAAAATGCCTCACAAGAATTTTTGTTAGAATTGGCAAGACAGTACAATACAATTTTCAACACAGGGCAGATAGATATTATCTTAGATGAATCTGTTATATTTCCTATCCACAAAAAAAGGAGCATTTAGCGAACCAAGTAATTACAGAGGGATATCTTTAATGAATTCGCAAAAATACTCATGGGAATTCTAAACAAGCGTATACAAGTGTGGGTAGAGAAAAACAACATTTTGAACGAATTTCAAGCTGGCTTCAGACCAGAATACTCGACAGTGGATAATATATTCAATTTGGCATCTATGGTTCATCTCAAACTTCATCGAAAGAAAAAGGTGTTGCATTCTTTGTAGATTTCACCGCTGCCTTTGACATGATTTTCAGGAAGCTACTGATATATAAGTTACACAATTTGGATATATCTACAAAAATTATTAATCTAATCGATAACATGTGCAAGAGTACGAAGTCAGTTGTGTGGACAGGAAATTCATTATCAGAACCTTTCAACACTTATACAGGAGTTCGTCAAGGATGTTTGCTATCACCTCTGTTGTTTACATTATATATAAATGATATTCACGATTGGTTGGAAGGCGGTCTAATGATCGATACGATGAATATTCGTGTGTTACTGTATGCTGATGACATTGTCTTATTAGCGGATGATAGAAATGTACTACAAAATATGTTGCATTCTTTGTATATTTCACCGCTGCCTTTGACATGATTTCCAGAAAGCTACTGATATATAAGTTACACATTTTGGGTATATCTACAAAAATTATTAATCTAATCGAAAACATATGCAAGAGTACGAAGTCAGTTGTGTGGACAGGAAATTCATTATCAGAACCTTTCAACACTTATACTGGAGTTCGTCAAAGATGTTTGCTATCACCTCTGTTGTTTACATTATATATAAATGATATTCACGATTGGTTGAAAGGCGGTCTAATGATCGATACGATGAATATTCGTGTGTTACTGTATGCTGATGACATTGTCTTATTAGCGGATGATAGAAATGTACTACAAAATATGATAAAAAAATTGGAATTTTATTGTAAACAATGGCACAGGGCAGTAAACCTTTCACAATCTAAAATTATGGTGTTCCGTAATGGAGGCGATTATCTAACAATGATAGATGGCAATACCAGAATCAGGAAATTGAAAAAGTAAATGATTTTTTTTTATTTAGGTGTCATTTTAACATGTTAACAATAGAAATAGTAAATCAAAAACCTGTATTGATGCAACTTGGAATGGAATCTTAATTAAACCGGAAATATCGCTAATTGCCAAATGGAAAATCTTTCTAAGTGTATGCATATCAACTCAGTCTTATGCCGCACTAGTTTGTGGTTTCGGATGGTTTGAAGAAGTGGATAAACTGCAGAGGTATTTCGTAAAAAGAGTACTAAGACAACCAGACACTATACCGAATTATATACTATCATTGGAAACATACTTACCAGACAACCACTTTTACACATTGATGCTTCAAGCATATTATAATCAAAATGTCATATATAAATACAGAACTCAGCGTCTACCACAGATACTAGCATTGAATACTTAGGAGAAGAGAATATATTGGGCCAAGGCATTGACAATTTTGGCCGAACAAAATAATGAAACATTTTCAAATATATACATAACCTCAGTTGAGTGGGCACTAAAAACTAATACAAGTTTTAACCAGCTTTGAAAACAAACAAAAATAGAAAGGGCTAACAATAGCGAAACAAGATTCTACCGCTATTTAAATCCAGAGGTTGGTATAGAATATATGGAAAATATTTGGAATCTAGAACAAATTTGTATTATAATGAGAACGAGAGGAGATGTATTGCCATTGAAAGGAAACGCCTTCAGTATTGATGAAATCCGACAGTGCACATTATGTAACACAGGGTAAATTGGAAAATGTCAACATTTCATAGCCAAATGCCCATTGTTTAGAGATTTAAGAATACGATACTTTGGAAGTACATGTCTCGAAGAAAATGATATAATAAAGGTTTTAAATGGAGATACAGAAAATGTATGGGAGAACATGTATAAGTATTTTAAATTTGCTCTGAATTATAGAAAACATATAATTCCAGAAGAATTATAATATTAAACTGAAAAATAATATAAAATGAATTCACATTATTTTGTAATTATAAACTAAATGTATTAACAGATGCCAAATAACGGTTTAGACAGACAACTTTAAAAAGTTATTGTCAAAATATAAATATTTTATTTTGTTATCTTTAAGATGAACTAATGTAACTTTTTTATATACACATCTGTATCAAAGAAATGAAATAAAAATCTAAATCAAAAAACAATAACAATAAAGAGAATATTATTCATACCCTACACCACTCTGTAGTAAGGGGTACTATGTCTTTGTGCATTTGTATGTAACATGCACAAGGAAGCGAGATAGACCTTATTGGGAAATAGATAGTTCCTTTTTGAGAAATACATAGAATCACTTTCTGAGTCGATTTATATATGTCCGTTCGTTATTGTTGTTGTTAATACGTGTACATCCATTTGTTGCGAGCTCCGAGTCGGGAATCAAGTTATAGCTCCTCCCATTGAGAACAATTAGCCGCCATTGAGATAGTGAAGACTAAGTGAATAGTTTGTTCGTTTCGCAAAATAATAATCAATCAAATTAAAAAACTTCAGCAACATTTTACAAAATTGCACAACAAAATATTTGTATCTTAACCGGTTGTCGATATAGATAAGCAAACAAAGAAAATAACAAAAGACAGCTGATTGCTGTCACAAGTGTCATTTTGAGAAAAGGTCCATACTAACATTTTTAATACACAATAGTGAAGTTTGGCCGTTAACTTAAAATTTTACAGTGGCTCAAAGAATTTATTATTTTAAACAAGCTGGGAAAGCGGAAAGCAAATAATTTATCTCCAGAAGGAGAAGCAGCAAACAAATCAAAACAGTTTAAAATTAACAACAAACAGAAGGTATCGGATTTAAGTGTTGCCAATATGAAGGCTATTATAAAGGAATGCAACGAAGAAATCTTAGGTCGAATTACAACGTTGACTAAAGAAGTCTCACAGTTAAATGCAGTGAATGATGGTTTGGCACACGAGAATGGGGATACTCAAAAAGGAAAACGCCATGATAAAGAAACGACTAACTGATTTGGAGAGTGGCCTTAAAAGGAAGAACTTAATAATAAGGGCACTCAACCGACTAACATATATGAAAAAAAGAAGTTATGTCAGGATGTCCTAAAAGTTAATATGGATGCAAGAATCAAATCAGTTAGATCATTGTATCAAAGACATGGTAAAGGGGATACAGAAATCATTCTTGGTAAAACAGGCAATTTAAAAGGTTCTGATATACATCGAGAGATCTAAATGTAGAACGAAGGATGGATAAAATTGTATTATTTTCGTTCCTGTATACATAAGAGGAGAAAATTGGTCGGCGAATTTTGAAAATATGAAGGAAGAGTTAAAGAGAAAATATGGTCCGACCACTTACCCCTGAGAATAGAAATTGAAGCACAACATTCGACAGAGAACACAAAAAGCTTAAATTTGCTACCAAAATTGCAGTGGAAACAACAGGATGGAAAATATATACAAAAATTGAATGAAAACCTACAAGCGGCAAAACTCAATGCTGAATTAAACGGGTTAAAAGATTTGTCCAACATTGTACACAAGTCGGCAGTAAAATGGAAGCAAAATAAGGAGTCGAGAGCAATGAAGTCAGCGTGGTTTAATAATAAATGCGAAAAAGCTCGAAACAAGTCATTCCGAAAGACAGATATGCAAGATGATAAAAATAACTACATAGCAACTATAAAATCATATAAAAGAACATGTAAGGAAGAAAAGAAAGAATATATAAGGGAACTTGAAGCAAAACTCTCCAGAACATTTGATAGTAAACAATGGAGGAAAATTGCGAATCAGTTGAGAGGCCAACATTTTCATATTGGACAAAATATAACAGCTGAAGAGTTTAGAACATTTTTTGACAGGTTACTAAATCAGCCACAGTTCGCAGAAGATATCCTATATGCAATATGCTATCGTACTGATCTTGAGCTAGATCGCGATATAGATGTATGTGAAATAATCGACATATTAAGCACAAAAGAAAATTAGGCCCCAGGAATCGACAGAGTGCCCTATGAGTTCTTGAAAAATGCCTCACAAGAATTTTTGTTAGAATTGGCAAGACAGTACAATACAATTTTCAACACAGGGCTGATAGATATTATCTTAGATGAATCTGTTATATTTCCAATCCACAAAAAAAGGAGCATTTAGCGAACCAAGTAATTACAGAGGGATATCTTTAATGAATTCGCAAAAATACTCATGGGAATTCTAAACAAGCGTATACAAGTGTGGGTAGAGAAAAACAACATTTTGAACGAATTTCAAGCTGGCTTCAGACCAGAATACTCGACAGTGGATAATATATTCAATTTGGCATCTATGGTTCATCTCAAACTTCATCGAAAGAAAAAGGTGTTGCATTCTTTGTAGATTTCACCGCTGCCTTTGACATGATTTTCAGGAAGCTACTGATATATAAGTTACACAATTTGGATATATCTACAAAAATTATTAATCTAATCGATAACATGTGCAAGAGTACGAAGTCAGTTGTGTGGACAGGAAATTCATTATCAGAACCTTTCAACACTTATACAGGAGTTCGTCAAGGATGTTTGCTATCACCTCTGTTGTTTACATTATATATAAATGATATTCACGATTGGTTGGAAGGCGGTCTAATGATCGATACGATGAATATTCGTGTGTTACTGTATGCTGATGACATTGTCTTATTAGCGGATGATAGAAATGTACTACAAAATATGTTGCATTCTTTGTATATTTCACCGCTGCCTTTGACATGATTTCCAGAAAGCTACTGATATATAAGTTACACATTTTGGGTATATCTACAAAAATTATTAATCTAATCGAAAACATATGCAAGAGTACGAAGTCAGTTGTGTGGACAGGAAATTCATTATCAGAACCTTTCAACACTTATACAGGAGTTCGTCAAAGATGTTTGCTATCACCTCTGTTGTTTACATTATATATAAATGATATTCACGATTGGTTGAAAGGCGGTCTAATGATCGATACGATGAATATTCGTGTGTTACTGTATGCTGATGACATTGTCTTATTAGCGGATGATAGAAATGTACTACAAAATATGATAAAAAAAAATTGGAATTTTATTGTAAACAATGGCACAGGGCAGTAAACCTTTCACAATCTAAAATTATGGTGTTCCGTAATGGAGGCGATTATCTAACAATGATAGATGGCAATACCAGAATCAGGAAATTGAAAAAGTAAATGAATTTTTTTTATTTAGGTGTCATTTTAACATGTTAACAATAGAAATAGTAAATCAAAACCCTGTATTGATGCAACTTGGAATGGAATCTTAATTAAACCGGAAATATCGCTAATAGCCAAATGGAAAATCTTTCTAAGTGTATGCATATCAACTCAGTCTTATGCCGCACTAGTTTGTGGTTTCGGATGGTTTGAAGAAGTGGATAAACTGCAGAGGTATTTCGTAAAAAGAGTACTAAGACAACCAGACACTATACCGAATTATATACTATCATTGGAAACATACTTACCAGACAACCACTTTTACACATTGATGCTTCAAGCAGATTATAATCAAAATGTCATATATAAATACAGAACTCAGCGTCTACCACAGATACTAGCATTGAATACTTAGGAGAAGAGAATATATTGGGCCAAGGCATTGACAATTTTGGCCGAACAAAATAATGAAACATTTTCAAATATATACATATCCTCAGTTGAGTGGGCACTAAAAACTAATACAAGTTTTAACCAGCTTTGAAAACAAACAAAAATAGAAAGGGCTAACAATAGCGAAACAAGATTCTACCGCTATTTAAATCCAGAGGTTGGTATAGAATATATGGAAAATATTTGGAATCTAGAACAAATTTGTATTATAATGAGAACGAGAGGAGATGTATTGCCATTGAAAGGAAGCGCCTTCAGTATTGATGAAATCCGACAGTGCACATTATGTAACACAGGGTAAATTGGAAAATGTCAACATTTCATAGCCAAATGCCCATTGTTTAGAGATTTAAGAATACGATACTTTGGAAGTACATGTCTCGAAGAAAATGATATAATAAAGGTTTTAAATGGAGATACAGAAAATGTATGGGAGAACATGTATAAGTATTTTAAATTTGCTCTGAATTATAGAAAACATATAATTCCAGAAGAATTATAATATTAAACTGAAAAATAATATAAAATGAATTCACATTATTTTGTAATTATAAACTAAATGTATTAACAGATGCCAAATAACGGTTTAGACAGACAACTTTAAAAAGTTATTGTCAAAATATAAATATTTTATTTTGTTATCTTTAAGATGAACTAATGTAACTTTTTTATATACACATCTGTATCAAAGAAATGAAATAAAAATCTAAATCAAAAAACAATAACAATAAAGAGAATATTATTCATACCCTACACCACTCTGTAGTAAGGGGTACTATGTCTTTGTGCATTTGTATGTAACATGCACAAGGAAGCGAGATAGACCTTATTGGGAAATAGATAGTTCCTTTTTGAGAAATACATAGAATCACTTTCTGAGTCGATTTATATATGTCCGTTCGTTATTGTTGTTGTTAATACGTGTACATCCATTTGTTGCGAGCTCCGAGTCGGGAATCAAGTTATAGTTCCTCCCATTGAGAACAATTAGCCGCCATTGAGATAGTGAAGACTAAGTGAATAGTTTGTTCGTTTCGCAAAATAATAATCAATCAAATTAAAAAACTTCAGCAACATTTTACAAAATTGCACAACAAAATATTTGTATCTTAACCGGTTGTCGATATAGATAAGCAAACAAAGAAAATAACAAAAGACAGCTGATTGCTGTCACAAGTGTCATTTTGAGAAAAGGTCCATACTAACATTTTTAATACACAATAGTGAAGTTTGGCCGTTAACTTAAAATTTTACAGTGGCTCAAAGAATTTATTATTTTAAACAAGCTGGGAAAGCGGAAAGCAAATAATTTATCTCCAGAAGGAGAAGCAGCAAACAAATCAAAACAGTTTAAAATTAGCAACAAACAGAAGGTATCGGATTTAAGTGTTGCCAATATGAAGGCTATTATAAAGGAATGCAACGAAGAAATCTTAGGTCGAATTACAACGTTGACTAAAGAAGTCTCACAGTTAAATGCAGTGAATGATGGTTTGGCACACGAGAATGGGGATACTCAAAAAGGAAAACGCCATGATAAAGAAACGACTAACTGATTTGGAGAGTGGCCTTAAAAGGAAGAACTTAATAATAAGGGCACTCAACAGACTAACATATAAGAAAAAAAGAAGTTATGTCAGGATGTCCTAAAAGTTAATATGGATGCAAGAATCAAATCAGTTAGATCATTGTATCAAAGACATGGTAAAGGGGATACAGAAATCATTCTTGGTAAAACAGGCAATTTAAAAGGTTCTGATATACATCGAGAGATCTAAATGTAGAACGAAGGATGGATAAAATTGTATTATTTTCGTTCCTGTATACATAAGAGGAGAAAATTGGTCGGCGAATTTTGAAAATATGAAGGAAGAGTTAAAGAGAAAATATGGTCCGACCACTTACCCCTGAGAATAGAAATTGAAGCACAACATTCGACAGAGAACACAAAAAGCTTAAATTTGCTACCAAAATTGCAGTGGAAACAACAGGATGGAAAATATATACAAAAATTGAATGAAAACCTACAAGCGGCAAAACTCAATGCTGAATTAAACGGGTTAAAAGATTTGTCCAACATTGTACACAAGTCGGCAGTAAAATGGAAGCAAAATAAGGAGTCGAGAGCAATGAAGTCAGCGTGGTTTAATAATAAATGCGAAAAAGCTCGAAACAAGTCATTCCGAAAGACAGATATGCAAGATGATAAAAATAACTACATAGCAACTATAAAATCATATAAAAGAACATGTAAGGAAGAAAAGAAAGAATATATAAGGGAACTTGAAGCAAAACTCTCCAGAACATTTGATAGTAAACAATGGAGGAAAATTGCGAATCAGTTGAGAGGCCAACATTTTCATATTGGACAAAATATAACAGCTGAAGAGTTTAGAACATTTTTTGACAGGTTACTAAATCAGCCACAGTTCGCAGAAGATATCCTATATGCAATATGCTATCGTACTGATCTTGAGCTAGATCGCGATATAGATGTATGTGAAATAATCGACATATTAAGCACAAAAGAAAATTAGGCCCAGGAATCGACAGAGTGCCCTATGAGTTCTTGAAAAATGCCTCACAAGAATTTTTGTTAGAATTGGCAAGACAGTACAATACAATTTTCAACACAGGGCAGATAGATATTATCTTAGATGAATCTGTTATATTTCCTATCCACAAAAAAGGAGCATTTAGCGAACCAAGTAATTACAGAGGGATATCTTTAATGAATTCGCAAAAATACTCATGGGAATTCTAAACAAGCGTATACAAGTGTGGGTAGAGAAAAACAACATTTTGAACGAATTTCAAGCTGGCTTCAGACCAGAATACTCGACAGTGGATAATATATTCAATTTGGCATCTATGGTTCATCTCAAACTTCATCGAAAGAAAAAGGTGTTGCATTCTTTGTAGATTTCACCGCTGCCTTTGACATGATTTTCAGGAAGCTACTGATATATAAGTTACACAATTTGGATATATCTACAAAAATTATTAATCTAATCGATAACATGTGCAAGAGTACGAAGTCAGTTGTGTGGACAGGAAATTCATTATCAGAACCTTTCAACACTTATACAGGAGTTCGTCAAGGATGTTTGCTATCACCTCTGTTGTTTACATTATATATAAATGATATTCACGATTGGTTGGAAGGCGGTCTAATGATCGATACGATGAATATTCGTGTGTTACTGTATGCTGATGACATTGTCTTATTAGCGGATGATAGAAATGTACTACAAAATATGATAAAAAATTGGAATTTTATTGTAAACAATGGCACAGGGCAGTAAACCTTTCACAATCTAAAATTATGGTGTTCCGTAATGGAGGCGATTATCTAACAATGATAGATGGCAATACCAGAATCAGGAAATTGAAAAAGTAAATGAATTTTTTTTATTTAGGTGTCATTTTAACATGTTAACAATAGAAATAGTAAATCAAAAACCTGTATTGATGCAACTTGGAATGGAATCTTAATTAAACCGGAAATATCGCTAATAGCCAAATGGAAAATCTTTCTAAGTGTATGCATATCAACTCAGTCTTATGCCGCACTAGTTTGTGGTTTCGGATGGTTTGAAGAAGTGGATAAACTGCAGAGGTATTTCGTAAAAAGAGTACTAAGATAACCAGACACTATACCGAATTATATACTATCATTGGAAACATACTTACCAGACAACCACTTTTACACATTGATGCTTCAAGCAGATTATAATCAAAATGTCATATATAAATACAGAACTCAGCGTCTACCACAGATACTAGCATTGAATACTTAGGAGAAGAGAATATATTGGGCCAAGGCATTGACAATTTTGGCCGAACAAAATAATGAAACATTTTCAAATATATACATAACCTCAGTTGAGTGGGCACTAAAAACTAATACAAGTTTTAACCAGCTTTGAAAACAAACAAAAATAGAAAGGGCTAACAATAGCGAAACAAGATTCTACCGCTATTTAAATCCAGAGGTTGGTATAGAATATATGGAAAATATTTGGAATCTAGAACAAATTTGTATTATAATGAGAACGAGAGGAGATGTATTGCCATTGAAAGGAAACGCCTTCAGTATTGATGAAATCCGACAGTGCACATTATGTAACACAGGGTAAATTGGAAAATGTCAACATTTCATAGCCAAATTGTTTAGAGATTTAAGAATACGATACTTTGGAAGTACATGTCTCGAAGAAAATGATATAATAAAGGTTTTAAATGGAGATACAGAAAATGTATGGGAGAACATGTATAAGTATTTTAAATTTGCTCTGAATTATAGAAAACATATAATTCCAGAAGAATTATAATATTAAACTGAAAAATAATATAAAATGAATTCACATTATTTTGTAATTATAAACTAAATGTATTAACAGATGCCAAATAACGGTTTAGACAGACACCTGTAAAAAGTTATTGTCAAAATATAAATATTTTATTTTGTTATCTTTAAGATGAACTAATGTAACTTTTTTATATACACATCTGTATCAAAGAAATGAAATAAAAATCTAAATCAAAAAACAATAACAATAAAGAGAATATTATTCATACCCTACACCACTCTGTAGTAAGGGGTACTATGTATTTGTGCATTTGTATGTAACATGCACAAGGAAGCGAGATAGACCTTTTTGGGAAATAGATAGTTCCTTTTTGGGAAATACATAGAATCACTTTCTGAGTCGATTTATATATGTCCGTCCGTTATTGTTGTTAATACGTGTACATCCATTTGTTGCGAGCTCCGAGTCGGGAATCAAGTTATAGCTCCTCCCATTGAGAACAATTAACCGCCATTGAGATAGTGAAGACTAAGTGAATAGTTTGTTCGTTTTGCAAAATAATAATCAATCAAATTAAAAAACTTCAGCAACATTTTACAAAATTGCACAACAAAATATTTGTATCTTAACCGGTTGTCGATATAGATAAGCAAACAAAGAAAATAACAAAAGACAGATGATTGCTGTCACAAGTGTCATTTTGAGAAAAGGTCCATACTAACATTTTTAATACACAATAGTGAAGTTTGGCCGTTAACTTAAAATTTTACAGTGGCTCAAAGAATTTATTATTTTAAACAAGCTGGGAAAGCGGAAAGCAAATAATTTATCTCCAGAAGGAGAAACAGCAAACAAATCAAAACAGTTTAAAATTAGCAACAAACAGAAGGTATCGGATTTAAGTGTTGCCAATATGAAGGCTATTATAAAGGAATGCAACGAAGAAATCTTAGGTCGAATTACAACGTTGACTAAAGAAGTCTCACAGTTAAATGCAGTGAATGATGGTTTGGCACACGAGAATGGGGATACTCAAAAAGGAAAACGCCATGATAAAGAAACGACTAACTGATTTGGAGAGTGGCCTTAAAAGGAAGAACTTAATAATAAGGGCACTCAACAGACTAACATATATGAAAAAAAGAAGTTATGTCAGGATGTCCTAAAAGTTAATATGGATGCAAGAATCAAATCAGTTAGATCATTGTATCAAAGACATGGTAAAGGGGATACAGAAATCATTCTTGGTAAAACAGGTAATTTAAAAGGTTCTGATATACATCGAGAGATCTAAATGTAGAACGAAGGATGGATAAAAATGTATTATTTTCGTTCCTGTATACATAAGAGGAGAAAATTGGTCGGCGATTTTTGAAAATATGAAGGAAGAGTTAAAGAGAAAATATGGTCCGACCACTCACCCCTGAGAATAGAAATTGAAGCACAACATTCGAAAGAGAACACAAAAAGCTTAAATTTGCTACCAAAATTGCAGTGGAAACAACAGGATGGAAAATATATACAAAAATTGAATGAAAACCTACAAGCGGCAAAACTCAATGCTGCCTTTGACATGATTTCCAGAAAGCTACTGATATATAAGTTACACATTTTGGGTATATCTACAAAAATTATTAATCTAATCGAAAACATATGCAAGAGTACGAAGTCAGTTGTGTGGATAGGAAATTCATTATCAGAACCTTTCAACACTTATACTGGAGTTCGTCAAAGATGTTTGCTATCACCTCTGTTGTTTACATTATATATAAATGATATTCACGATTGGTTGAAAGGCGGTCTAATGATCGATACGATGAATATTCGTGTGTTACTGTATGCTGATGACATTGTCTTATTAGCGGATGATAGAAATGTACTACAAAATATGATAAAAAAATTGGAATTTTATTGTAAACAATGGCACAGGGCAGTAAACCTTTCACAATCTAAAATTATGGTGTTCCGTAATGGAGGCGATTATCTAACAATGATAGATGGCAATACCAGAATCAAGAAATTGAAAATGTAAATGAATTTTTTTTATTTAGGTGTCATTTTAACATGTTAACAATAGAAATAGTAAATCAAAAACCTGTATTGATGCAACTTGGAATGGAATCTTAATTAAACCGGAAATATCGCTAATAGCCAAATGGAAAATCTTTCTAAGTGTATGCATATCAACTCAGTCTTATGCCGCACTAGTTTGTGGTTTCGGATGGTTTGAAGAAGTGGATAAACTGCAGAGGTATTTCGTAAAAAGAGTACTAAGACAACCAGACACTATACCGAATTATATACTATCATTGGAAACATACTTACCAGACAACCACTTTTACACATTGATGCTTCAAGCAGATTATAATCAAAATGTCATATATAAATACAGAACTCAGCGTCTACCACAGATACTAGCATTGAATACTTAGGAGAAGAGAATATATTGGGCCAAGGCATTGACAATTTTGGCCGAACAAAATAATGAAACATTTTCAAATATATACATAACCTCAGTTGAGTGGGCACTAAAAACTAATACAAGTTTTAACCAGCTTTGAAAACAAACAAAAATAGAAAGGGCTAACAATAGCGAAACAAGATTCTACCGCTATTTAAATCCAGAGGTTGGTATAGAATATATGGAAAATATTTGGAATCTAGAACAAATTTGTATTATAATGAGAACGAGAGGAGATGTATTGCCATTGAAAGGAAACGCCTTCAGTATTGATGAAATCCGACAGTGCACATTATGTAACACAGGGTAAATTGGAAAATGTCAACATTTCATAGCCAAATGCCCATTGTTTAGAGATTTAAGAATACGATACTTTGGAAGTACATGTCTCGAAGAAAATGATATAATAAAGGTTTTAAATGGAGATACAGAAAATGTATGGGAGAACATGTATAAGTATTTTAAATTTGCTCTGAATTATAGAAAACATATAATTCCAGAAGAATTATAATATTAAACTGAAAAATAATATAAAATGAATTCACATTATTTTGTAATTATAAACTAAATGTATTAACAGATGCCAAATAACGGTTTAGACAGACACCTGTAAAAAGTTATTGTCAAAATATAAATATTTTATTTTGTTATCTTTAAGATGAACTAATGTAACTTTTTTATATACACATCTGTATCAAAGAAATGAAATAAAAATCTAAATCAAAAAACAATAACAATAAAGAGAATATTATTCATACCCTACACCACTCTGTAGTAAGGGGTACTATGTATTTGTGCATTTGTATGTAACATGCACAAGGAAGCGAGATAGACCTTTTTGGGAAATAGATAGTTCCTTTTTGGGAAATACATAGAATCACTTTCTGAGTCGATTTATATATGTCCGTTCGTTATTGTTGTTAATACGTGTACATCCATTTGTTGCGAGCTCCGAGTCGGGAATCAAGTTATAGCTCCTCCCATTGAGAACAATTAACCGCCATTGAGATAGTGAAGACTAAGTGAATAGTTTGTTCGTTTCGCAAAATAATAATCAATCAAATTAAAAAACTTCAGCAACATTTTACAAAATTGCACAACAAAATATTTGTATCTTAACCGGTTGTCGATATAGATAAGCAAACAAAGAAAATAACAAAAGACAGCTGATTGCTGTCACAAGTGTCATTTTGAGAAAAGGTCCATACTAACATTTTTAATACACAATAGTGAAGTTTGGCCGTTAACTTAAAATTTTACAGTGGCTCAAAGAATTTATTATTTTAAACAAGCTGGGAAAGCGGAAAGCAAATAATTTATCTCCAGAAGGAGAAACAGCAAACAAATCAAAACAGTTTAAAATTAGCAACAAACAGAAGGTATCGGATTTAAGTGTTGCCAATATGAAGGCTATTATAAAGGAATGCAACGAAGAAATCTTAGGTCGAATTACAACGTTGACTAAAGAAGTCTCACAGTTAAATGCAGTGAATGATGGTTTGGCACACGAGAATGGGGATACTCAAAAAGGAAAACGCCATGATAAAGAAACGACTAACTGATTTGGAGAGTGGCCTTAAAAGGAAGAACTTAATAATAAGGGCACTCAACAGACTAACATATATGAAAAAAAGAAGTTATGTCAGGATGTCCTAAAAGTTAATATGGATGCAAGAATCAAATCAGTTAGATCATTGTATCAAAGACATGGTAAAGGGGATACAGAAATCATTCTTGGTAAAACAGGTAATTTAAAAGGTTCTGATATACATCGAGAGATCTAAATGTAGAACGAAGGATGGATAAAAATGTATTATTTTCGTTCCTGTATACATAAGAGGAGAAAATTGGTCGGCGAATTTTGAAAATATGAAGGAAGAGTTAAAGAGAAAATATGGTCCGACCACTCACCCCTGAGAATAGAAATTGAAGCACAACATTCGAAAGAGAACACAAAAAGCTTAAATTTGCTACCAAAATTGCAGTGGAAACAACAGGATGGAAAATATATACAAAAATTGAATGAAAACCTACAAGCGGCAAAACTCAATGCTGCCTTTGACATGATTTCCAGAAAGCTACTGATATATAAGTTACACATTTTGGGTATATCTACAAAAATTATTAATCTAATCGAAAACATATGCAAGAGTACGAAGTCAGTTGTGTGGACAGGAAATTCATTATCAGAACCTTTCAACACTTATACTGGAGTTCGTCAAGGATGTTTGCTATCACCTCTGTTGTTTACATTATATATAAATGATATTCACGATTGGTTGAAAGGCGGTCTAATGATCGATACGATGAATATTCGTGTGTTACTGTATGCTGATGACATTGTCTTATTAGCGGATGATAGAAATGTACTACAAAATATGATAAAAAAATTGGAATTTTATTGTAAACAATGGCACAGGGCAGTAAACCTTTCACAATCTAAAATTATGGTGTTCCGTAATGGAGGCGATTATCTAACAATGATAGATGGCAGTATCAGAATCAGGAAATTGAAAAAGTAAATGAATTTTTTTTATTTAGGTGTCATTTTAACATGTTAACAATAGAAATAGTAAATCAAAAACCTGTATTAATGCAACTTGGAATGGAATCTTAATTAAACCGGAAATATCGCTAATAGCCAAATGGAAGTGTATGCAGATCAACTCAGTCTTATGCCGCACTAGTTTGTGGTTTCGGATGGTTTGAAGAAGTGGATAAACTGCAGAGGCATTTCGTAAAAAGAGTACTAAGACAACCAGACACTATACCGAATTATATACTATCATTGGAAACATACATACCAGACAACCACTTTTACACATTGATGCTTCAAGCAGATTATAATCAAATTGTCATATATAAATACAGAACTCAGCGTCTACCACAGATACTAGCATTGAATACTTAGGAGAAGAGAATATATTGGGCCAAGGCATTGACAATTTTGGCTGAACAAAATAATGAAACATTTTCACATATATACATAACCTTAGTTGAGTGGGCACTAAAAACTAATACAAGTTTTAACCAGCTTTGAAAACAAGCAAAAAATAGAAAGGGCTAACAATAGCGAAACAAGATTCTACCGCTATTTAAATCCAGAGGTTGGTATAGAATATATGGAAAATATTTGGAATCTAGAAAAATTTGTATTATAATGAGAACGAGAGGAGATGTATTGCCATTGAAAGGAAACGCCTTCAGTATTGATGAAATCCGACAATGCACATTATGTAACACTGGGTAAATTGGAAAATATCAAAATTTCATAGCCAAATGCCCATTGTTTAGAGATTTAAGAATACGATACTTTGGAAGTACATGTCTCGAAGAAAATGATATAATAAAGGTTTTAAATGGAGATACAGAAAATGTATGGGAGAACATGTATAAGTATTTTAAATTTGCTCTGAATTATAGAAAACATATAATTCCAGAAGAATTATAATATTAAACTGAAAAATAATATAAAATGAATTCACATTATTTTGTAATTATAAACTAAATGTATTAACAGATGCCAAATAACGGTTTAGACAGACACCTTTAAAAAGTTATTGTCAAAATATAAATATTTTATTTTGTTATCTTTAAGATGAAATAATGTAACTTTTTTATATACACATCTGTATCAAAGAAATGAAATAAAAATCTAAATCAAAAAACAATAACAATAAAGAGAATATTATTCATACCCTACACCACTCTGTAGTAAGGGGTACTATGTATTTGTGCATTTGTATGTAACATGCACAAGGAAGCGAGAAATAGATAGTTCCTTTTTGGGAAATACATAGAATCACTTTCTGAGTCGATTTATATATGTCCGTTCGTTATTGTTGTTAATACGTGTACATCCATTTGTTGCGAGCTCCGAGTCGGGAATCAAGTTATAGCTCCTCCCATTGAGAACAATTAACCGCCATTGAGATAGTGAAGACTAAGTGAATAGTTTGTTCGTTTCGCAAAATAATAATCAATCAAATTAAAAAACTTCAGCAACATTTTACAAAATTGCACAACAAAATATTTGTATCTTAACCGGTTGTCGATATAGATAAGCAAACAAAGAAAATAACAAAAGACAGCTGATTGCTGTCACAAGTGTCATTTTGAGAAAAGGTCCATACTAACATTTTTAATACACAATAGTGAAGTTTGGCCGTTAACTTAAAATTTTACAGTGGCTCAAAGAATTAACCCCCAGTTTATGTATTTCGAAACGAAAATGTGTGCGCATGAAACACACCCAAACTTTAGTTTTTGAAATTATATTGCCTTTGCTTTTACTTCAAAACAAAAAACAAATTTGAAAAACACACTCAAATTTGGTAGTCTTTCTTGCGCATTCATTTTCTTATCGACATACATGAACAGGCTGTTATTATTTTAAACAAGCTGGGAAAGCGGAAAGCAAATAATTTATCTCCAGAAGGAGAAGCAGCAAACAAATCAAAACAGTTTAAAATTAGCAACAAACAGAAGGTATCGGATTTAAGTGTTGCCAATATGAAGGCTATTATAAAGGAATGCAACGAAGAAATCTTAGGTCGAATTACAACGTTGACTAAAGAAGTCTCACAGTTAAATGCAGTGAATGATGGTTTGGCACACGAGAATGGGGATACTCAAAAAGGAAAACGCCATGATAAAGAAACGACTAACTGATTTGGAGAGTGGCCTTAAAAGGAAGAACTTAATAATAAGGGCACTCAACAGACTAACATATATGAAAAAAAGAAGTTATGTCAGGATGTCCTAAAAGTTAATATGGATGCAAGAATCAAATCAGTTAGATCATTGTATCAAAGACATGGTAAAGGGGATACAGAAATCATTCTTAGTAAAACAGGCAATTTAAAAGGTTCTGATATACATCGAGAGATCTAAATGTATAACGAAGGATGGATAAAATTGTATTATTTTCGTTCCTGTATACATAAGAGGAGAAAATTGGTCGGCCAATTTTGAAAATATGAAGCAAACCGTTAAAGAATTAACAGGAAACGAAATAATATTAGCAGGAGACATTAATATCCGGATAGGAAACCTCCAACAAGATTTAGAAAACAGTTTGCAAACAGAATTCAAAGTAGGCCTAGGTAAAAGATTCTCGAAGGATAATGTTGTAAATACAAAAGGAAAACTCTTCGTGGAGTTTTACGAAGATGAAGGACTGCTGGTTTTAAATGGCAGAACCAATGGAGATGAAAATGGACATTTCACTTTTGTAAGTACTTCTGGCAATACAGTGAATGATATATGGGTAGTGTCATATGAAGGACTAAAACTTTGAAGTTGAAGAGAAAATATGGTCCGACCACTTACCCTTAAGAATAGAAATTGAAGCACAACATTCGACAAAGAACACAAAAACCTTAAATTTGCTACAACATTGCAGTGGAAACAACAGGAGGGAAAATATAAACAAAAATTGAGGGGCTTCTTAAAACTTTTTGCCTTTATGGAATCCCGAATTTCCAATGATATCGACCGATATAACGTCAATAGATCAGTAGTACTCACTCTGATACAGGTTCGATCCCTACGCTCATATGTTTTTCGAAACCCGGACTTTTGCTAATAAACGATATAACCTCACTCTGGACTCTGAATTTTATTAAATCCAAAACTTAAATGTCAAGCAATTTTTATTATTTCCTAAGTTTCTGACACTTGCACCCATGCTCATGCCACTCCACCGATATCAATTTTAAAATTTTATTCTTTTATAAACTTCCCAAAACAAAAAAAAACATAATTTGAATCATATTAAAAATGATATTTTAGAAATACTGAAGATTTTAAATTTTAAGGCGTTTTATGTATTTCAAATTTTTTTTATAATTCTTGTTGGATATTGTGTCAAAACTTTTTATTTTCTTATACTTGAAGCATTGAATTTATATTTTATATAATTATCATATATATTATTATCTCCCTTGTCCTTCTGGGAAGTTTGTGGAACAATTATATATTACTAAGACAACCAGACACTATACCGAATTATATACTATCATTGGAAACATACATACCAGACAACCACTTTTACACATTGATGCTTCAAGCAGATTATAATCAAATTGTCATATATAAATACAGAACTCAGCGTCTACCACAGATACTAGCATTGAATACTTAGGAGAAGAGAATATATTGGGCCAAGGCATTGACAATTTTGGCTGAACAAAATAATGAAACATTTTCACATATATACATAACCTTAGTTGAGTGGGCACTAAAAACTAATACAAGTTTTAACCAGCTTTGAAAACAAGCAAAAAATAGAAAGGGCTAACAATAGCGAAACAAGATTCTACCGCTATTTAAATCCAGAGGTTGGTATAGAATATATGGAAAATATTTGGAATCTAGAAAAATTTGTATTATAATGAGAACGAGAGGAGATGTATTGCCATTGAAAGGAAACGCCTTCAGTATTGATGAAATCCGACAATGCACATTATGTAACACTGGGTAAATTGGAAAATATCAAAATTTCATAGCCAAATGCCCATTGTTTAGAGATTTAAGAATACGATACTTTGGAAGTACATGTCTCGAAGAAAATGATATAATAAAGGTTTTAAATGGAGATACAGAAAATGTATGGGAGAACATGTATAAGTATTTTAAATTTGCTCTGAATTATAGAAAACATATAATTCCAGAAGAATTATAATATTAAACTGAAAAATAATATAAAATGAATTCACATTATTTTGTAATTATAAACTAAATGTATTAACAGATGCCAAATAACGGTTTAGACAGACACCTTTAAAAAGTTATTGTCAAAATATAAATATTTTATTTTGTTATCTTTAAGATGAAATAATGTAACTTTTTTATATACACATCTGTATCAAAGAAATGAAATAAAAATCTAAATCAAAAAACAATAACAATAAAGAGAATATTATTCATACCCTACACCACTCTGTAGTAAGGGGTACTATGTATTTGTGCATTTGTATGTAACATGCACAAGGAAGCGAGAAATAGATAGTTCCTTTTTGGGAAATACATAGAATCACTTTCTGAGTCGATTTATATATGTCCGTTCGTTATTGTTGTTAATACGTGTACATCCATTTGTTGCGAGCTCCGAGTCGGGAATCAAGTTATAGCTCCTCCCATTGAGAACAATTAACCGCCATTGAGATAGTGAAGACTAAGTGAATAGTTTGTTCGTTTCGCAAAATAATAATCAATCAAATTAAAAAACTTCAGCAACATTTTACAAAATTGCACAACAAAATATTTGTATCTTAACCGGTTGTCGATATAGATAAGCAAACAAAGAAAATAACAAAAGACAGCTGATTGCTGTCACAAGTGTCATTTTGAGAAAAGGTCCATACTAACATTTTTAATACACAATAGTGAAGTTTGGCCGTTAACTTAAAATTTTACAGTGGCTCAAAGAATTAACCCCCAGTTTATGTATTTCGAAACGAAAATGTGTGCGCATGAAACACACCCAAACTTTAGTTTTTGAAATTATATTGCCTTTGCTTTTACTTCAAAACAAAAAACAAATTTGAAAAACACACTCAAATTTGGTAGTCTTTCTTGCGCATTCATTTTCTTATCGACATACATGAACAGGCTGTTATTATTTTAAACAAGCTGGGAAAGCGGAAAGCAAATAATTTATCTCCAGAAGGAGAAGCAGCAAACAAATCAAAACAGTTTAAAATTAGCAACAAACAGAAGGTATCGGATTTAAGTGTTGCCAATATGAAGGCTATTATAAAGGAATGCAACGAAGAAATCTTAGGTCGAATTACAACGTTGACTAAAGAAGTCTCACAGTTAAATGCAGTGAATGATGGTTTGGCACACGAGAATGGGGATACTCAAAAAGGAAAACGCCATGATAAAGAAACGACTAACTGATTTGGAGAGTGGCCTTAAAAGGAAGAACTTAATAATAAGGGCACTCAACAGACTAACATATATGAAAAAAAGAAGTTATGTCAGGATGTCCTAAAAGTTAATATGGATGCAAGAATCAAATCAGTTAGATCATTGTATCAAAGACATGGTAAAGGGGATACAGAAATCATTCTTAGTAAAACAGGCAATTTAAAAGGTTCTGATATACATCGAGAGATCTAAATGTATAACGAAGGATGGATAAAATTGTATTATTTTCGTTCCTGTATACATAAGAGGAGAAAATTGGTCGGCCAATTTTGAAAATATGAAGCAAACCGTTAAAGAATTAACAGGAAACGAAATAATATTAGCAGGAGACATTAATATCCGGATAGGAAACCTCCAACAAGATTTAGAAAACAGTTTGCAAACAGAATTCAAAGTAGGCCTAGGTAAAAGATTCTCGAAGGATAATGTTGTAAATACAAAAGGAAAACTCTTCGTGGAGTTTTACGAAGATGAAGGACTGCTGGTTTTAAATGGCAGAACCAATGGAGATGAAAATGGACATTTCACTTTTGTAAGTACTTCTGGCAATACAGTGAATGATATATGGGTAGTGTCATATGAAGGACTAAAACTTTGAAGTTGAAGAGAAAATATGGTCCGACCACTTACCCTTAAGAATAGAAATTGAAGCACAACATTCGACAAAGAACACAAAAACCTTAAATTTGCTACAACATTGCAGTGGAAACAACAGGAGGGAAAATATAAACAAAAATTGAGGGGCTTCTTAAAACTTTTTGCCTTTATGGAATCCCGAATTTCCAATGATATCGACCGATATAACGTCAATAGATCAGTAGTACTCACTCTGATACAGGTTCGATCCCTACGCTCATATGTTTTTCGAAACCCGGACTTTTGCTAATAAACGATATAACCTCACTCTGGACTCTGAATTTTATTAAATCCAAAACTTAAATGTCAAGCAATTTTTATTATTTCCTAAGTTTCTGACACTTGCACCCATGCTCATGCCACTCCACCGATATCAATTTTAAAATTTTATTCTTTTATAAACTTCCCAAAACAAAAAAAAACATAATTTGAATCATATTAAAAATGATATTTTAGAAATACTGAAGATTTTAAATTTTAAGGCGTTTTATGTATTTCAAATTTTTTTTATAATTCTTGTTGGATATTGTGTCAAAACTTTTTATTTTCTTATACTTGAAGCATTGAATTTATATTTTATATAATTATCATATATATTATTATCTCCCTTGTCCTTCTGGGAAGTTTGTGGAACAATTATATATTATCGCATAAATATATTCTTATATTGATGTTTATTCCAGAAAACAAACAGTGAATTTCTAAAACTGAAAGACGAAATTGATGTGCTAAGGGAAACAAACGAAAAACTAAAAGTTTGCGAAGCCCAAGTTAAAACATACAAAAAGAAACTTGAAGATTACACTGATTTAAAAAAACAACTGAAATTGTTAGATGAAAGAAGCGCTGAATATTTGCAGCAAAACGCCCAATTCGAGGAAGACGCAAAAAAATGTGCTGCTCTTAAAGGTCAAATTGAATTTTATAAAAAAGAGGTATAATATATGATTGATGATGATTGTAATATTTTATGAATACTGTCGAACTATATCTATAGAGTAGCAGTAGGGACCGAAGAATTATTACGTTATTGAAAAAAATCGTTAAAAATATTATTTTTGTGGTAATATGAAGGCAATTCAGAAGATTCTCCATCTGTGCCGATTCATCATCTTCCGAATATAAATAAAGAACAATTGATAACAATACTGCTTTCCATATTTTTAGTATAGTCTGCGATGTAATAACCACAAGAATTATTTTTGTGTGTTTTTCTTGCACATACACATATTAGGTATGTTCCTTTACTTAATAATTTGTACAAATCTGTACAAGTCCAGTAACTTCTTGTAAACGACTAAGGCCTTTTGCATTGTACTGTAGAGTAAACGAACAACATCCAGTAACAATTTGTACAAATTGTGAGTAAACGAACATATGTACAGTTTGTCAAGTAATTGTTTTCGAACCAAGAAAACTAATATTTTTCTGTATTTATTTATGAAAAATACTGATAATTGTGATAAAAATGTCGGGTTTTTTTTTTGCAAAAATTAGTTGGACGATTTATTTAAGACAAGACAAGATGTATAAATAAAAAATTAGCCCACGTATTCCAACTATAATAACTAAAACCAATATCTACATGTAATGTACGTTGTCAAATAAATGCTTTCGAAATGTAGTGGAGGTCCCAAAATCCCCATATATTTTCGGTAAATACTCGAAAATCATGACAATTTATAAATTTTATTATTAACAGGGTTTAATACTGATAAGTATCAAAAATTTTAGGCATCGAATATCAGTACTAGGAGGGTTACCATATGGACCAAAGGAGTACCAGGTCATAATACATGTAAACAGGGTCCAAGACGTCTTATGAGTTTGTTTAGTTAATCAGGATGGACTGCATCAAATACAATAAATGTTAGGTCCAGCATAATTAGATCAGGAGGGTTGACAGATCAATTAAAAAGGTACTAGATTATATAAGCAGTAAATGAGACCACCTGCGTCTCAATAATACAGGGCACCGAAGTTTGTTGTTTCGCGTAAAATTAATTAAGAGATAATGAAATTTCACGAAACAATCGGAAATATGGCAGTAGGAGACTAATATTGCTTAGAAATGTATGGGGTACAGATTTCGACAATTTTCAGGAATTCATACTAGACCTATTGGACACATTTCGCGTACTCTGCAGTACTACTGTAGCATATTTTTTAAGGGGAAAATAATGCTAACGGAAAAATAAGGCTTCAGTGTTACCATAGAAGCCAAAAAACTTGGAGAATTCCTCCGAACTGGCTCTAAACAGTTGAAATCGGATGTCTATTATAAAATCAGTATAGACTGACAATATCTTGCAAATGTATTTCTAAGCGATTTTTGTAGTTTTATGTCATATTTTGGTTTGTTTTAAAGAATTGCCTTATCCCTTAATTCAATTTGAGCTAAATAAACAAATCTGAAGCCCTGGTTATGGATCCAGATGGTCTCATTTACTGTTTATATAACCTGGTACCTTTTTAGTAGATCTGGCAGCCCTCCTGATCTAATTATTCTGAAAGTAATATTTATTTTTGTTGATGACAATCCATTCTAGTGAACTAACGAAACTCATAAAACGTCTTAGTTTTCAGATATTCCCGGTTTAAGACCCATGGGACCCTCTGTTTATATGTAATATGGCCTGGTACTCCCATGGTCCATATGGTAACCCTGCTAGTACGGATATTCGATGACTAAAATTGTTGATACATGTTAGTATTTATTCCCTGTTAAGAATACAATTTATAAATTGTCATGATTTTCAAGTATTTACTGAAAATATGGGGTATTTTTAAACCTCCACTACATTTCGAAAACATTTATTTGACAACGTGCATTACATGTAGTTATTGGTTTTCGTTATTTTTTGTTGGACTACGTGGGTTATTTTTTTTATACATTTTGTCTTGTCTTAAATAAATCGTCCAACCAATTTTTGCAAAAAACCCGACATTTTTATCACAATTATCAGTATTTTTTACAGTGTTTTATTTAACTTGCTTTGTTCATAAATTAATACAGAAAAAATGTTAGTTTTCTTGGTTCGAAAACAATTACTTGACAAACTGTATGTACTGTCCGCAATTCAAAAATAAAATATTGTGTGGTGAATACGAGAAACTGGTGGCAGTAGTCATTGAAAATGTAACGAATTTTATTTGTATTTTAAGAACGTGTAAATGTGTTTTGTTTCTATTTTTAATGCGAACTAAGAAAAAACAGAACGTTCATTTTCACTTTTGAAATGTTGTATATAAAACAAATGATTATACTATAAGACAGACACTGACAGTTGCGCTCACAGTTACAGGCATTTAGCATTTCGAATATCGAATATCTAAAGATATTCGAAACATTAGTTAAAGAAAGAGAAGTTCCCTGAAGATGATTGGAGACTCCAATAGAAATATTGGAAACAAAAAAGTCTTTAAAATTAAGAATATCAAGTTTTTTTAATTGGAAAGCCTGTAGCCGAAAAATACTACAAAAGATGATATTTATTTCTCATATTTTGTGTCTTAAAATTTTTTGTGGAGAAGTATTCGTAAAAATGTATGTATATGGATGGAAAATTGTATTTTATATTTTTAATTAGTTGTAGAGAAAACTTCTTCGTAGAAAAGTTCGACTGTATTTATATATTTGCTTCCTATTAATTAAAACGCCTACTAACCTTTTTAATCTGAAAGGTACAAGAATTGCATTCTAAGCTGGAGAAAGAAATAAGCAATAATTTAAAACTAGAATTTGAGTGCAAAACAATGGAAGAAACAATATTTTCGCTGCAACAAGCTAAGGAAGGTCTACTGAAAGAGAGGAACAACTTAAGGGAGTCACTAGACGAATTACGATGTTGCCGCCTTTCGAACAATCCTGAAGGTAATTGTACTTTTTAAATTTGTGTACGTTATTTGGGTAAAGTGTAAGTTGGGAATCTTATTTTTTTTGTATCAGTTTATGTTTATTTATTAATTCCAAAGTATATAATAAGAAAAACATCTATCCCAAGTGGAGCATCTAGCTATAAAGTTAAAAATGTGTAATATTTTACAAGTTTACATGGAGTGTACAAAATTACGAAATGTAGTTCTATCTTGTGCCATTCGTCTTATTTCGGCATGTTTTTCCCTTTGGAATTCTGCTTTCCATTATAGTGACTTTCCATGTCTCGCATCCATATAACAATATGGATTTCACACTGGTATGTAATTTTTTGTTTTTTGGAAATTTCTGAGGTTTGCCAAACTCTAAACATCGAAGCGTGTGCGTGGCGAGCTCTGCTTATCTTGCTTAACATCCACATCTGCTCCTCCTTGTTTGTCTATGGTGCTTCCCTGGTAAGTGTATTCATTTACCAATTCTCATTAATTTTGTCTTTTTTATGTTTATTTTTAACCCAACTGCTGGGCTATTTTTATTGAAACTGTAAATTTTCTCCTGAATGCCATTAAGTGTGTGGAACATAAGCATATATAGATCGTGTAAGCGTTGTTCTAAATGCCATTGTATACCTCCCTGGTTTCAGCATTCGATTTCGTCATTACAGCATCAATAACTATAAGAAACAGTAGGGGGGATAATACGCACCCTTGCCTTACGCCGGTTTGTATAGTAAGAGGTCCACTTTCAAATTCTTTAATTGATACTTTGCACACAGCATTTGCATACATAATGTGTATCATTTGTATTTGTATTGGAAGGAACACCAAAATTTTTACGATGTTCCCAGATGGCACTTCTATCGATCATGTCGAAGTCTCTCTCAAAGTCGACAAAGATTAGATACAGAGGTCTGTTCCATTCGTTCGAATGCTCCGCTATAATTCTTAGGGTATTGATAGATATTTCTTCTGGATGCGGCCTGCTCTTCCCTAATGCTGGGTTCTATTGCTGGTGCGATGCGGTCCAGGGGGTCATTTATCTTTCTATGAAAACCTAAAATGAAAGCCTTTTTCACACCATTTCATACTTCATAATAATTGTTCCACAATCATCCCAGGCGGGACAAGGGAGACTTCTCTCATATCAATGAGTGCACCCCGTTTCATATTAAGCTCAATGATATGGGACCTACAGTTTATCGCCGAGTCCGAACTGCGTGTCCTAAAACACCACTTTTAGAGGAGTTTTACATGGTTGAAAAACTCAGGAAATATCGCCAACATTACTGAGGGGTATTTTGCCACCGTTGGAAATTTGATGTTGCCTAGCCGGGGAGGGGAATCGAACCCACGACCTTCTTCGTGCAAGGCGGGTGTTCATACCATTGCACCACGTTGGCACCCTTCAAATTTCATGCTAACATGGAAATTTTTTCACCATTTCAAAATGAAAGGTATTCTGTTTCTATGTTGATGTGAATGAAAATTCAATAACTTTACCATATGAACATATTTTTTTAATTGAAAAACGAAATATATTACTATGAAAAATTGAATCTGAAGATTATCAGCGATTTTTATATGTATTCTTTGAACAAATCTTCTACTTATGATTAATATTACCAGTATATTTATAATTGGAGATTTTGACGCGTATATCGCGAATTTGTATCTCGATTACAAATGACGAAATATATATTTTACTTAATTCTTATCGTAATTAGAAGCGCATACTAGCAATATGTTGGAATAACGTGGAATTTTGTTAAAATCTTGCGCTTTTTTATGAACCGCAATTAATATTATTACATAAAAAATTCCCCTCCGGATAATGTTGGCGACATTTCACCCATGTAAAACTTTTCTACAAATACTTTCTTAAGCGGGATTCGGATATATATTGTTGACCCCATATCATTTAGGTAATATGCATCGAGGGCATTCATTGGTATGGGAGATCTCCCTTAGCCCCTTTGCACCCATTGGCCAAAAATAACAAAATTAATGTCAAAATTTTGGTACAACTTCTGGCAAGTCTAACAGCTATGACACGGACCTTTTTAAAAATATATTCGTTTTCGTTTCATTCGAACGCGATCTTCTTAAGAATAGCTTCAAAAGTCGGAACATTTGACTATATTTTTTATTGTGAGTACAACCTATATTTTAAGGGCACGTAAATATATTCAAAATATCGCGAAACTAATACGTATAGCAAAATGTTATAGTGGATTTTGAAGGAGGAGGTAATAGCTTAATTTTCATTAAAAAATAGTGTTTTAGCGTGTTGTGGAATTCTAGTTAGCTGCATATTTTCTTAGTGTATCTTGTAATGTCAATTCCATCATATACTTAAATTTGACCTAAGGTTTTAGTCATGATGCCCACCAGTGCCCACCTGGGGAATAATTTTCCAAAGTAGGTCATGGGTTTAAGATTATTCAGTATTAAAATCAGCTGTCATCTAGTGCCAGACTATAAATGATGGGCCACTGACTAAAGCTGCCCTAGAATAGGGTTTCTATGGATATATTAGCGCATAACTCTGTTATCCGACCACGTACATTAACATAATTGGCATCAGTGGAAAGATGAAGAAATCTTCTTCCAAATTGGCGGTACGTGCTTTCCAGGAAGACCGCTATAAGATCAAAAGACAAAAATCTTGATTTTTTAATCCGCAAAATTGGTTGGATTATATGTTGCTTTGGAGATTGTTTTGTTTCCCCAAACCTATTTTTGCATCATAAGAGACCTTTGTTCATGTCATTTTGTATTAGCATCATAAAACAATTCTTACCGTATACCCCCTCCTCCAATGTTACGCTCGTGGTTTATTAAAATACTATTCGCAGCAGCACAAAGCTGTAACCGGCGCACTGGCTTGATTTTTACACTCTAAATATTTTTGGCCACTTTCTCCATACAAGTGGATCCACTGTGCTTTGGTCATGTTTTTGGGAACATATGTATATTAGGGTAGGGTTATGACTTTTTTACAACCTCATATCCCTGTATCATGAGTTTTGCCATAAGATTACATAAAATCATAATTATAAGGTGATTCGGTGAAAAAACCTCAAGCACAAAATTATTTTAAAATGTGAATTTATCAAAATTATGGACAATTTTTTGAAGTCACTGTAAGCAGATATACAATTGAAATTAAACTTTTGAGTCACATGAGATAATTAAACTGACATAACATTTATTTCTCACTAATTTTCTTCAATTCTGAGAATCGTAAAAATGTCGTAAACGCTTTTATTTAAAGATATAATTTTTTAACAAAAAACAACAAATTTAACATTTTTTCAAAGTGGTTTGTACATGACCTTTTTCAATATTTGAATGAAATAAACATTATTATAGTTATTAGTAGGCTTATATTTATTCATTCGTGTAACAAAAAATAATTTTTGAAACAATTTTTTTTCATTTCATGCATTTTTTTCAAAAAATTATATTTTTAAAACCGATTTGTGCGTGAACTTTTTTTATATTTCAAAGGAATAAACATAGCGTAGTGATTATTAGGCAAAAGTTCATTCATTGCTGCTACAGGAAATCAGTTTTGAGAAAAAATGTCAAAAAGTCATAACCCTAATGTATATATGTAATGATGAACAAAAATGCACGATTGTACATATGTACATGATAATCGCCGTTAAATTGCATCAAAAACGACCATTATCATTTCAAGCGCTGTGTCAAACCGCCACAATTTGTTTTATACATATTTTTCATTCGTGATTGTAATAAATACAATCATTTTGTAACAAAAAATTTAATATTTCTGATTTTGTTTTGTCGTTTGATTATTTATTGAAATTTGAATAACAACGTACAAACGTTTCATTGCTACATGCAATTGAAACAGTGTTTTCATAAAATAAACCAGAATCACAAAATTTGATTTTGTGAAAAATCAGTATGAAAAGTCATTATTAGACATCGAATTTTTGCATATTTTTGAAAATTATAACGCAAATAATTCGTTTATTAAACAATAGTAGAAGGAGCTTTGTACTTATTATTAATTATTTTCAATATGACGTCGAATTTCTATCATTGGGACGATATAATTCTATATAATAAAGTAATTACAATTGGTTAAAATTTCAAAATTATGCAAAAATCCGATGTCTAGTCTTCATGAAAACCTAAATGGAAACAATTTTTGAATTTGAAATTTTGATTGAGAATTGAACCTCGAGGATGATAAATGATAATATCTTCTCTATAGTATTTAATAGTGCTATATCCCTCCAGTTTCTACATTCACTCAAATCGCCTTGTTCGGAACAGTAATGATTAGCCATTCTATCCAATCTGAAGGTATAACCTCTAAGGTCCAGGCTTCATTGATGAGGGGATAAATATATTCATATAGAATTGAGTATTTGAATATTTCTGCGGGGATGTTGTTTGGGCCAGGAGATTTATTATTTTTGAGTTTTATGATCGCAGTTTTTATCTCACAAACAGATGGCGGCCTCGTAGATATGTCCCTCCTTGGATTACGGCGCTCCTGTTGTGTTTATGAAAACTGTAGAAGGAGATTGTGCGGTTGATTCATAGAACTCCTTCCATCGTTGTAGTTGTCCTGGTATTGTGGTGAGGATTTTCCCATTTGCATCTTTTATATTCGTTGCCTATTTTTTAAGCTTAATTGTTTTACCGCCTTGTAGACAGATCGTGTATCTCCTCGAATCGCCGCATCTTTCGCTATTTTATCATAGTGCTTTCGTCTATCTTTCGTTTTTGTTTATTGCATTATATTCTCTTCTCATTAGCAATGTATCTTCGTTGGGTTTAGCTGTTTCTATCTTAAGTTTTAAGTCTACCATCTTCCAGTTTACATTGCTGACCCATGGTTTTTCGAGGTGTGTAGTACATCCTAGAACTTCTCGTGCTGCGTCTTTGCAGGCTGTTCCTATTTCTGACCAACTTCTTCGTTGTTGGCGAAGTTTGGTGTCTAAGCTGCTGGATAACCTTTCTGATATCAATGCTTTTTTTAGTCTTTCTTATGTCGAATTTGGGCACAAAGCCCACACAAAGGAACACAAAGTTCCTTTGGTGGTAGAATGCTTCGGGCCGCAACTTCCAACTATTCCAACTAAGAGTTGATGAACACTATAGACGTCTGCTTCTCTTATAGTTTTAACAACCACCAGTTTTAACATCCATCTTCGTTATTCTGTCTGGTAATTGCCAAGTATATTTATGAACATCTTTGTGGGGAAATTTTGCAGAGATCAGCCATGCGTCCTCCGTTGACGTTACGTGTGCTATTTAAGCCATGTTTGCCCATAATAAAACGCAAGTTGGTGTTGTCTGTACCGACTTTTGCATTCATGTTACCAATGCCGGTCTCGATGTCGTTTTTCTTTGATTGAGCAATCTCTGAGTTTAGTTTATCGTAAAATTAATTTTTAGTGTCTTCGTCATCCAATTGAGTTGGCGCGTAGCATTGAAAAAGTGTAACATTTCTATACTTGGTCTTAAACCGAGCCATTAGTAATCTATCTGTTATTTTTTTTGCTCTCTATCATTGTTTTTTCATTTCAGGTGTCATTAGTAAGCCAACTCCATTTCTGTGGCTGATGTTGTTGCCACTGAAGACAAAATACTGCCACATTTCGTCTGAACCTTTCCAGAGTACTTCGGAGAGTCCCAAAATATCCAGGCAATAGTTTGACATTTCTTTGGTTTGTAGTAGACGAGATGGTTCCACTAACGTCCTAACATTCCATATTCCAATTCGTGTCCGTGTTTTAAAGGCAATTGGTCGTACCGTTAAATCTGTTGTTGTTGCTTGTGCAGTGTCGTTGATGTGCTGTTTTTTATACTCTGGCTTATCGGGCCAGCGAGCAACCCCCTGTGAAGTCAGAGGACCGCTTTGTGTTAGCAGTTCGGTTATTTAAAGGCGCCAAATATCCGCCTTGTCACTTCGAGTATCATTGGCACTCAGGATTTAATAGGAATCCGATGCAACACGGATCTCCGTCTGCTGAGACCCTCTGCTCGAAACCGCTGACTGTCTGCGTCTGCATTTCTACAAATACCCCGCATATATACGGAGCGATCCGCTATCCGCAACCTGTGGACGCACCCGGTAGCTCTGCTTCCACATAGGATACAAATATTTGGTATATACACATGGCCCAGAAAGTCTGCGTTCACCTTACTACTTTTCAAAAATGATATTAGAACATAAATAAATGGGTAAATGAGAAAAGTTTTTCTTTCATAAATATTTTATTGGCACTCTTTAGTACAGGAATAAAATAAAAAAATTCCGGAAAATACATTACTATTACGAAGATAACGGTATAAAAGTGTTACAACTGCTAAACTAGAGCCCCAAATAGTCTGCGTTCACTTTGTATGTTGTAATAGTACCTGTTTAACTCAGAATTTTAATTGGTTTAATTTACCTTTGTAGCGTTCCACATTCATTGTGTTTGAAACAAAGCGTCTTTAATTCTATCCTCGTTACAATCTGCATTCTCCTATTTTATTACAACTTAACTGTCAAAATGCAGATTCTAACGAGTATCGAATTACCGCCAACGCCACCTTTCAATGTTAATATTCTCACTCATCTATCGCCTACCAACCAAACCAGGTAATCTGTCTACCCTCTCTCTATATTTTATTTACTTATTTCCCAATAAAGCAACTGCTTTTGTTTTGAATTAATATCTAAAACGTTCGTGTTTTATTTGGCTTTTATTTTCACGCAATTTCGGCGTAAACATTGGTCCAATCGAGCCTGGATACGAGCTTTGCAATTTTTTCTAATTGGTTTTTGGTTCTCGTTTTCTCGCAGCTTAATCATCATTAACATCAACAACACCATTATCAACTTCATCATCATATTCATCTCTATTTACATCAACAAACAGGTAGGTCAGTGCAGTGATCTTTTTAATTTGTGAGCTCGCGAAAAAAATAACAAAAAAATCGTAAACAAAAAAATATATTTCTTTAAATATTTTTTACAACAACAAAAAATATCGACCGCTTTACAACGCGTCGCGTATCCCTTTTTTGTGCCTCCGTCTATCGTTCGATTGTTTATTAGTCGCGGACGGACATAATAGTGATCAGTGAAAAAAAAAATCAAAAAATTATTTGCAAAATTAATATTTCAAAAAGTGTAATTTTTTACTGTTGAGTGGAATAAAATATTTTAATAATTTATTTAAATTGATTTGGTGGTGTAATATTCATTTAAAGTGCTAATTACACTGTGAACCGAAATTTTGGGGGGTGGAAAATTCCTTTTGGAGATGAAAGCTCTTGGTGAGTTTATACAGAACCCAGAAGGACAGATCCGCCATGAGTCGGACTTTTGAGATATGACGTGATGAATATTTTGCTGGAGATCCTATAAACCTTAAGATATTAGCGTTATCAAATGAGGATTATTATCGTAGAGCATTTTGACCTTCTATCTCGCTTCCTTCAATGTTCTTTCCGTCCTTTATTTTAAGAGCCGTTATAAAAGTACCACAAGCTGACGTTTTTCAGCTTCGAAATGTTCTGCAAAAATGTCGGCCAGAAAATTTTAGGTACGGCTCTCATTGACAACAAATCGATTTTCTCGCGTTTTCGTGGTCGTTTTGTGCATTTATCCTGTTTTTGTTCAAAAAATGACTATATTTTGTTTTTTTGTATATTCGTTACAGAACATACAAAAACACAAAACACAGTTTTTTTCTGAGCAAACAGGGGTAAATGTAAAAAATTACTATGAAAACGCGACAAAATCGATTAGTTGTCAATGAGAACCGTACCTAAAATTTTCGGGCCGACATTTTTGCAGAACATTTCGAAGCTGAAAAACGTCATCCTGTGGTACTTTTATAACGACTCTTAAAATAAAGGACGAAAAGGGCATTGAAGGAAGCGAGATAGAAGGTCAAAATGCTCTACGATAATAATCCTCATTTGATTTGGCTGAAGAAATGCGATTTCAAAAATAAGCTAAAACAACGGCGGACAAAGATATAACGCTAATATCTTAAGGCTTATAGGATCTCCAGCAAAATATTCATCACGCCATATCTCAAAAGTTCGACTCACGGCGGATCTGTCCTTCTGGGTTCTGTATATACTCACCAAGAGCTTTCATCCCCAAAAGGAATTTTCCACCCCCCAGACTTTGAGCTCCATTTTGTTGCACAGTGTTATTTATTAAAATAATAATAAATATTTCACTTATTTCCACTCACTCTAGTGTTCATTTGTTTGCCTAATAATAACTCAAGAGACACCACACAAAATACCCCAAATAATTTTTTCGCATATTCCCTTTTTTCGCTGGTCCATAATACACAATTATATTTACATATTTACGCGTAAACATACGTACGCTTGGCGGTCAATCGTTAGTCAATCGTTTAGCCATACACACACGCTAGCTACATACATACCATTGGTATAGGCAACCGTCGCTTGCCTATTATAAACATACATACGTTTTGTTATTTCGTTTCTCTTTTATTACGTGTACGCTACACCAATCGGTTCGGTCGATTGTGGTTAGTTAATACGTTTGTTATAAAGGAGAAATATTTTTGCTAATTATATTAGTAGTGTGTTTGTGTGTGTAGTGAACGAATATTGGGAAAAATTAAATATCGTGCACCCTACAGTCCACATTGGTCGACATTTTATTCGGTTCGTATAAATAATAATATTACGTATTATTTTATACTAAATTGAATTTTTTTGGAAAATTATTAATATTTTCACTATTTTTTTATATATATAAATTTTTTTATTGATCTTTTTATATATTATTATATACAAATATTTTAATATTTCGTGCGATTTAGCAAATTTTGGTACTTTTTTTTGATTTTTCGTGGGAAATAAGTTTGGTTTTTCGAAATTTTGGTAACATTTCGGTCATTTTTGTTGGAAATTTTGTAATTAATTGTCGTTTTGATTAACTTTTTGGTGATTTCTTTGGAAAATCTTTAACGTTTTTGGAGATATTTTCAGTTTTGTCGTTGAAATTTGGTGCCATTCCGATAATTTCGTTGATATTTTTGCTGGAATTTCGGGAAATTTGTGCCTTTTGGAGCAGTTCTTTGAAAGAAATCGGAATATTTTTGTCGATTTTAATTCTTTTCTAGAAGAAACTGGTTTCTCTCGTGAAGAATTAGGTGGTTTTCCGTATAAAATTTTCCGTATAAGATTTTGGTTGATTATAAATCATTTTTTGGTCTTTGATCGAGAAAAATTTAGGTTTTTTGGAGAATTTTTGGAAAACTTTTTTTAATTTTCTTGTGCGTGTTTTAAATAAAATATACAAATATGCCATTCAGTCCCTTGGAAAGTTTTATCAGAGTTTCTGATGCTTTCGTTAGATTCGTGGAAAATATTCGGGCAATGAAACCTGAGGAAATTAATCTTTGTGCATTAGAAGTTCGTAGCGTCGAACTAGAAAAGGTTTGGAGAGATACTCAGGATAAGTTTAATTCGTGTATGCTCTATTTGGAAACGTCTGAGGATACAACTAAAGATATGATTGAGTCCGCTGATCACAAATATGAGGTCGTGCATCAGGAATACATGAAATGTTTAACAAATTTAAATGTTCAACTGTCGGAATTACGAGGTTGTAGGAAGTCTTTGAACTCTTCTCGTTGTAGTTCAGTACTTTCGCTAGCTTCGCAGCATCCCTGTGATACTCCAAAAGTATTACAGTCTAATGATGCAGCAGCAGGTAAAACGAGCTCTTCTACTCATACTTCTAAGGAAGTAAGTGTCACTAGCTCCCCAATATCGAGTATTGGGTATCCTAGTGGTCGTCAGAGTTTTATGGATCCTCCGAATAATGACAATGTTCATAATTTAGCACTACCTCCATGTGATATAGATGTTTTCGAAGGAGAATTTCAATCGTGGCCCACGTTTAGGGATCTTTTTAGCGCGGTGTATATAAAAAATTCGCGTCTGAGCGATATAGAGCGCCTTTGCCATCTCGTGCGCAAAACTAGTGGAGAAGCTCGAGAAATTGTCTCGAAATTTCCATTGACACACCGCAGTTTCGATCTAGGGTGGAATGCTTTAAAGGATAATTATGATAATCCTCGGTTACTCGTCCATAACCAGTTGAAAACACTTTTCGCTTTGCCAGTCCTCCAGAATGAGTCTAGTTCGGGTTTGAAGACAATACAACGCGGAATTAATGGTTGTTTGTCAGCGATGTCAATTTACGACATCCCTACAGAAAATTGGGATCCATTTTTGGTATTTATTTGTCTTCAGCGGTTACCAAAAATTACGCAAACCCTGTGGGAACAAAGTGTTAAAGATAAATCGGCTATTTCACTTTGGGAAGATTTAGATAGCTTCTTAACGGAACGAATTCGAACTCTAATGTGTCTACATGATATGAGGGGTAGTGAACAGGCAACAAAATATAACGTAAGGAAGGTCCAAACGCACTTAACTAAATCGGATTCTTCGAATAATCCCAAGTCTCCACAAAAAACCGATTGTATTCTGAGCCCAAAACATAGTCATCAACTTTTTGAATGTCCTCGGTTCAAAAATATGTCGATCTCCAGCCGGTTTTCTATCGTTAAAAGTCGTCGCTTATGTGTCAATTGTTTGCGAAAGGGACACGAGGTTAAAACTTGCATAAGTAAGTTTCGGTGTTCTAAATGTAGTGGAACACATGACACTTTGTTGCATAGAAATGATTCTTCTCCTAAAAAGTCAGCCCCGGTTCCAAATTCGTCTAACAGAAATCCAAACAACGTCGAAAATAGGCCTTCTAACTCCTCAATCGAACCTTCTCTTCCTTCCACTTCGGCAGTTAACCCCCGACAAGTCTTCCACGCAGCTCAAAATAATTCTGTGCTTTTAGGAACAGCGATGGTAAATTTGATTCATTGTGGTATCTCGTACCCAGCTAGGGCTCTGATAGACCCCGCTTCGGAATCTTCGTTTTTGTCTGAGCGGCTTCAGAATCGCCTAAAACTTCCAGTTTATTCCACGAATGTTAGTATTTCGGGCGTTAATTGTGCAATTTCGGCAAATTCTCGCAAAGTTTGTTCTATTCAAATTGGAGGTCCATGCGATCCTTCGGTTTTGTAATCAACGAACGCATTAGTATTGCCACTAATTTCGGGAAGTTTACCATCCTTTACTGTCTCTTCAGATTTTAGGTCGCAAATACCAAATATTCGTTTGGCGGACGTCAATTTATTTGATTCTCGTCCAGTAGATCTGCTGCTCGGTGCAGATTTATATCCGAAGATCTTGTTAGAGGGATGTCGTTCCATTATATCGGGAACTTTGCTATCACAAAATACTGTTTTCGGTTGGCTTTTCACTGGGCCAATTCCATCATCGGAAATTAGAACCTTTGCTACGACAATTAATATTGAGGAAGAGGACTCTCTTAATAAAACTTTGTTGCGATTCTGTGAATTGGAAGAAACTCCTAAACGGAAAATGTTGTCCCCATCTGACCGCATTTGTGAGGAAAATTTTGTTCGAACCACTCGTAGATCCTCTGACGGTAGATTTATTGTAACCCTGCCCTTGCGAACTGAGTTAGGAGTAAACGGGTATTTGGGGGAATCTCGTGGTAATGTCCTCATGCAATTCCTTCGGAATGAGGCGTCCTTATTGAAAAAACCGGATGTAAAAGTCACATATGATAAGGTTCTGACTGAATATTTAGAGCTCGACCATATGAAGTCAGTTTCTGCTGCCAATACTAGCACCCTTTCGTGTTATTTGCCCCACCATCCGGTCATAAACCTCGAAAAACAGACAACAAAATTGCAGGTCGTATTTAACGCCTCGAATAAAACTTCTAACGGGAACAGTCTGAACGACATTCTACATGTCGGGCCTACTTTGCAGCTCGACCTTGTACTTTTAATACTTCGTTGGCGAGTATTTAAATTCGTTTTCAATTCAGACATAACCCAAATGTATCGGCAGATTCGCGTTGACCCTCAGCACACTTATATCGGCACTTTCTTCGGCAAAGTTTGAGCTTAGAAAATGGACAGCCAACGATAAGACTATTTTGAATCATTTCCCTCCAGAACATTTGGTAGATGCGCAATTATTGTCATTCGTGGAAGCTAGTAGTTCGAAACCTCTTGGTATCAGGTGGAATGCTAGGTTGGATTCTTTTTATTTCGATGTCAAACCCATAGAAAAGAAGGCTAGTTATACTAAACGGGAAGTTCTGTCCGCAATAGCTAAGTTGTTTGACCCTGTTGGTTGGTTAGGGCCAGTTATTGTCACGGCAAAAATGATTATGCAAAAGGTCTGGCTAGATCAAATCGGTTGGGACGATCCCCTTGTAGAAGCCACTTATTTGGAGTGGCGTAAGTTCGTAGAAACGTATCATAAAGTAAATACGATACAAATTCCTCGTTGGGTTCAATATACTCCACAGTGTTCGGCGGAATTACACGTGTTTTCAGATGCCTCGATTAAGGCATACGCGGGGGTAGTATATATTCGAATTGAGGTCCCAGGTCAAAATGTGTTCTTGCATTTGTTGTCTAGTAAGACCAAAGTGGCCCCAATTAAATCAATTTCGCTCCCTCGTTTAGAGCTTTGTGGTGCGGTTTTAGCGTCGGAACTGTTAAAAGTCATCGTCAAGGAGATCGACATTGAATTTCGTCAGGTCTATTGTTGGACGGATTCAACTATTGTTTTGTCGTGGCTTCGAAAAACCCCCTCTACCTGGACCACTTTTGTTGCAAATCGAGTCTGTAGGATCCAAGAAAATGTTGGAAACCATAATTGGTATCATGTTCGGTCGGAAGATAATCCGACCTAGGAAGTCGTGGTGTACCTCCATCAGACTTAGCTACTAGTCCCCTTTGGTGGCATGGGCCATGCTGGCTCAGCCAAGATAAATCGAATTGGGCTATTCGTGAACTAACTCCACTTGAGACTGACATTGAAATGCGTTCGGTGCAGTGTCATTTCTCATTCTTTACGTCGACTTATACTGATATTCTGGATAGGTATTCGTCTTTTACAATGGGGATTCGTGCTGTAGCTTATATGTTTAGGTTCGTTCGTCAGACCAACTCTCGGTACCGAGGTAGATATACATACCTTTCGAAAAGAATTACCACTTCGGAATTCAATGAGGTTCGGATGCTCCTTATAATAAATATCTTAAAAATTTGCATATGAGGTACAAATGGAAGTTCCCGGAAAGAGAAGTACAAAGCGATGATTTAGTCGTGGTTCGGCACAAAAATCTCCTCCGACCTCGTGGAAGTTAGGTCGTGTTGACAAAGTTTATCCGGGAGTCGACGGACACGTTAGAGTCGTGGACGTACGTACGGCAAACGGCGTTGTAAAGCGGCCTGTTACTAAGTTGGTCATTCTGACCGACCAAGCGTCGAATGAAGAAAATTAAAACGTTTTCTTTCCTTAGTAAAATGGACGCCACAAATATGTACGGTATCGACCTAATCAATGAAATCGATGATGTTCTGGAAAAGATGGATGGTAATAACAATATATCACAGACTGAGATCGCTACAAAAAACATCGAGGATTTAGTGCAGCCCATCGCTGCGGTTAAATTAACGGAATCGGAGGCGGAATCCGTAACTGCGGAGTCGCGTGCCTTACCGATCTCCACCCATCATTCAACCGAATCCGTATCTGCGGGTTCGAGCAACGTACGATCTGAATCCGTAACTGCGGAAGATCAACATGTCAGGGTAGAATCCATAACTGTGGGTTCTTCGTCAGTCCCTGCATCTCTCGTTCAACCATCTAGTCGCGTTAGATCGGAGATGGAGTCCGTAACTGCGGGCTCGTCAGGCTCCTCGGTCATAAGTCGCCATTCTTGTAGCGTTTGCAATCGCAGGCACTTGATTAGTACGTGCAAAGAGTTTCTGGCCATGACAGTACAAGAGCGCATAGAAGTCATTGAAGCACATCGGGACTGCACACGTTGTCTAGCCAAATGGCATGAAGCCAAAGAATGTCACAGCGTTCTCGCAATTCGGTAAGAACTGGTCCGTATCCTAGTCCTTCATTTCGTCCGAGAGTTAGTTCTATACCCAGTTCGTCTGTGGATCATCGTCAGGTCTCTCATTTCGTTGGTGACTCTCTTGGGTCACTAACATTTCAAACGGTCTCGACCATATCCCCGAGCCTTATAGTCCGCCTTCAGCATGTCATACCATAGATTCCAATTCGGGCAGTGTTAGATCCGTGTGGAAGACAAAGCCAAATATGTTCTTCGATGGTGTCCGATTTGAGATTACCCACGTCTAACCTCGATGGAAACATGTTCTGCCGCATTACGGTGGCATCGAACTACGATCCCTCCCAGCGTATTTCTGTAATGGCTAAAGTGACAGACCTCCGTCATGTGTTCACACCTTCCGAGCCGATTCCACAAAGCGTCAAAGAATCATTTTTGGGTTTACCCCTGGCAGATCCATGTTTCTACACCCCTGGTCGCGTGGCGTTGGTGTTCGGTCCCGACGTGTATGCGAAAGTCGTCACTAATCGAGTGACGACGATGCCGGGTCTACCTGTGGCCCATTACACTATATTTGGATGGGTATTATCGGGCGTATGCTATACCTAATTTATCCTTGTTTAACTTTGGAAAAAATAAATACTTGAATCAAATGAATAAATATGAATTGCTCACTCAAACTGCACTGTCCACCTTATTTATTATCGTCCATTTAACATGTAGTCTTAAGTAGTTCATAATGTTACAACATTAATAATGTTGCAAGGTGGCCGCCAATGTTTAACTCAGAATTTTAATTGGTTTAATTTACCTTTGTAGCGTTCCACATTCATTGTGTTTGAAACAAAGCGTCTTTAATTCTATCCTCGTTACAATCTGCATACTCCTATTTTATTACAACTGAACTGTCAAAATGCAGATTCTAACGAGTATCGAATTACCGCCAACGCCACCTTTCAATGTTATTATTCTCACTCATCTATCGCCTACCAACCAAACCAGGTAGTCTGTCTACCCTCTCTCTATATTTTATTTACTTATTTCCCAATAAAGCAACTGCTTTTGTTTTGAATTAATATCTAAAACGTTCGTGTTTTATTTGGTTTTTATTTTCACGCAATTTCGGTTATTTTTTTTTTTTTTGAAAATTTTTGCATTTTTCTACCATTTTTAATTAATATTGTCACAACTGATCATTCCGAGAGTTTGGTTGCACACTTAACTGAAAAAAGTAAATTATTTAAAGAATGGAAAACAAGTACAAAGAAGTGCATTGATAAAAGGAAAATTCTGGGTAAATTATGGAAAATGCTATCGAAATATTGTTGAAACTGTAGGTAGAACATATTAGTCCATACATAGAGTGATAATAAACTATAAACAAACCGGAATTTTTACTTCAAATCCCAGATATGGACGGTCAAAGCCCAGATTTGGACGATCACAAATATTATCTCGGAACGGGAGGCGCGTAACATAATTAATACAGTTAAAGCGAACCGTCCGATAACTACTACGAAAATTGTTGAAAATGTCAAAGTGGCATCAAAAAAAAAAAAAAAAACAAATAATATATATATATATATATATTTATATATATATATATATATATATATATATATATATATATTTGTACAGAAACAGCCAGAAAAGTACTGCATAAAGCTGGATATCACGGTAGAGTCGCAAGGCGAATGCCATATTGCCATATTGAATTTGCTAATGAATACATAAACAAGCCTCCAGAATTCTAGAAATAATTTTCGGACGAAAGCAAGTCCTGTATGTTTGGAATAAAAGGACGTCAAATAGTTTGGAGAAAAGATAGAACAGCGCTTGAAAAACAAAATCTTCTTGGCACGGTAAAACATAGTGGGGGTGGTGCTATGGTTTGGAGGTGTATAACAGCTTCTGGAGTGGGTTAACTTATATTTATGGAATCGACAAAGGCCAAGTATGGTTACCTAAACATCTTGAAGCACAATAGGTCTGTACGATAACTTCGCAAGTGAAAAGTACTTGCAAGTACTCAGCAAGTTCTCAGTAACGTCTCTCCACCAATTTTACTCTCTCGAAGCTAAAAATTTGCAGATTGTTATCGAACAGCAATTTGTAAAAACTTGCAAGAAGTCAGGTGATTTGAAGAAGAAGATGTTGGCGGAAAAGATTAAATAAATACATAATAAAATAAAAAAGTAGTCACCACAAACTACAAAATAAGTTATTTTATTTACATTATCGTTTTCCATAATCTATTTAATAATTTTTCCCCTTTTTATTTCTATTTATTTTTATAGCCAAACGTTTGTTTATGTTTTTGACAAGAAGTCCGCCACAAAGTATTCGAATTTAAATCAGCTGATCAAACTTGCAAGTTCTTACAAGAAAAATTTTCCTTGCAAAAACTTGTAAACAAAACTCTCCAAATTCTCTCACTATTGTCTCCAAATTCGCTCTCTTCTACTTTACAAGTTTGTTATCGAACAGCATATTGTAAAAGTTTTTACAAATTTGTACAAACTTTTGGGTTATCGTACAGACCTAATTTGAACCAAAGTGTAGAAAAACTTGGCGTAGCTACGACATTTTGGTTGCAAAAAGATAACGTTTCAAAGCATACTACTGAGATTGTAAGGCCTTGTCCTCTATATAATGTCAAAGCCCAGATTTGGACGGTCAAAGCCCAGATTTGGACGATCAAAAATATTATCTCGGGACGGGAGGAGCGTAACATAATTAATGCAGTTAAAGCGAACCATCCGATAACCACTACGAAAATTTTTGAAAATGTCAAAGTGGCATAAATATATATATATATATATATATATATATTTTTTTTTTTTTTTTCTTTATTACAAAATAGGATTTCAAATACATGAGTTTATGTAGCCCCAGCGCCACATGGACATTTTTGGGGCAATTACAAAAAGTTAACACTTTATTTTCAAAGAATATAAAAGTGATAAATAAATAAAACAGGCTTGTTAAAAAAGTAAAAGTTTATATTACATAAGAAGCATGTCGATACCATTCAAAAGATATAATTCTAAATTAGATTTAAAACTGGAGATTTTGGCAATATCTTTGATGCTTTGAGGAAGATGGTTATATTCAGAACAACCGGCATATTCAATACGTTGCTTAGTAATTTCTAGTCTACATCTCTTAATGTGCAGATTTGAGCAATTTCTGGTATTGAATCTAGTTTGATTTTGAGAAAATGTAAGAACGTGATAACCAATATTTTTTAGTGATTTAAACATGTACGTTAATAATTGCATTTTGTAAAGGCCATATATTGGCAGAATAGTTTTAGATATGTTCTTAAATAATAAGTTCGTTGAATACGTATTTGGAAGATTGTAAACAATTCGCAGAGCTTTGTTTTGAGATCGCTGTAAGGACTTGAAATCACTATTCTTTTTATAAGCATAAATCATGGGCAAATAATTATAATGGCTATGGATGAAGGCTTTATATAACAATAATTTAGTTTTTTCATCAAATTTGGTTTTAAATTTATAGAGTAATCCGATAGCAGGCGCAACTTTCGATTTTAAATATTTCAAATGGGAATTCCATGATAGGTTACTTTGAAAATATATACCTAGATATTTTAAGCAGTTACTCTCAATTATATTTTTTCCACAAATGGTCACATTGAATATATTTCTTTCATTAACATTCTGAGGTTGAAATCTCAAAATTTTAGTTTTTTCCGGGTTCAGAACCAAACCATTTATTCTAGTGAACTCATAAATGGCATATGCATCACGTTCTATCTGTTCCTTCAAGATCACTGCATGAGAAAATGGGTAAAACAAACTCATGTCATCAGCATACATTATTAACTTTCCATACAATTTCATATTCGCTATGTCATTTAAATACATTGTAAACAATAGTGGACCTAATACACTACCTTGGGGTACTCCGTATTGAATGTACTCCATTCCGCTGCAATATTCATTAACTTTTACAAATTGTTTCCTATTACTTAAGTAACTACCAATAAGTTTGCGAGCATTACCAATAATCCCATAATAAATAAGTTTCTGCAGTAATATTTCATGGTCTACCAAATCAAACGCTTTTGACAAGTCATAGAAAACCCCTCCTACCCCTCCAGATCCATTATCCAAACCATTACAGATGGTATTTACGACATTAACAATTGCTCCCTGCGTTCCACTTCCTTTTTTAAACCCAAATTGATATTTGTACAACAAATTATGTTCATCCAAATATTTTGTCAACTGTATGTGCAAAACCTTTTCTAAAATTTTATCAAAAACTGATAAAAGGGCAATGGGCCTGTAACTGTCAATGTTGAATGAATCTTTCTTCTTGGGAATTGGTACAATTTTAGAAATTTTTAGAATGTCTGGATATGTAGATGTGTCAATAATAGTATTAAACACTGTTACCAAGCTTGGTATTATAACATCTCCACATGTTTTTATCATCTTTGTTGTAATGTTATCAGGACCAGAACTCTTATTAATCTGCAAGTTTGCAATTATTTCAGTAAGCTCTTCAACATTTGTTCTACAAAAATGAAATGAATGAGCAACTGGTGTTAATGTGTTAAACATGTTGAAGTTATCTGTAGGAAAATGTTGAAGTTGACCTTTCAAGGTTTTTGGCACGTCTATAAAAAAGTTATTAAACATGTCGCACATCTCACTGTTCGTAATGTTTTCGCCGTTGTCATTTTTAAGCTGTATTTGTGAATTTATATCTCTACCTAGATGTGTATTCATAAATTTCCAACATTTTTTGGGGTTTTGCTGAAGATCCTTAAGATTTGCCTGGTAAAAGGAATTCATACAAATTCGGTTTGCTTTCTTTATAACTCTACTGATATTTTTTATAATTATATCAATACTGTGATTTCTTCCTTTTTTCCTTCTCCTCGCCAACAATTTGTTCTTCCATTTAATAAGATCCAACAACTTCCCATTGATCCAAGGTGTCATCATATACCTAGGAAATTCTTTTTCTACTTTCTCTGTCGTGGAAATTTGTACACAGTCAGAAAATGTATTGATCAGTTGTTCCATGTCAGAGATCGCTTCTCCATAAAATTGGATATTTTCAAATCTTTCACGAACATTTTGTTTTAATAAATCGTAATTACATTGTAGATAGATCCTGTGTGTATATTCATTATGTTCGATACTACAACGAACTTTGCATGATATTATGTTATGATCACTTAATTTGCTCTCTATAGAATCTATAAACACCGGATTCTGAATGTTGGTGAATATGTTGTCTAATGACTTTCCACTAATTGGTCGAGTAATTATGATATGACAACTTATGTAGTTAAAACTGTATAGTATATTTGAAAGCTCAGATGACAATGATGTGTCTAAAAGGTCTATATTTGAATCCCCCAAAATGATACTAGGAGAAGTTCCTATGCTCAATAATTTGTTCTCAAAACTTGAATAAAAAGTATTCAGATCACATTTTGGAGAGCGATAAAAGCTGGTGAGTTTTAAAGGCTTGCCTTTTATTTTAAAATTATTTATTGTAATATTTATGACATCAATGTAGTTTTGACTTTCGCAGTGATCTATATTATATTTGAAATTATCCCTAATGTAGACTGATGTGCCACCATATGCATCATTTCTACAGCAATGCACTGAATTATAACCAGGAATGTTATATATTTGTTTCAAATCAGATTGAAACCATGTTTCCTGTACAGCTATAATATCTGGCAGAATCTCAAGTTGTGAAATCAAAAGTTTAAATTTTTTAAATTTGCTAATCGACGATATGCTTCTCATGTTCACAGAAACGATATTCAAATGATTTCTTTTAAAATTTTTTAAATGAGTATTAAAAGTTTCTAAATTCAAAAAATATTTATTATTATAATCCATGATTTATTAATAATAAAATAATATAAAACGCATAAATATATCAATATTGTTAAATTTAAGAAGGTGAAATAAATGGTGATTGAGCATCGTCTTCAGATTCATTATCTTCAGATACATCTTTTGAAACAGGGATTGGTCTTTGTGATTGTCTGCGGAATTTGTTGGTGGTAGCATCCACTAATATAGCATCCACGTCTTCTTGCGACTTGATTAATCTTGGCTTGGTTATTTCATTTTTCTTGACAAAAATTCTTCCCGAATGAGAATAAACTTTTTCATACCCAACAGATTTTAGCGATTTGGCGTAATTTAGAAGTTGCATAGATTCTCTACTTAAAAAGTCATTCACATAAATAGATTTTGTTTGCTCACTGGTTCTCAATTTTGATTTCGCGGCCATTAATTTGTCCTTAGCAGTCTTCGTTGTAAATTTCACTACCAAACTTGTTTTTGCATTATTCTGGTTGTTCTTCCGCAAATAGTATGCGTCATTAATGCTTTCTTCAGGTATTTCAACCCCAACGGCTTTTGAGAACTCAATAACTGTTTGTGCTGCATTTACTTCACTTTTATATTCAATACCACTTATAACGCAGTCATTTTTAACACGTTGATCATTTAAGAATTTCACGGAACTTTGCAAAGTTTTACTTCCATTTTGAGATCACGATTTTCTCTCTCAAGGTTTTCTATTTTCCTCTTATTTTCATTAAATCCATTTAATAAATCATAAAATTTTAATGAAATGAAGTTCATTGATTCATTTAAATCATCCAGTTTACTAAGCTTGGCTTTAATTTCTTTTAAATCGTCTTTCATTGATCCATCTGACATAATACTGTCATCACATTGATGGCATATATACTCTTTATCACGGTTTTTAACTAGACAATCGTATTGACGTTTACTTAGCTTTGTGCATATTACATGATATATTTTCTCACATTTGTCGCATTCGATGTTATCTTCCGTGTCTACTTTAATTTCACGTCTACATTGGCCACATATAATTTTTTTTACTTTTAACACTGCGGCGGCTTGTGGTAGGCATATTCACAAAATAATTAGCTTTCAAAATGGGAAATTTCCGTTTTTTATTATAGGTTTTAAATAGAAAACTATTGCATATTTTTAGGAGCCAACAACGCCCCAAAAGTTTTTATTTGTTGTGTTATATTTTGCAGCATATGTTTAGGGATAAACTGGTTTTAGAAAAGCTTTTTTCAACATTTATTTAACATTTTTCTCTTTTTAGCACTATTTATTTAGTTTTGCTGTTTGTGGAAACGTCAAAAATTGATAGCCACTCTCACTTGTTTTTATTTATCTCTCTATGCACTAAATTTTTAAATTCTCATTTATTTCACATTAGCAAATTGTTTTTCTTTTAAATATATGTTTTTGGCACAACACCGTATAAACAGCGTATTATATAGTTTCAGCGATCTTAACTAAACAACACGTTAACTTTTGTTTAGTTTGATCTCATTAATTCCTTTATAAATCACTTTTTAAACGGAGCTGTTTACAAACACGTCTGACTTGTCTCACTGCTACTCTTGCTCTTCTGTACAGAAACAGCCAGAAAAGTACAGCATAAAGCTGGATATCACGGTAGAGTCGCAAGGCGAATGCCATATTGCCATATTGAATTTGCTAGGGAATACATAAACAAGCCTCCAGAATTCTAGAAACAATTTTCGGACGAAAGCAAGTCCTGTATGTTTGGAATAAAAGGACGTCAAATAGTTTGGAGAAAAGATGGAACAGCGCTTGAAAAACAAAATCTTCTTGGCACGGTAAAACATAGGGGGGTGGTGCTATGGTTTGGAGGTGTATAACAGCTTCTGGAGTGGGTTAACTTATATTTATGGAATCGACAAAGGCCAAGTATGTATGGTTACCTAAACATCTTGAAACACAATTTGAACCAAAGTGTAGAAAAACTTGGCTTAGCTACGACATTTTGCTTGCAAAAAGATAATGTCCAGATCTGGGGTTTGACGTACAAATTCCGGTTTATTTATAGTTAATTATCACTCTCTGTATGAACTAATATGTTCTACCTACAGTTTCACCAATATTTATAGCTTTTTACAATTTACCAATGCTAATTTATTTGCCCTTGTTTCTATTCTTTAAATAATTTACTTTTTTCAGTTAAGTGTGCAAACAAACTCGCGGAATGATCAGTTGTGACAATATTATTTAATAATGGGGTAACTACAAACAATTTCATAGAAAAAAAAACTATCGGTACTATTACAACATGCAAAGTGGACACAGACTTTTTGGGGCTACAATTTAGCAGTTGTAACACTTTTATACCGTTATCTTCGCAATAGTAATGTATTTTCTTGAATTTTTCTATTTATTCCTGTACTGAAGAGTGGGAATAAAATATTTATGAAAGAAAAACTGTTCTCATTTGCCTATTTATGTATGTTTTTGTATCATTTTTGAAAAGTAGTAAGGTGAACGCAGACTTTCTGGGCTATGTGTATATATCAGGAATATTGTCAATTATTTCATATTCCATTTCAGAAAAAAAGGATAATTTTTTTTCGCGCTACATCAACGGGTTTTGATATGTAGGTTAAGAAAAAGATTCCCAGTACGAATCTGGTCGCGAGCCAATTTTTGGTTGTTGCGGACAAAAGTTATGGCGCTTTTATTTCGCTGTTTAAGAAAGAAAATATTATAAAAACTCGAATTATTTTAATGAGCACAATTGTTACAAAAAAGTCCTCTCGAAGTGACTTCAGCGAGTAGATTACATAATACCTGCAAAATGTTACACAGAATTCGCGGAATGTACATAAAATTGATAAATAATTGAACATAAGTCTACTTTTTTCAAAATTCAGGCCCATTTAGTGGTCATATAATTACATAAAAAATTGTTGTGGATCCAAACTTCACGGCGAATCAAATGAGACTGCAATCATACAGATTGGTGTTATAGTTTGGATGTTACAGCCAAAATAAGCACATATTTTGGTCAAAAAATAATTTTTTGTTTGAAAAAATATTTTTTCACATGCATAATGTAGTAGAAAATGTTGTAAAAATTTATAGGAATACTTCCTTCATTTTGCTTAAATCTCCCAACAAAATAGACGGATTTTGCTTTATTGACATTCATATTAAAGCGTTCCCATTAGGGAAGCTAATTGGGTTGATGAGGACATATGTCAAAGCTTCTGAAATGAAAATAGAGGTCAAATAACCCATTTTTATTTATATGCATTTTAAAATACGTGTAAATCGCGTAATTATCAAAATCATTTTGTCCGCATGTGATTTTCATATACAGCAAGACCATATCTGTTAATTTGTATATATTCTTCGAAATTTAATTTGGAGGCTAAGATGTAGCATCAGCTGCATCTTAGCATTAAAATACCTATAAAATATCGTTAATTTGCGCAAAGTGCGTACAATTTTTGTCCGCATCCGATTTCAATATATATCCATTTCAAGGCGATCAATCAAGAACCGTGGATGTAGCATCCCACACTATATTTTGGGATAGAATGAATGTAGCTCCCTTATCAGTGAAGTTTTCAAATCTCTGTTTCCGCTAAAACGAAGATGCTGCATTAGTTGTTTCATTGCAGTGGAAACGAACCACAGAAAACGCGATAAAATACGCGATATTTCCAAGAACAATTTTAGGTGTTTTTTCTACTTTGGACTTTCTTGTAACTCGCGTTTTAGTGAACGGATTTTCACGGGGAATGATTTATTAGATCCGGAACGTAAAAAAGTAAAATGTGCAATCAAGTACGAGGAAATCGAATGACAATTGTAAAAATTAGACCCGAAAAATATGTTTTTTACAAAAATGTTCGCACAAAATTTCCGCATTTGTATGCATATTTTTATGAAGCTGTACAGACTACATTCACAATATTCATATCAAATAACTCAGAATCGCGAGTTCTACAATCCTATATACGATTTTTTGAAAAACCTGTTTGCAGAATGAAATTAGAAGAAAATTTCAAAAAACACTGTAAATCTGGCTTCAAAATGTCAGCATCATTTAATGGTAGAAGCAGTTCAAATTTTGAAAAGTAATACATTAGTGAGATGATCCTTATTTAGTTTGCTTCTACTTTTACTTTGACAGGAAAATCGAGAGAAGTGTGGTTTACTCACAAATCGAGAGAAAACAAAAAAAGACATGGTGGCTTCAACCCATTTTTACCCATTTTTTATCATAAATATAGCCACAGCTTCCACACAAATTATCTTTTAAGCCCAATATTTTTGCCACGTCCAACAACATTTAATTTTATCCAAAAATATTTAATTTGTATAATATAGAACCAAAAGTCGCGTAATCTAAAAGGGTAAACCTTGGCTTCAGCTATGTTAAATTTTCAAAAATATTGGTGATATATGTAAATCTGATATCACAAAATTTATACCCCGTAGCTGGGCTCCAAATGCATCATTCAAATTGTCTTGCCGACTGAACAACTCTGTTATTAAATTATATTCAAATCAGTGTAGGGCAATCTAGTTCACAGAGCGGATTGATCTTTCTCAAAAGAAGCAAGTACCTTGATATACTTCCTTCGCTTAAAATAGTTCCGATACAGATATCGTTGAATGAATCTTTCTTTCTACATCGTTTAGATCTTCGTTGTTGATCATAAATGATTGTGGTCGTTTGGTTGATAAAATAACAAGTTTCATTCGTATAAAAAGTATATAGAACATGCACCAAACTAATTTGAGTTTATTTGACAATGTGGTGGAGTCTGAAAGCGAAGGAGAAAAATCGACGTGTGTGTCAAATTAAAGGAAAGAGATGAACGAAAGAGCAAATTTAGGTAAAGATCTGGCTATAGTTCCAGCAGTTCCTTGTCCGGATTAATTCTTTTAAACTACTTATTTCCGCAACTAAACATCTATGAAATAAATTATTCAAGCTCGAGGTCGAGCTTCATAGATTAAAACAAAAATGTCGAAACATCAAAACTAACAAATGGAGCTACACAAACCCAGAAGTGGTTTACTGATGTATGTTTTTGACATGTTTGAATACAATTCATTGGCAGCCCTATTCGCGATGCCATGGTTATCTAAATTTGTGGTGCTCCATGTTTTTTTTTTTAAAAAAAGTTTCACAATTGGCATAGCGTTAATCACAATTGGTGGAATAGTGTGCTAAAATATCTAGTTGCTTTGTGTGTACCTAATAGGCTATTTATCTTCCGTTTCCAAGTTAAAGCATAAAAAACTAAGTACATAGAAAAAAGAGATTCACTGCAATATTGTTGTTTTTATCGACAAAGGTTGTTGGTTACCGTTGAGAAGAAGGTTACAAAGTAAACTTGTCTCTCAACTTAAGATATAAAAAAGTTAGTTTCTAGTAATAGAAAGCAGTGGAGTTTACAAACCATTTAAAGTGTTTATACAGTGGATAAAGGGTTGCCATATTTGTGTGTTCCAGTATTTTTTGTGAAATTTAGTGATTATTTAAAATTACATTTAATTAATATTTAAAAAGTTTATGAACTCGCTTTGTATTGGTGGAACCGAACAAGTACAACCTCGGGATATGATCCTACCGAAGGTAACACTTTGAGCGATGAGCATGTTTGAGATCCGCTTGTGGATCGACTAATTCTGAAAAGTGGCCATACATTGCCTGTAGTTTGTTGTTCTCGGTGGAGTCTGGAAAGGTGGTATTTAATTGCCACATTTCTCCAATTTTTCGAGCGAACACTAAACCGCCCGCTGACACTGGTGCGTTGTCATTTAACTAATTTTTGTGTTGCAGCGGACCGATTACGTTTGGAAGCTGGCTGCTGTTTTCTGGTAATTCCGTCAACGTATCCCATTTTTTTTAAAAACGTTATAAAATGTTTCTTAGATTACTTTAATCATATTTAAATGAAATTAAAGATGATTATATGCTCGTATGATTTAATCAGTAAATAAATATATAATTTAATCAATAATTTTAATTGAGATATTATTTCTATATGGGTGCCACCGTGGTGCAGCGGTGTGCACACCCGCCTTGCACGCGTGGGTTCGATTCCACAGCCAGGCAACATCAAATTTTTAAAAAAATACCCCTCAGTAATTCTAGCGACATTTCCTGAGTATTTCAGCCATGTAAAACTTCTCTACAAGTGGTGTCATAAGACACGCCGTTCGGACATTGTACAAATTTAGTCTCCTCTTGCACTCATAATCAATGATATTTGCAATAATGAAAAGGTGCTAGGTTATGATTGAGGCTGATATTTATCCTTTGAACACTATTCTCCACTTGTACAGCATTTGCTAAAAGTTTTGACTGAAAATCCTTGTACCAACATATATTTTTGTCTTTAATTTTTAAAGAAAACACCTCAAACAAATAATTTTATACGTACTTTAAATGGAGAGTGTGCATCTAAAAATAACCTGTAGTAGTATAAATCGACTAAGATCCTCTGCGATCACTGCAATCCTCGGCGATTGCAAGAACCTCTGCGTTCACTTGTCGATCAACATTCGGAGAGTTAACTTGTCGTTCTAACTTAACGTCTACGCGTTAATACTAACCGGCCTCTGTCGCCACCCCAGATTACAAGAGGTAATCTTTGTTGAACTAACAGGCCTCTGTCGCCACCCCAGATTACAAGGTAATCTTTGTTGTTGTTTGAAAGAAAAATAATCAGTAAACGGCAACCATATTATTTAATAAACTGATACTGCTTGTGTTTTATTTTCTTATTCTTTTCACCCCCACCGCTCATCATTCCTTTACTGAGTTATCGAAGCCTATGGATTTCCCCTCCCTCACCTAAATATTTGGTCGCATCGAGCCAGATAGACGCCAGTATTGTTGTTGCTCCCTCTCACTTGAACGAGAATTGAAGCTTTTGTTGTTGCTTTGCACGGAGAAATAATTGGATCACTTCACGTCATATATACATAATTGATATTATTACATCTACAAATCACCATACTAACACCAGGTACGTAAACTCAGATTCCATAAAAAGTGAGCTACCCTCGAGTGTTAGTCTTTTTCGTTTTTTTTTATCGGTTATTAATTTAAGCAGTAAAAAAAAAAACATCATTGGTCGAATTTCAATCACCCTACGCGAGTGATTTAAATTCGTTGCTTTCATCCTCCATCATACAGTCCACACAAATATTGTTGAAATCGTTGTGTACTGATCATCCAACGTCGCGTTGATCATACACTTCACAATCCGTGTTGTTGTTATTCTTGTTAGATTTGCTACAAATCCTTTGGTCTCACCATAACAACACACACATAAAATCAAATAAATTTTCTCGCATTACAAAACTTAAACTCATCTTGGTCGACTACTATCACCACTTCGTGTGTTAATTAGTTCGTTGCTCCATTTAAAACATCTAAGTTTGTTGCTAAAACTTGCTAGTTTAATTTCATTGTACTGATCACCCTACGTCGCGTTGATCATACATAGCATTCGGTGTTGTTATTTCGTAAAATTTCAATTGTGGCTATTCTCATTTTAACTGAGAACTTGCAAATATATTTTGTAATAGTTGCAATAACAACATCGTTAACTTTCAATAACTCTTGCACTCGACACACACACATTGATCCTATCTCTCATTACATCGATCTCCTTATTTGTTGATCATTTGCAAATTTGTTATTGTTGTCGTTATTCCCCAAGGCCTTTTCTAACGAAGCCCTTTTGTTGAGAATTTGCATTGGCAAATTCACAATAATAATACACATTGTTATTGTCGCACATTGTCGTTTGGTTTTATTTCGTTGGTACGTTCCTCTCCATCCAAAAAATATTTGGCGTTGTTATTCCCCCTCGGTTTACTTAAAACTCTTTGAAAATTTGCACAACCAAATTTGCAATAACAACGCACCATCCAAATTCTCGCTGCATTTGATTTCGTTGTTGTATATATCGTCCATCACCAACCATTCGTTTTTCTATTCTCCCTTTTGTCCAACAGGTAATTATTCTAATTTGAGAAATTACATTGTAATTCTACCAACAACTTTCCCTCCTTTTTTAGCGTCCCTTACAAAGTTCTGTTGATCTGCAGCACTCACTTGTTTGATCGTTGGTAGCGTCGGTCTTTAAGTGGAAGCTTCGCTGCATACACATAGCCATTTCTCTGCTAGCGTCGCTTGTGTGGTTAGCACAGTGGGGCAAAATAGCACAAATTGTTTTTTATAATAATTAATTCTGAAAATTATTTTTCGATTATTTTTTGAAATCTAATAAATTGGCAGTAGGGTTTTTGGAATTTGTGGGCAAATTTATCCTACACTTGGCATTTATTGCACATATTTCTAGCAGAGAACATACGTGAAAAATAATTGTTTTTCGACATTTTTTATATTGTTTTTGGCAATATTTGTTAAACATTTTGGAAAATTAGATTCACTTTGGCAGTTTTGTTGTGATGTGTGTTTACTTTTTATTTTTAAAGTAAGCCCGCTTAATCACATTTTTGTTGTTTTCAAATTTTAAAAACAACAAGTTTTTAAAGTGGGTGTAGTTAAAATTGATTTACTTTAGGGATTTTGGAAAATTATTTAAGTCTCCGTAGGGGTTTCGGTATTTTTGGACAAATACACCCTAGTCTTGGCATACTTTGCACCGAACAATATATATTTCAGACAAATTAGTTGATATGCGTTGATTTTCTGGTGCAAACATTAGTGTTTTTATATTAAGAGCTTATTTGTCTCTGGATTTTGGACAATTACACCCTACCATTTGCTTATCTCGCCTTATCATACACCTTACACTGTAGCACCATAGCACCATATAATTTTTTTGTAAATTTAAGACTGTTTTGCATTTGGACCAAATTAAAGTAGTTCTTGTTCGCCCTGAGGAAGTTTCTTTCAATTTTCTCTTATTTCGCCCTACTTTAATTTCAAATATCATTACACCTTGCTATTTTTTAGTGGTATTCGTAGATTTTTGGAGGTTTTTGTGGAAATTTCTTATTTCCTTTGAGCTATAGCAATTTGTGCTTCCACCGAATTTCCATTTCCACCTTTATTTGTTGTTTGTAGTAAATTTGATTGTCAGTCACCCCACTCACTCGTTTTATTAGAGCTTCTGACATATTTTTGAAGTGTGTAGCATCCTTTGAACGGATTAATGAGTCCAAATATAATGTCTATAATCTATAAAGTCAAGTGCGCTTATGACGAGTGCAGAAACTACCTCACGACTTCCGAGACTGCACAGGATAATGTTATTGATGTCGTTGAGGAAAAATATGGTACATCCTACATGTTCTATCTCCGGTGTTTGTCCACCATTGACAGGCATCTTGAACGCCTTAAATCTTCAGGAACTGAAACTCCTTCACCTGCTATAGTTCCTCCAATATCGCCAACTCCAACAAGTGAATTATCGAACTTTTCTAAAGAAACTCCATCGCCATGTAAGATATCCAGTGAGTATTTAGCTTCGGTTTCTGTGCAGTCTGATTCTCCCATCGTTCTTGCTCAGCCAGAAACTTCCTCCACCACAACTTGTCGTAGTAGCTCTCTTGAAAATGATCGCCCCAAATCTCCTTCACCTGCTATAGTTCCACCAATCTCACCACCTGTATGTAATGAATTGTTGAACGTTTCTGATGAAACGCCCTCTTCAGGTTTGCTTCCCAACGTTTTTGTTCCACCAGAAGCTGCCCCCATCCCAACTTGCTTTAGTGACCCTGTTGCTAACTCCACATCACCTGTCGATACCCACATCTTACCATTGCCACCAATCGACATTGATGTTTTTGCTGGCGACTTCATGTTTTGGCCAACTTTTCGGGATATATTCACCACCCTATTTATTGAAAATTCAAGTCTGTCAGACGTTGAACGCCTCTGCTATTTAGTGCAGAAAACCACCGGTGAGGCTCGGGAAATCGTTTCGAGATTTCCACTCACTAATTCTAGTTCTCCATTAGCGTGGAAAGCATTGTCGGATACCTTTGAAAATAAGCGTATGCTGGTGAATAGCCACATAAAACAATTGTTTGATCTTCCATCTTTTGAAAAAGAAACATGTTCTTGTTTGAAAACTATCCAGCGTGGAATTAATTATTGTGTACGTTTGTTTGCAGCGTTTGCCTAAAGTGACTTTGACTTTGTGGGAGCAAAGCATCAAAAATAAGTCGTCGTTGGCTTCTTGGAAGGACTTAGATGCTTTTCTCACAGACAGGATACAAACATTGGTGTGTATCCAAAGCGTGTATGGAAATCAGGTCGCAAAATCATCACCCACGAATGTGGTTTCATTAAACTCCTACAATAAAGTGTTGTCGGTACAAAAATCACAAAATGTATCACCCCTTCGATCCACTAATTTGTCGAACACTTATTGCCCAATTTGTCCTAACCAGAGCCATGTTCTGCGTCTCTGCTCCCAATTTGCTAAACTGTCATTTGAGAACAAATTCTCGTTGGTAAAAAAGTATAAGTTTTGTATAAATTGCTTATCGCGTGGCCATGTAGTTAAATTTTGCCAGAGCAACTGGTGTAAACAAAGGCATCATAGTCTTCTCCACCGGCTACAAATTAGAAGAGTGCTTGCTCCGGACACTTCAAAACTGTCTCCCTCATTTACTGATGTTAAAAGAGGAGATCCCAGTTATGGTTTGTCGCAGGCCAGCACTCTACAGGCAGTTCTACTTTGACATGCACTTCTCCGACTTTTAGAAATGTCAAAAGTCGAGAGTCTAAGTGTAATATGTCGACCCGCTCTTCTAATAAATGCCAAAGCAATCTTCCAGATACTAATACTTTGCAAATTAGAAAAGTTTTTCCTTCTTCAACTAAGACAACTCTGGCTTTTACTGATGTCAAAAGTCGAGAACATAAGTCCACTTTTTCGCACCCAAACCACTCTCCGGCTTTTACAAAGGTCAAAAGTCGAGTATTTAGTCCTTCTTTGTCGCGCTCAAATACATCTCCGGCTTTTACCAAGGTCAAAAGTCGAGTGTTTAGTTCTTCTTTGTAGCACCAATCCAAATCTCCGGCTTTTACAAATGTCAAAAGTCGAGAACCTCGTTGTATTTCTGACAAAACTAAAGTCAATCACCCGGTTCCTAACTCCTCTCTAGATAATAATGTGCTTTTGGGAACCGCGAAAGTGAATATTGCCCATAATGCTAAATCGTTTACTGCAAAACTACAAAATTCAATCGGAATTCCATCTCTTCCCGTAACTAAGAACTCTAAGTCTGCTACACCAAGTGAAGTTTGTTCTCTTAAGTAGTCTTCCCCTAAAAATGCCTCTAGAACTGTTGAAACTTCGGCATTAGTCCTACCTAATGTCAAGCGGAAATTACTCTCAATTCCACCTATGTCGGAATAGAAGACTCGGATTCCTAATTTAGAATTAGCGGATTCCTTTGATGACAGCCCAATAGACTTGCTACTTGGTGCTGATCTCTACCCCCAAATACTTGAAGCTAAACCGCCTAAAGTCGTTTTAAATTCGTTGCTTGCCCAAAATCTATTTTCGGGTACCTTCTTACGGGTTCACGTAATACCCCACTCGAGATTGTAACTTGAAATCGACCACTAACCAATTTATAACACATATTGCTCGTACTACTTCTTTAATATTGAATAGGTAAATAACCCACTTATATAGTACTTTTGAATCGGTAACTTATTAAAGTCAATAATTTGAACTATAGCTCACTTAGGAATCTGAATTTACGTTCTTTCCTAACATTTAAATGAATTATATTCCAATTTTGGTATAAATTGCTAGACACTTGGTCTATCAAGGGATGTATAAGTTTGATACGTTCCAACTCAACTTCCCGAGCTCAGTCGATCACGGATGCTGATTGACATCATCAGACATCTCCTCTGCACGTACCCTCTGCGGACACCGTAGAGAGCAGATGCCTCGGCGATTGCAAGAACCTCTGCGTTCACTTGTCGATCAACATTCGGAGAGTTAACTTGTCGTTCTAACTTAACGTCTACGCGTTAATACTAACCGGCCTCTGTCGCCACCCCAGATTACAAGGTAATTTTTGTTGTTGTTTGAAAAGAAATGCGATCAATAATCGGCAATCATATTATTTAATAAACAGGAAGCAATGTCCACATGTCATCTAGTTCGAGAAAAGAAGTGTCTGCTATTTCTAAAAAAGCCTTAGCTGAACGGTCAGATACTGATAAATCGCTATCTTCTTCAATGCGAATTGTTGTAAGTTATGATGAAAAAATAATAGAGGCCGAATACTGAAGAAACCCCCTCGATGCTGTTATGGAGATTTCGAAAATGCACAACCAATTGCCGCTCATAGGCAGCATAGAGCATAAAAATCGCCGAAAAAATTTGCAAACAGTATAAATGCTTAGTAAAAAGGGAAGTGATGTCCAAAGTCCATCTACTTTAAAGGAAAAAGTGTCTGATATTGTTAAAAAAAAGCCATATCTGAACGGTCTGTTACTGATAAATGTAACCTATCCATAACAAATTCTGGATATAGAGCTTCCAAAGTTACACATCATAAGCAATGCCCCTTGGTTATTCCTTCAGCAGAGAATCATGCACCATCTTCTTCAATGGGAATTGTTGTAAGTAGTGACGAAAAATTAATAGAGGCCGAAAACTTAAGAAGCCCTCTAGATGTAGTTTCAGACTCATCTTCCGAATTTGACGGCGATATGGATGATTTTCAGTTTGTGAAAAGCAGAAGAAGTAAGAGAAAGCGAATCCACGACCAAATTATAGATTTTAGTGAACTGCCCTTATTAAATTCGGCCGGGGCGATTTGTGTGGAAGGAAAAAAACCTTAATGGGCCCTTCGCGTTTCTGATTCCTGGGATTGAACTGACCAAAAAAGTCAACTGGACCATATGTGTTTAGGTGATAGCTCAGAAAGGCCGCAGAGAATAGTTGTTGTTTGTGGAGATGAGCAATGGTGATACAAACCCGAGTGTTACCGATAAATAAAAGAGGAGAATAAAACACAAAGGTTTTTAGTTGGTATAATAATAATATTGGTGTGGGTGATTTATTAAGGCGAAAAGTGCTGATGACTTTACCTTGTATTGGGTGAGACGCGTTACAATTCGAGAAGTACTTCCGTACTGGTGAAGAGATGACTTAAAAGTGATTTTTGTATAAAAACCGAAAGTGAATCAAGGCTGAGGCAATCACTGCTTATTGGAAAGTTCTCACTACGATCCGAACTGAGCGAATATAGTTCCAGGGAGAAATTGCAGAGAAATTCCACTACCAAGAGAGTACTCTCTACGATCCGCACTGAGCGAACATAGTCTCTGAGAAGATTTGTAGGGCAATGATTGGAAATATCACCCTACGGTCCGCCGTAAGCGAACATAGTTTCTCAGAGGGTTTGTAGAGAACACTTAAGGAAGGGAGGCCTCTCTGCGATCCGAACTAGGCGAACAACGGCTCCCTGGAGATTTGTAGTGAAAATACCAATAGAGAGTTTCTAACTTAAACATTAGCCGCCAGCCTGGAAACACATAGGGGTGTTTCAACATAAAATGGGCTAACTTATAGTAACTTACAACTAGGAACCCAAGTATGTAAATTCAGTTAAGGTGAGCTTTGGCGATTTTATATTTAAAATTCCGTACTGTAATGTTTCAAGCTATAGCCGTTGCGTAACTAATACAAATGGAGAAGGTAAAAATAAATTAATGACATGAGCATCATCCCGATGATGATTTAATTAAAAAAAAATTCATTTATCCGATAAAAGGTGATATTAATTTTTGAACGGCTGTTCGCATAATCGATTTCAAGTCTTATAAGAGGAGTGTTATATCATTATACCCTCCACCATAGGATGGAGGTATATTAAGTTTGTCACTACGTTTGTAACTACTCGAAATAATCATTGCAGACCACACAAAGTATATATATTCTTGATCAGCGTGCAATTCTACATCGATATAGCCATGTCCGTACGTCTGTCTGTCTGTCCGTCTGTCCGTCTGTGGAAATCACTCTAGCGTCCGAACGGATTGACGTAGGTTGATGAAATTTTGGGAAAATATGTTATATTTACGTAGGACTTTTGGTATTGAAAGCGGGCTATGTAGGTCCACGCTTTCGTATAGGCCCCATACAAAATGACGCGTGACGCGTCGTCGTTTTAAGGAATTTTTAAGATATTTGGCCCATTTTACCACCGAATTGGTTGTAATTTGGTACTTTGTGTCTCCAGAGGCCAAAAAATATTCCTACCAAAGTTGGGTTATATAGGTCCACGTTTTGGTATAGCCCCCATATAAGGCCCCATATAAAGTACGCGTCATTTTAATATATTTTGAATGTATTAGGCCCATTTGACCACAGAATTGGTTGTAATTTGGTATTTTGTGTCTTCAGAGGCCAGAAAACATTCCTACCAAAGTTGGGTTATATAGGTCCACGTTTTGGTATAGTCCCCACATAAGACCCCTTATAAAGTACGCGTCATTTTAATATATTTTGAATGTATTAGACCCATTTGACCAAAGAATCGGTTGTAACTTTGTATTTTGTGTTTCCAGAGGCTAAGAAACATTTCTACCATAAAATGTTTATATAGGTCCACGTGTTGATATAGCCCCCATATTACAATATCTCCCGATTTTCGATATTTTGAACGTTTTAGCCTCATTATCACACCGATATGGCTGAAATTTGGTATTTAGTCTTCTTTAGGCGTATAAAACTTTCCCCCAGAAATTTGTAGGTATAGGTCCACGCCATCATATAGCCCCCATAGAACGGTACCTTCCGAATTTCGGTATTTTGAAGGTTGTGGCCACATTAATCCACCGAAATGGCTGAAATTTGTGGTGGAGGGTATAAAAAGTTCGGCCCGACCGAACTTAACGCTTTTCTTACTTGTTTTAAGTTGTGAAAACCGATAGGAAATACATCCTGGTGGAAATATTTTAGAACTTTGGCTTTTGGTTGTCTGTTGGTGCATTCTTTTTGAACATTATTCGTTCGAATTACCGGGAGAAGAGGACATTGGACCAGTTAGGATCCAACCAAATACAGTATTCTGTGCAAGAAGAGAACCGAGTATATTTTGGTGAGTTCCGTCTTTTAATATTTTTGGATATAAGTCAGCTCCGATCAATAGATCTACAGGTCTACTATCAAAGAAGTGTGGATCAGCTAACCGAATGTTTGGCAAACGATGTGTTATATCGGGTTCCATTGAGACAGATGGAAGGTCATCCGATATCCGAGGGAGAACAAATGCTTCTGTTTGAAGTACTAAAGAAGAATTGATTTTTGAACCGATTTTCAGAGAACAACTCTTCTGAGTATTAGCTGATAACGTTTCCGTTACTCCTGAAATACGAGATAGAGCAGAGCAGGTGGGCAAATTTAACCTTTTCCTTATGGTGTCTGAGATAAAAGAACCCTCTGATGCTGGATCGATCAGAGCCCGAACTGTATATTCTTTATCCTTATGGATTAGATTCACTATAGCAGTTCCCAGAAGAACATTACGATTCTGTAATGTATGTAAGACTTGTTGATTTACTATAGTTGGATTGGCACCGGTGGACGTGGAAGCTATATTGTCATTGTGGTGAAGTACAGAATGGCGAGAAGAAGAAGGTGTAGAATTTGATGAAGGAGTTGAGGGAGGTGAATTAGTAGAACGGTGGAGGAGGGTGTGTTGTCTTCCACGACACATATTGCAATTATGGGCGCTAGTACAAGTTTTAATTGTATGACTCCGTGAAAGACAATTCCAACAACTGCCTTGTTTCTTCACCGTAGAAGATTTTTGGTCAAAAGGCAATTGTTTAAACTTTGGACAAGATCGCAAAGAATGAATTTCCGAAGGACATAGAAGGCAAGTTAACTTGGAAGGTGAATTTAATTTTCTAGAGACCGATTTATTGGTGATAGGTGATTTAAATTCTTTCGAAGAAGACATTTTATTGGGTTCAGGGCCTTTGATATCACGCAAACAGTCAAGAGTCTGAATTCTTTCAGAAATAAATGAATCCGAGTCTTCCCAAGAAGACAATGCCGATTTGTCTCTACCACTCTGTTTCCATAGAGTGACAGTTATTCGCGGTAAACGCTGAATACACATGAAGACTAAGATTGGATCCCAATATGCTGTGGTGATATCGTACACTGCCACTGCGGACATACAACTGTTGATACCCCGCTGAAGTGTTTTCAACCCTCAACTAGTCTCACGATCAATATATGGAAGATCAAAAAGAAGCTTCAAGTTACTATTGACAATAACCCGTTTATTGTCAAACCGATTTTTGAGAGCTGTCCATGCTAAGACGAAACTACGGTGAGTTAGTGGGAACTTAGATACAATTTCTTTAGCTTCGCCGTATGTCTTTCTAACTAAATGACAGAGTCTCTCAATGTCACTAAGACGAGAATTATTTACATATATCGCAATGAAAAGGTCTCGGAATGTCGGCCACGATAAGAAATCACCATGAAAGGTTTCTATGTCGCATGGAGGAAGTACAAGGTTATGTACACTATCCGGATTTGGTGAAAAGAAGGATTCTCGAGTTTGAAAACTGTCTTGAACTAATGAAGGGACTGGATGATCCACCTGAGTACCGATTTCGTGAGATGCAGGTGTCGACGTACTCATATTATTTGCTTGGTCACCGTGAAATTCTTCTGCCGAGAGGTCCGAACCATTTATTGAGAAGTGATGTGAAGATTTGGAGGATTGAAGAATTTTACCCAATTTGCGATTCATAGTTGACCTACAAGTAATGCAAGTCTGATGACACACTTCGTATTTACTATCTAATGAATCTATGTCATCCTTTTTTGAATCTACCGCCGACATTAAATAATCGAGGCAACGATCGAATGTTAATAGGACCTTTGACCACATCTTGTCCAATTCAGTGCTGCGAAACTCTAAGTCGTACCGATCTAACTGATCATCTCGCATTTGGTTGAAATGGGAATCGAATTTGATCAAAGCATCCGATGCTCTGATAAAGAGATCTAAAGGTGTGACCGGCATTGTAGAGAATTTCTTTGTTCAGGAAAATTAGACAAACTTCCACGTATTTGTTGGAATAATTCACAAAAATGAACAAAGAGTTGTAAAAATTCAATAGATTTTATTATTTCTGCACGAGGTGTAGGGTGAATAAAAGACTAAAAGCTCCAAAACAAATTTATTTAGGTGAAGAGGAAACACAAATAAACCAAATGTCCAAAAAATTAAACAAATTCCCGAGAATCCGTTCAAAAGATTGCAAAGAAGGCAACTATTTTCAAAAAGCTGCAAAAAATCGATTGAATTTATTGTTTTAGCAACTAGGTGTAGGGTGAATCAATGTACAAAACCGATTAATTTTGTGTGAAAGGGGAAACACAAATGGCGAAAATATCGAAAACCGAATAAATTGGGAATTTTTCTTGTGAAAAATGAAAATTTTAAATTCTAAAGGGACCGGGTGTAGGGTGCAAAATACCACAACCGAAAATTCATATATGTTAATAAAAAACGTGATTTTACTATTTATAAATATAAATTTATATTGAATATTTAAATAAATATATATGTTATGTTATGTTATGTTATATATGTTATATGTCCTCAGTTAAAATAGGAAAGAACCTCTCCGAAGAGTTTGGTACCAAAAGAGGTTTCAGACAAGGAGACAGCCTTTCGTGTGACCTCTTCAACATCCTGCTAGAAAAGGTTATACGAGAGGCAAACGTCAAAAGAAGTGGCACAATCTACACCAACAGTCACATGTTTCTTGCTTATGCTGATGATATAGACATCATGGGTCGATCAGTAAAAGAAGTAACTGATACCTTTATAAAGGTCGAAGGAGAATCTGCTAAAGTGGGTCTGGTGGTAAACGGTGAGAAGACCAAGTTGATGGTGTCGACGCGCAATGCGTCCATTGAGCTCGGACCGACTGTGGAAGTTGGTTCCTATAATATTGAGGTAGTAAAAGACTTCGTCTACCTCGGCACCTCCGTCAACACAACAAACGACATCAGTTGTGAAATAAAAAGAAGAATTGTATTGGCCAACAGATGCTACTTTGGATTAAGTAAGCAGTTTAAAAACAAAGCCACATCTCGTCAAACAAAAATAACGCTCTACAAAACACTGATACTACCCGTGCTGATGTATGGCTCCGAAGCCTGGGTACTTGCGCAAGCAGACATGGCAGTGCTTGGTGTGTTTGAGAGAAAAATTCTTCGAAAGATCTATGGACCAATCTGCGTTGACGGTGAATATCGACGTCGCATGAACCACGAGCTGTATCTGCTATACAACGACATGAATATTGTTAAACGTATCGAGATGCAGCGATTGCGTTGGCTAGGCCATATCATAAGAATGAGCGATGATGAACCCGCTAAAAAGGCGTATGAATACATGCCACATGGCGGTGCACGCAGAATTGGCAGGCCAAGGAATAGATGGCGCAAACAAGTGGATGATGAGATGACAAGGCGCGGTATTCCAGTGTGCAAAGCAACAAATAGAGAGGAATGGAGATCTCTTCTTAGTTCGGCCTATAGAACAAATGTTCTGTAATGGGCCAGCTAAGTAAGTAAGTAAGTATATGTTATATTTACTAAAAATATAAATATATAATGCCGATTGTAGGGTGTACGATGGCCAAAAAAACGTTTATACCGAATACCGATTATTTTTCGAAAATATGCAAATATTTATTTTTCCGAAAAATATTAAAAAATAATTTATATAAAAAATAATTTTTCACCTGCGACCCTCTGTAACCGTAGTAATAACGAATGTGTACAACAAAACGAAATAAAACACAACTAGCGTCGCAGTAGACGTATGCTGGTATGTACTTGTAGGTAAGCAGGTAGAGAGACCACAACGTATTGAATTGTTGTTGGTAGGTTTTTTCGTTTTATTAGGTGACGCTAAAAGAAATGCAAAAAAGGCGGGTATTTTGTAATACGTTTGTTGTTGCAATTCTCACTAAAGGGCTCTCCCTTTGGAATAATTATGGATGTAGGGATAGTGAGAAAATAAACCGAGATAAATATAACAACAACACGAATTGGCGATCACTACACTTGTTGGTGAATAATTAAATAAGCACGATATGCCGTATATTTGATTTATTAAATTCACAAAATAAACGATATTTTGCTAATATTTCAAAGGGAATGCAACCGTATTTTGGTGATAATTTTTATTAAATAATTTAGTGTGTGGACTGTATGAAGATTTTAACCGTATTTGATTGTAATTACCGACCGATAGGGTGAATAAAAGTCGATCAATAGGTATACCGAAATATTTTTTATGCGAAAAGAGATAAAAATTTAATACTCGCGATTTGCTCACTTATGGAAAACACTGAATTTACATACCAGGTATGATTTTTGGTGGAATATACTATGTTGTTGGTGATGCGATTGGATGGTTTTGTTGATGAGGATGGAGGTGAGGGGTGATTAGGGAATCGTTTGTGTGGTGAAGAAGAGTACAAAAACTCCGATTAGCACAAACAACACCGTGTAAGTTGTCCACTGATCCGTTTCGATTGGATGAAATGTTTAAGTGGACAACAACAAAATCCAAAGGAACTTATCCGGCTCGACTGGACCAAATGTTTAGGTGATAGCTCAGAAAGGCCGCAGAGAATAGTTGTTGTTTGTGGAGATTAGCAATGGTGATACAAACCCGAGTGTTACCGATAAATAAAAAAGGAGAATAAAACACAAAGGTTTTTAGTTGGTATAATAATAATAATATTGGTGTGGGTGATTTATTTAGGCGAAAAGTGCTGATGACTTTACCTTACTTAAAAGTGATTTTTGTATAAAAACCGAAAGTGAATCAAGGCTGAGGCAATCACTGCTTATTGGAAAGTTCTCACTACGATCCGAACTGAGCGAATATAGTTCCAGGGAGAAATTGCAGAGAAATTCCACTACCAAGAGAGTACTCTCTACGATCCGCACTGAGCGAACATAGTCTCTGAGAAGATTTGTAGGGCAATGATTGGAAATATCACCCTACGGTCCGCCGTAATAGTTTCTCAGAGGGTTTGTAGAGAACACTTAAGAAAGGGAGGCCTCTCTGCGATCCGAACTAGGCGAACAACGGCTCCCTGGAGATTTGTAGTGAAAATACCAATAGAGAGTTTCGAACTTAAACAATATGTCTACCGCGAAAATCGAGCCTCCCGATTTTGACTTTAAGTTTTTTATTGGCGTTTTTTGGATATTTTGGCATATAACAGCCAAACCATTGAGATTTGCGACCCAACACAAAGGCCAAAATTGTAGCCAACACAATAATTAAAAACTCTCTAGTTCATCGCGAAATTATTTGAAATCTCCTTCGGGCAGTTTTGGCCTTGATAAAGTGCACATTTGTCGGCAAATATCGATAACTGACATTGTGCTACAAAAGTTGACCAGAAAAATATTCAAGCGTTCTGTTACAAAATTCTGTCGTGTTGGCGTCGATGGACAACGAAAATACTTTTGGTTCGGTTAGATCACTTCGTTTTATTATTTTATAACGGTAAAAGTAGTGAAAACCTGGGTTTCTTACATTTTCAAATTTAAACGGCCATATCTTCTTTTTTCACTACGGGTTTCTATTGATCCCTTTTCCTATTAAATATCTTCCGAATGAGCTATTATTTGTTCAAATCGGTTAATAAATGGCAAAATTATAGTGGTTGATTCATACCAATACAATTACTTAATACAAGGTGGCGCAAAAGTAATCCTCCTATCAGAAAATGCTATAATTTTTGCGGTTGGCCCCTAATGTCAGTTCTGTTTTGACATTTGTGTAGTAAACACATGCAAAATACACGTTGATATACAATGTTACGCTACACTGCTCCAGAACGCGGAATATTGGTGACTATTTATTTGACCAATAATGGGTCGGTGACTTTGGCACACCGTGAATTTCGTCGCAGACGTTTAGCCGTTCGCTTCGAAGAGACTGGCACAACACGAGATGCTGCCAGGCATGGCAGACCCCGGACTATCCGTTCTGCAGAGAATATTGCTGCTGTAGCCGAGGATGTCATGGAAGCGCCTTCGACTTAAACTGTTTTTTGTTTTGTTCAATACTAATTTTGAAAATTATGAGAAATTCAGTTTAAGTACACAGTAATTATATTGGTATGAATCAAGCACTATAATTTTGCCATTTATTAACCGATTTGAACAAATAATAGCTTATTCGGAAGATATTATTCACCCTGTTTAGGTGAGGGAGGGGAAATCCATAGGTGTTAACAACGATAGCTCAGGATACCGTTTGTTGAGCAGTGGAGGGAGAAAAGAAACAAAGAAATAAAAACACAAGCAGTATCAGTTTAATAATAATAATAATAATATGCTGGAAGTTTATTTGTGATTCTACTTTTCAAACAACAAAGAGATTACCTTTTGTAATCGGTGATAGTGGCGACAGAGGCCTTTCAGTAATAACGCGGAGACGTTATTTCTCGACAAAAGACTAATGACAAGTGAACGCAGAGGTTCTGAGTGATCGCAGAGGATCCCATGTCATATACTAATACGTTTACAGGTTATTCCAGTGAGAGCAAAGTGTAACAAAGTGAGCAAACCGCCAACAACCGATGCCTAGCGGCGATCCGCACACTACGGTATCCGCAGAGGGAATTGTAGAGGAGATGCCAGTGCGCCAATCAGCATCCGTGATTGGTCGAGCAGGGGAAGTTGAGGGACAAAGTATCTAGGTTAGGTTATGTTAGGGGATGTGCAGCCACTAAATTGTGACTGCGTCACTCGGAGACCTTCCGGTCCATTGTGATCATCCAGTAGAAAAAAGGTTCAGGTTGCGCTGTCCCAGCCACTTCAAATTTTTGATGATGTTGTAGATCACAGCAGGTTCCACAGTTGAGTAGAAAGTTAGACACGGTGGAAAGTGGGCACCTATTAACCTATGCCGTCTTAGAGCCATTGCTGGACAACGACACAGGATGTGCTCGATCGTCTCTAACTCCTCCTCGTCCTCACAGAGTCTGCAGTAGTCAGTAACATCCTCATCCCATTTGTTGGTATGGGCCCTGATGTAGCATTGTCCAGTAATGACTCCCGTCGTTACTCTAACTTCAGCTTTACTCAGGTTCAGCAGAGATTTCGTTCTTTTGACTGACAGAGACAGTCATATGGATCTTGCCACAATGCACCTAGGTTCATTATGCCACAATTAACTGGCTCTTTCGTGAGATCGTTTTAATATTTTGAAAGAAATGACAAATGGGTGGTTTGATAGAGTCAGCGATAGCTAGGTCTGTGGACTGCGATCCTCGCCTAGCTAATTCGTCTGCTCTTTCATTACCCAGATAGTCGCGGTGTCCTGGTACCCAGCATAGCCGGAAGCCGTTAGTTAGCGTTCCCAAGGCTGATCTACACTTAAGGACGACGTCGGATATGATGTTGCAGGATTTGATGGCTTTAAGAGCCGCTTGGCTATCCACAAAGATAGTCACCGGTTCAAAGATTTCTGCATCCAAACTTTTTATCAATTCCGCTGCCTTCCAAATCGCGAAGATTTCAGCCTGGAAGACACTACAGTTGCTGTCTAGCCTGTAGGTGTACTTTCACAGTAGACGCCAGCCCCGGTACCTTCCTCCATCTTGAAACCGTCTGTATAGAAAGCCAGACCGTCCAGAGGGGGGTTACTGCGGTTCCAGTCATCTCTACTAGGTATAACGACGTCTATATCGTCAAATCTCAGGACTGGTGATATATAGTCGCTCAGTTTTCCGCGTTGGTTCACATTTGTGCCTGATTCATTCAGGATACAACCATGCCCATAGGTACAACCGCGCCAGAGATCCTGTTCATGCAGCCGTAGGGCACAGCGAGTTGCCTGACACTTAATGCTGAGACTCAGTGTTTTTAAGTTCAGCATTGCGTTCAGAGCAGCCTGTGGTGTGCTCCTTGTGGCTCCAGTTATGAGGATCGAGGCTGCTCTTTGTACCTTGTCAAGCCTACCGGATGTCGATTTTTGGCGCAGTGAGTGCCACCAAACAAGAGAACCATAGGATAAAATGGGTCTAACCACGGTGTTATACAACCAGTGTATAATCGATGGGCTTAGGCCCCAACTTTTCCCAATGGAATTCTTACATGAATACAGTGCAATCAATCCTTTCTTCGCTCTTTCCTCAGCATTCCTGTTCCATCGCAATTGACAGTCCAGGATAGTGCCGAGGTACATTGCCTCGGGCGAGAGCTGAAGCTGCACTCCATCCAGTGTTGGTGGTACAAATACGCCGAGCTTACGCTTTCTCGTGAACATTACCAGTTCTGTCTTGGCCTTGCATAAACTCCGAAATGGTTGACGGAAAATTACCGGAAATCAGTAGTACAACGTCGTCCGCATAGGCGACAACTTTTATACCTTGATTGTCCAGGTCCGTCAAAATATTGTTTATAACAAGTAGCCACAGTAGCGGTGAGAGCACCCCTCCTTGGAGCTCCTTATCCACAGTAGGTGGGGGAATCCACGCTGAAAGAACCTTCCTGGATGGAATATCAGTTAGGGAGACCGCCGCAAGATCAGCTCCTTCCCACAGAGAAATGATCGACTCCGATATTCGCTCGATTCAAGAATATGGAGACGAGTCACTGAACAATTCAATTTTAGTTTTCAAGATATAATAGTACTGAATGTTTCTACAATTGACTATAGTGGTCGATTTTCAATAGTACTATCGATTGTGAGGTTATGTGCTAGAGACGGTAGGAACTGAACCCGTAATCTTTGGCCGTTCCCAAAAGCAAACTATTATTTGAGGAGGAATTTGGTGTTGTCCGAAGACCGATCCAACAAACGAAGTTCTCGACTTTTGACATCAGTAAAAGCCGGAGAGGATGATGAACGCGACAAAGAGGGACTAATTACACGACTTTTGATCTTGGAAAAAGCCGGAGAGGTATTCGAGCGCGACAAAGAAGGGCTAAATACTTGGCTTTTGACCTTCGTAAAAGCCGGTGATGCGTGTGATCTCGACAATGAAGAAGTGAATGCTCGACTTTTGACTTTGGTAAAAGCCGGAGTGGGTTTCAACAAAGATGGCACAGCAAGAACTTTACTATTGCGCAAGGTATTAGTGTCTGTATGATTGCTTTGGCGTTTGGAAGAAGAGCAAGTCAACATAGTACACTTAGACTCTCGACTTTTGACATTTGTAAAAGCCGGAGAAGTGCATGGCAAAGTAGAACTACCTGGGGGGTGTCTGGGCTGCGACAGAACATAACTGGGATGTCGACTTTTGACATCAGTAAAAGACGGAGACTGTTTTGATGTAGCCGGAGCAATAACTCTTCTAACTTGTGGCCGATGGAGAAGGCTATGATGCCTGTGCTTGCAGGAGTTGCAACTATGTTTGCTGTTACAGTTTTTAACAGCATGACCACGATATAAGCTATTTATGCAATAATTATGCTTTTTCACAATCGAAAATTTGTCCCCAAACGATAGTTTTGAAAACTGGGGGCAGAGTCGCAAAATATGTCTCTGATTAGGACAAATTGGGCAAGTACTTGTCAACAAATTTGTGAATCGAGGAGGTGATACATCGTTAAATTTATGTACCGACAACACTTTATTGGAGGAGCGAGATGAGACAACTTTCTTTGTGACCTGATTTCCGTACAAGTTTTGGATACAAGTCAATGTTTGTATCCTCTCTGTGAGGAAAGCATCTAAGTCTTTCCAAGAAGCAACCACGACTTGTTTTTGATGCATTGCTCCCACAGAGTCAGTGTCAATTTAGGCAAACGCTGCAAACAAATACAAACTATTATTGGATCCCAATGATCGGTGATGACGTCATAGACGGTCATTGCAGCAAGACAACTACTAATCCCACGCTCGATGGTTTTCAAACCAGAATAAGTTTCTTTAACCAAAGAAGGGAGATTGAGCAATTGCTGGATGTGACTATTCACCACGATACGCTTATTGTCGTACGTATCCGACAAAGCTTTCCACGCTAAGGGGAAACTAGTGTTGGTGAGTGGAAATTTCGAAACAATTTCCCTAGCCTCACCGGTGGTCTTCTGCAACAAATAGCAGAGGCGTTCAATGTCTGACAGACGCGAATTTTCAACAAATAGGGTGGTGAAAAGATGCCTAAAGGAGGGCCAAGACATAAATCCACCTGCAAAAACATCAATGTCGATAGGAAGCAGAGGCAGACTATGGGTATCGACAGATTCACTCAAAACTAAACCAGTTGGTGAACACGGCTCAGAATCAAGGGAGAATTCATCGGTCTGGGTACTACACGTTTTGAAAATTTTGGAAAGTGGTGAAGTTTCTGGCTGTGCAATCTGGGTAGAAGAAAAAGACAGAACATGATCGTCCAATAGCAAATTGGGAGTTGATATTTCTTTGGAAATATTTGAAGGTGTAGCAGGGGAATTCAGACTTCTCACAGACTGGGAAGATGAGAAATTGTCATCTGAAGTAGGCCGATGTGAACTACTATATTTCTCAGCAATGTTAGTATTATTCTCCTGCGTACTATTAGAAGTAAGAAAAGGTTGACACTGTTCAAAAGTAAATTTTACCTTGCGCCACATATCTTGAACGTTAGAAGCATATATCTCTAACTTGTAAGGTGAATCAACTTTCATCAATTCAAATGATGCATCGAATTGTATGACTGCATCCGCTGCTCTAATAAAGCGAACGAGGGGAAGATTTGCCATTTTGACAGTTACAATAGAAACAAGAAAAAAGAAGTGGTGAATTATAACACTGATATCTATAACTCGAAGGAAATAATATATTTCCACTAATAACTTCTGACAAAATAAGAATTGACAAAATTCTGCAAATTAAAAACTCCAAAAAATGTCAAATTTACAAAAATGTATAGGGTACTGCTAAGTGTAGGGTGTATTGGAAGGTGAAGTATGCTAATGGTAGGGTGCATTTGTCCAATTTCCAACGCCAAATAAGCTATTTGTATGAAGAAAAAATGTTTCCACCCGAAAATCAACCCAAATCCAATAATTTTCTAGAAATTTATGTTGTTCGGATGACAAAATGGTGCAAGCTTTGCCAAAAGTAGGGTGTATTTGTCCAAAAATACCGAAAACCCTACGGAGACTCAAACAATTTTCCAAAATGTTTAAATAATACTGCCAAAAACAATATTAAAATGTCGAAAAACAATTATTTTTCACATATATTCTCTGTGAATATGTGTAGAAATATGTGCAATAAATGCCGAATATAGGGTGAATTTGACCAAAAATTCCAAAAACCCTGCTGCCAATTAATTATAGTTCCAAAAATGATCGAAAAATAATTTTCAAATTTAATTATTAAAAAAAACTTTTTGTGCTTTTACCCCACTGTGTTGACCACACAAGCGACGCTAGCAGAGAAATGACTATGTGTAAGCAGCGAAGCTCCCACTGAAGAACAGACGTTGCAAACGACCAAGCAGTGTGTGGTGCTGATGAGCAGAATTTTGTTGGTATTTTTACAACGTAACTAAAAAAGACACTTCAAAAAGGCGGGAAGAGATATGTACATGTTTGGTAGAATTACAATGTAATTTCTCAAATTAGAATAATTACCTGTTAGACAAAAGGTAGGAGAATAGAAAAACGAATGTGTTTGGTTGGGGATCTATACTACAAAGAAATCAAATGCAGCGAGAATTTGGATGGTGCGTTGTTATTGTAAATTTGGCAGTGCAAATTTTCAAAGGGTTTTTATGTGAACGAGGGAATAACAACGCCAAATATTTTGTGGTTGGTGAGGATCGTAACAACAAAATGAACCAAACGACAATATGTGGAGAGTAAAAGAATGTATGTTGTTATTGTAAATTTGACAATGCAAATTTTCAACAAAAAGGCTTCGTTAGAAAAGACCTTGAAGAATAACAACAACTACAACTATTTTTTAAATATTCAACAATTAGAGATCGGTGCAATAAGAGTTCAATAACCGACGCAAACACGATTGGAAATTATATGGATTTTGTTTTTACAAATATCACTGCGAATTCTCACTAAAGGTATCGGCCTTTCAAATGAGATCAACAAATAAACAAGTAGAGTGATATTTTGTAGAGAAACGTTTTGTATGAACAACGCAGTGTAGGGTGATCAGTACAAATTAAATAAACACGTTTAGCAAAACGACTGATGTGTGAAGGAATGCAATAATTTCATACAGGTACTGATGCTAATAGTCGACCACAGTGACTTTTAGCTACAATAAGCAATTGCAATGACAAAATGCAATTGAGTTATTTCGTGTTGGTTATTATGGTGAGACCAAATGATCTGGAGCAAATTTAACCAGAATAACAACACGGATTGTGATGTGTATCATCAACGCGGCGTTGCATGATCAGTACACAACGATTTCAACAAAATGTGTGTGGACTGTATATGGGTAGATGTAAGAGACGAATTTAATACACTCGCGTGTGGTGATTGAAATTCGACCAATGATTTGTTATTGTTCAAATTAGTAACCGATAACGAAACGAAAAATACTAACACTCGAGGGTAGCTCACTTTTTTGGAAATCAGAGTTTACGTACCTGGTGTTAGTATGGTGCTTTGTTAGGATGATGATGCAAAATCCTTTGAAGGCAACAACAAAGGATGTCTTCAAATCTCGTTGTATTTCATACAAGAGAGGGGGAATTGACAAATGGAGCAGCGACAACAAAAAGGCTGGCTTCTATCCGGCTCGAAGGACCAAATGTTTAGGTGAGGGAGGGGAAATCCATAGGTATTTCCAACGATAGCTCAGGATACCGTTTGTTGAGCAGTGGAGGGAGAAAAGAACCAAAGAAATAAAAACAGTATCAGTTTATTATTAATGATATGCTGGAAGTTTATTTGTGATTCTTCTTTTCTAACAACAGAGAGATTACCTTTTGTAATCGGTGATAGTGGCGACAGAGGCCTTTTAGTAATAACGCGGAGACGTTATTTCTCGTCAAAAGACTAATGACAAGTGAACGCAGAGGTTCTGAGTGATCGCAGAGGTCATATACTAATACATTTACAAGTTATTCCAGTGAGAGCAAAGTGTAACAAAGTGAGCAAACCGCCAACAACCGATGCCCAGCGGCGATCCGCACACTACGGCATCCGCAGAGGGAATTGTAGAGGAGATGCCAGTGCGCCAATCAGCATCCGTGATTGATCGAGCAGGGGAAGTTGAGGGACAAAGTATCTAACTTATACGCACCCCTTTAATAGGAAAAGGGATCAATAGAAATCCGTAGTGAAAAAAGAAGATATGGCCGTTTAAATTTGAAAATGTAAGAAACCCAGATTTTCACTACTTTTACCGTTATAAAATAATAAAACGAAGTGACCCAACCGAACCAAAAGTATTTTCGTTGTCCATCGGCGCCAACACGATAGAATTTTGTAACAGAACGCTTGAATATTTTTCTGGTCAACTTTTGTAGCACAATGTCATTTATCGATATTTGCCGACAAATATGCACTTTATCAAGGCCAAAACAGACTTTCAGTTATTGGTTTCGCCTTTGTTTCCATTTTTTACGCGATTTTGAACTAATGGACAAGGCATGTGTGTGGGATTAAGAATGGAACACCACCTTCTTCTGCATCTAATTAAATGATTTATTCAAAACCTTTCATTTATAATTATTTGTTTTTCTTAAAACTTTTGTGTTTTCAATAAATTTTTAAATTTGGAATTTAAAAATTTCATAATTTATTTTTTCGATATATACTCTCATTTGTTAGGGATGGGACATATTTTTTTGTTTTTCTGAGAGTAATTCTAATCGAACAACGTAGAAAGATTACCGTTCGCTCACAGAATTTTGTATGGGGAAGTAAGTAATTTTTCGTAGTTATGTGTCTAACAACGAATAGAGAACGAACGACGTGCCGTGGAAACGGCACATAAGACGTGTAAAAGTTATTTGCAGTCATAAACTGAAAAAAGTTATTCGTTGAAACAATAACCGGGTTTCATTGATGGTATGAAATGTTGCATTAATATAATGAAATGTTTCATTCAAAAAGTAATTCGTAAACATCTTTAAAAATAGTTGTGATATATATGATGTTTTTGGTTTGCTCTAGAAATTAATGAAACAGTTTCATTAAAAAAAAGAAAGAGTTTTTTTTTATATAAATGAAACAATTTCATTTCATAATTGAGTCGGTTTTATTAGATAATGCAACAATTTCATTAAATAATGAAATAATTTCATTAAATTAATGAAAAATTTTCATTAAATAAATGAAAGATTTTCATTAAATTTCTTACATCGCTAATTAGTCGGGTTCTGCAAGTGACCATAAATAAAAAAATCTTCAGAAATGTTGATCTCGATATGCATTTTTAACATACCGCTAAAAAACTGATGACTTGAAGCATTAATATATTTCATCTGCGGGAATAGTATAACTGGAAGTGTGTGTGTCTGAAATCTAAACGCGAATTGCTTCTTAAATTCTTCAAGAATCGATCTAAAGCTTCTATGAATTATTATTGCCCATCGTACCTTCGTTACAGATGGTAACTTCTAATTAATATTGCATGCGTGCCTTGCAAATTAATGTCCAGTGGCAACTTAAGGGCGGACTGTGTCGTCCTTCCACCTTCTTATAGTGAGTCTTTTATACCTGATGAAGCTATAGCTATCGATATGTTGCCTTCTAATATATACACTTGATTTCCAATAACATTAAAGATTCATTATGAATAGCATCTGGTATTTCCATTGATTTGTAACATATTTAAGAAAGTGGGAGTGGGCGAGTCTTTTTTACATATATAGCGCATTTATAAAATTGGACACAGGGGTAACCCGCTCTTCCAAAATTCAAGTACTTAGGTAGGAGATTCAACCAACGTTGCCTCGCAAAATAATTTTCTAACAATACGTTCACAAGAATATTTTAGAATATTTTCGCTGATAACTATTGTTTGCAACCGAGGGAGTTGCCACCTCTAAACCGCATCAACTTCTAGACGCATCCACTTCAAGGCCAACTCACTCATTGCTACCGGTTCTTTTTGGCAATATTCCCCAGTTAAGGCGCAGGACACATTATAGGTCTTGGTGCCTAGTGCACTCATCTTATACCCACATGTAACACATCGAAATATTCGTCAGAGACCCTATAATATTCAAAGGTACGCACGACTATAATAAGCGAACTATTGCAGTATAACATCCAATATAACTTTATTTGGATCAAACGATGTATTTTGGAATCTAATGCATTTTTTACGTTGTTATGCATTTTCATGTTAACCATTCAAATTACGGATATATGCACAAAGGAAAAGTAGAATACAAAACAAGTTAAAAAGAATCAGTCGGCTTTACCGACAGAGATATACCTTCAGCCTATGTGAATTGAAACTTTAATCTACGGAGAAATTTGTGACACTTTTTGGACATTTGGACTTGCCGATAAAAATGTGGATTAGGATCATAGTTCAAAAGTTTTGCGGAGGAGGGAATAGCCGACATAGTGCGTTACGGAAGTGTTAGGACAAAATATGACGAAGGCCAATTTTTGGACCAAATCGGTTTATCAGTTCGAGAGTTATTGTACTCTCCAGCTACTACATAGGTGCCATAGGGGTTTTTTTTACAACTTTCGGGCTGTTTTGACAAGAAGTATGGACTTGCCACTGAAAAAACTTTTACCGTCGTAATTGAGACAGCGATTGCAAGTTGCTTCAACAGAAATCAAAGTCAGTCAAGAGCAGGTCTTAAAGTGAATTTATACGAAGTTTTGTGTGGGAGGTACCAGAAGGAATGGATATAGTCCATATTCAAACCTGATGTATATTTGATAGATATATTAGGATGCGTAAAGTATGGACCAAATCGGTCCTTCCCTTCAAGAGTTGTCGGGCGCACAATTTTTTCCGAACAATTTTGAACTTTTGTGGAGGAGGTAGCTGAAGGAGTGAACCGATATGGCCCATCTTCGAGCTTAAATTAGGTTTGGACAAAATATTATGAAGGCCAAATTTTGGATTGAATCGGCAGATCCGTTCGAGAGTTATCTTGTGCTCCAACCACTACACACGGTGTCATAGGGCTTTTGGGAACCTTTCAGGCTATTTTCTCAGGCAGTATGGTTTGCACCTGATGAAGCTTATACCGCCGTATGGGGGCCGTGAATACAAGTTGCTACAACAAAAATCAAAACGATTCGAGAGCAGGTCCTAAACTGATGTACCCGAAGGCGTGGACCGATTGAGTCCATATTGGAACCTCGTCTAAGTTTGGTAGAAATTACAAGATGAGCAAAGTATGGACAAAATCGGTTACTGCCTTCAAGAGTTACCGTGCTCACAAATTTTTCGAACATTTTCGAACTTTTGTGGGGGAGGTACTGGGAGGAGTGGACCGATATAACCCATCTTTTAACTTAAGCTAAGTTTGGACAAAATATTGAAAGCAAAATTTTGGACCAAATAGGTTCATCCGTTCGAGAGTTATCGTGCGCACCAGCCAGCCAGACAGACGGACGGACATTGCTAAATCGACTCCAAATTGTCTGAAACACATTTCGACCAAACAGGGGTCTAAAACCATTATTTCGATGAGGTACCTTTTGCCCGTACTAAAAGTGTATATACCCTCGTTAGAATATATGCTGAGGGTATAATGAAAATTACACTTCTAATGTGTCGCTTTTCGAAATCTCCACTACTTCCAGCTTTATGGATGGTAAAACTTTAAAGCCGGAGTTTAGCTGAATTTTGTATTTTTGATCTGGCCGCGACGTTTTTTTTTCTACACACAGTAAAAAAATTAACCCACATAGCATCACAGTAATCTATTGCTAACGGCCAAAATTCGATGCTATATTTTTTCGAAAACCATTATTTTTTGGGTAGAGTAATTACAATATTCTCCTGATTGTGATATTTTAGTTTTTTTGGCGGTCCGCATTATATATATAAATCATAAATCGTGAAAATCCATCCTCAAGAACGTCGGAAACGTCTACTGTAAAAATAGAAAATTTTGCAAAAACGGTTCTTGATGGATTGTACTGAAATGAGCGTAGATCGATGTATTTTTGTCGAGGTTGAGAGTTAAATCGGATGCGCACAAAAAGGTATGTAATTTGTGCAAAGTATAAGCGTCTACATTTTTTTGAACAGTAAACTGCAACCTCCAAAATAAATCTTTGTGAATATATAGAAATTAAAAGGAGAAGATGTCGTTATATTTGCAAATCGCATGCGCAGCAATTGATTTTTTATTTTTGTATTTACTTATTTAAACTTCTTTCATGTAAACAAAGCCTTAAGGCCAAAAGAGATGATAACATTATACATCGCATCGAGAAATTCACTACTCCAAAATCGGGACAAATAATCCTATGTTAATATTATTATAAAGTATACTAAAATTTAGTAAGATAAAAAAATATTTTAAAGTTTACATTATAGATAACACTGAGATAAAAATTCCCTACTCCAAAATTAGGACATAAAAATAATCCTATATGTATTAATATTATTTAAAAATTTAATGAGATAAAAAAATATTAAGGGTTAATAATAAGACTGTAATGACCACACTTTTTTAAATTCAATATTAGTACGTTTGAACAATTAGATGTTATTCAAAGTGATTACGAAGACGTTTTGAGAATGTAGGGGAAGTCATTGAGAAAATTTCCAATTCATTAGGCAATTCGTTGATAAAACGGGCGACACGCACCTGAAATGATTCATCCATGATATGGTGAACAATAGGAATTTGAATTTGATTAAGCCTAGTTGAGGCGCAGAAGACAAATTGGTCCACCATAAACTGAGGGCATTGGTTTTCGATAGCCTTGAAAAAAATTGAGAAGTCGAGAATTTACAAATGCCTGAAACGTGCAACCAAAAGAATCAATCACATATGGGGTGATATGAACTCGGGGATTTAGCTTATATACGAAGCAAATAACCAGATTGATTACTCCACGTTGTACCAGAATACACCTCAACACAGTACAGGAAAATAGGCATCACTAATGCATTAGCGAAATGCTTCCTAATAAAAAGTGGCAAAGACAGATCGGTGGTGTAAAGACCATGCAGAGAGGAATTAAGTTGTGATGTTACCATGTTAATATGGTTAGTAATGCTTAGCTTGTTATCAAGCATCACTCCCAAACACAAAACATCAGAGACAAAGTCAACATGAACATTATTGTATTCCACCGAAACTTAGTTGTTATTAAATGTAGCAAAAATACAGCCTTTTTCATTGAAGGATTAATGTCAAGAAAGCTATTTACTATCCAAGAATTCAACGCTTTCATGGCATTATCAATTTTAGCATGAGCCACTGATGCAAACCGACAATCTCCTTTGAAGACCAGCTGTACATCATCAGCATACGCATAAGGCTCACACCATTTCATTTCATTTTTATTTACTTAATAATGCAAAAGCTGAAGGCAGCTCAAATTCGGGAAAAGGTCATTCAAAAACATAGTAATAAGAAGAGAGCCCAATACAGATCCCTGCGGAACACCACTCCTCACAGGTAGAAGAGAGCTGTATCTATGATCAACACATACCAGCTGTCTCCTATTAACCAGATAAGAGGCAATAAGTCAACACGCACTACGAGAAAAATTAAACATATTATACAACTTTTGAAACCAATTTAATATGGTCGACTTTGTCGAACGCTTTTATCAGATCGAGTGACAGGAGGACACTAAATTTGGTGCCGCCATATCCGTTTCGAATAGAGTCAGTCAGACCCAGCAAAAGAGATGACATCATGAAGCATGTTATTACACTCAAGATGAGACGTCCCTTGCATCTTTAAAATATGTTCAACTATTTTGGAGCACATCGGCAACGGGCGAAATTCCTGAATCGATCCAACTACATTTTTCTTTTTAACAGGCACAATTTTTGACAATTTCCTGGCGTCAGGGAAGACTGAGGTTCTTAAAATGGTATTCACCAAGTGAACGATGTGATTGAAAACAAAACGAAAAATAATCTTCAAGTATCAAAGAGTGAAGATATCTGAACCAGCAGCATTGGAATTAATAGGAGCAAAAGCCATCTCAAGGTCTGAAACAACAACACATTGAAAAGAAAACCCACCATCAGCGCAGCCCATCCACTGAAAGGCACCCAATGAATTAGAAGAATTAAGTTGATACCAGCAAAATTCCATAATTCCTTATTGGTAGATTGCTCCATAATTCCTTATTGGTAGATTGACCCTCAAAAAGAAACGAGTGTGCAATTTGTTTAGCCTTACGAACAATAGATTTGGCGTGCTTCTAGCCTTGCAAAAAATTCTCCAATCAGACATACAGTGAATCACAGTCAAAAGTATCCACTTCAGTTTCTTTCATTAAAACTGCGATTGCTAAGAATTGGTTAATGATAGCGATTTCATTCCTTTTTATATTTTTACATTAGTGTCTTAAGTTAAATATAATAAAATAAAATTAACGAAATTCAGGTATATTTAGATAAAAAGTAAAAATTGTTAAACAACATCGATTTCTATCTCACAGTGAAAAGAATGCACCTAAAAGTTTCATGAAACAAAAAGGATTTTTTAGGGTTTCAGTCCTGGGTATGACATCCTTTGTTATCCTTTACAGCTTTCAGCTTTTTTGGCAAAAATTTAACTAAATTTTCGGTGCACGATATCGGCATTTTTCCCCATTCTTCTTGCAAGGCATATTTCAGGGCTCCTATACTTTAGATGTTACGATTTTTTATATTTGTCTCCAAAATACTCCATAAATTATCTATAGGATTCAAATCCGGGGATCGGGGAGGTGTTTGAATCACGTTTGGACAGTTACATAGCATTCATTTTGGAGAAATATGTGATTTGTGCTCGGGCTCATATATTGATAAAATTGGAATGTTGTCCCAAATCCCATTTTCAGCGCCTAAATTTCAAATTATCCTTTCGGAATGTTTAAATAATACATCTTATCCTTAATTCCTTCGATAAGGACACGATTTCCTACACCGGAAGCACTCATACAACGCCATACCACAACAGAGTCTCCTGTGTGCTTTACTGTTGAAATTGTGTGTTTAGGGTCCAAGGCGGTGTTTGCCCTATGACATACCTTAATTGGTCCATATGTCCAAAACAGGTTAAAGTTGTATTCATTGTTTTTATTGGCAGCCATGTTTTCATGAAACTTTTAGAGTGCATACTTTTCACTGTGATTTTTTATCTAAATTTACCTGAATTTCGTTTATTTTATTATATTTAAGTTAAGACACTAATGTAAAAATATAAAAAGGAATGAAATCGCTATCATTAACCAATTCGTAGCAATCGCAGTTTTAATGAAAGAAACTGAAGTGAACACTTTTGACTGTGATTCACTGTATCTTTGGTTAGCATGTATTACCTAAATGCCAAATCCCTCAGTGAGTTATAGTATGCGATATCAAAAGAGTTAAACCAGGTATGATTAGAGACCCTAAATAATCTCCTCGTTTTAATAGGGAACATGGAAAGCACCGATTTGAGAAACGTGTCAAAATACTCCCATTGGACGTTGACATTATTTGAAAAAAATCAAATGCGGATACTGCATCAAATAAAGTCTCATGACTTAACGCACCATAATTGATAATTGATCAACACAAGAAACGGATATATCGAGGTTCAAAAATATAAAAGCATGGTCAGAGAAACTGACCTGAGGAAACAAGTAAGTCTCCCATGTTAAGGGCAAAAAATCAAGCAGAGATGTGGAATTATGCACTACACTGTAATGGGTAGGTAGAAAAATGTGTCTGATGGAAAGACCTAGCCTTCTGCATGAATCTCTAGCCTTAACCGAATAGTCGAGACAGGATATGTCGTTGTTAAAATCACCCATGATCAAAACTATCGCAAAATATAAATCACCAAAAAACCGGCAACATCATGCTCAAAAGCCTCCAAGTTGCCATTGGGAATAAAAACGACGCCAACTAGAATTTTTCTATTTTCCATTGAACAAGCTTTCCGCTTCTCCATATAGCCTACTTTTATTACTTACTTAGTTGGCCCATTACAGAACATTTGTTCCATTGACCGAACTAAGAAAAGATCTCCATTCCTCTCTGTTTTTCGCTTGACTTTTTGGAATACCGCGCCTTTCCATTTCTTCATCCACTTGTTTGCTCCATCGAAGCTTAGGCCTGCCGATTCTGCGTGCACCGCCATGGGGCATGTATTCATACGCCTTTTTAGCGGGTTCATCATCGCTCATTTTCATGATATGGCCTAGCCAACGCAATCGTTGCATCTCGATACGTTTAACTATATTCATGTCTTTGTATAGCGTGGTTCATACGACGTCGATATTCACCGTCAACGCAAATCGGCCCGTAGATCTTTCGAAGAATTTTCCTCTCAAACACACCAAGCACTGCCTTATCTGCTTGCGCAAGTACCCATGCTTCGGAGCCATACATTAGCACGGGTAGTATCAGCGTTTTGTATAGTGTTATTTTTGTTTGACGAGATGTGGCTTTGTTTTTAAATTGCTTACTTAGACCATAGTAGCATCTGTTGGCCAATACAATTCTTCTTATTTCACAACTGATGTTGTTTGTTGTGTTTATGGCAGTGCCGAGGTAGACGAAGTCTTTAACTACCTCAAAATTGTAGGTACCAACTTCCACAGTTGGTCCGAGCTCTATGGACGCTTTGCGCGTCGACATCATCAATTTGGTCTTTTCGCCGTTTACCGCCAGACCCACTTTCGCAGATTCTGCTTCGACCTTCCTAAAGGTATCAGTTACTTCCTTTACTGATCGTCCCATGATGTCTATGTCATCAGCATAGGCAAATAACATGTGGCTATTGGTGTAAATTGTGCCATTTCTTTTGACATTTGCATCTCGTATTACCTTTTCCAGCAAAATGTAGAATAGGTCACACGAAAGGCTGTCTCCTTGTTTGAAACCTCTTTTGGTACAACATTCTTCGGAGAGGTTCTTTCCAATTTTAACTGAGGACCTAGTATCAGTTAAAGTCATCTTACAAATCCGGATGAGCTTTGCGGGGATACCAAATTCAGACATTGCGTGGAATACCTTTGATCGGAGGGGACTGTCGAATGCTGCTTTATAATCGACAAAAAGGTGAAATATGTCGATCTGCATCTCTTGGGTCTTCTCTAGGATTTGTCGCAGGGTAAATATCTGGTCAATGGTGGACTTGCCAGGTCTAAAGCCACATTGGTATGGTCCAATTATTTCGTTGACCATTGGCTTTAGTCGTTCGCACAATATCCCTGACACTATCTTATAGGCAATAGGGAGAAGACTTATGCCCCTATAGTTTGAGCATACAGTCTTATCTCCTTTCTTGTGGACGGGGCATAGGATGCTCAGGTTCCAATCGTCGGGTACGCGTTCTTCCTGCCAGATGGTGCTAACTAGCTGATGCATACAACTTATCAGCGCGTCGCCTCCGGTTTTAAACAGCTCGGCTGGTAAGCCATCGGCTCCTGCTGCTTTATTATTCTTCAGCCGGTTGATTGCTGTTTTTACCTCATCTTGGCCGGGCGGTATACATTCTATACCATCTTCTGGGATTGGATCTGTGGTATCATCGTCTTCGCTACTATTGGATACCAGCAGATTGGAGAAATGTTCCTTCCATATCCTGAGCACGCTATCTGTATCTGTTACCAGATTACCTTGCTGGTCTCTACAGGAGGATGGCCTGTACCAAAGCCATCTGTTTGATGTTTCACTCTTTAGTAGAATTTTCGGACTTCATTCTGGCTCCTGTACATCTCGATTTTTTCACACTCCCGCTTTTCCATTTCTCTCTTTTTCTTGCGGAAAAGACGTTTCTCTTCTCTCCTTTTCTCCCGATATCTCTCTCGCGCGCTACGCGTAGCTCTATATGCCGCATTTTTCTCTTCGGTAGCAGCACGACACTCCTGGTCATACAATGAATTCCTTTGTGGAGGTCTCTGGAATCCAAGTATGGATTTTGCGGCTGTTTGCATGGAGTGGGCAATATGTTGCCATTGTGTTGTTATGTTATCGGGACAAGGAGTGCTTTGATTAAGCAATAGGGCTAGTTGAGTGGAATATGCTGTGGCTATCTGTTGTGATTGCAGCTTACCGATGTCTAACTTTCGTGTTGTGTCTGTTCGTACTTTGTTTGCTACGTTTAAGCGGGTGCGTACCGTTGCTGCAACAAGGTAGTGGTCCGAATCAATGTGTGCGCCTCGGAACGATCGTACATCCAACACGCTGGATGAATGTCTTCCATCTATTACAACATGATCAATTTGATTACTTGTTCTTTGATCTGGAGACAGCCAGGTGCCCTTATGAATATCGAGATGATTAAATCTGGTACTGCTAACTACCATGTTTTTTGCAGCTGCAAAGTCTATCAGCCTCATACCATTGTCAGATGTTTCACTGTGGAGACTGAATTTCCCGACTGTTGGGCCAAAGATATTCTCCTTTCCAATTTTGGCATTAAAATCGCCTAGAATGATTTTAGTGTCATGGGCAGGGCAACGGTCATATGTTTCTTCTAAGCGCTCGTAAAATATATCTTTGGTCTGTTCGTCCTTTTCTTCAGTGGGAGCATGAGCACAAATAAAGCTGATGTTAAAGAATTTAGCTTTTATTCGAATTGCAGCAAGTCTTTCATTCACTGGGGTGAAGCTGGATACCAGATGTTTTAGTCTCCGACTAACTACGAATCCGCAACCAAACTCATGCTTTACGTCATGGCAGCTATAATACAGTGCGTCACCTTTAGGTGTTGTTGTGACGCCTTTCCCAATCCATCGTATTTCCTGTATGGCAGTAATTGTACTTATACTTTTCAAGTACGTCTGCCAATGCCAAGACTGCACCTTCTCTATAAAGAGTGCGAACATTCCAGGTGCAGATTCGCAGATCATGGTCCTTAAAACGTTTGCGGGGTTCGTCAACTTTAGAGGGCTTTGTTTTTCTTTTCTTTCGTTTTTATACCCTACACCACTATGTGCGGAGGGTATTATAAGTTGGTTTTGGCCAAAAAGTTTGTAACGCACCGAAATAATGGTCGTGGACCCATACTTATATATACCAAAATGAATGTCTCGACGAGCTAAGTCGATCTGGCTATGTGTGTCCGTCCGTCAGTCCGTCCGTCTGTCCATCTAAACCTTGTAATCACGCTACAGGTCGCAATTTTGATCGGATCGTCAAGAAATTTTGCATGTTGATGGGGGTCCCGGAGGGGAAGAAGCCTATTGATTTTGGTGATGGTCGGATAATATTTAGGGGTCGGAAAGGGCAAAAAACTTAAGTGGATAAAAAGACAACTTTTTTTTTCCAAAACGAATATCTCAGCTTCTATATGGGTTATACCAAATGCAAAACCTGCCAATTAAAGTAGAAAATATCACCTTTCTAATGATGTAAAGTAGGTGCTCGTAGGTAATCAAACAACGAAGATATCACAATAGTAACAAATAAAACCCCAATTTTCATTTTTGCGATTTTAATTATATTGACGAATATCACAGCTTTAGATGTAAAATTTCCAAAAAGCAAAGCCTGATTATGAAAGTAGAAGATCCCGTCTTTACAATGATGCAAACTAGGTCGGCGTAGGTAACCAAATGATGGAGATATCGCAATAGTCGGTAATACATCCCATTTTCCTATTTTTTTGGAAATCACGCTACAGGTCGCAATTTTGATCGGGTCGTCACGAAAATTTGAGGGTTAGTGGGGGTCTCACAGATAAAGAAGACTATTGATTTTGGTGATGGTCGGATAATATGTAGGGGTCGGAATGGGCAAACACTTATTTGGAGAAAAGTCAACATTTTATTTCAAAGCCAATATCTCTGTTTCTTTAAGAGGTATATTAAAAGCAAAACTAGGCAAGGAAACTACAAAATATCACCTTTACAACGATGTAAAGTAGGTTGTCGTAGGTGGTCAAATAGCAGAGATATGGCAATAGTCGATAATGCATCCCATTTTCCGATTTTTTTGTAATCACGCTACAGGTCGCAATTTTGATCGGATCGTCACGAAATTTTGGGGGTTAATGGGGGTCCCAAAGAGAAAGAAGCCTATTGATTTTGATGATGGTCGGATAATATTCAGGAGTCGGAATGGGCAAACACTTATTTGGAGAAAGGTCAACGTTTTATTTCAAAGCCAATATCTCTGTTTCTTTTAGAGGTATATCTAAAGCAAAACCTAGCAAGGAAAGTACAAAATATCACCTTTACAACGATGTAAAGTAGGTTGTCGTACGTGGCCAAATAGCAGAGATATGGCAATAGTCGATAATGCATCCCATTTTCCGATTTTTTTGTAATCACGCTACAGGTCGCAATTTTGATCGGATCGTCACGAATTTTTTGGGAGTGGATGCGGGTCCCTCAGAGGAAGAAGCCTATTTAGTTTGGTGATGGTCGGATAATATTCAGGAGTCGGAATAAGCGAAAAGCTTATGTGGAGGAAAGTCAACGTTTTTTCTTATGCGAATATCACCGCTTCTGGTTGGAGTATTCCAACAGGAATACCCGTCAATGGAAGAAGAAAAGATCTCGTTTATATTGATGCAAAGTATGTTGGCGTAAGTGAGCAAACCGAGATATTGCAAAATTCAGTAATAAACCCAATTTTTCCATTTTTTTGTAATCACGCTACAAGTTGGAATTTTGATCGGATGGTGACGAAATTTTGGGGGTAGATGGGGGCCCCACAGAGGAAGAAGCCTTTTGATTTTGGTGATAGTCGGATAATATTTAGGGGTCGGAATGGGGAAAACCTCATTTGGAGACAAATTCAAAGTTTTATTCTTTGTGAATATATCGGCTTCTAGTAGTGGTATTCCAACGGGAAAGCCTGTAAATGGAAGAAGAAAATATTACCTTTACATTGGTGTAACGCAGGTTGGCGAAGGTGGTCAAACAAGGGAGATACCACAATAGTCGATAATGCATCGAATTCTTCCATTTTTTGCAATCAAGCTACAGGTCGTAATTTTGATCGGATGGTCACGAAATTTTGGTTGCTTATGGGGGTCCCAGAGAGAAAGAGGCATATTATTTTTGGTGGTAGTCGGATTATATTCCCTAAAAGAAATGTTTAGCACTGAAAAGCTTATGCAAAGGGGTAGTGGTGTAGGGTATCACATGGTCGGCCCCATTCCGACTACACGCAGAGAAAAAAATATTGTTGATCCAACAATATTCCAAGAGCAAAATATGTATTGTTAACATATTGTTGGATTCCTTATGTAGTATTGTGAATCCAAAAATAGTTTGTGTCAACTGAACAATATTTCTCTCTTTTCTTCGAAAGTTTTTTCTCTTCTCTCGCTATTCGATGCCGTGTTGCAAAAACAATTTTGGTGAGTTGTGGTGTTTGTATGACATGCTGCATTTATCTTTGTTTTGTGTGTATGTATACCAACTCTTGTTTTTATTTGTTTCTGTTTTGTTTCATTCTTCTTTCCTTTTCATGTTTGTTATGGTGTTTAATTATTCCTTATGTTGTGGTGGCTGCTTGTGGCTTTTTGTTTGTCTTTGTTGTCAGCTAAAGTAGCAAACCATGTATTGCGTTCATCAATGCTCGTAATGTTATACGGGATATTTATATCAAAGTTGTGTGGAAAGTGTATATGAGAAGTATATACACTCAAATCAAAAAATTTAGTATCTGGTTTTCAGGGTTGACAATATGTTTTGTAAAAAATTTAGATTATGATTGTTCCTACAATCGGTATTGTTAACGATTTTTACAATATTGCGGAAATTCGAAAGTTGTTTTTGTTTTCTATGTTCGGAACAAAAGATGGTATTTTTGGATTTGGATTACAATGTTTATACAAAACAAACACATTTTTGGAACCAAAATAGATATTTTTGTTCCAACAAAACCGAAAAATATTTTTCTCTGCGTGTATAGCCTTTGCTCACTTGTTTCATAGTAGGATGTTTTTTTTAGGGGAGGGTTACTAACCCGACGCCCAAACCCAAGTTTTTAACGTTCTTATGGGTGAACGCGCGGCACATGTTAGCTCACTACCTTTAACGGGTGTTAAAGGCAGTTCCCCAGGTGACACCACGGGGAGGTCAGTGTCCACTTGAGATGAAAGAGGGACCAAGATAAATCCTACTTTTATAAACAACTTTAAATTTGACAGATCTTGAAAGTATAAAGCTACCCCACCACCCTCTGTGCAGAACGATTATTTCTGCAGCACACAAAACCAGAAATATCTATTTTGCTTGAAGGAATTGAGGATTTGAGCCACGTTTATGTAACTCCAACACATTCAAAAAACTATTCTCCACAACGCTTCTTAGCTCAGAAAGTTTTGGTGCTTGGTAAAATGCCCAATATTTAGATTATTAGTTAACGCACTTAAAGATGATCTAAGATCTGAAATTGCAATCGAACATTGTAAACCTCGATGTTACAAAAATTAATCAAATAATAAAAAAATTAAAAAATCGGTACAAAATATATATCATGTAAATCAATTAAATTAAATATCAGATGCTGCTGCAATATTTCCTTCCCCTGAAGACACCTCAGGTCCTCCACAACCAACATCGCCATCCCACTCATCAGAACCAAAAAAACGATCACACTGCAATGCATCAAAAGTCTTTTCCATATCATTTAACAGCGTGATTCTGACTCTAGGATCATCGCCATTTATAAGTGGCAACGTTGCCAGATATTTTGAAAAGATCTTTTGAGGATTTCGCGATGTAGGATAAAACGGTTTGTGCAGTTCTGGGTTTATTTAAATCTCCACGATGTTTAGATTGCGTACATATTTTTTTAATATTTTTAAGATGCATAAATAGCTTGAATTTTATTAAAACAAGTTGCAAACTACCATTTTTTGTATTCTTTCTCTTTTTCTTCGAAAATTTAAATTTTTTTCGCTAAAGTTATGGAACCGCATTGCTAGGGGTTTTCTTTTCTCCGACTTTTTTATTCTCCGGGATATATTTTGAAACCTCGGGAATTTTTGCTCATATATAATGGTACATCACTGTATTTGGACAATAAAAAGACAATATAGAGGCTGATGTAGGATAAAAACGATTTGTACGATTTGTTACAAATTTTTCGTTGAAGTTAGTTAATTGGGGGTTTCTTTTCCCGGATTTTTTATTCTCCGGGAAATCGGAAATATTTTTAAACCTCTGGAAAGGCAATATAGAGGCTGAAAATGTCCCTAAGTAAATTATAGCTCTTCAATTAGCTTTCTGTTTATGACTTCAATGATTATCTGATTGAAATGAAAATAAGATATATCAAAGGTATGAACATAATCGATACAACGTTCTTTGCTTATAATTTTGTTGCTTACTTATGATTTACAGTGTTGCGCATATCAAAAGCAACAAATCCATGATTACGTATGAACACAATTTTCGGATCCGTTGCAATTTTTTTAAAATGTAATATTTTGTGTCCAATTGTTCTTTGTTTCGTACAGAGAGCTTTCAACAAGTTGTTTCTGTACTTTGTACTTGGATGGGATAACGACAACAACAATATTGACTGATCCTTGAGAATGGGGAGTGCAAAACAAAAGCAACAACGAGGTCTATTTTTGTAAATATTTATTTATTTAATCATCAATATTTCGCAATTGCATTGAATTGCTTCATCAGGATTATCTACAAATACAGATGGATACACAATAATTTATTATTAACCCCGAGGTATACATCATATTACAAAAACAACTAACATACCACGTTCGCAAAATACGTAAAAACAAACTTAAAAAATATTTATTGTGTAAGTTTGTTTTTACGTATTTTGCGAACATGGTATGTTAGTTGTTTTTGTAATATGATGTATACCTCGGGGTTAATAATAAATTATTGTGTATCCATCTGTATTTGTAGATAATCCTGATGAAGCAATTCAATGCAATTGCGAAATATTGATGATTAAATAAATAAATATTTACAAAAATAGACCTCGAGCTTGACTACTCTATCAATTTTTAAGAAGAAAAAAGGTCGAATAATACAAAACTCTTCAAAAGCAACAACGGAATATTGTTAAAAATTTTAGTGTTGTCGGTTTTAATTAGCTGTACTTTTGACTTAAATTGTTTTTGGGGCATGTTAGTGTCATTTTGGGAAGAATTTGCATTTGTTATCCTAACATGTTCTACCACTTTTCCCATGATCTGGAGGAAACATCATAATACCCTCAAATCTAGTTTTTCCTTATGCAACAATTTAAATTGTAAAATATAAGGGAGAAAGTTAGATTTGAGGGTATTATGATATTGTTTTGTTAGCAGTTAACACCATTAAATGAACCTGAAATTAGTACAGAATTTATTTTTAATTTTTTTAAATTTTCCGAGAGCACGCACTGAGTTTCTATTCCGTGAACTTGGTGTTTAGTAAATAATCATTTATTATCTGAAGTTCTATTGTATCTTCTACTAGACTCTGGGATCGGGGTAGGAGTCTATGGTGCAGTCAATGAGTTACACAGTTTGCTGGAGTAAGATTCTGAGTCGTGCAAAATAACTCGACTTTCACCCCGATTGTTGGCTAGCTATAAGGTTATTTACCAAAAACAACAGTCACCTCCTGAATTTCCAAAACATACTCGTTATGGGAAATTGTCTCAAAATGAACTGCACCATCCAGACAAGTGGTATAAAAACCCATCTAACATCATTCAACTGGACTAGGTAAAGGAAACTTTACATCAACAAACTTTCTGTAGTGCGATTCTGTAACGAACCGACATCGGTAGTTAACAAAAATATTCGGTTGAGTTAACGAATGTACATTTTTATGTTAGCACTACCGACGAATCGTTAACACTACCGAGGAATCGTTAGCACTACCGACGAATATCGATGGCAAGACAAATTGTCAAATAATGTACTTTAGTATATACTAATGTATTTTTAATTTAAAATATTATTTCTTCGCAACTGCAGAATATAAAATGCGCAAAGGGTAAGAATATCTTCTTTTGGAAGGAAGGTGCCTGCAAGTATCCCAACAATGCGAAACCCAGGAGTAACTTCAACTTCAAAAACGCCATGTATGTGAAGCGCTGTTTTATTACAAAGGTAGGGTCATATTTTGGGTTGTGGCGCTTCGTGAGAAAATTCTGGACAGCGCAATAAAAAGAAGAGCTATGTAAAAATTAAACTTTGAAGTTTGACACGTTACCTCCACTTTTGTCATTTATTCATTTCACGCCTATATTAAATGCAATTTACCGACAAAATTTGTTAAAGTTATTATACAGAATATAACTTACCGAAAATTATCGTTAACTACCGACATTCGTCGCTAATTCTGTCGTTAGGGAGTTACAGAATCGCACTACTTTACTATTGACAAGAAAATTAAAGTGTAGGAATAGCCAGTAAGAAAAGGGATCACTGAAATTGCGCAAGTAAATTTGCTAATGCTTAGGATGTGTGCCAGTCGTTTTTGTAACATTGTTTTCGAGAAAATCTTCAATCTTTATCCTCAAATAATTTTCAGAAACATACTTACACTGTGCAACGTTTTTAAGGCAATCTTGTGCAAACAATTTGAGCTTAGAATTTTTTGAAAGTACAGACCACCGACGTAGCAAGGGGGGGGGGGGGCGGGCCCCCCCGAAATTATTTTCGTTCCCATAGGATATTAGCTTATGATACACATTTTTTTTTTAATTTTTGAGCAATTTTCTGCATTGCTGTCGCTAATTTTTACGTCCAATACTTTGACTTATAAACAACATCTAGAAAAAACATTCTTGCGATCTTGTGTTCTTGAAGTTTTTGATAAGAGCAATTCAACAATAAAAGATAAAATCGTTGCATATCTATGAACTATTTTGAACATCATAACAATTACAAATTCTTTATTATGTTTGAAATTTGCAAAAAAAGAAACAAGTAAGCAAAGCCTATAGTTGGGACGGGGCCGACCATGTGATACCCTACATTACTACCCCTGTGCATAAGCTTTTCACTGGTAAACATTTCTTTTAGGAAATATATAATTTCGTGACGATCCGATCAAAATTGCGACCTGTAGCGTGGTTACAAGGGTTAGATGGACAGACGGACGGACGGATACAAATAGCCAGATCGACTCAGCTCGTCGAGACATTCATTTTGGTATATATAAGTATGGGTCTACGACCATTATTTCGATGCGTTACAAAGTTTTTGGCCAAAACCAACTTATAGTACCCTACCTACATAGTGGTGTAGGGTATTAAAACTATATCAATCATTTTTTATTATATAGGGGTTATTCTGAACGAAAATTCCCCGTGAGTTTTTGTATATCCGCCGTTTAAACTTAAGGGAGAAAGTGAAAAAACTCACACTAACCCCAATAATTTCTGTTCCACTGCGGTGTCGTCCGTTGAGATTATTTGAATTGTTACTTGCTACAAATTAGTAAATGTCTATTGTATTTTTATGTTTTGTTCGACCTTTCGAAACTTAATAAAATCAAGATTATTGTGATTGAGGTCAATGTTTATATTTTATTTCTTGCATATTATTTCCAATATTTCGAAATTACATAGAATTTAATCTTCAGGGATTTTTCTGTCGATTACTCTTTGAATTGTATTTTGGGAAGTATTTTCAATGGATGCACGTTTCTAGAAATGTTCTTTTTATACACTCAGCATTATTTATGCTAACGAGGGTATATACACTTTCATACGGGCAAAATGTGCCTCATCGAAATAATGATTTTAGACCCCAAGTATGTTTGGACGAAATGTGTTTCAGACAATTTGGAGTCGATTTAGCAATGTCCGTCCGTCTGTCTGTCTGGCTGGCTGGAGCGCACGATAACTCTCGAACGGATGCACCGATTCGGTTCAAATTTTAACTTTCGTAATATTTTGGCCAAACTTAGTTTAAGTTCGAAGATAGGCTCTATTGGTCCACTCCTTCCGGTACATCCCCCACAAAAGTTCGAAAATTTTCGGAAAATTTGTGCGCACGATAACTCTTGAAGGGAGTAACCGATTTGGTCCATACTTTGCCCATCGTAAAGTGTGTACCAGACATATATAAGGTTTCAATATGGATTCAATCGGTCCACTCCCTCGGGTACCTCTCACACAAAATTTTGGATAAGTTCAAGTTAGGACCTGCTCTGGATTTTAATTGAAGCAACTTTCATTCGCAACCTCAATTACGACGGTAAAAGTTTTTTCAGGGACAAGTCCATACTTCTTGAGAAAACTGCCCGAAAGGTGTAAAAACCCTCTATGGCACCATTTAGTGGCTGGAGAGCAAGACAACTCTCGAATCAAATACTAAGTTGGTCCACACTTTACATATCGTAATATTTCTTCCAATATTCGATGAAATTCGGTGTTTGTAGGTCCACTCCGACCGGTACCTCCCCACAAAAATTCGAAAATATTCGCTAAAATGGTACGCGCGATATCTCATAAAGAGAGCAACACGGTTAAGGGCCAGTTCGAGGATTCCTTGAAAATGTTACCTAGTTGTCCTGTTTACAGCGATATCATGTTATTCGTAGGCAAGTACATGCTTCTTGATATAATGGTCCAAAACCTCTGAATTATATGGGGAACAATTGAAACGACAGGTGGTAGCGATATCTATCGAATGATAGTCCAAAATGGACTATGTCGGTCCATTCCTTTAGATACCTTCCCCGCAAAACTGTTTGAGCTTCTATCGAAATCCATATTTTTATCGGCTCATACGGCCAACATTTTGAAGACCCCTTAAATATAAAGGTTCACACAGGCTGAAGGGAATATCTCTGTCGGCAATGTCGACGGATCCTTTTTTACTTGTTTCCTTCTTCGGCAAAGGACTTTGTGACGACAAACGAAATAAAAAAAACTGATCGGAAACAGATTCTTCTACTTCAAAATCTCAAGAAATACCAGTCGGCTTTGCGGACAGGAATATACCCTGAGTATTAGGGATATAACTTTTTGCACTTTTTTGCAAATATCAAAAATACCACCACATAGCCGTATAGAGCATGAAAAACTATTATGAAAAAAGGTGTAATTTTTTCTCTATCGCGAAAAAAGTTTCCGCACCAAATGCATTAAAGTTCAGTAATGCATTTTTTAATTTTAGCTGTTATGACTACATATTTGCGTTTAATTAAATTTTTTATTTTTTTTGTAATCTAATTTAAAATCATTACCAAAGCGTTCTGGACCAATTTGTTCTCAATTCGCGCCATTTCGGAGCATTTTAGGAATTTTTGTGAATTTTATGTTTATATTTATTGTACCTATCGGACAAGAGAATATGGTGTCATTTGCAACAAATTCGCGAAAGTTACAGACAGTTTTTAATGACTTTGCCTGTGAGAATTGTATTTTTTTCTATGAATATTTATTCAAACAAAGCAAATTTAAAATTATAAGTAGAAAAAATATCAAAAGGGTTTTAGTAATTACAGTCGGAGCGGAAACTTTTTTCACCGAATCGATCTTAGAAACGCGTTTTCATTATTAGGACAAAATTCCCCAAGTGGTACTGGTGTTGTATTTTTGTAAAAAACATATCCGATTCTCACAGGCATCCACTCCCAAAAAATTCGTGACGATCCGATCAAAATTGCGACCTGTAGCGTGATTACAAAAAAATCGGAAAATGGGATGCATTATCGACTATTGCCATATCTCTGCTATTTGGCCACGTACGACAACCTACTTTACATCGTTGTAAAGGTGATATTTTGTACTTTCCTTGCTAGGTTTTGCTTTAGATATACCTCTAAAAGAAACAGAGATATAAGCTTTGAAATAAAACGTTGACCTTTCTTCAAATAAGTGTTTGCCCATTCCGACTCCTGAATATTATCCGACCATCATCAAAATCAATAGGCTTCTTTCTCTTTGGGACCCCCATTAACCCCCAAAATTTCGTGACGATCCGATCAAAATTGCGGGATGCATTATCGACTATTGCCATATCTCTGCTATTTGACCACCTACGACAACCTACTTTACATCGTTGTAAAGGTGATATTTTGTAGTTTCCTTGCCTAGTTTTGCTTTTAATATACCTCTTAAAGAAACAGAGATATTGGCTTTGAAATAAAATGTTGACTTTTCTCCAAATAAGTGTTTGCCCATTCCGACCCCTAAATACTATCCGACCATCACCAAAATCAATGGTCTTCTTTATCTGTGAGACCCCCACTAACCCTCAAATTTTCGTGACGATCCGATCAAAATTGCGACCTGTAGCGTGATTTCCAAAAAAATAGGAAAATGGGATGTATTACCGGCTATTGCGATATCTCCATCATTTGGTTACCTACGCCGACCTAGTTTGCATCATTGTAAAGACGGGATCTTCTACTTTCATAGTCAGGCTTTGCTTTTGGAAATTTTACAACTAAAGCTGTGATATTCGTCAATATAATTAAAATCGCAAAAATGAAAATTGGGGTTTTATTTGTTACTATTGTGATATCTTCGTTGTTTGATTACCTACGAGCACCTACTTTACATCATTAGAAAGGTGATATTTTTCTACTTTAATTGGCAGGTTTTGCTTTTGGTATAACCCATATAGAAGCTGAGATATTCGCTTTGAAAAAAAACGTTGTCTTTTTATCCACCTAAGTTTTTTGCCCTTTCCGACCCCTAAATATTATCCGACCATCACCAAAATCAATAGTCTTCTTCCCCTCCGGGACCCCCATCAACATGCAAAATTTCGTGACGATCCGATCAAAATTGCGACCTGTAGCGTGATTACAAGGTTTAGATGGACAGACGGACGGACGGACGGACTGACGGACGGACACACATAGCCAGATCGACTCAGCTCGTCGAGACATTCATTTTGGTATATATAAGTATGGGTCAACGACCATTATTTCGGTGCGTTACAAACTTTTTGGCCAAAACCAACTTATAATACCCTCCCCACATAGTGGTGTAGGGTATAAAAATACCACCACATAGCCGTGTAGAGCATGGAAAACTATTACACTGGTCAACACGACTTTTGTTTCAACCGAAGTTGTTGTTGTTTCTAAATGAAATCGGCGAGTTTTTTTCAAATCTGGTCACGGTTTTTCTCAATCAGCTCTTGTTCTTGAGATATAGCTTAAAATCTGTTTTTACGAGTTTTACCCAGAATTTCGTTATTTTCGGATACAAACAAATATTTTTTTGCGGGTTTTTCGACACTAACCCAGCAAAATGTTCGATGCCAAAGATGACATTCAATCATGGGTGCAAGTGATCTAGCATGTCATCTTTTTAGCATCTTCATCGATGAATTTTATATGAGCGTGGACCCCAAAAGATGACGTTCTTTTCTGGATCCTAAGCATGTCATTTTAACCAATGCGTTGACATGTCATTTCCACCAATGCTTTGGCATGTCATTTCCACCAATGATTTGACATGTCATTTTCACCAATGCTTTGACACGTCATTTTCACCCATGATTTGACATGTCATTTTAACCAATGCTTTGGCATGTCATTTTCACCAACCCCTTGGCATGAAATTTTCATGTCTTGATTGGAAAATGGAAATCCTGTATTGAAATATGGTTTTCTTGAAAAACAAATCTCTTTATTAATTCAAACGAATTCATGAAATAACTACAATTAATTTATCAGTTTAGTTTTTCAAAAGTTTACATCCAAAATTGCAATGTAATCACCACCGCTGCAACGCAAGAGATTACTTCCTCCGTTCTCCGCAACTGATATTCCTTCATCTTACAAAAGGTTTTTTCAATTATCTTCCCATCACCAGTTCAGATTTCAACATGGACTCCAAATGCGCTCCTTTAAGTATTTTTATTTCGTAAATTACTTTTATTTTATAATTTTGTTATTTTATAACATTTTGGTAATTTATACTCTTTTGTTTAGTGACGGAAATATGTAGGGATCTACAACCCGGCTTGCTTTAGGGATCTCTAAGAACAAAATGTAACGAACGGGGAGGAGAGACTTTTTATGGAAAATACCATTTATGCTTAATTAATTTATTTTTAATTGTTTCTTTCCAAAAGTAGTTTCTTCTTTATTTTCAGATTCTAGATCCTTTTCGTTTCGGACTTTTTTCAAATTCCAAGAAGCGAGATTTGATTGATTTCATTCTATGTCAGATTTAGAACAGACAAGGGAACTTTTAAAATAGCAATGTGTGCAGTCCGATTCTATTTTTAGCTCGATGGTTGGGACTTCATATAATACCAATTTTTTAGAAATTTTAGTTGTTTGATATGCAGGAAATGTAAGACAACATCACGACGACAGTTCTAACAACTTTGGTCTGTTCCAGAAACTGCAAGAATCTACTTATTTTTACTACGATAACAATTTTTCCTTTATGTTATCGGAAAAAATAGTAGAAATTAGTAGATTTTTGCAGTACTGGAACATACCAAAATGAAAATAAACAGGGGTGTAAATAAAAACACAAACATCATCTCTATTGGATCGATGGAATGGTTACAAATGCTGATGAAAAGATCGGATCTTTCACGACTTCCTTGGCATTGGTTCAAATCCTAATGAAAAGATCCGATCTTTCACGACTTCCTTTGAACCAATGCAAAAGTTGACATGAAATCACGTCATCGCAAAGAACCCCTTCCGTCAAATTTTGCTGGGAATATATTAAGAAGATGTTGTTCGCTCGATACAAAATGTTTTTTGAAATAATTATGGCGAATATTCATCAAAAAATATAGAATACATACGATGAATCTTGTAAAAATTGCATATTTTGAGTACTTTAAGCTGTAATTACGTCATCAGGGGAAGTCATAAAAGCTTCATATGGCATTCCGGATATGCTCAGGGTGTCTACTATATAGTCCTGTATTCAAATATTTAATATAAAGTTCATAGCGCCCACGATTCGCCTATAACCTAAAAATCGTCATGAAGACTGCTAAAGGGAAATCATTTACCTGTGATATCATTACCAAATATGCCATTTACTTTTCAATGGCAGTCTTCATGACGATTTTTAGGTTATGGGTGAATCGTGGGCGCTATGGACTTTATATTAAATATTTGAATACAGGACTATATAGTAGACACCCTGAGCATATCCGGAATGCCATATGAAGCTTCTATGACTTCCCCTGATGACGTAATTACAGCTTAAAGTACTCAAAATATACAATTTTTACAAGATTCATCGTATGTATTCTATATTTTTTGATGAATATTCGCCATAATTATTTCAAAAAACGTTTTGTATCGAGCGTACAACATCTTCTTAATATATTAGTGTCGAAAAACCCGCAAAAAATATTTGTTTGTATCCGAAAATAACGAAATTCTGGGTAAAACTCGTAAAAACCGATTTTGAGCTATATCTCAAGAACAAGAGCTGATGGAGAAGAACCGTGACCAGATTTGAAAATAACTCGCCGATTTCATTTAGAAACAACAACAACTTCGGTTGAAACATTCAACTTTTGCAATTTTGTTGAGCAGTGTTATCAAATACGGCGTCAATTTTTCTCTATCGCGAAAAAAGTTTCCGCACCAAATGCATTGAAGTTCAGTAATGCATTTTTATACCCTACAATTTTGCATGTTGATGGGGGTCCCGGAGGGGAAGAAGCCTATTGATTTTGGTGATGGTCGAATAATATTTAGGGGTCGGAAAGGGCAAAAAAACTTAGGTGGATAAAAAGACAACGTTTTTTTCCAAAGCGAATATCTCAGCTTCTATATGGGTTATACCAAAAGCAAAAACCTGCCAATTAAAGTAGAAAATATCACCTTTACAACGATGTAAAGTAGGTTGTCGTACGTGGCCAAATAGCAGAGATATGGCAATAGTCGATAATGCATCCCATTTTCCGATTTTTTTGTAATCACGCTACAGGTCGCAATTTTGATCGGATCGTCACGAAATTTTGGGGGTTAATGGGAGTTCCACAGAGGAAGAAGCCTACTGATTTTAATGATGGTCGGATAATATTCAGGGGTCGGAATGGGCAAAAACTGATTTAGAGAAAAGGTCTACGTTTTATTTCAAAGCCAATATCTCTGTTTTTTTTTAAGAGGTATATCAAAAGCAAAACCTGGCAAGGAAAGTAGAAAATATCACCTTTACAACGATGTAAAGTAGGTTGTCGTAGCTGCTCAAACAACAGAGATATCGCAATAGTCGGTGATGCATCCCATTTTCTGATTTTTTGGTAATCACGCTACAGGTCGCAATTTTGATCGGATCGTCACGAATTTTTTGGGAGTGGATGCGGGTCCCTCAGAAGAAGAAGCCTATTTAGTTTGGTGATGGTCGGATAATATTCCGGAGTCGGAATAAGCGAAAAGCTTATGTGGAGGAAAGTCAACGTTTTTTCTTATGCGAATATCTCCGCTTCTGGTTGGAGTATTCCAACAGGAATACCCGTCAATGGAAGAAGAAAAGATCTCGTTTATATTGATGCAAAGTATGTTGGCCTAAGTGAGCAAACCGAGATATTGCAAAATTCAGTAATAAACCCAATTTTTCCATTTTTTTTGTAATCACGCTACAAGTTGGAATTTTGATCGGATGGTGACGAAATTTTGGGGGTAGATGGGGGCCCCACAGAGGAAGAAGCCTTTTGATTTTGGTGATAGTCGGATAATATTTAGGGGTCGGAATGGGGAAAAACTCATTTGGAGACAAATTCAAAGTTTTATTCTTTGTGAATATATCGGCTTCTAGTAGTGGTATTCCAACGGGAAAGCCTGTAAATGGAAGAAGAAAATATTACCTTTACATTGGTGTAAAGCAGGTTGGCGAAGGTGGTCAAACAAGGGAGATACCACAATAGTCGATAATGCATCGAATTCTTCCATTTTTTGCAATCAAGCTACAGGTCGTAATTTTGATCGGATGGTCACGAAATTTTGGTTGCTTATGGGGGTCCCAGAGAGAAAGAGGCATATTATTTTTGGTGGTAGTCGGATTATATTCCCTAAAATAAATGTTTAGCACTGAAAAGCTTATGCAAAGGGGTAGTGGTGTAGGGTATCACATGGTCGGCCCCATTCCGACTATAGCCTTTGCTCACTTGTTTTGGTTATAGCCCTACTGAGTATGTGTGAACGGAAACTTCCATCTATGGACAGCGGCTACACAACCAAAATCCTTTAACCCAAAATTATATATTAGGAGATTTTCAGACAACAAAATATGGATTTTATCATTGATCAAAGGTGTTGCGGAGGAGGTACCTGAAGAAATGGACCGGGCCGACATAGTTCATTTTGGAAGTAAAACTTATTTTGGGAGTAATATCTTTAAAAAGATATTGCGCTCTTCAGTCATTTTAGAGCGTCAGCTTTTTCCAGGAAATATGGACTTGCCCACTAAAAACATAATACCGCTCTAAAAACAAAGGATACCTTCAGTAAAAATTTCTAAGGATCCTCGAACAGACCTTAAACTGCATTAAACAACTATTTTGAAGGTTTGTGAGGGATGTACCAAGTATGGTGCATTTTCGAGCTAAAATTAAGTTTGGACAAAATATTACTAAATGCAAAGTTTGGACCAAATCTCTTGCTCCGTTCAAGAAAAATCGCACATACAACTTTATCTAAAATTCTTGAAATTTGTGGGAAAATTCCAGAAGGAGTAAACCGAAAATCATCCTCGCAGAAATATTGCGATAAACAAAGTTTGGACCTACGCAGTTCGAAAGTTGTCGAGCACACCAGCCAATGCACATAATGGCCGTAGGTGTTCTTTACAGCTTTCGGTCGTTTGCTCTGGAAGTATGGACTTGCCCCTGAAAAAACTTGTACTGTACTAGCTGCGAGAATAATTGTTGCTAAAAGTGTTTCCAGAGAGGTATTTATCTATTTATTTATTTCATATTTGTTACTTATAACTAAATTATTAGCATAAAGGAAGCGAAGCCATGACTACTGAGGTTTTAAGCTTGCACATGTATATTTACTAATAATTATCCAGAGAGGTCTTAAACCGCACTTGTCTAAAATTTTTTTGAATTATTCTGTGGAAGGTTACGAAAGAGTGGATAAAATTGGTGTGGAAAATTAAAGTCGTGATAGCGAACTTTTGTGAAGTAGGAAACAAATGTAAGGTCCTCAACATTCCATGTAAACAAAAAAATAGAAGTAGGTTTTCCGATTTTATACTCTTTCTTTTGGTCTTACCGAAGTGATATCACTGAATTACATAACATTCACTGTAGTTGTGAGTTATTTGATAAAATGCACCCAAAAATACATGTGATTATTAATATATCCATTGTTTTGAATATATATTAACTATATTGTGAAAAAGGTTCTGAAAACAAGGGGAAATTGGAAATGAAATGAAATCCTGGCTACGTCCCTGGTACAGACCCAAACGACAAAAACCCTAGTTGGGCTTTGTTGTGTCAGATCCAGCTTTATTTTATGGCCCCATCTAAACATGGTTAAATATTGAAATTCTGGCTATATCTCTGAAACCTATGTGAATCTTCACCTGACCTCTGAAGCAAATTTGTAGATAAGGACAAGAATAAAATATTTGTAGTAATAACTAACTCGAAAAAACTACATTTTTGCCTCAAATTTAATAAAACATCGAAAATTTCCATAATTTGTATACATTTCGCACCATATCTCCAAAATCGTTATTTTTTCGTAACTTTTTTTTTTGTTGAAGAAAATTTGCTGGAATTTAATACACAACTCTTCAGAAAATGCCATTGTTGTAAAATGACTCTATGTTGTAACCAAAATGGATTATTATTTGCCGATGATAAATAAAAGAAGAGGAAGAATTGATTTGCACTTATTTGTTTTTACTGTTTATTGATATATTGATCTGTTCTGTGGAGTTGAATACAATAGAATGAACTAGAACTAAGAAGTAGTGTAATTGAAGGCGAGAGAATGTTACATCATTATTAAGTTATAACAACTCTCTCACCGTAAAAATATTCAAGTCAATACATATATTTAATTACAGTTATGCTAATCTTTTAGATAGTTTGGTGGAAATCGTTTCCTCTTTGATGTACGATACGGTGTCTGCAATTAATTTGAGGTGGTACCAACAGCTTTAATTGATTAACCATTTGTTATTTCGTTTGTTATTCATCAATACCCCTGCATCTGGAATTGATGTTATGTCTTCTTCATGTGGTACGATATCTCTTCCTTCTGAACTATAAGTGATTGAATTTGAAGTTACTGTGTCGAATTCTTCATTGATCGATTTGTTGGTTGAATTTGATGTAACAGCATCTGTTGGCGGTCTTATTACGACGTCACTATCAGATTTGAAATTTAGAAAAGTATGGCAGTGGTGCGATTGTTGATGTGTATGTTGAATATTCTTTTGATTTGTCCTTTAGCCTTCCATCCCTGGGCGTTTTAATGCTTGTTGTACGAATTTGATCAATGTGTCTTAATTGAAATACCTTCATCCAGCTTTACAATGCAGTGGAGAGAGCCCAGTCTTTTAACAATGACTACAAATTTCCAATATGATTTGTTTTTCGAATAATATTTTGTTTGCATTCTATCTCCTTCATAAAGTTGTCGGGGAAGAATTATTGGCGTCATTTCCTTTGAAATCGAATCATCTTTTAAAATCGTATTTGAAACATTAATTGAATTTACCAATAAAGTAGAAATTTGTTAATCTAGTTTCTTTAAATCAATTCCAAGCTTGCGTATCCACGTTCTTCCTATAAGTGAAGCATGTCCATCTGGGACCACATACAGCTCTTCTTTGGTAGTTTTATTGTTTAACTTCATCTTTACTACAACTTTCCCCTCGGGCATTAATGTTGTTAGAGTGTAAGAGCGAAACACGATATTAGTAGGAATCAATGGATGTTTTATCTTTAATATTCGAAATGGGCTCAACGGTAAAAATGTATACCCCGATCCTGAATCTACTTCGAATTTAACTGGGAATCTTTCAATAAGGATTGTGGCAAAAAAGCGTTCAGATTTGTGCACATTGGAATCGTTCTGGTGAACATCAATTAGTTTGTAACCACCATACTGATCATCACAATTCACTATTTGATTTGTATAATTTCTTGTTTCAGGATTGTACCTGGCATTAGGACCATTCGCCAAAAGAGTGGAAATACAGACTTTCGCTACGTGGCCAATTTTATTGCATGAAGGAACGTTTCAGCGTTATTTTCTTAATTCTGCAATCATTTGCATAATGATTATTCCGTCCGCATCGCATACACAATCCGGCTATCCCCAATTCATGATAATTGATTTTTGTTTTGTACTTGTTCATTGCCTTGTTATTCTGGAAGATTTTATTTATGTCAATGTTTGAAAAATTGTTGGAAGTATGAGCAAGTTCTGTCGCATCTGTTTTCGCTGCTTCAAGAGCCACAGCCTTCGCAAAGATTTCATCAAACGTTATTGTAGAAGACATGAGCTATTGTTCTCTAATGCTATTGTCGCTGATTCCGCGTATAAATTGTGCTATGAGAAATACATCTGTTATCGAAGCTTTGCATTGACACGGGCAGATAAATTCGCAGTCATTAAACTCTGCTCGAAGTGCTGCTACGTACCCTGCAATTGATTGTCCTTCCAGCTGTTGCGCTACTAACATAATTCTTTTTGGAGACAAATGTTTTTCCAAAATTTCCAATAATTCGCCATATTCTAATTCTGGTACCGTTTTTGGCGCTACCAAGGCTGTAACCTTGCTAAAGTTTTCTGCTCCTAACGAAATTAGCATCAGCTTTGCACAATATTTCTTGTCGCTGTCAATTTGATTTAATGCAGTATAATTTTTGAAACGTTGAATGTAAGTCCGGAAAGACTCTTTTGTCGAATCAATAGCATCGAATTTCTGGATAAAGTTGTTGGTAGAAACAGTTGTACCAGCTTTGCTAGCTGCCATCTTTGAAAATGCTTCCATAAACTTCTTTTGAATTTGCAAAAATTCAGCAAATTGAGGAGAATTCATTTTGCACAACTTTATTTATTTCTTTTCTTTTTTTTTCATCATTTAAAGATTCACGCGCTCACAAAATTTTTTAATTTCACCTCGTCGCCAATTGTTGTCACCAAAATGGATTATTATTTGCCGATGATAAATAAAAGAAGAGGAAGAATTGATTTGCACTTATTTGTATTTACTGTTTATTGATATTATTGCTTTGATCTGTTCTGTTGAGTTGTAATTGAGAGCGGGAGAATGTTTAGTTGTTGACAACTTGTGACAACTCTAATTTTCGAATGGCAATACTTATGAAGAACTATAATAAAAAGAGGTTACGTCATTATTAAGTTATCACGTTGTTTTCAGTATATTTTTCAACGACAGTTTAATAAATATGTCAATAATGTGCTGAAATCCGAAATGCGAGAATAAACTGTTGGAGTGAACTGTGTATGAAATACGTGTTGTAAAAGATATGATGCAAAATACCGCTGAAACAACATGAAGTAAGCATTTTAGAGTTTCAGAATGTTCTGAAGAATTACTGAATTACTGAGGACGATTTTTGCAACGGCTTACTTGGTTCAACTCCCAATAATTTAGCTGATACCGACCAAATTTCAACAATTATGATACAATTTTCTATATTATAATAAAAAAATCTATATTTTATCGATTTTGAAGCCCTAGATGGCGTTTTTCTTATGTAGTCTGTCCAAGAGCTACATTCTACTATCTTAGGGCTACAATATTGCCAAAGACAGCAAGGCAATTCCTATTCGTTTCTGAGATAAAAGCCCGATAAATGCAACAAAACTGTAGTTTTAGCCCGGTTTAGATGAGACCATAAAATCCGAGCTGGATCTGACAGGACAAAACCCTACTAGGGTTCTTGTAGTCTCAAAATTTACTTTCAAAAAATGCATATAGATGTTGTTGCAAAATGTTATTTAGTGTACCAGTTGAGTCAAAGCAAACTGAGACAATAGCGTATCATGTGTAATTTTATACTTTCATATACATACGCACATATGTGGGTACAATGTAAAGTTTGCAAAACTCATCCCTCGTGTCAGTGGAATTTTTGTTATTTAATTTTATGACCTCACAAATGAATGTTGTTCAAATAAATATAGATGTACTTCACATAGGGGAGTACAATGTACATAATTCGCAATTGAGCAAAACCATAAGTTGTTATTGAAATGTAAATTTGATGCTGATTTGGCATTTTTAAGCAGCCAATTTGACGCCTTCTTACCCTGGCAAATGGCTTTTTTATTTTATATGACTTGAATAGCAAAGGGGTTCAGTGTTATGATTCTGAGCTATCGCAACGAGAAACAAAATCAAAAAATAAATTAAACCTCAAAGGTATGATTTTTTCTTTGAACACTTGAATGCGATATTTCTTTTCATTCGATTGGATTTGTATTGCAAATTTTAAAGTTTAAATTTCCTCGCTTCACTTTTTCCAGGTAGGAATAAAACTCGAGACTTTTCCGTTTTACTTTATCTTTATTTACACTTTAACGCTTTGATAGATTAATCACATCTGAGATAAATACATATTCCCTACAGCGGCTTATATACATTAATAAATTATTCTAGATCATTCTATTACAATCATGAATTTAAGGAACTATCACGAAGCTTCTAAACGATAAATTACTTTTGGATGTCGATTAATCGGTTATTAACTAATTTATCGATTGCATAATTAATCTACGTACTTTAATGACATACAGTTGGCGTTGACTAAATATACAGTATCGGCCAAAACTAAAGCACCCCCTCAGTAAATTTTTTTCAAATGATAATTTTTTATGGAAACTAAATTATATATTTATATTTTATTTTTCTTTTTATTTATTTATATCTTTATAATTGGAAAATACAAAAATAAGGAATTCAGAATTTAATAAACAAATGTTAAAATTCAAAAAATATTTTAAGTCGCAAATATAAGCGGACAAAACTAAAGCACCCCCCAATTTGAGGTACAACTAAAACTATTGAAATCAATATTTCGTTGCGTATCCTCTATTCTGAATGACACAATCACATCTTTTTGGTATAGAAGATACTGAATTATTAATTACAGCAGGCGAAATAACTGATTTTCGGACAATTTAGCTTAAATCCTTAAAATACTGAAAATCGGAAGGTACCGTTATATGGAGGATATACCCAAACGTGGACCCAGGTCCACGATTTTTGGTGGATATGTTTTGTGACCACTACGAACCCTAAGTACCAAATTACAGCTAATTTAGTAGGAAAATGTGGCTTAAATATCCGAAATACCGAAGATCGGAAGGTACCGCTATAAGGGAGCTATACCAAAACATTAGCCGATATTGTTCATATTCATCCAAAAATGATGCTACAGTATCCACTAGTCAAATACAATACGCTAACGTTTAAAAATTAGCAAAAGAACGAATTGCAGAAGAACGATAGACGCCGGCTTATTCAGTCGACGACCAGCAATAAAAAAAACTTTCATATCGACTAAAAATGAAGGAGCCAGACTGGCATTCGCCAAGACCCATTTGAACTGTTTTCCGATGAAAATATGTTTAATTTAAAGTATTCAGATGGTAAAAGGCTTGGACCAAATGGGCAACCGTTAAATCCTAAATATTGCAAAGACGCTGTAAAACATGGAGGCGGAAGGTTTTTTGCTGGTCGTCGACTGAATATGCCGGCGTCTACCGTTTTTTTGCAATTCGTTCTTTTGCTAATTTTTAAACCTAAGGGATTTAGTACTTGACCAGAGAATGCTGTAGCATCATTTTTGGATGAATATGAACAATATCGGCTAATGTTTTAGTATAGCCCCCTTATAGCGGTAATGGGGGGTGCTTTAGTTTTGTCCGCTTACATTTGCGACCTAAAATGTTTTTTGAATTTTAACTTTTGTTTATTAAATTCTGATCTCCTTATTTTTGTATTTTTCAGTTATAAAGATATAAAAAAATAAAAAGAAAAATATAAAATAAATTTATAATTTAGTTTTCATAAAAAAATTATCATTTCAAAAAAATTTATTGAGGGGGTGCTTTAGTTTTGGCCGATACTGTATGTGTTGCCGACATAGTGTTGAAATTCATTCACAATTAAGACCCCTCCTCAACACATATATTTCTAATATATACTTATTTAACATACACACATTGACTTACAATGTTTCGCATTACATACATAGATAATTTTTCTTTAAATTGTACATATATGTATAGTTACTACATATATACATTATCATAATTCATTACTTTCAGTATAAATTCATTTACAGAAATCCAAGATCTTTGACTAATTTCATATGAGATACTTTTGATAAATTCTTTGTTAAAATATCAGGTATATTTTCAGAACTAGAGATGTATTTCAAATCTATATGTCCTTCCATGTATACATTTCTTATGTGGTGAAACTTTATATCTATATGTTTAGTTCTATTGTGATATACTGGATTCTTAACTAAATGTAATGCTCCTACATTATCGCCATTTATTATTATTTTATTAGGACAATGAATCTCAATTTCAGAGAGTAACTTTCTTAAATATACAGCCTCTTTTGCTGCTGATGAAATAGCCCTATACTCGGCTTTAGTACTACTTAACGCCACTGTGTCTTGTTTCTTTGATTCCCATGAAAAAGCACTTCCAGCGAGCAAAAACACGTAGCCAGTATACGATTTTCTTGTTTCTATATCACCACCCCAGTCAGCGTCACATAAGCTGCTACCTGTTGTTCAGTCTTTTTATACTCTAATTTATAATCTACAGTTTTGTTTAGATACTTCAAAATTCTTTTCGCCGCTGTCATATGTTCGTAGTGAGGATCCGCATTTTTCTGTGAGAGTTTACAAACTGAATGTAATATATCTGGACGCGAACATATCGCTAAATACATTAGTGATCTTATCAACGACTGGTAATCTATTGAATCTACTCGCTTACAATTCTTATTTTTACATGCTACCAGTAATTTCGGTTCTAAAGGGGTACAAACTGGTCTACACTCATTCATTCCATATTTATCCATTAGTTCTTTTATTTGACCTTTTTGGTGTATACTAATCCTACCTGTATTACCTTCTCTTTCAATTTCTATGCTCAAGAACTTCGTAGCAGGTCCTTTGTCAACTACATCTACCCTTGCTGCTATATTTGACTTTATATCTTCCATCTCACTTAAACATGCAATTAACAAATCATCCACATATACCGCATTCGAATTTATTTTCCCATTTCCATTTCGCCTATATAAACATGGCTCACTAGGACACTCTGAAAAACCTATTTCCTTTAAAAATTTTGTCTAACGTTCTATTCCATTGTCTTCCTGATTGCTTTAACCCATACAAAGGCTTTTTCAGCTTCAAAACAGCATTTGGGTTCCTTTTCTCAACAAAACACTGAGTTTGCTTCATATAAATATCTTCCGTTAAGTCACTATTTAAATATGCTGTTGACACATCCATTTGATTTAAATGTAAATTATATTCTGCCGCAAGAGCTATAATCATTCTAATTGTTTCATATCTGACTACAGGTGAAAATGTCTCAGTATAATTTATGCCATACTCTTGATCAAAACCTCTTGCAACCAACCTGGCTTTAAATCTTTCAACCTCTCCATTCGAATTTTTCTTTAATGTAAAAACCCACTTGCAGCCTATTACCCTTCGACCTGTTGGTAAATTACACAATCCCCATATATCATTTTTCATTAGCGAATTGTACTCATCTTCCATAGCATCTTGCCAATATTGGGAATGCTCACATAGTCTCTTCAACTGTATTTGGCAACACAATATCTTCAACCTTCATTAAATTCAAAACATTATACTGTTTCTTTGGTCTACCTGGTTTGCCGGTCTTTACTATTCATGGCCTAACTGGACCTACGCGCAGATTTTCTACATCATTCCCCTCCTCAATGAGATGTTCCGTTTTCTCTACCAAAGTGTTGTCTTCTTCAGCCGACTCAAATTCGCAATCTCTCTTTCTACTATGATGATCATTACTACTATCATCCTCAAAGTCATTTTGTTTATTATTTTTCAAACTATCTTTCGAATTTGTTTCTGCGCTATGGGATATTGGGATTTCCACTATGTCGCTATCAATTATTTTCTCTATAAAATATACATCGCGGCTTACACTACCTTTCTTGTAGTTTTATCAAACAAGCGATGCGCCTTCGATGTCTCCGAATACCCTACAACCACACACTCTTCACACTTTCCTCTAAATTTATGGTGATGTTTTTTGTTAGGCGCTATTGCTGTCGAACCAAAAATCTTTAAATGTTTCACGGTTGCTCTTTTATTGTACCACATTTCATATGGCGTTGCCTTGTCGTCTAATGCTTTTGTGGGTGATCTACATATTTCGCAGGTACGCTGCTGTGTTTACCGCCTCTGCCCACAACGACTCATCTAAATTTGCTGCTACAAGCATTGACCTAGCCATTTCCACTAATGTTCTATTGAACCACTCAGCCACACCGTTCTGTTGTGGTGTGTGTGGTACAGTAAGTTGCCTAACAATCCCATGTTCTTTCAAATATGTATTGAAGTGGTTGTTCGCAAACTCAGTGCCATTGTCTGATCTCAAACATTTTATCTTCCTCCCTGTTTGACGTTCGACCATTTCCTTAAACTCTTTAAATTTCTCAAATGTCTCGTCTTTCGTTTTGAGGAAATAAACAAACACATACCGCGACATGTCGTCAATAAATGTAAGAAAGTAACGTGAACCTCCAATTGACTGCTTGTTTATTGGTCCGCACAAATCTGTATGAACTACCTCTGACAATTCTGTCGCCATGTTCTCTGACTGCGTAAATGGCTTCGCTGTACATTTGCTTTTCATGCAAACCTTACAATTAATTTCTTTAGAAAAATTAGCTTCTAATCAACTAACTTTCTATCGGCTAAATTCTTCAAACTATTTATATTTAAACGACCACATCTGTAATGCCATTTTAGGGCCTTATTATTGTCAATAAAAAATGATTTTTCATTATACATAAAATACAAAAATAAATCGCCTACCTTTTTGGCGAACAGCACTGTTTTGCCATCGGCATCAATGATTCTCGCCCCTTTTCCATCGAATTTAACGGCCGCTTTATTTGCCACTCTGCCGACAGAAATAAAATTACATTGCAGCTCAGGCACATACAAAACGTCGTTGAGCATTACGTTGCACCCTTCTAGAAAGACGCTGCCTTTGCCTCTCGCTACGATTGTATTTTCGCCAGCCAAATTTATTTCTTCTCTGTGGTTCTGGTAGTTCTTGAAAATTCGTCTGTCGCAGCATAAGTGCGTTGTGGCGCCACTATCGACGCACCACACATTAGAATTTAAAGCGTTGTTGTTGTTCTCGTTTGTCGATGCCAGCACAATGAATGAATGTGTGCGTTTGCGCTCGCCTTGCCTTTGTTGTTTTTGCATTGCGCTGCCCAATGCCCTTTACGACCGCAACTATAGCACTTTCCCTTCTTATTGTTGTTGTTGTGCACATGCTTATTTGTCCGCTCGTGGATGTTGTTGTTATTCTTACTCGCATAGAATTTTCTGGGACCTTCTCTATTTTTGCTGTGCGACACAAATTCATTTTCTGTTGCTTCTATGCCAATGGAACCGCTTGCATTTCTTCTCTCGCCCTCTTCAGCAAGCTTAATTTTTAAGGCACTCAGACTGGGTAATTCGTCTCTGGTTTCCAAAGCCACCACAAAGTTTTCATATGACTTTGGTAAGCTTGCTAGCGAATAGCTCCTCTTGCAGCTCGATCCCGGTTTCCGCCAGCTTGTCACTAATAGCTGTGAATTTGCACACATGTTGCTGGACACAATCAACCTCACCCATACGCATGCCCAACAATTGCTTAAAAAGGGTGACTTTCCTTACCGGGCCTTTTGATCTATGAACATCTTTTAAGGTTTTCCACGCTTCTAATGATGACTTACAGGTTTTCATGTAGGAGATCTGCCTAGCCGTTATGCTCAAAATTATGGTCGTCAGCGCTTTTTCATCTTTTTTGGCCCATGCCTCATCATCTTTTGCAGGCTTCTTTAATAAACCGCTCACCACGTCCCAGCACTCCTGATGCACCAAAACAGCTTTCATCGTAAAGCTCCAGGAGTCATAATTCGATTCATCTAACTTTTCAATATTGTACAATGACGAGTTCATTTGTAATTAACAACTTTTTTTGGTTTGGAAACAAGTCACTATTGTCCAATCTTTTTGGCCACAATTTTTTTTTTTTCTTTTTGATTTAAAACTTTCACCTTTTTGTCTTGTTGAAACACAACAAGAGTTAAAATGTCCGCGCACACAAAAACCACTTCTTACTTTTTTCTTCTTGTTGACACACAACAGGAGTCTCTTGGCCACACACAAATCACTAATTCTTTTTGCACACACTTTTTCCACAATGTTCGTCTGGGCACACTTTTCCAGAGTTCTTGGAACACACACGCTTTTAACTTATCAGAGCTCGTCTGGGCCCATAACCTATTGCAAATTTAAAAGTTTAAATTTCCTCACTTCACTTTTTCCAGGTGGGAATATAACTCGAGACTTTTCCGTTTTACTTTATCTTTATTTACACTTTAACGCTTTGATAGATTAATCACAACTGAGATAAATACATCTTCTCTACAGCGGCTTATATACATTAATAAATTATTCTAGATCATTCTATTACCATCATGAACTTAAGGAACTATCACGAAGCTTTTAAACGATAAATTACTTTTGGATGTCGATTAATCGGTTATTAACTAATTTATCGATTGCATAATTAATCTACATGTGTTGCCAACATAGTGTTGAAATTCATTCACAATTAACAATTTGTTTAAAATTTGATTTGAACCGGGTAATAAGGAAAGGTAATTCGATTATTTCTTTTATTGTACCGAACTGTTGAATTGTTTAGAGATTTCATAATGTAATGTGTGTCTCTAATAGGTTGGGTTAATTTGGAATGGTTTACAACAATTGTATTATTTCTTTCATTGTTACCCTAGAATATGTGTTATATTAGGATTTGATGGATTTTCTAAACATTGAATTATAAAATCGTTCTACAGTTGTTAATAGCAATCTTATTATTCTCTTTTGTAGGATTCTTTGTCGACACTCTTACTACTCGTTCGTATCCAATTCTTCAAAACGTTTACTTTGTTCAAGAACCTGGAAGAATCTGCTTTTTTTTAAAAATTATGTAAAATTTACAAAGAAAACTGTGTAAAAATCACAAAATATTAGATATCTGCATGTTCTGGAACAAAGCAAAGGAGTAACGTTTTTTAAGTTTTTTTTCTTATTATCAGAATTGAAACCACTATAACTTTTGCGCGCAATAACCAAAATTAGTATTTCGAACAGATTTGGGAATAGAAATCGTTTCCTAATTCATGCGCTAAACTATGCAATGTTAATATATACTTTCTTCAAATGGAATAAATATAGGTTTGGTTACCTTTTAAGTAGGAATTAAAAACACTTTGGTTAATGTTTCTTATTATAATTCAGTGCTTTTATTATACCCTACACCACTATGTGGAAAGGGTATTATAAGTTGGTTTTGGCCAAAATGTTTGTAACGCATCGAAATAATGGTCGTAGGCCCATACTTATATATGGCAAAATCCAAAAACCCTTGGAATTCCATTAAAAAATTCTTTTGCGAGCACATCTACGTTTTTTTGGCATAGAGGTTAAGAAAAAAATTCATGTTTCAAATCTGTTCGCGTTCACAAATTGACGATGCGCGCAAAAGTTATAGCGGTTTTTATTCTCATATAAAGAAAAAATATTTAAAAATATCTTATTTGTTGTTATGAGAAAATGTATGCATAAATCGTTAACAGCATTCCATATCTATTCGTAGATGTTTAAATAGTTATTAAATTTATTATTATTTTCGCGGAAAATCAACAAATAATAAAAACATTTTTAAGTAAATCCAAATTATCCTGTCCCAGAGTCCGTACAAACCCTCAAAAAATAAATAAAAAATATATGCGGAATCTAGACAATGCGTAGAAAAATATGATACCAAATTTAGGAGTATAGAGATTGGGTACATAAATTGCATATTATAGCAATAACAAAAGAGAAAAACTTATCGTTGGAAAAGATTGTTGCAAATATTTTTTTTGGTTTGATTCGAAAAATTAGAAACAAACATTTGGGAGTTCTCCAACTATTTCGCTAAAATGTCATACAATAATTAATGTGTACTGCTAAAACTTCATCAAGAAATATGGTTTACCATCGTGAAAGCTTATTTGCTTACTGTGATAACTTATAAGGGTAGGAAATTAAGAGTAATATTGAAATTACAATCATTCAAAAAACGTGGAAATTAAAAAGCCTATTATTCGCGAATTACTTAAAATCAGTTGATGCGCATCTGTTTTTGGATACAGCGAATCAATCTCTTTCAATATTTATATGTTTCACTCAGCGGTCAAATTGTGCCGCCAGTTGCATCACACAATGCAAAAAACCTTAAAGTGGGTAAAAATCGCGCAATGTGCCGATTTTGATGCACATCCGGTTTCATTAGCGCCCACCAAAAATACGTCAATGTACACATATTTCAAATAGATTCTTCAAGAACCGCGGTTGTGCCTCCACATTATATTTTGCGTAAGATACCCATATTACTCGCGAATCCCTGTAAGTTATGTAAAAATGTTAAAGAAAATCGCGGTATAATACGCCGATTTGTCGAAATACATTTCTGCCTATATCCGCGGTTTTAGTGGATGGATTCGATCGCGGAAGATCTCATTAGATCCGTCGCGTAAAAGAAACTAAGTTCACGAGGGGTACAAAGGAAATTGAATGACACTTGTAAATTTTAAACGCAAAAAATAGGTTTTTTAAAAAAATTCACGCATCAAATATTGGCATTTAGACTCCAATTCAAGGCGAATTTAACAAGGTGATCCAATAGTTGACGTTAGGTTGTAGTCTTCATTTGCTGTCAAATTTTTTTTGCGCGAAATATCCGCAAAAGTTAGAAGAAAACGTTAAAATATTATTCGCGAAGCTTAAACAAAGATGTTGTACACAGATATTTTCTATAGAAGCGAAATATTTGGTATTTATTTTTGATTTAAAATATGTTTTGACAGCAAATGAAGACATCAGTTGGTATTATTGTATCACCTTCTTTCTTACACCATGCTCCAATTACTAGGATGCTGTAAGGAGCACACTCATGAGATATGCGAGTTCTATAATCCTATTATGAGTTTTGAATATTATCTTGTTGCGCGTCCGAATTTTAAAAAAAAATCAAAAAAATACCCGAAATTGCGGCTTCAATATGTCAGCATCAATTTTAGGTGGATGCAGTGGATAAATCGAAAAATGATACACTAGTATCATGTTACCCATGGAGAATTCTGTGATTCTTTCTTTAGACATAGGTCTATAAAGTGTAAGGTTAAGCCAGAAATCGGAAGGGAACATAAATAACTTGTTGGCTTCAACCCATTTTTACCCATTTTTCTACATTTATGCCAACACAGCTTCCACGAAAATTAATTTCAATGGTCGACATTATGGGATCTCTCCTAAAACACTTCATTTTAAAGAATTTCAATCATATTATATAGAATATGTTAACAGTCCGCGAATTCTAAATGGGTGAAACTCGGATTCATCGATTGCAAAACATTTTTAGTTTTCGCCATATACCAAAATGAATGTCTCAACGAGCTGAGTCGATCTGGCTATGTGTGTCCGTCCGTCTGTCCATCTAAACTTGTAATCACGCTACAGGTTGCAATTTTGATCGGATCGTCACCAAATTTTGGGTGTTGATGAGGGTCCCGGAGGGGAAGAAGCCTATTGATTTTGGTGATGGTCGGATAATATTCAGGGGTCTGAATGGGCAAAAACTTTTTTGGAGAAAAGGTCAACGTTTTATTTCAAAGCCAATACCTGTGTTTTTTTTCTTAAAAAAGGTATATCAGAAGCACAACCTGGCAAGGAAAGTAGAAAATATCACGATCTAAAATAGGTTGTCGTAGGTGGTCAAAGAACAGAGATATCGCAATAGTCGGTAATGCATCCCATTTTCCGATTTTTTTGTAATCACGCTACAGGTCGCAATTTTGATCGGAAGAAGCCTATTAAGTTTGGTGATAATCGGATAATATTCAGGAGTCGGAAGCAGCAAAAATCTTATGTGGAGAAAAGTCAAGGTTTTTTTTTCTTATGCGAATATCTCCGCTTCTGGTAGAAGTATTCCAAAAGGAAAGCCCGTTAATGGAAGAAGAAAAGATCTCCTGTATATTGATGCAAAGTATGTTGGCGTAAGTGGGCAAAAATAAAGATACCACAATAGTTGGTAATTCAGCCAAATCTTCCTTTTCGTACGATAACGCTACGGGTCGTAATTTTGATCGGATGGTCACGAAATTTTGGTTGCTTACGGGGGTCCCAGAGTGAAAGAGACATATTATGTTTGGTGGTAGTCGGATTATTTTCCCTAAAAGAAATGTTAACCAGTGAAAAGCTTATGCACAGGGGTAGTGTTGTAGGGTATCACATGGTCGGCTCCGTCCCGACTATAGCCTTTGCTCACTTGTTTTATGTTATTATTGTATTTATTTCGTTAAATTAAATTAAAGTTAATAGTAAATCACAAAATTACGTTTGATCTTCTAATTTCAAATTCTTCACTTCTAAATTTCAGTAAACTTCTAGTGTGTGTTCACTTCTAAGCACAATAAACCTTTTTACTCTTCTAAGCAGAAACTTCTTCTGTGTTCTAATGACAAACTTTTCTGTGTGCTTTTCTCTGCATAAAAGTTCTGCGAATGTGTACGTCAGTTGGCCCACATTTTGGTGTAGACCCTATAGAACGGTATAGGCCTTGGATTCGTCCTCTAAGGCGATCTGCCAATATGCATTTTTAAGATCGAGTTACGATATCAAATGGGTTTTGGTAACCGGGCGAGAATTCGGTCTATGTTGGGGAGCTGTTAATCATCTTTTTGGGTTACCGAGTTGACCTTCCTTGCATCCAAACCTAGACGAACTCTCCTGGTTTTTAAACTAGCCTCATGGGCGAACTCCAGGGGGAGTTGGATGGTTTGATAACGCCCTGATCTAACATACAGTCAATTTCCTTATACATGATTTTCTCCACCGCGGGAGATACGGCGTAAAATCTTTGTTTGATAGGTCTGGCGTTTCCTATTTTAATGGTATGTTTAATTAGGTTTGTTCGTCCTAAGCCTTGTTTCTCAAAATTGGGAAACATCGGTATTACAATGTCAAGTTTTGATTGTTAATCAGCAGACAATGAGTATAAATGGTCATTGCTTTCACATGTAGGCTCGTCAGAGCTAGATTGATCAAAACTGAAATTTGTTACGGAAAGAAGTTCGAATTTCTTATCCACACTTGGTAGATTATCAAAAACACCGATAGAGCTGATGATATCGGGAACTAAATTGAACGCTTTCCAGAAGTCTATACCCATTAATGGTCTTTGTTTGTCCCTTAAAAGCAATATCAACTTCTATTCATCCTTTTATTTCTTGACTTTTACTATCCGCCGTTCGTACAAATGATTTACATTTGACGAAGTTGTGGTAGTGGTGAAAAGGATGGGTTGCTAAATCTGCACCTACACAGCCAATATTAGCCCCTGCATCTAAGAGACAATGGGTGCCACCGTGGTGCAATGGTATGCACACCCGCTATGGACACCAAAGGTCGTACGTACGATTACCCAGCCGGCAACATCAAAAAAATTTCAACGGTGGCAAAATATCCCTCAGTTTTGTTGGCGAAATTTCCTGAGTATTTAAGGCATGTAAAACTTCTCCACAAGTGGTGTCTTAGGACACGCCGTTCGGACTCGGCAATAAACAGTAGGTCCCTTATCATTGAGCTAATATGAATCGGGGTGCACTCATTGATATGAGAGAAACTTACGTTTTTTAACGTTCTTATAAATTAACTTTATTTATATGTTAACACTTATTATCAATCAATTATATTTTCATCAAACGGGTTCGAAATTGGGATTATTTTAGTTTATTCCTAAAGAAAACAACTCCTAACATTTGTCACATATGTTTTTATATACCTTAGATATTACATCAACCATGTCCAATGAACTAGAACCTTCAGTTTTGAACGAGCGTGCGCGAAGACTTGAAATTGAAAATAAGGCACTACGAGAGGGTCAAGGTGGCCAAACTGCATTAATTGTAAGTAAAATTCTTTATCCAAAAAAGATAATGAGCACTTTTGTATTTTTAGCAACTACTCGATGATGCTAACAAAAGAAATAATAACCTACGCGATCAATTGAAGACAGCCACGGAGAAAATAATGTTATTGACCCATGGTTCTCCCGTCGATGACGAGCACAATAAAGAGTGAGATTATTTATTTATTATTAATATTATTATTTTTTATTTAGCCTGAACTTAATAACATATATTATCTTATTTTAGGAATTCTACACCCGAAGAAGTAAAACAACTTTTGAAGCTTAATGAACAAAAAGGTAAATATATTTTAAATTTTGAAGATTGTAATAGTATTTATAGAATGGTGTTGTGAGACAACGTGATATACGCGTTTCTTGAACTTTAAATCCCTTTTGTAGATTCTTGCAGTTCTGAAACAGAACACTAAAATATATTCAAATGAAACGAAATTACGCGACTTTTCGGTGCTATGGATATGAGACAATAGTTATGGAAAAGCAGTGGAGTTGGGTAATCTAGTTCACTGAGCGGATCGACATTCTCGTTCCTTTTATCTAATGGAATTAGTTCCTTAATACCTTTCCTTCGTTCCATACAGTTTTTTTTTTTTCATTTGGCATTGTTTGTTAGGGGTTTTTAGTCCGATAATGTCGATAGACAAAACTATCTATCGATGTTAAATTAAAAAAAAAAATCTTTGCAATTGATAGTACCATAGATTTTTTGAGAAGGTAGTTATGGAAAAGCAGTGGAGTTGGGTGATCTAGTTCACTGAGCGGATCGATCACTCTCGTTCCTTTTATCTAAAGGAATTAGTTCCTTAATATGTTTCCTTCGTTCCATATAGTTTTTTTGTTCATATGACATTGTTTGTTAGGGGTTTTTAGTCCGATAATGTCGATAGACAAAACTATCTATCGATATTTAATTTAAAAAAAGAATCGTTGCAATTGATAGTGCCATCGAATTTTTGTCAGCTCTAATCCTTGAGTTTAAGCTTCCTGCTACAGTGGATAAAGGTTTGTAATGTTCATGCAGTAAAGTATTGTTACGAATTCAGTTCAATTTTAATTTCATTTAATTAAACTAAGTAGGGTAGTGGAACTTGCTTCAACATGCCGCCCCGTTTGTATCGGTGTAACCTATAAGTAAAAGGTGTTTTTTTTAAGCCCGATAGAACTTGAAATTGTAAAAAATAACACAAAAAATTAAATTGTAATCAAAATTTTTTTATTCGAAAGATCAATACGTGACATTAACATTTGAAAATGATTTCGGGCATATGGGCACCGCGGCTGTTCTTGACGAAGTGCATTCTGGACGTCCAATTTTTGGCCACTTTTTCGAGCACTGCTGGCCGTATGTCACGAATAACACGAACAATGCTGGCCTCCAAGGCATCAATTGTTGCTGGTTTATCAGCATAAACCAGTGACTTCACGTAGCCCCACAGGAAATAATCGAGAGGTGTCAAATCGCACGACCTTGGAGGCCAATTGACAGGTCCACTTCTCGAAATCAACTTATCGCCAAATTTTGATTTCAATAAGTCGATGGTTGCGTTCGCCGTATGGCACGTAGCGCCATTCTGTTGAAACCACATCTCCTCCGGATCAATGTCATCCATATTTTCAAACAAAAAATCATTGATCATGGTGCGGTAACGATCTCCATTGACCGTAACGCGAGCTCCGGCCTCATTTTTGAAGAAATAAGGTCCGATGATGCCACCAGCGTGAAAACCGCACCATACGGTGCATTTTTCTGGATGTAATGGAGTCTGTAGGGTCTCTTGTGGATTGGTCTCACTCCATATGCGGCAATTTTGCTTATTAACAAACCCGTTAAGCCAAAAATGCGCTCTTCATTGCGGAAAACAATTTTGCGATAAAACAACGGGTCATTTGCCAACTGCTCTAGAGCCCAATCGGCGAAAGAACGACGCATATAATGGTCTCGTGGCTTCAATTCCTGCACCAGCTGGATCTTATACGAGTTTAGGCCGACAGAGCCCCAATTCCTGCGACCGACGACGAATCGATAAATTTGTATTTTCTTCCACACTTTCGTTTACAGCGGCGATATTGTCTTCAGTACGCACATTCCTTCGACGTGCTGGTGTTATTGCATCCTCTAGAGAGTATGTGGTACGAAATCTATCCACAGTTAGACGAATGGCTTTTTCAGATGGACGATTATGTACGCCATACAAATGACGAAGTCGTCTATAAGTTGCGCGAATCGACGACTGATTTTCAAAGTAAATTTGGATAATTTCGTAGCGTTGTTCAAGCGTGAGTCTATTCATGATGATTTGTCAGAGTATACTGAAACAAATAAAAAAAGTTCCATCAACATTTAATTTTTTGTGTTACTTTTTACAATTTAAAGTTCTATCTAGCTTAAAAAAACACCCTGTACAACCTCCTTATATGATTCAATCGAAGATGGAACCTTGGGCGGTGGGCATGAGTGAAGACGTCTGTATGATACTTGTTCGTAGAATGCCCGAAATTTGATCATTAACAAGCATCTGCGAGGTACTAATTTGTTTAAAAAAAACGTGGGAGAGCCAAGAAGTGTGTCTCCAAGAGCAGAAATCGTTATTATAGATTTCTTTTGGGGGGACTATCAATTAACGTAAACAAACAAAACAATTCCCGTACCAATCACACAAAGCCACAAACTTTTCAGCTTCTCTGAATCGTTTCATTCTCACAACCAAAAAAAACCACAAACTGTACAATGTAAAAAGATGAAAACTGTACGATTGCTGAAATGTTCTTCGGCCATAGACTAATAAGCCCCTGCATCTAAGAGACAATGGGTGCCACCGTGGTGCAATGGTATGCACACCCGCTATGCACACCAAAGGTCGTACGTACGATTACCCAGCCGGCAACATCAAAAAAATTTCAACGGTGGCAAAATATCCCTCAGTTTTGTTGGCGAAATTTCCTGAGTATTTAAGGCATGTAAAACTTCTCCACAAGTGGTGTCTTAGGACACGCCGTTCGGACTCGGCAATAAACAGTAGGTCCCTTATCATTGAGCTAATATGAATCGGGGTGCACTCATTGATATGAGAGAAACTTACGTTTTTTAACGTTCTTATAAATTAACTTTATTTATATGTTAACACTTATTATCAATCAATTATATTTTCATCAAACGGGTTCGAAATTGGGATTATTTTAGTTTATTCCTAAAGAAAACAACTCCTAACATTTGTCACATATGTTTTTATATACCTTAGATATTACATCAACGCCATACAAATGACGAAGTCGTCTATAAGTTGCGCGAATCGACGACTGATTTTCAAAGTAAATTTGGATAATTTCGTAGCGTTGTTCAAGCGTGAGTCTATTCATGATGATTTGTCAGAGTATACTGAAACAAATAAAAAAAGTTCCATCAACATTTAATTTTTTGTGTTACTTTTTACAATTTAAAGTTCTATCTAGCTTAAAAAAAACACCCTGTACAACCTCCTTATATGATTCAATCGAAGATGGAACCTTGGGCGGTGGGCATGAGTGAAGACGTCTGTATGATACTTGTTCGTAGAATGCCCGAAATTTGATCATTAACAAGCATCTGCGAGGTACTAATTTGTTTAAAAAAAACGTGGGAGAGCCAAGAAGTGTGTCTCCAAGAGCAGAAATCGTTATTATAGATTTCTTTTGGGGGGACTATCAATTAACGTAAACAAACAAAACAATTCCCGTACCAATCACACAAAGCCACAAACTTTTCAGCTTCTCTGAATCGTTTCATTCTCACAACCAAAAAAAACCACAAACTGTACAATGTAAAAAGATGAAAACTGTACGATTGCTGAAATGTTCTTCGGCCATAGACTAATAAATTTATAGACATTTATTTGCTCTCAGCATTTATCTTCGAAATTTTCGAAAATTGGTAGATGTTGTTAGTAGTTTTATTTAAAGTTACTCTAGATTTTAAACTATTTATTCTGATAAAAGACAAAATATGGATAATCTTTGACCAGATCTACATCCTCATATAAACAAATCCAAAAAAAAAATATTGTAATTTACCCTAAAACATTGTGCAATTGAATGAAAAGATTAGGCACTTTGCATACGGGCGACAACTACAAAAAGAGAATACACTACAATCTCTTTGTCTATACGATTTATTAGTCTATGCTTCGGCTATGCTTTGGTGTTCAATATTTACTAAAGCGGAGGGTAGAATCGGTCTCGTTTGACCCCGTGAATTTAAACTGTCTATACGACTTGGAGATTATGAAAACTATTCGATTTTTGAGAATAAGATATCAGAAAGGTATTCCAACATGTTCAGAAGTTTCTCTGTTAGATAATTTTCCCATGCAGTTAAAATCTCTTCAGGCATTTTTGAAGAAACCCAATACATTAGAATTGGATCCCAAGCAATAACTGAAATGTTATATATATATACTGAAAATCCTCAACATTTTTCTTCTTTCGGATGCACCATTATCAATTTTGGTAGCGTTGACGTAAACCATCCCATGCAAGTTCACAATTGTCATCGGTCAAAGCAACTCGTTGGACTTTTTGATTTCCTCTCGTTTTGGTTCATAAAAGGAAACATATTTTGAGCTGTTATGAGTGCTTTGTGTACACCGCGAATTATTCGCCGTAGACCGCAAATCTCAACGAGATAAAGCGATTTGGAGATATAGCATTTCCAAATTAAATGAAACTTTTTCCAACAGAAATGAAACCCTTTCCAATTGAAATTAAACCTTTTCCAATTGAAATGAAATCTTTTCCATTTGAAATTAAACTTTCTCCAATTTAAATGAAACCTTTATTTTTTTATTATAATGAACAATAAACTGATATTGATTTTTATTGTTTTAAAATAAAATAATAACATCAATTGATGTTATTATAACAAATATAGTTATATAGGAATGATTTGTAAATAAGCGTTACAAGCATCATTGTTTTTTATTTTTATTTTTTGTTTTTTTGTTGTTTTTGTTTTTAGTTATTAGTTCATAGTTTTTACTTCAGTCTTAACAATAAAAAACTATGTTTTCCAAACCTTAAAAATGAAATACGGAAATTGAAAATTATTTTAAAAACAGCCTCAGTCGAAATAGAACGTCGGAGTTAAAAAAACAGGCTCGGTATTTTCCAAAATGGATACTTCAACAAAGGGAACATTTAATATTTATAGAAGATTGTGGATTTAATCTTCAGATTGTGCTGCCTACTTTATAGGATCGATATGTAACTCTAATGGCAGTAAATAAAATCGGGGGTTTTGTGTACCGTAATATAATTTCAAGTTTAAGTGTGAATGCAGACAAAATCAAACAATTTATAGAAGGTATTTTGGGGAAGATTACACCAGACTTAGAATTAGAAAACTCGTTTCTGATAATTGATAATCAGTAAATTCGTAAGAGGAATGACATAAGAACTTTATTAGAATTAAACAGATATCAACTTAAATTCCTGCAGCCATATTCCCAAAGTTCAACGGATTTAGACTGCATTTTCAAAAATAAAATGCTGCGCTACAACTGCACTTCGCGATCCTTCACTGAGGCGATAGAGCGCAGCATTCACCAGAAAAATGAGGAAGATTGTTCGAACTGGCCATTGTATTGAAAGTTTCCCGAGCAGAAAACTGAAGGGACTGACTACCTAAGAAAATTATTATGTTAACATAGTCAATTGATATATTTCTCATTTCCAGATCGATTTTAACAAAACCATAGAGATTTTCAGTTTTTGTTTTTCGTTTATTGATAAAAATAAAGTTAAGATTATGAAATAAGAGCTCAAAAAGAGTCGAAAAAACAATGATACCTGTAGTGAGATTCTGTAACACATTGTTGTCCTTACCGACAAAAGTCGTTAAAATTAAAATGCCCATAATTTCGGTAATTAACGATTTTTTTCGGCAAGTTAACGATGAATAAAAAGTAGTCGCTAACCTTTACCGATAGCAACAGTGATGCCAACTTTTATTGAAAATTTTCAACAATAAGTTTGCGATTTAATTTGACCGATTTTTGTCGGTAAAGGTAAAAATGAGTTACAGAATCACACTACTGTAAGGTTTATTAACGAAAAACATACATATTTATGTTAGCATTTTAATTTAAAACAATAAAAATCAATATTTGTTTCAAGTTCTAATAATTAAATATAAAGGTTTCATTTGATTTGGAAAAAGTTTCATTTCAAATGGAAAAGGTTTCATTTCAATTGGAAAAGGTTTCATTTCATCTGGAAAAGGTTTCATTTCATCTGGAAAAGGTTTCATTTCCGTTGGAAAAGGTTTCATTTAATTTGGAAAAGGTTTCGTTTAATTTGGAAATGCTATATATGCCTGTCTGTCCGTCCATTAAAAATTCTAATCAAACTACAGGCCGCAATTATGGACCAATCCTCACGAAATTGTATATGGAGGTCGGATTCCGAACAGGATTGACACCTATTTTTGACCGATTTTGTAGGTGCACTGTAGGTCGCAATGATGGTCCAATTAAGTAAGGTTTGAGTATATGACAGAGAAGAAGCTTTCAATTTAGTATGATGATCAGATAATATTTGGCGGGTTAAAAAGACCAAAACTTATGTGCGAAAATTAAAAAAAAATATATCTATTCCTGGAGAAGAACTCTTGACCTTTCCATTGATGCCAAACATGTTTATGTACGTGGTCAGATAACAGAGTTACAGCCTAATATGTACATGAATCCCAAAGTTCTAATTGCGAAAGTGTTACCATAATCAACCTAGAGGTCGTAGATTTAGCCCAATGTCGAAATATTTTTGCACATAGTAAGAATTTTGAGCACAGACAACGTAAAATTTTTTTGATAATGGTCGGAAAATATTTAGCGGGTGAAAATGACCAAAATTTTTTGTAGGAAGTATATCCAAATTTAATTTCTGGTAGATATTTTAAATTTTGCGTGGGCATATTCGGACATATTCAAACAAATTACGAAAAATAATCTTGTTGTTTCTATTTCTAAGCAATTAAATTACATATTTTTATTCACATAACGAAAGGTTTCTGGCGGCATTAAAAAGTATTTCGTTGCTCTTGCAGACCCGCAAATTCTGTAACGTACCATTATCCACTGATATAGTGGTTCTAATTTATTATAAATATTGAAAAAAAAAATCGCAAAAGAGAAAGGGCGATAGGAACCATTGATAAGGCCAACAAACAGTCGTTGGGGGGTACGTGTAATTTTCTTTCAGAATTCTAATTATGGTTACGACACAATAAAAATATTATTTTGGACTCCTAGATTTTATTACTCTACATTAACAGATGAACTTTTATGAAACTAAACAAATGCCCAATTTCCGATTCAAGATTCTCTAGGTGTTGTGAGAATCCATCGCCGCATGACCCACACGCCCAGTGGTTCTATAGGCATAAGTTTTTATAGCACCACAAAATCATCCTACCATAACCGCCTAACAATGAAACACCGAAACACATAAGAAAATTATTATGTTAACATAGTCAATTGATATATTTCTCATTTCCAGATCGATAAACCATAGAGATTTTCAGTTTTTGTTTTTCGTTTATTGATAAAAATAAAGTTAAGATTATGAAATAAGAGCTCAAAAAAAGTCGAAAAAAACAATGATACCTGTAGTGAGATTCTGTAACACATTGTTGTCCGTACCGACAAAAGTCGTTAAAATTAAAATGCCCATAATTTCGGTAATTAACGATTTTTTTCGGCAAGTTAACGATGAATAAAAAGTAGTCGCTAACCTTTACCGATAGCAACAGTGATGCCAACTTTTATTGAAAATTTTCAACAATAAGTTTGCGATTTAATTTTACCGATTTTTGTCGGTAAAGGTAAAAATGAGTTACAGAATCACACTACTGTAAGGTTTATTAACGAAAAACATACATATATAACTATATTTGTTTTAATTACATCAATTTATGTTAGCATTTTAATTTAAAACAATAAAAATCAATATTTGTTTCAAGTTCTAATAATTAAAAATAAAAGTTTCATTTGATTTGGAAAAAGTTTCATTTCAAATGGAAAAGGTTTCATTTCAATTGGAAAAGGTTTCATTTCATCTGGAAAAGGTTTCATTTCATCTGGAAAAGGTTTCATTTCCGTTGGAAAAGGTTTCATTTAATTTGGAAAAGGTTTCATTTAATTTGGAAATGGTTTCATTTAATTTGGAAAAGGTTTCATTTAATCTGGAAATGCTATATATGCCTTTCTGTCCGTCCATTAAAAATTCTAATTAAACTACAGGCCGCAATTATGGACAAATCCTCACGAAATTGTATATGGAGGTCGGATTCCGAACAGGATTGACACCTATTTTTGACCGATTTTGTAGGTGCACTGTAGGTCGCAATGATGGTCCAATTAAGTAAGGTTTGAGTATATGACAGAGAAGAAGCTTTCAATTTAGTATGATGATCAGATAATATTTGGCGAGTTAAAAAGACCAAAACTTATGTGCGAAAATTAAAAAAATATATATCTATTCCTGGAGAAGAACTCTTGACCTTTCCATTGATGCCAAATATGTTTATGTACGTGGTCAGATAACAGAGTTACAGCCTAATATGTACATGAATCCCAAAGTTCTAATTGCGAAAGTGTTACCATGATCAACCTAGAGGTCGTAGATTTAGCCCAATGTCGAAATATTTTTGCACATAGTAAGAATTTTGAGCACAGACAACGTAAAAATTTTTTGATAATGGTCGGAAAATATTTAGCGGGTGAAAATGACCAAAATTTTTTGTAGGAAGTATATCCAAATTTAATTTCTGGTAGATATTTTAAATTTTGCGTGGGCATATTCGGACATATTCAAGCAAATTACGAAAAATAATCTTGTTGTTTCTATTTCTAAGCAATTAAATTACATATTTTTATTCACATAACGAAAGGTTTCTGGCGGCATTAAAAAGTATTTCGTTGCTCTTGCAGACCCGCAAATTCTGTAACGTACCATTATCCACTGATATAGTGGTTCTAATTTATTATAAATATTGAAAAAAAAATCGCAAAAGAGAAAGGACGATAGGAACCATTGATAAGGCCAACAAACAGTCGTTGGGGGGTACGTGTCCTTTTCTTTCAGAATTCTAATTATGGTTACGACACAATAAAAATATTTTTTTAGACTCCTAGATTTTATTACTCTACATTAACAGATGAACTTTTATGAAACTAAACAAATGCCCAATTTCCGATTCAAGATTCTCTAGGTGTTGTGAGAATCCATCGCCTCCTGACCCACACGCCCAGTGGTTCTATAGGCATAAGTTTTTATAGCACCCCAAAATCATCCTACCATAACCGCCTAACAATGAAACACCAATAAAGAAAACCTATTCGCAGAACATTTTCATTCGAATTCAATTATGGAAGTTTATTCATTAACTTTTATGGCCTGTTTTTCTAAGACGATTCGATTTCAAATTCCTTCGAATTACTACCAAATTCCTCTTAATTAATATATAAATATTTTTCCAAACAGAAAATATATGCACATCTTATTGATCATATGAATTTTAAACAGAATATGATCTAAACAATATAATAGGAAATCAACTATAACTGTAAGAGGAAACTACAAGGTTATAAATGTAACGAAAAAATCGTTTTTTTTTTTTGTTAAGTGTAGCATAAAACCAGAGGTTACTAATATGAACGATCGGAATTTATGAGGTAGAAGGGAACTTTAAACCTTCTAACAAAATTTTTAGGAGCCTTCCGCTTAAATCCTGTTTTAAAAGCCAAATTAAGCTAGAGTGGTCCGAAACAAATTCCTGCATTTCGCTCTGTAATTACGTTGTGTGGTGTTTAGTTTTCGGCTCATATAGGCGATTGGCCTCTCGTTGCCTTCGTCATCGAGCTGAACGAAGAATTTCTTAATGGTTAGCTAAGACGGGTGCTGTTGTCAACAACCTTGTCTAATGCCTCCTGGGCCTCTGATGTCCAACAGAACTTTTTGTTGCTGGAAACAAGATCGGGCGACAATGGTTGAAAAGTTATTGACAAAGCGACGATACAACCACTCTGCCAAACCTAAGAACCCTCTCACCTGCTTTATATTTTTGGGAATAGGCCAAGATCAAAATAGCAGTCAGCTTATCGGAATCTGTCGATATGCCACCATTTCCGATGACGTATCCAATGTACTTAACCTGTACCACACAAAACTTGCATTTGCCTTTCGGAATTCGTCCACAGTTCGCATTAAAACTGCTAAGTGGCGTGAAAAGTCTTCAGAATCGATAATTCAATCGTCTAAATATCCGAAAATGCAATTTTTCAAGTCCGAGGGAATTAGTTGATCCACATCGTTTGGGAAGCCGTACAAAGTCCGAATGGCATCACCACAAACTGAATGGAATGGTGAAGGGGCAGTATAGGCCTTGGATTCGTCCTCTAAGGCGAACTGCCTTTAAGATCGAGTTTCGATATCAAATGGGTTTGAGCGAAAATTCGGTATATGAACAGCATAATTCCAGAGTCCTACAAAGTCCTAGCCTTTATAAAAAGAATTTGCGCTGAATTTACAGATCCATATACCATAAAAATTGTTTATACGTCTTATGTTAGATCTAAACTCGAATATGCGTCAATTATTTGGGTAATTCCCCTATATCACGTGTTGAAAGAATCCAAAGAAGCTTTACAAAGCTTGCCCTTAAAAATTTCTCTGTTGATCCGCCCTTCATATAAATCTAGGTGTTTATTACTGGGATTGCAAAGTTTGGAAACTCGTAGAAAGTGTCAAGCTGCTTGTTTCATTTTTGATATACTTAATAACCGGATCGTTTCTCCTGATTTACTAACATTGCTTCCAATGTTTGTTCCTCCGAGAAGATTACGTATGGTTAATTTGTTTGATGTTCCAATCCACCACACTAACTATGGCCGCAATGGGCCCTTAACGCGTACATTTTTGAGTTTAAACTCAGTCAATAATAAATTGCAAAAAGAGTATAAACCATGCATTGATTTTAGCATGCCTAAAGAGAATTTTAAATTAAATCTATCTTCTATTAATTTTTTTCTGTTAATATAAATTGATATTGATATAAATAGATATTGTATCTCAGTCTGTAAGGATAATGAATGTCCATTGACTAAATAAATGAAATGAAAATCATTCTCTTGGGTTACCGAGTTCGCCTTCCTCGCATTCAAACCTAGATGAACTATCCTGGTTTTAAAACTAGCCTCATAGGCGAAATCCAGGGGGAGCTGGATGGTTTGATAACGCCCAGGTCTAACATACAGTCAACTTCCTTATATATGATTTTCTCCACCGCGGGAGATACGGGTAAAATCTTTGTTTAATAGGTCTGGCGTTTCCTACATTAATGGTATGTTTAATTAGGTTTGTTCGTCCTAAGCCTTGTTTCTCAAAATTGGGAAACATCGATATTACAATGTCAAGTTTTGATTGTTAATCAGCAGACAATGAGTATAAATGGTCATTGCTTTCACATGTAGGCTCGTCAGAGCTAGATTGATCAAAATTGAAATGAGTTGCGGAAAGAAGTATGAATTTCTTATCCACACTTGGTGGATTATAAAAAACATCGATAGAGCTGATGATATTGGGGACTAAATTGAACGCTTTCCAGAAGTCTATACCCAGTATTAGGCGAGATGTTATGGTTGAAATTATGGACAATTTAATGGTCTTTATTGGTCCCTAAAAAGCAATATCAACTTCTGTCCAACTTTTTATTTCTTGACTTTTACTATCCGCAGTTCGTACAAATGATTTACATTTGACGAAGTTGTGGTAGTGGTGAAAAGGATGGGTTGCTAAATCTGCACCTACACAGCTAATTTAGCCCCTGTATCTAAGAGCATATATTCAGTAAAATCAAGAAATGTTACTTGAGCATAGAATCTCCTGTCTGATGGGTTGGATGTGATAGCTGAAATCAATAGTTTTCTAGCCATTTTTTTAATCCGAAATTCTTCTTATAGCGCACAGTAGAACGTTTTGGCGTTGTAATGGAAGACACTTGTTTTTCAGTTTCATTGAAAATTTCGTTTCTTCTCTGCATATATATTTCATATGTTCGGAGATACGGGAGCTTTGGAAATAAACGTTTTAAATTGGTTTGATGGTGTTGTCAACTAAAGTTGACTTTTTAGGAAAATCTGGTGAAGAAATATTGTGAGAATTTTGGTTTAATACGGAATTAGAAACAGATTCGATCGAATTATTAAGTTGGGGACTTGTGAATTTTTATTACGGTTTACATCTACAACTGTTGGTTTGAGTTTACTATCAGAAGATTTTGAAAGAGAAACGGCAGAACGAAGAGTGCCTTGAGATTTTTCCTTGACTAGGGAGCTCTCTTTGGAGGATCTCCCTGCCGAAAAATTTTGGCTTGGATTCTGCACAATTGGCTTGCAGGTATCTTTGGCTCCACAGCCATAGCAAAATAACTTCCTCTCAGACAATTTTCCCAAAAATGGCCTATTTCATCTCAATTCCAACATTTCGACATATGTGGAAACCCTCGGACTGCGTTTATAGACTCTGAGTTGGTTTGAAATGGATCTGGTGGATAGTCAGTGAATTCTGCAATTTGTTTTCTTATAGGATACTGTTTAGTTGGTCTTTTTGATAACTGTTTCTTGATATAGTCGTCATTTAAACAATTCTCCCGCATATGGACTAATTTCCGAAGGTGTCGAATTTCAGGTCTCAAATTACGAGTGGGAATTTCCAGCTCGGGCATTCGATGGGGAATCGGTCATGAATTGAGGTTACTGCTTCATAGAATCAATCAAACGACTCTCCTACCCTTTGTTTCCGATTAAGTATTTCTTCTCTAGTATCGAAAGACGTTTTAAATTCTCTATATTGGAATTTAATAGAGTCTCAAAAATCTTTCCATATTATGGGGATGGCATTTTTACGGTACCGCCAGTACAATTCTCGCGCTTTGCCGCACAATAATATATTCAAATTTTTTACATATTAACGAAAAATACACCGTTAAAGTTGTCTACCGTTAAAGTCGTGACTCTGTACAAAAATTCATCCACTGCCAGTAGGAGACCCATCAAAATTCAATTGCCAATATTGTATAATTGTTATTATTTTGTCTGGCTGAAGCGGTAGATTTGATACGTAAAATGAGTTTGGGGAATTTGAAGATCGAAATTTAGAGTGGGATTGTCGTTGTTCTTGTTGTTGTGATGCTGGTAAATTATTTCTGTTTGTATTGGATCCATTTACATTAGCTCTAGAAATATTGGTTCCATGCTCATTATAATGATTTTGGTTGTGCGGATTTTGATTTGGCTACAAATACTGGGTTCGACTATCTTCTGAATTTCCCCGTAATCCATTGAGCTTTTAGCAGATTTCCTGGCAAAGAGGACGAACGTCATGGAAAGGTTCCTTATTAAGATTTTGTCGTGTAGGAGTCAGACCTCCTACGGCTCCTTGGAAATTTGCACTGAAATCTAATAAATTTGCTCATGCAAAAAGTTCTTCTCAGCATATCTCGTGTTGTTGCCTTTTCCTCTTTGCGCAGTTTAATTTTAAGGTCTAGAACCTAGAGAGATCGCTTTCAGGTCAGATAATTGACATTGCTTTTTACAACACGGACATTCAGCCGTTGAAGACATGTAACTTTCGATTCATTTCCTGTGAAATGCATGAGCTCATGTTTTTAAAGCTAAACACTGTTGATCTTTTGACAAACCCTCCTGTCAACAGTAACAAATAATACCTGCATTCGGGTTTGTGGTTTCTATAGGTCCCGTTGGATAAACATCGGACATCTCACTCATACCACTAGGGTCCAGTTTTCTTTTACCACTAGGGTCCTGGATGCTGGACCTAGGTGGTGTTCTCTCCAGCGACATATTTGTTTTATAATACGGAAGAAAAAATAACAAAAAGTTTTGTTTAGCAATATCGGTAGAATCTTGATATTGTAAATAGCAAAAATAAAAATGAAAATATCAATCATTTCGGTTGGTGTATCATTTTGGTCGGTTCTGGATCAAATGATAATATTGCATTGTTTTTAAGGTAATTCAAAGGAATACAAACTGGGATATGGATGTACAGCACAATTACTTTTATTACATCTCAGATCAGACCAGTTGAAATAGATAAACAAAACTTATACACTATCTACGGACAAAATTCAAAGCAATAAAAAAGTTATTCAAATTTTACTAAACTAAATCAAAAGAACTAAAAGATTAATAAAATAATCAATAAATACACTGTGCAACAAAATGGAGCTCAAAGTCTGGGGGGTGGAAAATTCTTATTGGAGATGAAAGCCCTTGGTGAGTACATACAGAACCCCGAAGGACAGATTCGCCGTGAGTCGAACTTTCGCGATATGGCGTGATGAATATTTTGCTGGAGACCCTAAAAGCCATCTGGAATCAGCGTTATATCTTTGTTCGCTGTTGTTTAATCTTATATTTAAGATGACATGTCTTCAGTCAAATCGAATGAGGATTTTTTCGTAGAACATTTCGACCTTCTAACTCGCTTCCTTCGATGTCCTTTTCGTCCTGTATTTCAAGAACCGCAATAAAAGTGGCACAAGATGACATTTTTCAGCTTCGGAATATTCTACAAAAATGTCGCTCGGAAGATTTTAGGTACGGTTCCCAAAGACATAAAATCGATAAAATCATGTTTAAGCGGTCGTTTTTCACTTTTACCCGAATCTTGCTCAGACAGCCCTATATCTATTTATTTCAATATATTATTGTTAACCTATTGATGACCTAGAATTCTCGGAGTCATTAAAACAGTTGTATCTAAGCACGTTAATTTCATTACTTTTTGGAATAAATATCCGGATATCCGAATTATGGAACCGGTTATTCTGATATTAAAACCGAATTTTTATCCGGTTTTTATAAACCGAATAACCGTATATGTATATCATTAGAAAGCTATTAAAATTGTCAAACAGATATGACTAATGTGCATTAGACGTTTTAAGCGGTTATGGTGCTGGAACAAAAAACCGTATTTTTGAACCGTTTCTTAACGTTTGTGAGGGTACATTTCTGTGCGTGAAAAAAATTATGATCATGACGTGGGGGGTGGAAAATTCTTTTTGGAGGTGAAAGCCCTTGATGTGGACATACAGTACCCTGAAGGGCAGATACGCCGTGAGTCGAACCTTTGTGTTATGGCGGGTTGAATTCTGGGATGGTGACCCGACATAGCACATACTGTCCCAGTAGCATATCACGCTTGCAATAATGGGTCACCATCCCAGAATTCAACCCGCCATAACACAAAGGTTCGACTCACGGCGGATCTGCCCTTCAGGTTACTGTATGTCCACATCAAGGGTTTTCACCTCCAAAAAGAATTTTCCACCCCCAGGTCATGATCATAATTTTTTTCACGCACAGAAATGTACCCTCACAAACGTTAAGAAACGGTTCAAAAATACGGTTTTTTGTTCCAGCACCATAACCGCTTAAAACGTCTAATGCACATTAGTCATATCTGTTTGACAATTTTAATAGCTTTCTAATGATATACATATACGGTTATTCGGTTTATAAAAACCGGATAAAAATTCGGTTTTAATATCAGAATAACCGGTTCCATAATTCGGATATCCGGATATTTATTCCAAAAAATAATGAAATTAACGTGCTTAGATACAACTGTTTTAATGACTCCGAGAATTCTAGGTCATCAATAGGTTAACAATAATATATTGAAATAAATATAGGGCTGTCTGAGCAAGATTCGGGTAAAAGTGAAAAACGACCGCTTAAACATGATTTTATCGATTTTATGTCTTTGGGAACCGTACCTAAAATCTTCCGAGCGACATTTTTGTAGAATATTCCGAAGCTGAAAAATGTCATCTTGTGCCACTTTTATTGCGGTTTCTGAAATAAAGGACGAAAAGGACATCGAAGGAAGCGAGTTAGAAGGTCGAAATGTTCTACGAAAAAAATCCTCATTCGATTTGACTGAAGACATGTCATCTTAAATATAAGATTAAACAACAGCGAACAAAGATATAACGCTGATTCCAGATGGCTTTTAGGGTCTCCAGCAAAATATTCATCACGCCATATCGCGAAAGTTCGACTCACGGCGAATCTGTTCTTCGGGGTTCTGTATGTACTCACCAAGGGCTTTCATCTCCAATAGGAATTTTCCACCCCCCAAAATTTCGGTTCACAGTGATATAAGAGAAAAGTAGTGCGAGTTAAACACATGCCACGTGCGCCTCATACTCGGAGCGAACCAAAACAAGACAAAGTGAAAATATGTAACACAAAACACACAAAAACCAACAAACTCTAATTTTTATTAAATATTTTTGAAATTACAATAATTCAAATTTATTTTTCGAATCTACAAATTATAAGTTTAAATTGGATATGTCCCCAAAATGGGAGGTATCCTATTTGATAGGGGCAAATCTGTACTCAATCCGACTTATTTAGTTATGTCCAGATCCCTAATACACGCAGATAAGGGGTTTTCGAAGGTATCACCGTTTTTAATCCAAAAATCTATCAGCGCAGTTGGAGGTAACATAATAGACTGCAAGAAACTCCGGAGTGGTCAGCTACTTATTCAATGCACAAACGGGAAACAAGCAAACAAAATTATGCAAATGCTGTCTGTATCTTCCGATGTTTTCGTTAACGTCGAAGAACATAAAACATTGAATATGTCGAAAGGCATTATCTATACCAATGACCTAAGGGATTTAAGTGACGCTGAAGTGAAAGAGAAAGTAACAAAAATGAATCGTCAAGTTACTGATATAAAACGATTAAAAAGGCGAGACCCAGAAACGAAAACATTGACAAATGTAATTTCTCGTTTGTACATACTAACATTTAATACTAGAGATCTTCCCGAACACATTTTCAGATGTTACAATTGTTTTCAATTCGGACACGTGTCTGAGAAATGTAGATCAAACGTCAAAATTTGCCCACACTGCAGTAACACAGAACATACGGAGATTAAAGAAGATGGTAAATGAGAGAAATGCAACAACACTCCAAAATGTGCAAACTGTGAGAAAGAGCATAACAGCTTCTCTAAAGAATGCATCATTTATAAACGAGAATTTACAATTCAAACTATCCGCATAAAAGAGAAGAAGAGTATACAATAAGCAAGACAAATTTATGAGATGAGAAACCCTCTACCAACAACATATTCAGAGACTTCAAAACTGTCGCCTACCAACAATCAATGCGATTGCGAATGTCAATGTAAACAAAATACTGGAGAAAAAATATAACTCAAGCAGAGAAAACATCACCAACAAAAACCATAAAATAAGCACTATCAACTATCTCTTCTATTCGATAAGTGAAGAAAGCAGATGGAACAAAAATATCTCTTATACCAAAAGGTATATAAAAAAGGAAAAAGAGAGAACTGACGAATGCAGAAAAAAGAAAAAACAAAACACAAACAGTGAAGAACTGAACAAAATAGAAACAAAGGAAGACGAAACATACAAAAGCGCCAGTTCATATGACCAGTGAATACCAAATTATACAATGGAATTGTAATGGATTTATTAATCATATATATGATATTAAATTATTAATCTCAAGTACTAAATTCCTTGCAATATGCATACAAGAATCAAAATTTAAATAAAATTACCACACAAATATTAGAAATGTTTAATGTTTTTACAAAAATTTAAATACAACAACTATTGTTCATGGTTGTGTATGTATATATGTATGTAAATAATATGTCAGAAGCTAGTGAACTCCAACTCAACACAGACTTACAAGCAATAGCTATTAAAATAATCTTTCCTGATCGGAAACTATATCTTAAGCCTTGTTAAACAATTTAGTTAATCAATTCGATCTGCCTTACATGCTACTAGGAAAGGAGATTTCAACTCTCATAATACAATGTGGGGATCTGAAAAAACCGATCCAAGAGGGAAATTCATATATGATTTTATAAAGGAAAATGATATAAATTTAATGAATAATATAAATTGTCCAACACATTTCAGTTTGGCTTATAAATCATTCAGTCACATTGATCTAAGCTTAATAACACCACAAATTGCTCGATACTTTGAATGGACTGTATGCGACGACTTATACAACAGTGATCATTATCCTATACTTATCAAGTATAAAGATTTTTCTTCATCTCTACAATGTAGGGAAACGTGGTATATAAATAATGCTAAATGGGATAATTTTCAATGCGAACTTAATGCCCCTTTTCAATACATTTAATTTAATTAATGATTTAGAAGAACATATAGCCAATTCAATCCTAGAATCTGCAAAAAATGTCATTCCCAAAAAATCTTCCACTGTTAAGAAGCGGGAAGTACCATGGTGGAACGACAAAATAAAGACATTGATGAAGGAAAAAAGAAAAATTTAGAAAAAAATATGAATTCAGAGAATCTTGCAAATTATCTTAAAATGAAATCCACAGTTCGAACAGAAATTCGCGCTAGCCGGAAAAATCTTGGATTACATTTTGTGAAAGTATAAACCTTCGAACTTCGTCGTCAACAGTTTTCCGAAAAATTAGATCACTCAATGGGTCCACCAATCATCAACAAATAAATGTTCTCAAACGTAATGACTTATTAGTTACAAACCCAAGACATCGCAAACTTCTTTGCGAAACAATTTGCCGAAAATTCTTCTTCTTCAAATTTCTCATCAATTTTTTAAGATTACTCAAAAACAAAACGAATATCAATCAATTTTTCCAATAATGGAGAACCATATAATTTACCATTTTCTATGTTAAAATTTAAGGGGTCGATTATGGATAGCAACCCAACTCCAGTTGTGTTGCCCACAGCAAATGTACAATTAAATTAATGGCTGAAGGTTCAAAACACTGATATTGATTGAATTTGACAAAAATTTCCGTCTTTTTACTCATTTTAATTGCATGATTTTCTCTTCTGGCAACGCAACTACAGTTGAGTTGCTATCCATAATCGACCCCTAAATCTCCCTGAGAATGTGCAAAGGCTCCAGGTCCAGATAATATCAGATACGAAATGTTAAAACATTTCTTGTGATACCAGTACTAAAACCAGGTAAAGACTACTCAAACCAAAACAATTATAGACCAATATCTCTTACAAACTGCCTGTGTAAACTCTTGGAGAGAATGGTAAATAGAAGACTCATATGGTATCTAGAAAAGAATAATATATTAAATAATAGTCAATCAGCTTTCATGAAAAATCGAGGTACTATTGATAATCTGCCTATATTATTGCATTCGGATATAATGGAGAGCTTCTCTACTAAAAAGATTTAGTAGCAGTATTTTTAGATTTTTGTAATGCTTAGTTTTAGAAAAACTCAATTGCTCTGAAATAAAAGGTAATATTATATCTTTTATTTCAAACTTTTTAACAAACAGAACATTTTCTGTTCTAGTAGGAAACACGTTCTCAGAAAGTTGCTGTCTAGAAAATGGAGTACCTCAGGGATCTGTCATTAGCGTATCCCTTTTTCTTTTAGCAATTAACTTTGTATCTGATAAAATTACACCTAATGTAAAATCTCTATTATATGCCGATGACCTTGTTATCTATTCTTCGGAAAAAAATATTTCCACAGTAACAAAACAAATTCAGTGTTCTATTAACAAACTTTTATCATGGAATAATAAAACTGGTTTTAGGTCTAATGTCAAAAAAACCATTTCTATTAAATTCTCTAGACGCAGAAAACAAAATGATGTTAACTTTTCTCTTAAACTGGGTGATAATTATATACATTTTGTAAACAAACATAAATTGCTAGGTGTTATCTTTGATGAAAAACGTTCTTTTCATCATCACACTCAACATATCAAGGTTAAAGCGAATTTAAAGTTAAGTATTTTAAAAATGTTAAGATGTACACAATTTGGATCTGATCAACAAGCACTTCTGAAAATATTAAATTCAATTGTTCTACCGACAATTGACTATGCTTCAATAATATACAATTCTGCTTCATTCAGTCGACTCAAAACTCTTGACCCTATATTAAATACAGGTATAAGAATTTCTCTTGGAGCATTTAGAACTAGTTCTACTAGTTCTCTACTGGCTCTCTCTGCCAACCTGCCTCTACATTTTTGAAGATTAAAACATCTTCTAAATTACACCCTGAAATATTTTATCTAAAAACCCATCCTTTCTATACTATGTTAAATAATACAGAAAAAATTAGAAAATTTTGAAACTAAGTCACTGACTTACCAACCACTTTACACACGAGCCTACAACGAACTATTGAAAGTAAAAACCAAATTTCCTATTGACATAAAAAATATAAACACTCTATCAACATCAGCTATAGCTCCTTGGACTTTCACTAAGATAAATTTAAACCTTGCCTATATTACCAAAATAAACATGATCCAAGAAGAAGTACACCAACGTTATTTAGAAATTATAAATATGAATTATAAAAATGTTTCAGTTATAAATGAGAAATCTCTCTTTGCTTTTTTTGGAGACCACTTTGCAACAAAAATCCGAATTTGCAACTAGTCCTCAATTTACACTTGTGAATTACTAGCAATTAAAGTAACCCTAGAAAAAGTTCTTGAAAACTATCATGGAACAAATATATTAATTATTACTGACAGCAAAACTTCACTAGAAGGTTTAGATGATAATTTCAGCAAAAACAGTTTAGTACAGGAAATTAGGAAAATCCTATGTAGAATGCCATACAATAATGTTGAACTCATGTGGGTCCTGAGTCATTTTAACATATACGAAAACGATAAAGTTGACAAATTAGCAAAGGATTCACTCAAAATGGATAAAAATTGCAATATAAATACATATCAATCCCCTGATTACAGACGGCAAATAAAGAGATATGCTCATGATCAGTGGAATGATGAGTGGGTAATGAATAACCAAGATTCCAATTTATTTAAATTAATAAACCATATTCCATACAAATATACACATCCATCATTATCAAGAAAGGACTTAAGCAAACTAAATAGACTGAAAATTGGGCATACTTTATTAACTCATAAATATATCATAGAGAAATCTGCACCCCTATTTGCAATTTGTTACGAGCAAGTCAATACAAAAAAAAATGATCAACAATTATTTTCGACAATCTCGAATACAGGGCATGTTTCAAGTTCTAATCGGCTAGCTCTGCCGTGGCGAGGTTACTGTATCCCGGGTTATCGCCTCGTAACGTAGGAGTTTACATGCCTATTATATCAAAACCACATAAGTAAATTCTACAACAAATACACATGCTGTTGGCCTGAGAAACGAACATCTTCTACTCATTTGTGACCGATGTAGTTGTCACATGGAGTGCATTTTTCCCGCCCTAAAAGTACGCCTATGGTAACTTACACACTCACAATTTTAACAGTTACCCCAAAAAACATTTCACCGTTACCTACCCAACATTACGGTAGGCAACGCCGTTACTCAACACCGCCCATGGTACAGCTACTCTCTCTCTCTAAATAAAAGATTTTAAGTTTTCATATTTAAAGCTTTAACAATTATTATTGTAATTAAGACAGAGGGGATAATTCATGTTAACTTTCCTATAAAGCTTATAGTTAGTTAATTCTATATACTATATACTTAAACAGACTAATTTGCACCGCATTTCCTTATATCGATATCCTCCTTATTCTGCTTTTGATTGGTGATATGGTAGTAGTTTGGGTTAAAAATATTTATTCAGCTGTTGTACTGATTTTATGTAGTTACTTTTTTTTATTTCCTGAGAACGACTGTACTTTTTTTTGCTGTTATTGAATTTTTAGTTTCTTTTTATTTATATATTTTTTTTTTGTTTTTATATATACAGTGCAGCATCTCCTATTCATTGTTTCTTTTTTTCGTTAAATATACATAGTTTTAACTCTTCATGGTTGCTTTGTCAAATTAATTTAGGATGTGCATAAAAATGTTTTCCATTTAAAATCATATTGGTTGTCACAGTCATCTCTGGATAAGTTTTTTGGTACATTTTTTTTTCTTTTTTTGCAGTAGTCTATTTTAGTGAGGCTTTAGTTGATTAGTTCATCTCAAAGGTTCTTTTGTTATTTTTAATTTCTTCGATTTTTTTCTTTTTCCACATATGTAACTCAAACTCATTCACCAACAATGTTTATTATGAATAGACCTTCACAATGATTTTTTTATTTTCTCGGTTGTCTGACAATTCAATATTAACCGACTGCCTCTAGCCAACGCACAATATTAAGTCTTTTCTTTTTTCTCTTCTTTTTCCTCATGTATAATTCAAACTCCAGGTTAAGAAAATTTTATTTAATTATTTTAAGCTGCCAATTCTTTAAGAAATTGTCTATATTCACATTCTAAAATAATGTTTATTATGGATAGACCACCACACAACGATCGACCACCGTGTTCAACAAGTAGTCTTTTTTCTCTTGATCGTCCGACAAATAACTAATAATCGACTGCCTCTAACGAACGATCAATATCAAGTGTCCATTTTTTTCTCATTCTCGAAAACAAAACGAGTTTACCAAATCACGTTACACACACATGTGCCCAAACAATGCAATGCAAACCTAACGGCAATAAATTCTTAGAGCAATGTGTGACAAAAAAAAATATGGATTGGCCAATGAAATCATTACAGAGTATGCCAGGTCAATGCACATGCAGCCTTTTTTCGTGGTTTTAGCGTTTTTTAATAATCGTCCAAAACAAATCCCTAACAAAACTGCTTCGTTATGAAAATTTCTAATTGAGTAACGAACAGGAAAAGGATTGTTTTTTTGTTTTTGAATGTTTAAAGAGCACGTGTGGCTCGACCCACGAAAAGCCGGGCAAAATATTTCTTAAAGTGGCTTAACACCAGTATACTGCAGGATTGGATAACTTCCAATTAGATCAAACGTGTGGCTCGACCCACGTAAAGCCGGGCAAAATAGTATTATGGCTTTACACCATTATACTTCAAGATTGGCTAAGTTCAATTTAGAAAAGCACACACATTTAAAAAAACAGTGGTGGGATCCAATTTAGGATGGAAGCTAGTCATGAAGTCTACTAAAGAGCCGACCTTGAAGGTATTCCACATCAGACAGGGCTTTATCGACTTCTGCTCGTATTTTGCATCTATCAGATTTTGGGGTAATTTCCGCATTAAAACCCTGGTAAAATTTACTAGTAGTGGGGAACTCTCTAAAAACTTCTTTACCGGCTCTATAAGGTATGGATTTCGCTCTGGTATTGCAGATTTTCATAACCTTTTCACATGACCTCCCCAAATTGTTAGAAGTCTGATTTTGAATGTCAGAAATCTTGCCTAACGGTACAGTTGAATGTTGTGAAGTCTGTTCGGAAGGCAATGCATGAAAACATGGAGAAGTATTGGTTTTGAGAGGTTCTAATTCGACCGACTTGATGGGAGGTATGATCTCGGGAGCGATAAAAAAGCTTCGCCAAAAATCCAAACCTAGATAAATCTCTTGACGCAAAGATGGAACAATATAAAAATCAATGTCTTTAGTGACTCCTTTATATGTAACAGGTAGTTTGCAGTGTCCTAGTACAGAGTTTTTTGATCCATCTGCTGTGGAGATTACAGATTTAAAGGGTCTAATTTTTATGTTATTACGTTCTATAAACTCCCTACTGTTTGTGCCTAGGACAGATACACTGGCTCCTGAATCCAATAAGCCGAAACAAGTGTCATTTAAAATCGAAATTTTGGCGTAAGGCCTTTCATCTGATGTTCCACTTAAAATAGAGGACTCAATGAAATGACGATATTTCTTACGTTTCTTGTATCGCTCGCGGCAACTTAGAATACGTTTGGAAATTTGGGGTACAATCTGGGAATTTTGGTGAATTGTTAGTGAAGCATCATCACATGGTAGTGGCAATGCAGATTGGTCTTCCTGTGGAGGACTAGTCTTTAGCCCTACTGCGATCTCGGGGTTGGTCGAGATGAACGAGTGTCCCCGGTAGCCAACTCGCTCCGAATCCAGTTTCCCGGATGGGGGTTCTTGCAACGAACTGTTGCAACACCACGTTTACCACACTTATAACAAAATAGATTCCGAATTTTTTCGGGACAGTATGGATAAGAGTGCCCAAGGGATAAGCAATTCCAACATTTTAAATGGAAATAATCATGTTTGTTGGAACGGGCTGAAATGTGGATGGCCTCTATCTGAGGGTCATCTTCACTCCCTAAATTGCCATCCTGAGAAGATTCTAAGTCCAATTTGTGTGCCTGACGAACAATTGTTTTCATGGAATTTACCAGTTTTGTTTCATTCATGATTGTTTCAGCTTTACGTGCTACTTCTCTAAGAGAATGCAAATTGGATACTTCGGAGTTGAAAAGCATAAATTTTAGCTCAGTACAAACATTCTGTTGTATGATGTTTACCAATCGCTCTTCAGGCAGAGGCTCCTTCATTTTGTAGCTAATAGCCAATATAGCTGAGTGCAATTCATCGTATGATTCGCGAAGCAGTTGCCTTCTGGAATGCAGTTTCAATAAAAGTTGGTCATCAGATTCGACCACTGCAAATTCCTTAAGCAAACTATTCCTAATAAGACGATAAGGTGGATCATTATTCCTCTTAACAAATTCCCAATACCATTTTTCTGCCTTTCCGCTAAGGAAAATTTGAAAACTTGCTTCTAATTGTTCCTGACTGCAACGAGTTCTCTCAATTAGAGTGTCAAGTTTAAAAATAAAATCGTCTACGTTCCCTGTACCGTCAAAATTTATCTTCCATTTTTCCAGATCTATTTTGGGCCTATTCGTTCTCTGAAAAGAGTTGAAATCCTGAATCTGTTCTGTAGGTTCCTGGTTAAACGGGTAAGTGTGACCAGTAGGCATGTCCAAGGTTGATCTACCTTGAGAAAGGTCTGATACCGTTGTTCTCAGTGAAATCAATTCTGTTGCTAGAGTGCGTTGTTTTTCTCTAATTCTTTCTAATACAGATAACAAATTATTGACATTAATGTCTTGTTCGCCTGATCCCAGGTTGTTTTTTGTATTACTACTTGGTACTGAAGTCATTATATGGTGAGACAAAGTTTGAGTTGTGCCAGAGTAGGACAAAATCTTTAAATGCTTTATACACGTTTTTTGTGCTAATGAGACCACCATAGAAATCGAAATAAAATCAAATTTAAATTTGGAAAAAAAATATTAATTGCCTGGAGTTAGTTAATGTGTTGGTTTGCCAAATAGGTATTATTAATTCTGTTAGCAACAAAGAAAATCTTGGTTTTATGTTTTTAGGAAAATATTGACAATATCTCGCAACAACTTAAAGCTTATATGGTATATGTCTAATTTTGTTTTGTTTTTGATTAAATTCTATGTTATATAAAAATAATGTTTAACTTATATATTAAAATTAATAATAATTGTTTTTTTATATAGGGATTTTCCCCTTTTTCGAAATATAATTCAATTGTAATGTGAAAAGAAAACTTATTTTGACAAAAACAACATAGAAACGTATTATAAATTATAATTACAGTAAAGTCAATATTATGTTATGAATAATTCAGTATGCTATTTTGGTGCAACCACACTTCACTTATAATGGATTTATACAATAATATTTTCTTCTTGTTTTAATTAACTATAATTATTCATTAAATTTAATTGTATTTGTGTACGTATATTTGTATTAACGTGTAGTATTTTTTTAAATTCGTTTCTTATATTTTTCTACACTGATATGTTTTATTTTATGTATATGTTTAAAATATTTTGTGCAAAATACATATGTTTTCTTTTAAAAGAGAGAGAGAGAGCAGTTGTCCACTTGTCCAACAGCGTTGAGTAATTGTAGGATATACCTAGTCAGGTTTTGAAACGAACTACTACTTAAAACTTCTGTCTGTAATACCGAATCTTATCCGATATAAAGCCTAAAAGTTTTTTTTTTTGCAAATTGTCATGACGTAATGATAAATGATTTATGCAGCTTATAAAGCTTTTCGTAATGAGTAACTTGGAAAAATATACTGCTATAGAGTCTTAGCTTTTAAGCCAGGTACTCCAGACTCGAACATTTATCCAAAATACATTGTTCATCCATTCGGGTTGGACTAGTCATCGCAACAGTATAATCCATACAAGAACTAAGACCGGACTTATGCTTTTCCAACAGAACTTTTTTGAACGTGATGTTAAATTAAATACATGACAATTTACTGCCGAAGGTCATTGGTTTTACTTATAAGCGAAAACTCAAGACAATAAGCTATGAAATTCTCTTTAAATATTATGATCTTTCATATCATTTCATAAATGCAAAAAAAAATCTTTAGTATTGGAACTTACACATTTCCGAACCTTCTCAAATATTTACAATTGATATTTTGGTAGATGCTAAGCAATAGCTCCCCAATTAGTTTTAAATCTCGCCTCATTGGCCGCAATAATGCTTAGTAACTAACATTCACTAAGCTCAGACTGATCAGTGAAACGAGATTTGCCACTCAACCCTGCCCAAGGTGTATCTGCCGCAGAAGCACTTCTAACCTTTTGTATCATTCAAATAGAACCGACTGACAGACCGCCAGCAGACAAAATTGAGTGTGTTGAAGATTTAAAGAAGTTCAGAAATGTAATGGCTGGATTTAAATGATCCTTCGAAGGAAACATCTATCCTCAGCCATGTTAAAGAAAAATGTATGTATGTTGTTTCAATTCGATCTCATGTTAAATTTATGTTGTTAATTCACGGCCCAAGCTTACCCTAAAATCCACAACGTTTTCTTACTATGTGACTTTGACGTCAGCCAGTTTAAAGGTAGGGTAAACTTTGGCTTTGAATTCAACAATCAAGGCCTCACGTTGGTTAAATTACATTATGTTTTTGTTGCGTTGGGCGCCATCTATGTTACGAGCGAGTCAATACAAAAAAAATGATCAACAATTATTTTTGACAATCTCGAATACAGGGCATGTTTCAAGTTCTAATCGGCTAGCTCTGCCGTGGCGAGGTTACTGTATCCCGGGTTATCGCCTCGTAACGTAGGAGTTTACATGCCTATTATATCAAAACCACATAAGTAAATTCTACAACAAATACACATGCTGTTGGCCTGAGAAACGAACATCTTCTACTCATTTGTGACCGATGTAGTTGTCACATGGAGTGCATTTTTCCCGCCCTAAAAGTACGCCTATGGTAACTTACACACTCACAATTTTAACAGTTACCCCAAAAAACATTTCACCGTTACCTACCCAACATTACGGTAGGCAACGCCGTTACTCAACACCGCCCATGGTACAGCTACTCTCTCTCTCTAAATAAAAGATTTTAAGTTTTCATATTTAAAGCTTTAACAATTATTATTGTAATTAAGACAGAGGGGATAATTCATGTTAACTTTCATATAAAGCTTATAGTTAGTTAATTCTATATACTATATACTTAAACAGACTAATTTGCACCGCATTTCCTTATATCGATATCCTCCTTATTCTGCTTTTGATTGGTGATATGGTAGTAGTTTGGGTTAAAAATATTTATTCAGCTGTTGTACTGATTTTATGTAGTTGCTTTTTTTTATTTCCTGAGAACGACTGTACTTTTTTTTGCTGTTATTGAATTTTTAGTTTCTTTTTATTTATATATTTTTTTTTTGTTTTTATATATCTCCTATTCATTGTTTCTTTTTTTCGTTAAATATACATAGTTTTAACTCTTCATGGTTGCTTTGTCAAATTAATTTAGGATGTGCATAAAAATGTTTTCCATTTAAAATCATATTGGTTGTCACAGTCATCTCTGGATAGGTTTTTTGGTACATTTTTTTTCTTTTTTTGCAGTAGTCTATTTTAGTGAGGCTTTAGTTGATTAGTTCATCTCAGAGGTTCTTTTGTTATTTTTAATTTCTTCGATTTTTTTCTTTTTCCACATATGTAACTCAAACTCATTCACCAACAATGTTTATTATGAATAGACCTTCACAATGATTTTTTTATTTTCTCGGTTGTCTGACAATTCAATATTAACCGACTGCCTCTAGCCAACGCACAATATTAAGTCTTTTTTCTCTACTTTTTCCTCATGTTTAATTCAAACTCCAGGTTAAGACAATTTTATTTAATTATTTTAAGCTGCCAATTCTTTAAGAAATTGTCTATATTCACATTCTAAAATAATGTTTATTATGGATAGACCACCACACAACGATCGACCACCGTGTTCAACAAGTAGTCTTTTTTCTCTTGATCGTCCGACAAATAACTAATAATCGACTGCCTCTAACGAACGATCAATATCAAGTGTCCATTTTTTTCTCATTCTCGAAAACAAAACGAGTTTACCAAATCACGTTACACACACATGTGCCCAAACAATGCAATGCAAACCTAACGGCAATAAATTCTTAGAGCAATGTGTGACAAAAAAAACATGGATTGGCCAATGAAATCATTACAGAGTATGCCAGGTCAATGCACATGCAGCGTTTTTTTCGTGGTTTTAGCGTTTTTTAATAATCGTCCAAAACAAATCCCTAACAAATTGTACAAAACCACTAACAATTTACCAATTTGGCAGAAGATACAAACAATTTCTTATAAATATTAATGTGCAGTTGAACCTCGATTATCCGGGAACCTCCATTATCCGTGATAGAAAAGAAATATTGACTTTTCCCATTTCTTCTATTTTTCGTTATAAACTTCATTGCCCGGGAGTAAAAACACATTTTCCAATTAATTTGATTAATAGTCCGGTCAAAATAGACATTGAAATAGCAAAAATTCCCACAGAGCTGAATTTTGGTGGAGAGCTAGGGTTTGCCATTAGAAACAATGTCCTAAAAGTCCCCATCGATCCCATGTGTGCAAAAAAATTATTCGGGGTCAAAGGTCAAATTTTAAGAATTTTTAGGTTTTAAAATTTATTTTTTGAAAACGGTTGATGTAATCAAAAAGTAACTAAAGTAAATATTTTAGACAGAAAAATTATCTACAAGTTTGACCTTTATAATTTTTTTCCTAGAAGGAACCATTCTTGAGATATAGCTGTTCTAAAAAACACATGATTTTTATGCACTTATAAGGGAAATATGCATATATAAAATAAGCGAAGTAATCGGGTCTGTCCCCCAAAAAATATATATTGTCTTGAAGAGCGAAATTGTAGCTATCTTCTAAAAAAATTCCAACAAAATCGGAGCGTGTTTAGTAGAGTTATTCAATGTTAGGGTCATTTTATGCAAAAATAGCCCATTTAACCCACATGTATAATCGAAAGCCCAACGGGAACGATCCCAACGAAAACTCTCCGATTTTTTTCAAGTTTTGTCCGAAGGTAGGGATTGTTGCGCTGATTACGGAAATGTAAAATTTTCAACCGTTGCGGATCCGGTTCGCCTGTTATTCGAACCGGGAAAATCGATTATCCGTAATGCCTTCGGTCCCGACCATCACGGATAATCGAGGTCCGACTGTAATTTGATTTAAATGTTGATTAAATTTGTTTACATTATAATATTATAAAAAACTGATTAATTGATTTATTAATTTGTAGTATTTATATTAAAATTGTAAAATCAGGGGCTTATATAAACTTTCTGTGTTGGGGCCCTTTAAAACTTTAAATAAATAAGTAAGAAATCGCTAGCTGCAAAATCTTATTTTCCGGTGGATTAATTAGTACTGATAGCTAAGATCTCTCGATTGCATATTCTCAAGGGACCAATTTCCTGAATGGCAACACAATATATCCTCCAGAATTACCGCCATTTCAGCCAATCAAGAACGTAATGTTTATTATTGAGATCTACATTCTACTCTATCGAAGAAGCAAAATAATACATTATACCTTAATACTTGGCAAAGCAAAGGATTTTCTTCTATGGTTCCTATGTATCAGAAAAAGGCATAATACCTTCAAATCTGAGACCCTAAAATCCATTTAAATTTTTCTATATACAGATTCAGATATTTCTGATTCTGTAGCTGAATATTTTTCATTCTTTATGCCCCACCATGGGCGCCTTCTTCTATTATGTAACGTACAATTATCCACTGGTATAATTGTTCTAATTTATTATAATTATTGAAACAAATTAGCAAAAGAGAAAGGACGGCAGGAGCCATTGATAAGGCCAGAAAACAGTCGTTTGGGGGTTCGTGTCCTTTCAGAATTCTAATCATTTCTACGACACAATAAAAATATTATTTTAGACTCTTAGATGTTATTTTATTACTCTACATTAACATATGAACCATTTATAAAACTAAACAAATGTTCCCTTTAAGTTATTAAAAGCAAAGATATCCTATAAAAATATCCGATTCAAGATTCTCTAGGTGTTGTGAGAATCCATTGCCTCGTCCATGGTCCTATAGGCATACGTTTTTTATAGAACCCCAAAATCAAAGTTTAAACAAAGATCTACATTATCATCCTACTATAACCACCTAGCAATGAAACACCCATAAAGAAAACCTATTCACAGAACATTTTCATTCGAATTCGTTTATGGAAGTTTATTCATTAACTTTTAGACAAACTTTAATATACCTTAAAACTAAGTCGAATGGAAAATATATGCATATCTTATTGAACATACATATAATCAACATTTCAAAAGAAAATAATATGTAGATATCTCTGAATTATAAACAGAATATGATCTAAACAATATAATAGAAAACCAACTATAATTGCAATAGTGAATTACAAAGTTATAAATGTAACAAAAAAAATCGATTTTAACCCAGATAAAGCCACTGGTCGTTTAAACGCCACAAAAAATGGCTGCAAAAATTGACGTAAAACTCTGTTTTTTCGAATATTTTTGTGAGGTGTTTTGCATTTTGTTATAGATATCTGTCATTTCACGCTTATAAAGCTTCATTTGGGCGTTACGAAATAAGTCCCCAAACTGAAAATGAAATAAGTCCCCAAATTTGGGGTCTTAAAAAGATTTTCACCGTTATCTTACCGTTTTCCATTAACTCTGTTGACTTATCTATTTCACTGTCTTTCATAGGAATATTTTTTTCTTTTTTTAATAAAGATACATATTCAATGCTTTGAAATATTAAGAATTTGAATGTAAATTGTTTTGTTGTGAAAACAAAATTTTTGAATTTTGTTTTCATACCAAAATATCAACCTATTTTCACAACAAAACAATTTACGATCAAATACGATGAATGGTAGTACGAGTAGTTGTTTGTGGGCAAAAGGACGTGTCTTGGTATCAAGTTAAAAATTCGCGCGAATTTTTAACTTGAAACCAAGACACGTCCTGGGATTTGAACCCACGTCCTTGAAAACATATCAAAAAATGTTGTCACGGCGTGTTAGCGTTCAAAGCCAAAACTCATAACTTCAAAGGCAGCGCAAAAAAAAAAGCGTTTGTCATGAAGAAAATACATTTCTGTGGCCAAGTATCCGCGTAAATGTACAAAACACATTTTGCATTTGAAAAACGATAAGTTCTAGGACAGAGAAGCCATTACATGTCGATACGTCCGAAGATTTGCTTTACCACCAATGAAACCAGGTAACGTAATTTGGTGACTATGTGGGTTCGAGTCCTTGGCTTTCCTTTTTCACTTGCAAATAATTTCCGATCACCAAGCTTAACTCTAAACGAGAAAATTAATAAAAAACTATTTACTTTCACAATAATATTTCCCTATGCTTTTAGTTATATACATATATTCCTTCTTCATTCTAATGATTAAGCTACATATTTATTTTTTTTTTTTTTGTTAAAAAACTTCCATCTTCCACATTCACTCTTGATTTGCAACCTTTTATGCTGCAAATGCAGGTGTTGTGTGTAAATCATTTTTGGAATATATAATACCTTCGAACTTTTTTTCTCAGCGGCAATAATTTCGACTACGTGGAAAGTTCAGTGGAATATAATTTGCAATTTGTAAATAATTTGCAATTAGAAACATTGTGGCGTATTTTTTTTTTTGGGATAGCGTTTGCAATTTTGTTTTTTCAACTTGCGAACAATGCCAAATCTTTTAACTAGTAGTTTTAAAATATAAAAAAAAAATGGGATTAAGCCAGACTATTTTAAGAAAACATAATTTGCAATTTTAGAAAAATTATATAAGTCCCCAAATTAATTTTTCGGGATTTATTTCATTTCTAAATTTGGGGAGTTATTTCATAATGAAATAAGTCCCCAAATTTTTGTATGAAATAAATCCCCAGAAAAATGAAATAAATCCCCAAAAATTTAAATTATAGTTGTTGTTGTTTTGTGTATAAAATTTTGGGGACTTATTTAATTTTCAGTTTGGGGACTTATTTCGTAACGCCCTTTATTTGGCCTATGCTTTTCCACGCAATTGGCCTAAAACCCAAGCTATTCAAAAAATCGACTTTTTTGTAATTTTCGACTTTTGATGAAAAATTTAAATATGCGATAAAAATTTAATCATAAATGTTAGAATCATTTACAGTCAGGGATTTATTAGGAATATAGTAAAAGTATTTTCTCCAAATTTTTTGGCACTTTTAAAAGAAGGTCCGATCGCAGGAAAACTATACGTTTTAGAGAAAAAAATTATTTATTAAAAAATGCTTAAAAAGTCCCACCAATATAATTTTCATAAACAATTTTAAGTTTTCTCGCAAAAAAAATCGAGGTTACTAATATTAAACGGTCGGAATTTTTTTCAAGTTTTGTCCGAAGGTAGGGATTGTTGCGCTGATTACGGAAATGTAAAATTTTCAACCGTTGCGGATCCGGTTCGCCTGTTATTCGAACCGGGAAAATCGATTATCCGTAATGCCTTCGGTCCCGACCATCACGGATAATCGAGGTCCGACTGTAATTTGATTTAAATGTTGATTAAATTTGTTTACATTATAATATTATAAAAAACTGATTAATTGATTTATTAATTTGTAGTATTTATATTAAAATTGTAAAATCAGGGGCTTATATAAACTTTCTGTGTTGGGGCCCTTTAAAACTTTAAATAAATAAGTAAGAAATCGCTAGCTGCAAAATCTTATTTTCCGGTGGATTAATTAGTACTGATAGCTAAGATCTCTCGATTGCATATTCTCAAGGGACCAATTTCCTGAATGGCAACACAATATATCCTCCAGAATTACCGCCATTTCAGCCAATCAAGAACGTAATGTTTATTATTGAGATCTACATTCTACTCTATCGAAGAAGCAAAATAATACATTATACCTTAATACTTGGCAAAGCAAAGGATTTTCTTCTATGGTTCCTATGTATCAGAAAAAGGCATAATACCTTCAAATCTGAGACCCTAAAATCCATTTAAATTTTTCTATATACAGATTCAGATATTTCTGATTCTGTAGCTGAATATTTTTCATTCTTTATGCCCCACCATGGGCGCCTTCTTCTATTATGTAACGTACAATTATCCACTGGTATAATTGTTCTAATTTATTATAATTATTGAAACAAATTAGCAAAAGAGAAAGGACGGCAGGAGCCATTGATAAGGCCAGAAAACAGTCGTTTGGGGGTTCGTGTCCTTTCAGAATTCTAATCATTTCTACGACACAATAAAAATATTATTTTAGACTCTTAGATGTTATTTTATTACTCTACATTAACATATGAACCATTTATAAAACTAAACAAATGTTCCCTTTAAGTTATTAAAAGCAAAGATATCCTATAAAAATATCCGATTCAAGATTCTCTAGGTGTTGTGAGAATCCATTGCCTCGTCCATGGTCCTATAGGCATACGTTTTTTATAGAACCCCAAAATCAAAGTTTAAACAAAGATGTACATTATCATCCTACTATAACCACCTAGCAATGAAACACCCATAAAGAAAACCTATTCACAGAACATTTTCATTCGAATTCGTTTATGGAAGTTTATTCATTAACTTTTAGACAAACTTTAATATACCTTAAAACTAAGTCGAATGGAAAATATATGCATATCTTATTGAACATACATATAATCAACATTTCAAAAGAAAATAATATGTAGATATCTCTGAATTATAAACAGAATATGATCTAAACAATATAATAGAAAACCAACTATAATTGCAATAGTGAATTACAAAGTTATAAATGTAACAAAAAAAATCGATTTTAACCCAGATAAAGCCACTGGTCGTTTAAACGCCACAAAAAATGGCTGCAAAAATTGACGTAAAACTCTGTTTTTTCGAATATTTTTGTGAGGTGTTTTGCATTTTGTTATAGATATCTGTCATTTCACGCTTATAAAGCTTCATTTGGGCGTTACGAAATAAGTCCCCAAACTGAAAATGAAATAAGTCCCCAAATTTGGGGTCTTAAAAAGATTTTCACCGTTATCTTACCGTTTTCCATTAACTCTGTTGACTTATCTATTTCACTGTCTTTCATAGGAATATTTTTTTCTTTTTTTAATAAAGATACATATTCAATGCTTTGAAATATTAAGAATTTGAATGTAAATTGTTTTGTTGTGAAAACAAAATTTTTGAATTTTGTTTTCATACCAAAATATCAACCTATTTTCACAACAAAACAATTTACGATCAAATACGATGAATGGTAGTACGAGTAGTTGTTTGTGGGCAAAAGGACGTGTCTTGGTATCAAGTTAAAAATTCGCGCGAATTTTTAACTTGAAACCAAGACACGTCCTGGGATTTGAACCCACGTCCTTGAAAACATATCAAAAAATTTTGTCACGGCGTGTTAGCGTTCAAAGCCAAAACTCATAACTTCAAAGGCAGCGCAAAAAAAAAAGCGTTTGTCATGAAGAAAATACATTTCTGTGGCCAAGTATCCGCGTAAATGTACAAAACACATTTTGCATTTGAAAAACGATAAGTTCTAGGACAGAGAAGCCATTACATGTCGATACGTCCGAAGATTTGCTTTACCACCAATGAAACCAGGTAACGTAATTTGGTGACTATGTGGGTTCGAGTCCTTGGCTTTCCTTTTTCACTTGCAAATAATTTCCGATCACCAAGCTTAACTCTAAACGAGAAAATTAATAAAAAACTATT